>NC_086045.1:14575194-15266540 GCF_947568885.1 Cydia strobilella | reverse complement strand
AGATGAAAATAGTACATTACTACAGAGACCGTGTAGTAAGAGGCTGCCGGTCGAACAGAATAGACGGCCGAACGTAGTGAGGCCGGATAGTTATGAGGCCGGCAACCCCTTTTCACGCCGAGGTATATGAGGCCGGCAACCCCTTTTCACGCCGAGGTATGTATAGTGCTTTTCTCAAACATGCAATGAAATAATAATACAAACATGATGATGATGATTGTTTCATGTCCTAATGTGATATGTAGGTTATTCAGTGCGTGGAGTATCGAGGAGGAACAAAAATTTGATTACTTTTGCGCTTCGAGGCACGATTTAGGATACACAGCCCTATAAAGATTTTTGTTTGTATTTTTTTTTTTGCTTTTTTTTTTAAATATAAATTAAGGGTTTTATATTAAAGGAAAAAATGGAAAAAGTTACACTTCCGGCAGAGAAAAGAATCGCTCGCAGACGTATCTGCATGTTAAAAAATTGATTTAATTTAAGGGTTACTTAAAGGGCAACGAAAATTTAATTACTTTTGCGCTCCGACGCACGGTTTAGGAGATACAGCCCTATAAATATTTTTTGCATTTTTTTCTTAATATAATTTAACGGTTACTTAAAGGGGAACGAAAAATTGATTATTTTTGCGCTACGACGTACGGTTTAGGAGATACAGCCCTATAAAGTTTTTCTCCGTTTTTTTTTTTCTTTTTTGCGTTTTTTTGTTATATATTAATTAAGGGTTACTTAAACTTAAAGGGGACGAAATTTATATTGACCGGGATATAGACCGTGATTACCTTTTGTATAAGTCAATATAAGTCTAGTGAAAGTAACCGTGAATCATTCAAAACTCTAAGGGGACGAAAATGTATTTATTGCATGTTTGAGAAAATATTATTGTTGAACATATAATAAAAAGCTAGAACTGCTAGAAGCAAGCAAGCAAGTTAAGGGTCAGCTTGAAACTTAATACATAAAGTAAAGACGCTAACCACGAAGAATTGCGTAAGTACATTGATCCACCATTTCCTATCTCTATCGCAAGCGCATAATACTGTACCGCTCGCACAGTGGCATTGACCGTCAACATCATCGGCGAAGAATATAATTATGTGCGTGCGATAGAGATAGGAACAAGCGGAAATTCTTCATGATAAGCGTCCTTCCATTAGCATTATTTGTAAAATCAATATTTGTAAGTTGATTAATTACAGTCTACTTTATGCGACGATATGGGTATAATGGGGTTGGCAACTGTCAAAGGTTTGCATAAATGGCGCCATCATAGCTTGCCCCTTTTTCTATGAGATTTGGCTTAAAGGGCTGGCATCCAGGGCATAAAATTCCATTTAAAAAAAATTGACACAATTCTAGGGATTGACAGGGCAAGCTATGCTGACGCCATCTGCTAAATACTTCGACCGGAAAACCCCATTTATAAGTGTTAAGTTAAATAATTCCCTAGTTTCCTACGAGAGGCGATACTGGTTGGTATATATTCGCCCGGTATGATATCAAGACAAACAGTATTCAAGATTCTATACAAGTGATAATCTTACCCCACCTTACCTTACTTAAATTTTGATTGGATCATCAAATGCATAGAAATATTAAGTAGGATTTTATAAATTAGTAAGGGTCTGTTTCACAATGTCCAAGTAAAGTATTGGATAGCTAATTAACAAATAAATTAACAGCCAGATAAAATTTCCTACAAAAAAAGCACTTTATCCAGCAGATAAAGCTTATTTGGAGATTATGTAACGTCAACGATGACTTTATTCTACAGATAAGTGGCAAGTAGCTTATTCAGGACTTTACTTGGACATTGTGAAACAGGCCCTAAGTGAACTAAAATAAGAAAAAACGCCTACGAGCGTTGAAATTAGGCATGAATAGAATTTAAGGAAAACGTTAGATTACTTGCGCTACATTTGTTATATGTAATTTAGACAGTTTCAGTATAAGGTCATCCATTAACTACGTCAAAAGGGGGAGAGGGGAGTCACAAACTTTGTGACGTCACTTTAACTTTAAACCGATTTTATTTATTCGCTATACAGGAAAACTAGTTATTGCAATGTCAAATCATATTCATTCATGTAATTTTTATTCCAAATAGGCTTTGTGATAGAGTTAGACCGAGGTAAGTCTGCAACGATTTTGATATTTATTTATACGTCATAATTCCATAGTTTGACGTTTAAAATAACGCACTGCGTGTGCTATCAAAATCGTTGCAGACTTATCTCGGTCGGTCTGACTGTAAGTTTTCTAGTATAGTTTTGAAAACAAAAATATTTTTCATTGAAATAATAATACCTCATTCGAATTGATTTCGTTAAAAACAAAATCGCAAAATATGTGACGTCACACCAAAGGGACGGGGGTTTGCCAAATGTGACCAGGTCTGACAAGCAATTTATGGATGACTCCTAACAATTACAAACACAAAATAAAAATATATCTATCATTCGAAAAAAATTACAAATTTTGACATAATCATCAGCTGGAAAATTATCTGACACTGCATAAAAGTTTAGGTATAGCTTATTTGCAGCTGACTGTACGATATATTCCACTCAAATATACCTACGTCCCTATCGGTTCCTATCAGAACTATTAGCTAGCCACACACGCACGGATTTGCCCGTCGGATCTGCCTGAAAGATGTGTCTGGCGGACACATCCGTCAATGTGTGGCGAGAAATAGACACAGATTTGTCCGCCGGATGCCCGTCCGCTGCCCATCTGTGTCTATTTCTCGCCACACATTGACGGATGTGCCCGCCAGACACATCTTTCAGGCAGATCCGACGGGCAAATCCGTGCGTGTATGGCTAGCTATTAAGCCTATAGATTTAAACTAAACTTCATAATTGGCTGGCTATTACGGTTACCAAAGATTAACGGCGAACGGGTCCACTTAATAGATCTAATAGTTATTTATTGTTCGTTATATACCTAGCTTAATAAGTAATAGCATCTGCTAGTTTACCTAACAAATACTGCGTGGCTAGTAGCGTGATGGTCGGGCGGCCGAGCATCTGCTTCCAGCTCATCCCGAGGAAGGCGACGTTCGCGGTGAATGTGCTCGCGAGCAACGCCGGGTCGCGCGACATGTAGTATTCCTCGTAGTCGAAGTTCTAGGGCACACCCGAATCACAGAATAAGTAATAGTACGAGTATTATCATACAAAACGGCCACGCACCGCCCCGCCCCGATTCGAATTACCTCGCCCCGCGACAGCAGATTGACGAGTTTTTGCCGAACGCTCATTACTGTTTTTAAGCAACTTACTCACACAATGATGACGCGTGTGCAGACGTGCCGTTCACACATAGGAACGTAAATGATTTTTGATGTATAGCGTTGACGCCCTGTGCCCGAATGTTAACACTGAACGCCCACGACGCTTACTATTACTATACTATACTATACTATTTAGCATCACGCGACAGCACGAATCAACAGGTATCTAGAATCATTCATCACTCACGGATCTTCAATTAAAAATCTGAGGGCCTACCTCGAAACATTTTTATGGTTCCGTACCCAACGGGGAAAAACGGGACCCTATTACTAAGACTCCTCTGTTCGTCTGTCTGTCTGTCACCAGGCTGTATATCATGAACCGTGATAGCTAGACAGTTGAAATTTTCACAAATAATGTATTTCTGTTGCCGCTATAACAACAAATACAAAAAAGTACGAAAGCCTGGGTGGGCGAGTCCGACTCGCACTTGTCCGGTTTTTTCGTTCGTCCGTCTGTGGACGCTCTATTCTATAACGCTGGAATATTATGCAAGAGTAATAGAAAGGCAGATAACGAAATATCGATTTTCGTGGTAGACCCTCTGACTGAATATTGGGATCTGATTAATGTCTCCGACTTTTGCCATGAATCTCTCGATGACCAAAGTCAATGTTGTCAATAAGCAAAGCGTTCAGGCGGTGATGGCCTTGACAGAATGAACTGACGGGATAATTTTATTCAGTAGGCCGAGCACATGATTGACGCGACAGTATCTCGCCGCGAGATAGACTACCCGTCTTTTACTAACTGTATGAAATAAAGGGGGACGGGTAGCCTATGTCGCGGCGAGACACTCTCACGCCAATCATGTGCTAGCCCGGCTGTGCTATAATCCCGCGCGAGTGTAGTAACTATTCGTGTTTGCCATTGTATAAAGAAAAACAAGAAAGTTTTGCTCATATCATCGGCTTATAAATTGACGTATTGGTATGTCTTTTCCATAAGGTCTACGAACTTTCAACCGGTAGTGGGGATTTCGTTTTTTTTAAACCTCATTGTTGTCACTATCCGATATTGTTTTTACTGTAAACCGAATTATTTCCCCCACAGGACAGGCTATGCCTAGTGTGGGGGTCAGCATAAATGTAACAATTCAAAAATGCAAATCGGTTTTATAACAGATTATTTTGATATCATAACCGATTATTGTAAACTCGAATAACCGGTTACGGTTATTTTAGGTTCTTAAATTCTGTGAATTGATCTTCTAATGACTACAAAACCCTGCCTTTTTGACTGTGACGTTTGTAACTACAATTTTTGTCATTCGTGTACTTTAATAACGAAAATACCTATACCAAATTTACTTCCCTTATTTATAAAATATTTTGATTTGTGTTTTTTAAGTAGTCACACTACTATATATAAATTATAAACTGAAATAGATATCATACACCAAAGAAAAACTGTACTTTATGTGTTTTATTAAAAAACCAAGACTTATACTCACATTCCCTAATACTGTTCCTTTATTTTCGCATTTTTTTAATTACTTGATTTTAAATTTATCATTTTTTGTCGAAAATAACCGTAACCGATTATAACCTATGTGTGTGGTTATTTTTCGGGCATAACCGTAACCGAAACCGTTTATGACGTTTGGACGGTTATTGCATTCCCTAGTAACAATGTTTTTTTTCCGAAATAAAGAATTTGTATAACAGACCATGGGCAACTTTGTATGAGCCTGGTCCAAAAACCAACAGAGATAAGAGTTAGGTCATTAGATAGATATTTCTATGTACTTCATTTCGTTGTATGGGCACCAAGCGGAATTCCATTGCAGAACTGAGATATTAGTATTTTAATAAAAACAAAAATATTAGGGGACATCTTACGCAGATCAACATAGCCCCAAACTAAGCAAAGCTTGTACTATGGGTGCTAGGCGACGATATATATATACTTAAAATCAAAATTTTCTTTAGTCAAAATGTCGTCACCCTTATTACCCAGGCAACAGAGTCCAAGTAAGTAAATTAATTGCTGCGGGGCAGATGTTCGCGCACCGCAGGGCGAGCGCGGCGAATAGTTTGCCTCGCTCGCCCGGCGCGGCGGTGAACTCTATTGTAGGGCTAGGGAATAAGGGTGACGACATTTTGACTGAAATACCAAAATCTCAGTTCTGCAGTGGAATTCCGCTTGGTGCCCATAGAACGAAATTAAGTTCATAACTTCATAGAAATACTTATCTAATGACCTAATTCTCAACTCTGTCGGTTTTTGGACCATTTAGACGCATATTCCTCTCTTAGCTGTGTATGTTTGGTTCGATATCAATAGATATATCAAAAGCTTCTTCTTTTATGTAGTCATACATGTATTAAAATAATGATAACTAAATATGTATAATCAATTCTTCAGAAACAATTAAAAACACTACTTGAAATCCAAACTGATCTTGAATATTTAAATAAGTACCTACCTAAAACAAATTAGTGCCAAAAGTATGTGTGCCTCTTCCAAGTATTTTTAATATACCAATATGTTGAATATACCTTAGGTCGACACATAGATGATTAATGTGTTAGCAAAAATAAATGAAACTCTCTTATTAGCTTAATACAGCAAACTTGGATCCTAATGAAAAACCTTAATAACTAAGAGAATCTATAACTAAATGGAAACTCCATAAAACACATTTAATCTCATACCAGGGTTCACAGCAAGCATATCTAAATTAAAACAAATCAAAACAATACCTAAATATGTTTGATTCAAAGTCAAGACAACAAGTGGACGACCAAGGAGGTTTTGCCAAGATGACTTCAGGAAATTAATTTCTGCTTTGAGGGTGTCAACCATCAGCTCATAATCGGAAGCAATGTAGAAACGCTTCATGTCAGAAAACTAGCAAAATAAATAAAAACCGATTATCTTTCAAAACTATGATAAAAATGTAATATTTCATTATGATTACTCATCTAACTAGACAAAGGTATTACGTAAAAAGAACGAATAAAAATTGGAATCCGAACGAAGAAAAAGGATTAGAAAAATTACCTGTGGTGTAAAGGCGAATATCCTATCATTCAATGAGTACAGCTTGCTTGTACTGAGTATACCAACATCTCGAGATTTCCTTCCAGAGAGTCCAAGCTTTTTGTTTCTACCTGAAAATAAAAGCACAAGTCGCATAACCTGACCCTCCCTTTTTGTTTCCCTGGAGTAATGTGTTGGTAATGTGTATTTAGCACGGATATTGACAACTATGTTAACAAGACTTGATTAACAAGTTTGGGAACAAATCAAATTATTTTATTAAATATTTTGATTTGTGTTTTTTTAAGTAGTCACACTACTATATATAAATTAAAAACTGTAATAGATGTCATATATTAAAGAAAAAGTGACGAAGCCCTCCAGTGGTGAAGGCCGGATTCAAACCGGCGTCTTTAGCTATCGCTGCTAACGCCATGAACCCCTAGGCCAACCCACCACGGCGGTGCCCGTCCGAATTTCTCGACTATATGCCATCTTAGTAAGACTAGGCGTCTTTGACCAGCTCTAAGGGCAAGCGCGCACTGTAGGGCTTCGTCACTTTTTCTTTAATATATGACATCTATTACAGTTTTTAAGACTTGATTAGTTTTTGAGATAAAATTTACGAGTCACTTCATATGATATCAAATTTCTTTACCTACATATGCAAATATTATTTGAAGAGTTCCAATAACTCTTTATGCTAATACATTACGTTAAGATACATAACCACATCCACAATATTTGTATTAATTTACAACTACTTATAGAGAACAGATGAAATCATTTTATGAGAGTTATTCCCACTAGTTACCAACAGGTTGTTTCCAGTGGTAACAACTAAGATTGTTTTTCTCACCAGTTCATATTGTGAAGAAAAAAAACCCAGTAGTTACCACTAACTGTAACTAGTGGGATTTTTTAATGTTTAGTCCGGAAAATTAAACTTAATAAATACCACCACTCTAGTGGGTTATTTTTTTCGTTGACAGCAGATTTAGTAAACTGCTCTAAAACTGAACAAACATTTTTAAAAAGTTTATCATTACAAGTATGAAATAATTTTACAGAAACCTGTAACAATATAGCCACAAACTACTTTACAAATATATAATTTTTTGCGATTTCAGGGTCCTCCCCATAGTAAAAGTTGTTCATAATGACCTACATATTCTCCCCTCAGAGTATGGTCAGACATAACTAAAACACCTGAAGCGTAATAGAGCCTAAAGGTGATGGTGACCGTGAGTTGTCTTATAAGCTCTGTGGTATGAATTCACCTAAATATGTGTAAAGATGGCTTAGCACTCTTGCTGGTTGCACTTCTATAGGTGCCACCTCAGCTATTGTTTGTACGTGCAGATCATACTCTATCAACTTGTCCCGTATCTCATTGTCCTCAGCTAAGATGACGATCTGGACCACTACATCTGGCTTCTTCTCTGAGCACAATCTTCTGTTTAGTGGGTCTAACTCGCCAACTGCTAGGAAACCCTGCAAATCAATACATTTAAAAATGATTTAAATTCAATGTTAAATATTTTTATTCCAGTGAATAAAATAGTGAGAAAAATAAATAAATAAATAAATAGTGAGGTAAAATAGTTTTGTCAGGTCCCCACTGAAAACCAGTGCCACGGATTGCCGCAGTATTATCCTATCCAATCAATGCGTCCAATGTTTTTTATGTCTGTATGTCTTCTTTTCTATATGTAACATGTTGTGGTGTTAAATAAATGTATTTTCTTTCTTTCAAATAACTAACTAGAAAGAAAAATACTTTGTACATTATAAACTTCAGTAGTCAAAAGTTGTATGGTCAAAAGGTTTCCTTTGACTTTTTCTAGAATCAAATTGACCTGTTACTTAGAAAGTTGGGACAAGCTTTTTATCTCTACAACCTGATTCCTTAAAACATATCAACCTATTCAAATTGCTCACTTGGCGTTTTGCTTTATTATTAAAATAAGTATTTTATTAAGGATAGGCTTAAAAAAACTTGTTTCCTTACCTCTTGCAAGAGCTTTCCCAAAATATACAAAGACTGGGCCCAAACAAAAGGACAACGGCCCAGCGGTATACGCTCCTGGCTCCCGGGTTGACATTGTTCCAGATCAGCCTTCTCTGACGGCACAGCATAAAGTTCTGGCACCAACTTTATTCCATCATCCTCTTTCCTTATCATTACATTTTCTAACTTCTGCATATACACTGATATATTATGTTTATCTCCTTGGAAGCAATAATCCAAAACTAAGTAGCAGAGGAATAGAGGCCATTCACATTCTATGTTCTCAAACATTCTCAACTCCCAAGGCTCATAATACAACCTATTAGGGTCTTCTCTTGGTGTCTTGTGGCCATCTCTAAGAAATCTTTTACAGCCATACTTTCCTTGTAGTTTATTGACTATTGTATCTCTAGTTTTGGTTATTAACTGTGGGTCATCAACAGCAAATGCTGGAAAGCTTATAATTGAAAGCAAGCCAGAATCCAACTCTTTACTATTTGATTCTCTGGGCAACATGGACTGTAACACTGCTTGGCATTTCTGGGCTTCATCAGCTAATACATGAATGACACTAGAGGGGCCACCTCGGGCTCCAAACAGGTCTAGCTCATTCATAGCCTCAAGAGCTGCTTTTGCCATGCCTATAGAGCTGGCATTCAATTCTGGCAACCCATGGTTTGTTTTGTCACCTCTCTCCCAGATACCATAATCAGGAGTGCAATAAGCTGACTCAATATAAAACACTAGGTTCTGAATAAAAGCTACCTCGTCCAGTGAAAACACAATTTGCAAACCTGATGCTGTCATTTGGGCAAGGATGAGCAAATAGAGGGAAATGGCATCAACCTGCAGGTGGCCCCACTCATTGTCTTTGACCACGGTGCGGCCAGTGATGGCTGAATACTTAGCATGCAAAGAGTCCAGGGGGTGTTGAGTACTTTTGAATTTCTCAACTTTGTCCTTTTGTTGCATCATGGCCATTAATAGACCTGTGGATCAATTTATAAATAAAATAAATATACTATCAGACTTTAAGGGTGAACAAATTATTAATTACGAAACAACTGCAACAAAGTTACTTACCTCTCATTAATTTAACACAGCTTTGTTCCAACTCAAATGTTTTGGCACGGTCTTCATCTTGATCTGCAATCTTTTTGAAGGCCATAGACAGGCCCCATACTGCCAATATACAGTACAAGTTGTCCCTGATCCATGCATGATCATTGTCTGGGCTCGCAGGGAACAATCCAGTAACTGGTTGTTGGTGATCTAAAATCAACTTATGCACTACCCTTTGGTAATAGTCCAGGCGAACTCCGGAATTACTACGAGTCCTCATCGTGGACCACTAATTCACTTGTATGTGAAATAAAAGAAAACTTTAACGCAGCATTTTTGCAAAATCGTCTATTTTGATTATTATGTCTTATGTCATTTGAAAGTCGCAATTGTCAAATGGTCGTGGGAACCACTAATACACAGCCAAATAATGGCCAACCCAAGAATTTACAGCCCAATAATTGGCGTCCATGATGTACGTGTATTATTAATTGGGTTGAGCATTCTCGGTCCGAGTCCGAGCCACCGAGCTTGCATTAGTTGCATTGGTCCGGGGCATAGACCTAGCATTACATAGATCAGCTATACGCGTGCGCCCGTGAGGGACAAAACATACGCAATGCGACAATATGATTGGTCGAGTAGATTTGTAGCCCACCATAAACCATACTAACATTACGGTGGGGAATAAAAAAAATGTGGGACTGTGACAAGGACAAACAATAACAGCGCTTTCTCTGCTACTCCTACTGAAAGATACATAAGACTATCCCGTTCGGTCATTTCCCCCCACCCCTCATGACCGATCCAGTTACTAGATTCACGGTCCGCCTGGTCCGGGGCAATAACGAAGCCACTCTTTTTACAGGGCAATAATGTACGACCCCATAATACGCGTCCACTAATGAGGGCTATCGTTTTTTTGCTCACCAGTTGGCGCCTCTGTTGATGGTGGTCCAAAAGACTATAGAAAAGCTGTCAGTCATTTAAGTGACAAGTGACATTTGACATTTCGAACTATGGAAAAGACCACCATCTACACTAGCGCCCCTAGCGGCGAATTCATACGCGTTAGCCCTCATTTGAGTCCTTTGATACTTTTCTTTGGGGCTCTCTTTCTCCTATATATTATACTACTCTTTGGTCCTTTGGCTTTCAAATATTGGGCTGCGCATTATTGGTACGGTCGAGAAATGGGCCAGGCCAAGTGTTTGAGTTAATGCTGTAAACGCTCAACTCAATATACTAGCAAAAGTTATTTGTTTAGAAATTAATTTGACATTGACACGTCTGGTTGAGATTTGAGATTCAACTTATATACTCTTTGATTCAACTTGGCATTTGGCATTGGCATCAACGTCACGGACTCGACCGCAACACAGTAAATTTACTTATGGAACATATACTAAAATCAAAACTTTTGAGCCTAGTTTCTTGGATTTTTTGTTTACGAAGATGGTTTTGTGTCGATTAAGTTTTCTTATCCTATTTATAGCCATAGGAATAAATGAGACTGTGTCTAAAATCGAATCTGTCCACAATACCACAACAAGTGCACCTAAAAACTTGTTACAAAAAGAAGACAACAGCACTAGGAAAGAAATGTCTTTGCCCATCGAAGGTGGTGGTAATATTGTAGTTACGCCGCGAAATCCATCGTTATTAAAAGAAAATGATGGTATTTTATTATCTAAGATGCCGTCTGAGGAGTTTGGAGATACTTCTACTAAAACTAGAGGACACGTCGTGGGCAGAACAGGTGCTCCGGTAATTCCGTACGTAAAGGAAATTTCAACTAAATCTCCTGTTGTTATTCAGAAAAGTACTATCGTAACTAAGCTTACAAATACAACAACAGCAGTGCCTCCTCCATCATCAACTAAGGCCCCTCATAAGCCCACAGTTTTAAAATATGAAGAAGAAAGCAGCATAGTTGCAGATAAAACATCTCATCCCGGAATAAGTGATGGGGCATCCAAAATCGAGACTAACAAGGCAGGCAGCCATCCAGGGATGATAATGCCTATTGTAATAGCAATACTTGTAGTACCTTTGCTTGCCGTGCTGGGCTACATGACTATAAAGAGAGGACAAGAAGCCTGGAAGAATAGGCATTATAAAAGGATGGACTTTTTACTTGATGGGATGTATAATGACTAAACTTGAAGAACATTTTGAATAAATTTTGTCTTTTGCTGATATAGCTTGTAAATTCATGGGTTAATTGTTTAACAAAATACTATGATTATGAACATTAAGTTGTTAATTTAGTTAACATAATTTGAATTTATTGTGGTGCTTCATAATGTGCCTTATTGATGTTAACAAATTTAAAATGAAAAGACTAGCAAATATTTTTGGTCTATAGGTGTTAAGTTGCAGACTCAATTATTACAATATTTTGTCTTCCTTTTATGATATTACTAAAATTGTATTGTGATAGTAGGTAAAATAATCAAGTAGCTACATAATTGGTTGTACTAATTATAATATAAAATTTTATATAAATGTTAAATATTGTAGGTACCAGAATTTATGGCCAATGTTAGTTATATAAAAAGTGCTGTCAAATTGCATTAACCTTTTCGACGCCGTGTCAAACACAAAAGCTGTCATCCAGACGCCACGTCACCGAAGTGTCAAAACTTAAATTGAACTTTATGCATATGCATGTGGTCTATGACTGATTAATCTGTCTTTGGCGTTCAACCTACGGTGCGTATATATCGGTCATTGGCGTCCAAAAGGTTAAAATTTTGTAAAAAATCTGTCTTACTTTATTAATAGGAGAAAATTCTCCTATTATATAATAGGAGAAAATTGTTAGGTTGGTTCAAATGACAAATATGTAACAATTAGTGAAATTAAAAATTTGATACCCTTAATGAACTGCTGATCAGAAACCTGCCAGGCTGCCATCCAAATTCATATCATAAAAGCTTTAGACATAAAACTAAGCAATACAGTATAATGTTGGATGTTATTGAGAGTTGAGGATATTAGTAGGTAATAAAGTTATATAGGTATATGATCTTGCAACAAATTCTGTGATGGTTGAGCAAAAATATAAAGTAGGTATGTTAAATATAGTTATTTTATAATATTTTATCAGGCAGACCAACTAGCAGATCATCATTTACTACAGAATAATACTGAGCCTCTGAGTTCTTATCAGAATGTAATGCTAATGTGCACGCATTTGCTTCAAGAAATTTGTGCATTTTTATAATAATTATTGTTTTTTTATTTCTAATATTCTACTAGCTATACTTTATTAGCTTTTGCTTTTTTTTCTATATATGTGTGCTAACGAATAAATTATTAGAGTATTTTTGTATTACTTTGTGAGTGGTAATGTTTCTAAAGGGCTTATTATACTTTGCTTAATTTAGGATTTTAAATGATTTAGAATCCAAAATTAGTAGTGTAATCGCGTTTAGCGAGTAAGGATATTCTAATTAGGAGCAAGGATGGTTTCTGACAAGCTGAATGATTTAGCATCCTAGTTAGGTAGGATAGGTGTAATAATATTTAGTCGCCTAGCACACCTAACCTCGGCGGGCGGACGTGTCTAAATTTAGAACTGTTGTGACTAAATTTAGAACAGTGTAATCAGGAGCGTCCTTTCTATCCTAAGCAGTCTAATTAGGATGACTAAATTTAGCAAAGTGTATTAATTTAAGCCCTAAGGAGTTATTTACTAATCTATTCAAACTTGCTTTTTACATAATTACCTGTATTTTTATATTACATATAAGTATGATCAAGTATGGTGTTAATGGCTCTATTTTGTTGAATACACATTTGATAAAAGTGTTTTTTTATTTTATTTCAGCCTCTAATTGTCTGCCGCCTAAGGGGTGAATTGAGACGAGAAACAGTGCTGAAAACCATAATTAACTTTGTTTTGGAATTTGGAGGCAAAGTTGAACATTTTTCATTCTGTAAACTAAGTAATTCTGTTTTATTGGATTTATTGTGCGTTCATCGAATTTAAACTGTTGTGAGACATATTAACAATTATTGTGCGTTGTTGATTGTGTTATTTAATATGAGTTCTGACGAAAATATGAAATGCACATTCATTGTATTGCATGTTTGAGAAAAATAACTTGCACCCGTCAAAATCAAAGGCTGGAATATGGATGCTTAAGGCAATTTTATAACTTGAAAAACTAGGAAAAATGCTCACAGTTTATCCGAAAGTTTGTGGCATATTTTAAAGAACTGAATTAGAGATGGGTCAAATATGGACTTTGCCCAATACGAATATTCGGTTCAGCTCATACCAGTTGGGCTACAACCACAGGGCAAAGAGCATATAATCACTACGTTCTAGGGCGGACACGCTATACATCAAAAATTAGAACGTAGTGATTATATGCTCTTTGTCAAAAATCACTTGCGTTTCTATGTGTGAACGGCACGTCTGTACACGCGTCATGCGTAATAGTGTGTTGCTTAAAAAAAAATAGTACTGAGCGGCCGTCAATCTGGTGTCGCGGGGCGAGGACGGCGAGGTAATTCGAGCAGTGTTGCCAGATCGTACCTTTTAGTCAAAAAAACTACACATCCTTTTCTTTTGGGTGCGTGTACTTGTGTAAGACAAAGATAGTATCATTCTCTCTGTCTATGTTTGAAATGCGACAGTCCTTTGACAAACTATATACGTATTATTCTGATGCTAAACAATTCTAAACCTTGTCTTGAACAGTGTCTTAGCAAAAGCAAATGTCAACGTCAGTTCAATAAAACAGTAGATTTACTAGATTTTTGTCTGTGGTGTGGTGTGTGGTCGGTGGTCGCAGCCGTCGCAGGCTCAGGATTTTCAGCTTTTAGAGTGAAGTTTTGTTTTTCATTGCTGATTTTAATTTAGTGAAATGATAGACTGGATTTGAAACGTATGTTAGTTTTATGATTACTAATGCAAAAATCAGTGACATATTTTTAAGAGTTTATGTATTAGTTAGTGATAACCTTGATTTTATGCATTCGAATCAGTGCCTTAACTTTGTTCACAGCGATTTCGTTATAATTATCGTAGGAAATACTGATTATCTCATCCCTCATATGCACCGATTCTCTTTCTTAAAAGGATGTAAACGCACAAACGATGAAGTCCAGATTATGTTTATTTTACAAACAAATCTTGCCAGCTTTTATAATTAGAATGCACGAGAGTAATTTAGTTATTATCGGATGTTATGTGTTCTGATTTAAGATCGGCATCACTTACATTTGACATTGAGTGCTTTTTTGTCCTTATTACATTAAAATCTCACTCCTATAATAGTACTCAAAAATGCCAATTTTGGATATGGACAAAATATATCTAGGTTTATGCTGTGAAGAAACATTAAACTTAGAAATTAAAATAATTGTAAGTAGATATACACTTTTTGGAGTTCACGCTGGTTATACTAGCCTACTAAAATCAGTTATCATTTTGTAGATTTCAATATGGGCAGGCCCTACTCTGGTATGATAGGACAATGGATAGCATGAAACACTTGCGATATACACAATGAGTGCCCCAAGCGGGTGTGTCAACTGCAGTGATGGCTCGGAGAAGTCTGACCTGAAGCATGAGGCAGAGTGCTCAGAGGGAGAAGATGCACAAATTAGACTGGCGCCTCATGTGCAGGCATACCTCGCACACAATAGCCCTACAACCAACTGCTGTGGGCTCACCATCCCCATTGCCTTTGAAAGGGCCGCCCCGGGTACATGGTGGAATCCCAGATTTGATTCCAAAATACTTGAAGGCCAATATAGACATAGTTCCTTTAGACAAATAAGATTACGATTCAGGTGAGTTTCAGATATCAGTTAAAATATTTTGGTGTAAAATAAACAAATGCATGAGATGAGAACCCATTTCTAAATGTTATGGCTTCTAATTTTTAAATGTTTCCTCACCAAAAATGTTGTTTTTCTTTTAATTTCAGATTTGCACTTTTATACATTTTGATATTTTCTATATCATGGTTTATCTACTTTGTGGTCCTGGGTTTGAACGGCATGACAGTGAAATGGCCATTTCTGTGTTCTATATTTGCTGGAGTCCTGTTGATAACATCTGTCATGTTGTATGTCACATTTACTAATGTATACAAGGGGTATACATTCAAGATATCCTTGGTTATGGCCCTAGCGCTGTGCACTCTTAGCCTGTCACTTGTGACGCTCACCACACAGGTGCAGACGCATGGGCTGCCTCCCCGCTCGGCCGACATCAGCCAATCAGGACACTTCATCATGTGCATAGAAATCCTTTTAATTATATACACACTTACACCTCTACCACTTTTTGCCTGTGTTATCACTGGGATTTTATATTCAATTGTTTTTGAAGTGTTGAACATTGTGTTGCATCTGACTGAACAGGAATGGCAAGGTCCCGGGCTATTTGTGAGGGTCCTGCTGCAGATGTGTGTGCACATTATCGGAATACATATATATTTAATGACATTTGTCAGAATGCGGGGTACGTTTATGAAAGTAGGCCAGAGTCTGTTGGTGCGAAGGCAGCTAGAAATGGAGAAGCAGTTGAAAGAGAAAATGATACATTCAGTCATGCCTCCAAAGCTTGCGAGCTGCCTGATGGAGGAGCAAGTTTTAGAATCAGAGCCTAATGTGAAGAATCATCATGATCCACTCAATGCGAGGTCTTCTAATCCTGCAGCAGGAGATATTAAGTCACTGTTCCGACCATTTAACATGAGCTGTATGGACAATGTCAGTATTTTATTCGCTGATATTGTCGGTTTTACGAGAATGTCCAGTAACAAAGGTGCTGAAGAGTTAGTAAATATATTGAATGATTTGTTTGAGAAGTTTGATGAGCTGTGTCAGATACACGGCTGCGAGAAGATCTCGACGCTAGGGGACTGTTATTATTGCGTGTCGGGCTGCCCGGAGCCGCGC
Organism: Cydia strobilella; assembly: GCF_947568885.1. NCBI lineage: Eukaryota > Metazoa > Arthropoda > Insecta > Lepidoptera > Tortricidae > Cydia > Cydia strobilella. The sequence goes on along the minus strand of NC_086045.1, from coordinate 15,250,253 downwards.
CCGGACCACGCCACATGCTGCGTAGAGATGGGGATAGGTATGTACAATCACAGACACATGACGCGGTTGTTTACAACAAGGCAGTCGTATCGCTAATATGTTCTAAAATAAAAAATGGCCGCGTAAAACTGCCGATCTGCGAGCTAACTAATCTAGTAAGATACTGCCTTACATATTTTGAATCATGAGTAATCATGACCTACCGACTAATGTTCGATTCGACTTTTTAAATACGTTTGCAGTTGCACACCTTACATATAAAAAAAATTGACAAATTATACGCGAGATTGACGCCCTAAAATATAATTCGTCAAAAAACTCATAATGTATATTAGTAATAGTAGTAAATAATAATAGTAGTAGTAAGTATATAAAATATTCACAGTTGTACATATATGATTTCTTTGTACCACTTAGTCCACTTCATTGGCAGTTGCAGAAAATGGATAGGTGAATGTGTCATTAATTTTGTAGGTATGATAGATGCTATCCAAGAATTCGACAGAGAGCGCGGGGAGGGCATCAACATGAGAGTGGGCGTGCACACAGGCACGGTGCTGTGCGGGATCGTGGGCACCCGCCGGTTTAAGTTCGACGTCTGGAGCAACGACGTCTCCTTCGCCAACAAGATGGAGTCCTCCGGCAAACCCGGACGAGTACATGTCTCTGAAGAGACCACCAGGTTTCTCGGAGGCTCGTATGTTCTCGAAGAAGGCGAGGAAGTATTTGGTAATTATTATCCCTAAGTGCATTTTAATGTCTCCATTGTGATGTCTTAATTATAATCGCGTCAAGATAAAGTTTAACGATGTTAAATAACGGTTATTACACTTAACTGGGCCACAATTCTTCATTGTTTGTAACAGCTTCTCACTTCGCATATTTTGTGTCTAACATAGCTGTCACCCGTTGACCACGAACGCTGTAAAGAGTTCGAAACGTCGGGATGAATTATAAATTCAATATACGCGATATAATCCGTTTTCATAGTTTTATAGCTGTATAAGGTCTAAGTACATAAACTTGATGCATTTTGAGTAGCAAATTTTGACAATACATATTGTGTATGTCCAGGTCATAAAACATACTTCATAGAGGGCCGTCAGCTGAGCTCACCGTATGACCACGAGCAGTGCCTCCCGCCCTCCAACCCCGTCAACTTGCGCTTCATTATATCCCCCGCAGCATCCCCTCAGTCCGTCCTTTCTTTCATGCAACCCCCGCGCTCCCCCCAATCTCCGCAAGGCTTTAATGACGCTCGGAAATCGGACAACTATCTGTCGCCAGCACCCTTCCATTTCCGTGCTAAGGCTAGTTCGCTGCCCAGTATATTGGACTCCGACGAAATGGATGAAAAAAGGGAGAAAGGGTTTCCGGAGAGAACCGACAGCTCATCTAAAAGTCCTACGTCTATAGGTAAGTTGAAATTATGTTTAGTCGATCCTTCCGTTTCCTAACATTTTTCATTTTCCAAAAGTGCAAGCGACGTCGGCATATATCAGATATTAAATCATATATTTGAAATAAGTCAATATACAGTCATAGAATAATATTATCACGGCGCGGTCGTGATACGCTGTTATAGTCGAACAAACTCAGATTATATTTCGGAACACATTCTGTAAATATTGTCATTAGGTATATCGGTTTCGTGTGCTTGCTTGGTGTGTTTTTCCATAACCGGTGTTATAAGTTCGAAAGTAACTGGCTAAACTATTAAGTATATTATTTCGAAAACCCTGGGAATGGAAATGAAACTTGACTGAATCCCACAGGGGCAGCCTCTACAGCTAACACGATATAAATTTAACCCGAGCAAAGCAAAAAGTCATTGTATCAGACCAAGGCTCTGATAAGAATGATGACTCTCCAAAGGTGATTCTATACTCTATACAAACATAGATGAAAAAATGAACTTATTTCATTGATAAGCTTTGTTTACAAGATTTGAGTGATGGGTGTTAAAAATAGAATCACTAATTTACAAAGCCATGTTGCCATTTAGTAAACACTTGCAGCCGCACGCACTATCGTAGCGCGTGTCATAGAGGTGAAGGACTTCAAACGTTTCCAAGCCAAGTCCATGGACGAACATTATTGCGAATAAACTGCTCGAGATCAACTCTATCGTTACACTTAGGTATTATGTCTTCAAATGTAAACCGTAAAGCTAAACCATTAAGGTTGTGTTTATCATGACAGGCGAATCGTTACGTTGTCAATACAATCAAATTGAAATACACGTGCTTATATTCTAACTGAGAGTTCAAATAGTTCAGGTGTCAATAAGATAAGCGGTTATTCGATAATTAATTGTCATAACACGCCGCCGTTATGGATAAAGCCAAACCTTAAGTTGATGCCCAAATTTCAACATATTGACCTAATCGCATGAACCAGAAGTAATTGCTAAGATTTTCGATTACATATGTGATATTTATGAATGTTTGTATGTCTGTTTTCTTTGGGTCATTCAGAAACCCAGAGTGTCGAGTTTGTCTCAGACCCAATTTGTCTCAGTAACGAGTATGGCATGCTGTTATGCATAAAAATATTAAACCAGTGTGTATGCCCGTAAATTCGATAGACCTTATCTATCTATTTATATAGCGAAACCAATTGTAACAAACAGACGCTTATTATATTATTTAGTTCCATAAATTAGGCATTACCGTAACGTATATAATATTATAATATATAATCAGTCGGGTATACCTACAAACATTTTCTTTAACTCTTTTAAGGAAGTTACGGCAAGTACGCGAGTAAGTTGAAGAATTGGAAGGTGTCTAAATTCTTAAGAAAACATTCCGATACCCCATTGCACGCAATAAAAAAGCAAGAATTAAATGATGCCGACAAAACATTTAATTTACTATCGTGCGGCGACGCGCCGTCGAGCAACGGTTACCAGCAAGTGCCTATAGTGATAGAGGTTCAGGACACTAAGGCCAGGCCGACCAGCAGCAAGCTCAACACGCCGGTGAATCCCGACATGGTGTCGTTTGAGAAGGAGATCATCGATATTCGGTCGTACCTGAGCCAGTCAAGGAGTAACATGTCGCCGTTCGCGAGAAGTAGCAGCTATAGATCGCAGTGCGGAAGGCCTACTAATATTGACGTAAGTTGAACTTAACTATATTCGCTTGGGTACTTTTGCTAAGATCAGGTACATATAAACTTGACAAAATGCTATTACGTTGCTATCTTTCTATAGGTACGTTCAAGTGGGAGCCTAGCCAAGATGACAATCGTTTGCAGAAAGCGAAACGAAACGCTATTGTCTCTCTATCACTCTCCCATATTAGTGCGATAGACAGCTAGCGTTTCGTTTCTCTGCGAAAAATTGTCACCTTGGCTAGGCCTCCTGTTGTAATATCGTCGGTTAGCAACGATACTCATAGAAACAGAGAAATATAAGTAAAGGAAGAGTGGTAACTCCATACATCAGGTTTCACGCTTTATTTCGTAGTCGACATCTAGCGTCAAGTAGCGGAACTCGTAGTACTGCTACTCGACAATATAGATGTCGCGGCAAACAAAAAGTCTAATGCTCAACGATTTTCAGCTAATATTATAACCAGAGTAACCGAAACTCTATTTTCAACTCCTTCTGCTTTTAATATTAGTTGTAAATTGTTGAACAATACACTTTTCGTCAGTCGCGACACATTCGACATCTAGTGTCGAGTAGCAGTACTGAGAGTTCCGCTACTCGACGCTAGATGTCGACTACGAAATAAAGCGCGTTTTGGTAAGAAAACTGATGTATGGAGTTATCACTGTTTCTTCACTTATATTTCTCTATGATAGAAGCAACGAGTACCTACATAAACAATTCATATCTGCCATGCGCTTGTATCATTACTTCTCTCTCCTTGTTGGTGGATTGAGGCTGGGAGAAGCGTATTTTACTTGTCAACCCTAGAGCCAAATGAGCCATGTGTCAGAGCAATGAGCTCTCAATCTCGATTCGTCATCGGTTTTGTACGACGTACATTCATTATCTGTTCGAAGTACATTTCGGAGCAGAAGTAGCTATTTCAGCGGGTGAGGTGTTCTAAATCAACACAACTGCTGTTAAGATATTAAGAGAATGTTGCAATTACCACACTTGACATACTGATATTTAAACGTCGCTCAGTAGTGAACTATGAAATTTCCCTTATGCCGGCTGTACACACTCATCGAGAGACTCCGAGGCAGACCGAGACCGAGTGTGTACAATGTACAATAGAGTTGTGCGTGCTCGTTCACTGAAAAGATCGCTCCAAACTAGTACAATCTCACAAATGTACTAGTTCTGTCTTTTAGTACATATAGTACAGTAGTACACCGAGAGAAACTGAGCACAATAATGCAACGGAATGGTTTGCGCGGACGTTTTGTAAAGTAGTATAATAAAATAAAATAAACTCGCTTACTCCCGGGCAGTTGCAATGGAGTGTGCTGTCTCAATCATATTAGCTGAGAGACGTTCGGGCGTCGTCGCACGCGCTCGGCGTTAGTTCGGTCTTATGACTCGGATCGTTTTGCTGTCAATGCCACTTCTCGCTCCCGTTCCGTTTCCCGTGTAGTGTACTAAAATGTACTTAGAGCTGGATCATTAGATTATGGAATAGTTCGGTCTAGTACAACGGACGGAATAGTGTCTTTGACTTTAGTACATGCACTACACAAGCCTAAAGTCGTCGTCAATAGAACTTGCAAACAATGTAAACAAATATGACAGATTTTGTTAGCGTTTGACACATAACCAACATATTTACGAAGGTTATTTTCGTTGAAATATTAATTATTAACACTTAATTTGTATAAATAAAATATTTAAGTATATAGACTATTGATAAGGTCATAGTTGTCCTATTAAAGAGCGAGATTACGAAGTAATGAGAGTAAAACGGTTTGTTTACATTGTTTGCAAGTTATATTGACGACGACTTTAGTGTACATACTGCTCCCTCCTCGTCTCGTTCTTATACTCGTCTCACCCTTCTTCGATTAGGTTGGACTGTGTACAGCCGGCATAACAATAAAATTTAGCGAACGTTTTAACGGTGACAGATAGTTTTGTGCAACCGACGGGCATCTGGCCCGCTTAACAACTTGTGACTGGCCGTGGTTATATCTTATATTGACAAAAAACCAAACCGTCTGTCACCGTTTTACCGTTCGCTAAATTTTATTGTATGGAAAGTTTCATAGTTCTCTGCTGCTTGACGTTAATCAGTCTGTTAATTGTTGTTGGTGCAACTGCCCCTAAGCCTCGCTTGCGCCTAATAGAGCAAAAAAATTTTCACGAAAAATTACAACAATAGGGGGGTAGCATTATGTACATTTCTAGACGCGGGTTATGTTTTAGATCCCCGTGTGCCGCGCGCGCAGCTCGACGCTGGCCACGCAAGGGGAGCTGCGCGCGTGCTTGCGCAACCGGCAGGAGGACTCCGTCAGCCTGTGCCCGTCCGTCAACAGCCGCAAGGACAGCGGCATACGGAGCACCAGCCGCCGGTCTAGTATACAGCAGCAGGTACCCATTTTCACTCGCTCTTACCCGACGGCCACCAAACGCACGCTATGTTTGTTTTAAGAGGGGGCTAACTCAAAATTGTAGTTGTTATATTGATTTGTTACACATTGTAATCAAGGGCAAATACCAAGAAAAAATTAACATAGAAACTAAATTATATTTGCAAAGACAGACTTACCAAAACCTTACTAGGTTAAAGAAGATAATCACGAAAACGTCTAATTTTCATATAATTTCAGTTGTGTATCGTTACCCTGAATACCATGGAAGTATAATTTTAAAGTATAAAATAGCTAGTGATATAGCCGAGCGACGTCACTGGCAAAATTTTAAACTGTATACCTATATTTTCGGAGTAATGAAAGTAAAACATTTTAACCCTTTTTATTTGTGCAACCGAGGGTCGATCTTACATTACGATGTTACATTTAACTCGGATATTTCCGAGCCTACAAAAAATATAGTCCAAATTAAACCAAAAAGAAAAACATGTTGAGAGAAGAGAATGAGTGAATTATAATTTCAGATATTTGCCCTGAACCACACGGCGATACCGGTGTCGCAGCACGACATGATGCAGCACCGCGTGTCCGGCTACTACACGTCCTCGCAGTCCTCGCTCAACGAGCCCTCCGGGGGGGCGCGGGGGGCGCGGGGGGCGCGCCTGCCGCCGCCGCTCAACGACCAGCAGGTGCACTCCTTGCAGAAGCTGCGCAAGCAGTCCGACCTGCAGCTCATCCGCTGCGTGCAGGACAACGCCAGGTCGGGCATCAACTACTTCGTCCAACCGCCCCTCAACAGATTCACTCTCTTCTTCAAGGCGCCAGAGATAGAGGCGCAATATCGCGACAAAGCGCACCGAAGCGACGATTGCGAGGATTTCCCTCCGACTCTGACCACTTCAAGATTTAACACCGCTTTAGATATTCTTGTTTCTGCTATAATCTTCTTAGCCGTTTCCGTTTCGATATTTGTTTTGTATCACGCGTGGAGACAGTGGATCGGGTGGTTCGCGCTCTTCACTGCCATAGAGGCTATAACGATATCCTGCTGCGTCTACCGACACTACTTGAAATGGAAGACGAAAGGGAACCCTCCCGTCACGGTCAACATCCGGCGGTCCGTGAAGATATTTAGGAAATTAACGGATTGGTTCCCGTGGCATTTATCGGGCGGGCTGCTAATCAGCCTGCCGATTCTGGCTATTTTAATAAATTTCTCCTGTAATTACACGACGATGCCCATTCTGAAAGGAGAGCAGTCCTTTTACGTGTATCTGTTGTGCATTAGCATAGTCCACTTTTGTAATTTCACCCAAATGAACTGGCTGGTGAAGAACACTTTGGTGACTGTATATGCTGGCCTCTTCCTGTTCCTCGCCGTGCTCGGATGTCACGAAGTAAATACTCAATATTTAGACGCTGATATTATGCGGCCTTCAGTACTAGCCGCTACTTATAATACCTCATTAAACGCAACCAATGACTATCCTGACGACTGGTTAGAGAACAGTACCGAGACCGGCGAAAGCATGCTGCACAAGATGCATTTAACGGAGCTTTATTTAGACATAGTTTTGCTGCTGATGCTGGTATGGTTTCTCAATAGAGAGTTTGAGATCAGCTATCGCCTCAGTTTCTACAGCAACGTTGTAGCCAACCGGGATAAGCAGAGGGTTCAGAACATGCGAAACCAAGCGGACTGGCTCCTCCACAACATCATCCCGCGCCACGTCGCCGACCAGCTCAAGAACACCGCCAAGTATTCTGAAAACCACAAGGACGTCGGTATTATCTTCGCTAGCATAGTCAATTTCAATGAAATGTACGACGAGTCCTACTTAAAGGGAAAGGAATACCTTAGAGTTCTGAACGAGCTAATCGCGGATTTCGACGAGCTATTAGAGAGACCGGAGTTTAGGCACGTGGAAAAGATCAAAACTATCGGGAGCACGTTTATGGCGGCTAGCGGACTCAATCCAGACTTGAGGCACTCTTCCCGCGGCTCGCACGATCATCTCTACCAGCTGATGGACTTTGCTTTAGAAATGCAGAAAGTTGTAGACAACTTTAATCAAGATTTGCTAGAGTTCGATTTCATTCTTCGGATCGGATATAACTTTGGGGATGTTACGGCTGGGGTTATCGGCACTACCAAATTGTACTATGACATTTGGGGCGACGCGGTGAACATCGCGTCTCGGATGGACTCGACGGGAGTCGTGAAGCGTATCCAAGTGGGCGAGGCGTGCATCCCCGTCTTGTCACCCATCTACGAGTTCGAACAGCGCGGCAGCGTGTACGTGAAAGGCAAAGACGATATGAACGTATATCTCTTAGTCAGAAAAAAATAACTCTAGGTGAAACAAACTATTTATAATGGAAAGTAGAATCTGTGATTTAATTATATATTTGTTACTACGTAGGTAACGTAATGAGGTTACAGTTTAAGAGATGCTTGGGTCATGCACAAATTTAGGTTCTAATAGGGAGTATTACTGCAATGTTCTGCCGCCAGAGTGTAGCATAGTGCACATACTAAATCATAGAGTAACTTTTGTTATCTGCCTCTCTATCGATCGAACATGCAAGTGATAGAGAGGTAGAAACCAAACTTCCGATTTTCGTGTTTCGCGGCAGACCCTGTGATTGTGCTAGTGACGCCCTCTACGCAGAGTTTTGCGTAATATTCCCTATTGGATTGGATTTTTCTGTTCCCGCATGTTCTGAACATTGGTGAAACAATTATCCATAATTTTGGTACAGGCCAAAATTACGTCGGTTTGGTCGTACAACTCTCAATCAGAAAGTGTGCTTAACTTTTGGGAACAGAAGAAAGAACTTTTGTTTTAAAAGCCTGTGTATGGTCCGCTTATTTATTTTGTGCATTACGTGATATAATGGCTTAAAGAAATACTCCAAATGTATAAAGGCTATTAATTTATTGTTATTTGGCTTAAACCCAGCACTCACTACCCTGCTTGCAGTCATACTATAGCGGGAGGCAGCCCTGCTAGAGAGAGATGGTAATATTATTAATTACTATGTTAGTTTCTCACTTTAGCAGGCACGCAGGATCGTGTGTGGGTTTTAGGTGTTAGCGTGTTGAGTGGCAGCGTGTGTGACGCATGTTTGTGTGGAGTGAAATAAATCTCCTTGCCGCATTCTCTAATCTGTGACCAGTGCTCTAGTCCACTATGAAATTACTGTACATCTGACTAAATATTATTTACCCGTCATATGTATTTGACCGTAGTTAATTATTAATGAGGAATATTAACAATTCTTCCAAAGGGTAGCTAAATGATTTGTACCTATTAATAAGATGAAAATCGTGTTAACTGAACTACGAATGCGTAATATAATGGCAACGAATGGTATGGGTTGTGGGTAAAACCTGACTGTTAGCCGTGTCGATGTATCATGTCGTACTTAAATCCGATTTAGATTGTTTATGTAAAATGTACGCCGTTCCGAAGCTAATAACGTTTTCCTCTAGCTTAGAGAGTAATATTGTAAAATTAGTAGCAAATTATCCGTCGATGTGCAATGCCTTAGCTTTGGCTCGCCCTGTTTCAAAAGTAGAAGCATGTTCTATATATTCAATAATACGATTATTCAAGTAACTTAATATTTAGTGATTAATATATTACAATCAACTAGCACAATTTCAATAATGCACAGGGTTGCTGCGTTTATTGCCATAAAAGTGTATTTACGTACATATGATATCCGAAGACGGTTTGTGACTTCGGTAATGAGTTTTTTGTGTAATTGTGTATGTCAAGTACGATGAGATGTACTTATACTTATGTATATTGCCCGAAAAAGATATTCTAAAGCGAAATTTTTACAACCGCGTGTCTTCTCATTACATAACTTGTAAGAGTTATTTAAACTTATGATGAAAGCCTTGACTGTACATTCCACTTGTATTTATGATATTGCCTTAGAATGTCTATTTTCTACTAGGGAAACGAATAATTTGTAGAATGGATTTTTTCAGAGGGGACGGTATTTTTACTGAATGTTGGACCAAAACTGGATTATTAGACGCAATTAGCTCTCTTTAAATGTTATTACCTCTTCGGTAATATTATTATATTTGCTCTTGGTACATTACAAATTCGAAGATGTACTGCTATATTTATAAGTAAAAACCTTCTTGTGATACGTGAAAATTGATATATATGACTAATTGACTATAATATTGAAGGAAAACTTTTTTCTTTATATACATGATTTCCAGTCAAACATCGTAAAATAATAAAAGATATCATTTAATCTTTCGTATTACTTATAACCTCACCTTTCATTACGGAACTAACTTGGTGTCTGGTAGATTGAACTTTCCAAAAAAATATATTCTACGATTTTTATAAAAAAACATACAAAACATAAGTATTGTTTGTGTGTGTGTGTGTGTGTGTGTGTGTGTGTGTGTGTGTGTGTGTGTGTGTGTGTGTGTGTGTGTGTGTGTGTGTGTGTGTGTGTGTGTGTGTGCGTGCGTGCGTGCGTGCGTGCGTGCGTGCGCGTGCGGGTGCGGGTGCGTGTGCGTGTGCGTGTGCGCGCGTGTGTGTGTGTGTGTGTGTGTGTATAAGTGGTTTCATTTCTTCGTATATTTTCAATACTCTAAAAAACCTTACAAAATTGTTGAAAAATGTACACGTTCTAATTAACGCGGACCTAAGCGGAACTCATTGGGCAATGTCAACATTGTCAACATAAAGATCCGCTATGATAAAGTTAATTGTTTTGCTTTATATATTTTGGCGCAGAGTTTGAGACAACACAGCTGCCACCCGCGGTAATTAAAGAGTTAGCCTGTTTGATCAACCACAGTCTTGTTATTAATTGAGAGCCTTAATTTATCTCTGCGAAAGATACTTTCAAGGACTTTGCTCTTATGACTCTACCCACGGACGCTACCTAACATAATTACTTTATGACCTAACGTACTTACGTACGTACGAACGTACTTAAAGGTCTTGTTCTAGTACCTAAAGTTACGTTAGTGTGAATTATTGGATTAAACGTCTTATTACCTAAGATGTTTAAATAGTAGTGTGACTACTTGTAAAAACACAAATTAAAAATATTTTCATAAGAAAATAATTTAATTCGTTCGTATTTCTTTTATGGTATCCATTAGCAGATTAGTTTGATGAATACCATGTTCCATTTAACAATAATAAATACATAAATCAATTTTATAGGACATTACTACACAAATTGACTAAGTCCCACAGTAAGCTCAATAAGGCTGTGTTGACAACGATTTATTTAAAGTCGTGAATAGAACTTGCCAATAATGTAAATAAATATGACAGATACGACTGATTCATCAACGCAGAGCCGAAACTACAAACGATAGAGATAAGAAGCGATTTTGAGAAATTCCACCCCTAAGGGTGTTAAAAAGGGGATGAAAGTTTGTATGGGGTTCAAGTTTTATTTTAAGTTAGGAGTGAAATTTTGTAAAAAGGTACTTTAGTAAAAAGAGAAAACTAATTTCAGCGTTTTTGAAAATTCATCCCCTAAGGTGGTGAAAAAGGGGTTGAAAGTTGGGGGGGGGAGGGGATTTTTTTGAACGCGGGACTTGAATCCTTGTATAAAGGCATATTATTAGAATACAAGAAAAGTAATTTCAGCGTTTTTGAAAATGCCTCCCCCAAAGTGGCGAAAAGGGGTTGAAAATTTGTAAGGAGATCAAACATTTTTGTGAGCGCGGGACTTGAATCTTTGTATTAAGGCATATTATTAGAATACAAGAAAAGTGGTTGAAAGTTTGAATCCATTCCAAATGCTTTAAAACTTCTTAGAAAGGCATAATATAAGATTTAACCTTTTCGACGCCTTGTCAAACACAATAGCTGTCACTGGACGCCACGTCACCGAATTATCAAAACTGAAATTGAACTTTATGCGAATGCACGTAGGTCTATGTTGCTCTGTGGTCTGTGACGGATTAATCGGTCCTTGGCGTTGGACCTGCACTGCCGATATATCGGTCATTGGCGTCCAAAACGTAAAAAAAGTTATTTTAACATTTTTGATAATTCAACCCCTAAGGGGGTAAAAAAGGGGATAGAAGTTGAAACTTGGTAAAAGGGCATTACATAACCACCAAAATACAAATCCACGCGTTCGAAATCGCGGGCAACAGCTAGTATCACTACATAGTATAAAACAGTCACTTTCCGCTGTTTGTATGTCTGTCTGATGCGGTTTTTTTTAATAGATAGTGATTCAGGAGGAAGGTTTATATTATGTATAATTTGTAAAGGTTTTGTGTAAATTAGTTGAACTTACCCGTGCGAAGCCGGGGCGGGTCGCTAGTAATATATAAATACATAGAAAACACCCATGACTCTGGAACAAATATCCGTGCTCATCACACAAATAAATGGCCTTTACTAGGATTTGAACCTGGTAAAGGCCATCGGCTTCATAGGCAGGGTCACTACCCACTAGGCCAGACCGGTCGTCAAAATTCCATTGGCAGTTGGCACCAAACAGAAGTGACCGACGTGCAACACGCATTCTGCTCAATCGAAAACTAATTTGCAAAATTAGAGGCAAAAATAAAATTATTTAATTAATAAAATTTGTGTAAGTAGGTTTGTTATAGGTACGTCATTTATTTCTCTTATCTTCACATTATATAGTTGAAAATGATCTACATTTGATATAGATACCTATCGTTATACTAATTGCTACTAGGTATAGTCCGACAAGAAATTGTAGAAAATTATTGAGGGCGCCACTTCCTACGTAACTGTCACATTTTTGACTTAAAATGCTTAAATATGGCAACAACATAGTATGGAATTTTTTGTTCCATTTTATTTAATTTCTACTATTTTATGTCGCACTATCATTAGGTAACAATCTAAAATCTTATTTGTTTAAACGATCGCAGTTAATGTACAATAGGTAGGCTTAATTAAAATGATATCTGAGTTTTTCACACATATATTCTACATAAAATATATATATATGAAGTGTATTCGGGTAATTCCGAAAGGAAAAAAAAACTAAAAAGTGGCGTACAATTCTGAAAAGGGATTGATTACAACGGAATGTGAGAACGGAAAATGATTTTCGGTAATTTCCGAAATTACCCGAATGCCCACCTTTACACTAAACAGACTATTCTAAACTAGTTAATTCCCAATCCCAACGCGATTTGGCAAAACAGGTTTGGTCTAAGACGCCTAAGATTAAATTTGGTCACGGACCCGTGATAGGTACGTTTAGGTAGGTTCGCGAAACGTCTAGGTACTTTTTGGAACGAAGTTCCTTTTCGCACGGGACGGACTTGGCGGATAGGGGGCTAGGCGAAAATAAGAGTTTTCCGCCAAGGCCCTTTCTTTAAGAGCATAGTGAACGAACGCTTTTCCATACAAATGTAGTCCTAACTCTTAAAATAACTAAAAAAAATCTAAAAAAACAAACGAAGTCATGAGATTATAATATTATATACGTGTATTATGCGTAAAAATATTTTCTATAGGTAATGTTATATGAGGACCACGTTTATATGAAGAAACGGTTACGTGACGTCGTCCCCTTTATTCTTAATGAGACAGCGAGTTGATGGGATTGTCACTCCAGGCGAAATCAGATGCGGAGAACACGTAGACGAGCCAGTAAAAGAGGTTGAGAAGCGCAAACGAAGCCGGGAAGAGTACGCGAGCGGCGCGGTCGATGTGCGACACGCTGTTGATGTGGCCGCGCATTCCTACGGGCAAACAAATGCCGCGTTAGCTTTTGGTGTTTTGAGCACAATCATAGGTATTATAGGTATATAGGTACATATATACTACTGAAGTGGGCCTTGGGTTACAGGCCGCGATAATAAAGTCAGTCAGGTTTTCATTATATGCATTGCTATCCAAAGTTAATCGGGTCATAGCACGGTACGCTTATCACACGCTTAGTATGTGAGTGCGAAAGTGACGGACCTAGTGATAGGGGAACCATGCTGCGCGGGCAGGTTATCAAATATAGTTCGTTTTTAGGGTTCCGTAGCCAAATGACAAAAAACGGAACCCTTATGGATTCGTCATGTCTGTCTGCCTGTCCGTAAATTGAGTCTCATGACGAAGCTTTTGTCTTTATTGTGGGCTGTCATTTGTTTCGAACCAGTAACAAATCTGTTTAAGAGTGCTATATGTAAGCCTTTAACATTTGAGGAGTTCCCTCGATTCCTCATGGATCCCATCATCAGAACTGCGTTTTGACAAAAACGGGACCAATCTGTATGTATATACTTACAATAAAAAAAAAACAAAATCGGTCCAGAAATGACGGAGTTATGGAGTAACAAACATTAAAAAAAAATACAACCGAATTGAGAACCTCCTCCTTTTAAAATCTTGAAGTCGGTTAAAAAGACACGTCAAGATTGTTTACCTTTTTTGTAATGCTTTTTTTTAACTGAGGCGGTTAGTATGATGTTATTATGGTCAGCTACGGACTGGTTGAAGGCTTGGCTGTATGAAGTCAATTTGTATAAAAATTTAGGATTCTAGCTTTAGCCAGCTTAAAATTACAGGAAGCTGAAAATGGCCTGAATGCCTCTGAGAAAAGGATGGTACGGCCGTGCCTCTTTAGTTTTGCTCGACTTGGCGGGGGCACTGCCGTGCCTCCAGATCTAAACTGCTCAGCTACCTTCTACTAAAAAATCACATCGCGATCTCTTACCAACTGCCTGAGATAAGCGGTAGACCTATAGTTACTTGATGGAAGGAAAGGTAAGGCTTTTTAGGGTTCCGTACCCAGAGGGTAAAAACGGGACCCTATTACTAAGACTCCGCTGTCCGTCTGTCCGTATGTCAGTCTGTCACCAGGCTCTATCTCATGAACCGTGATAGCTAGACAGTTGAAATTTTCACAGATGATGTATTTTTGTTGCCGCTATAACAACAAATACTAAAAAGTACGGAACCCTCGGTGGGCGAGTCCGACTCGCACTTAGCCGGTTTTTTATAGATGCTTGGTGGTAGAAGGAAGTCCTCACCAGCTTCGACCTGCCGCTTCCTCCGGTAAAGGTCGTCTCCGGCGAGGCAGTAAAGCAGCTGCCGCCAGCGAGGCACGCGTGACTCCGTCTGTGTGGTGCGTTCCATGGTCAGTCGGACCACGGGCTCAGAGCCGGCTTCCGCGGGACAGTTGCTTTGTTGCGGCAGAGACAAAGTCTGGAAATAGGTAATGTTAATAAGTTTATCTTTGTATCTTATGTTTGGAAAAATTACATATACTGTAGCCTGTAGGTACATGTGTACAACAAAGTCAAAGTCCTACTCCTACTACTAATTTCCAAATGACGCTCGATGCAATAGGAGAGGTTCAGCGTTTATCACTAATTCACTATTAAGCATCGGCTATGCCTGTATCAAGGTTAGCTACTGTTGCGAGCATACATATGTATATTTCGACTCTGCAGGGGATGAAGCATATGCAAATAATTTTGAGATATTATTTTGTCTAAATATTCTTATTGAACCTACCATTTTGGTATATTGGGGAAGTTCGGGAGACTTGCCCGTTTTGTTAAAAAAGTGTCAAAATTAAAATATTTATTAAGGTACCCATTAGGGCATAACACATGTATACCATACTAAAAAATATTCAAATCCCACCTGAGCAAGTCTCGCGGACTCCCCCTACATTGTGAGTGGGAAGCTTAGTATAGGTATTTTAATGAATTCAGATTGCTCACGTAGTTGGCAGCGGATCTGCCGGAACTCCGGCGGCGAGCGGCGAGTTGTCGCGCGGCAAACGCGTCGCCCCCCACCTCCTCGATTAGCTCTTCCCACTCCGCGTCGTCTATCACGATCTCGCCAGAGCCGACCTGATCAAAATAATAGGTGCCTAATTAATTATATTATCATTTTAATAGATATTATTTTCAATTTTATCATTTTAATAGATATCATTCAGAATATAATATCATTTTAAAGATAATAGGTAAAAGGTAATGAGAATCTCGGTGTTACCACTGGTAACAACTTGGTGGTAACTAGTGGGAATGCCCCATAAGTAGCCTTACTGGTATTAGTCCGGTTTCTTTGCGATGTTTCCCTTCACCAAAAAGAGGCTACAGATGCAAGACGAGTAATGCTACTTTAGTACCTTGGTAAAGTAATGGACGCCAGCAAATTCAAGAAGAGTAGCGATGCAGTAGAAGAAGCTCATGAGTAGAAACCAATCCAGGGCCGTCGCGTATCGCACCTTGGGCAGATCCGTGCGAGAGTCCAGACTTATAGTGGACAGGGTCAGCACGGTTGTGATTCCCAAGCCTACGCGATCTGACGTTGCCTAAAATGCATAATAATGTCGAAACTCAACAACGACTCCGCAAAATCAATAACAATTTTCAGTTAGGCAGTTCTGTGTAAACTTATTTACATGTTCAGGTGCTACTTTTAACAAACTAAGTGACCAAATGAAAATTAGTTTAATATAACCTTGTCGTAGATGGGTACGTAGGTACTCACTAGGGTTAGTTAAGCTACGTTTACTTGTAGCCTGTTTAAAAATTTAACAGGTTAACCTTTTCGACGCCGTGTCAAACACAAAAGCAGTCATCCAGACGCCACGTCACCGAAGTGTCAAAACAGAAATTGAACTTTATGCATATGCACTAGATCTATGTTGCTCTGTGGTCTATGACCGATTAATCGGTCTTTGGCGTTGAACCTACGGTGCGTATATATCGGTCATTGGCGTCCAAAAGGTTAAATTATGCACTGAAAATATTCGTCGTAAATAAACTTTAGTGTCTGACCGCAATTTCAGTTTCGGTTTCGGCCAAAAAACTACCGAACCTTTCGGCTGCGCCGAAATATATAGACTATACAGTTGTACCTTCTTTCGGATTGCGTTCGGCTAGTTTTCTATCACAATACCTAAGTGAATCAACCGGCCTAGCCAAGGTTGCAATCGCTATCGCTACGACAACGAAACGCTTTGTGTCTCTCTATCACTCTTCTATATTAGTGCGACAGTGACAGTTGCGTTTCGATCGCTACGTAGCGTAAGCGATTTGCATCTTGGCTACGCGGCCTGATTCGGGCAAGTCTCTACAGAACTACATAATTATGTAGGTACTCTAAATTACCTACATACAGAGTTTCACGTTCAGAACGGATCAAACGAAGGCCACTGATAAGTACATTTTTAACCGATTTCAAAAAAGGAGGTTATCAATTCGACTGTATTTTTAATTTTTTTGTATGTATGTTACCTCAGAACTCCGTCATTTCTGAACCGATTTTGAAAATTATTTTTTGTTTGAATAAACCTATACCTAGTCCCTACTTGATCCCATTTTTGTCAAAACCCAGTTCTGATGATGGGATCCATGAGGAATCCAGAGATCTCAAATCTTATAGGTGTAACCTACATATAACGATTTTAGTATTTTCAACTCCTCAAATCTTGATGGCTTCAGATCCAGACCTTAAGATTTAAAACATAGGTACTACCCAAATGTTTAATGATAATATCGTCGCTATACTTACTCAACCTCATATCTGCAACAATCATTTGATGGAAATGTCGCTTTTCTTTCATTCGGAATACGGGTGTTTTTGTCATCAAATGAGTGTTGCAGATACGAGGTTGAGTAAGTATAGCGGCGATATGACTGTTTGGCCAGACACGAACGAGTCTTGCAGAATGATGCATCACTCGTAAGAAAAACTAAAAATGGAAAAATAAAATTAATGTTTAAAAAAAAGTAAAAACGGACTTAAAAAAGGATAAAATAAAATATCATCCCGTTTTATATGCGCTAGCAGCTGATACCTACGTTTGAAGGCGGTGCCAAGCCAAATAGCTACAATACTGGTTCTTTCTTTCTCATCGAACTACACCAAAGTTGGCATTTAGGTTGACGGCGTGTTGACGCTTCTAAGATGAATACACCTGTTCGTGGTCCACATTCCATTTGTTCGGACGAAACGTTTTGCCTCCTCCTTTTTGGTACGGACGGCTAAGGAATGGAATGCGCTTCCGCCATCTGTATTCCCTTATCAACCTCGGTATCTTTAAAACAAGAGTGAATAGGCTGTTACTGAACCGGTGAGCTCCATCTTAGGTCCTGTCTTCACTTTCCATCAGGTTTCACGACTAGGTGACTACGGCCAATCGCCGATCAGTTTATAATAAAAAAATAAAAATAAAAGATTTGGCTTGGCACCGATTTCAAACGTACCAGTTGCAAGCGCATATAAAACAGGATTTTATTTTATTTTATCCTTTTTGAAGTCGGTTTTACTTTTTTTATAGATTAATGTAAGAGGATATTCGTGAGGAAACCGAACTAATCCCAATAAGGGCTAGTTTACGCTCTGGGTTGGAAGGTCAGGTCAGATGGCAGTCGCTTTCGTAAAAACTAGCGCCTACGCCAATTCTCGGGATTACTTGCCAAGCGGATCCCAGGCTCCCATGAGCCGTGGCAAAAGCCGGGACAACGCTAGGACGATAATTAATGTAATTGCATATTCGACTTACCTAAGAACATTCATATATTTTTTGAAATAGGTATATAATGTAATCAAGTTACAAAAATCAAGTTAGCACGGTTCAGCAAGGACACAGGCCTTAAGGCCTTCTAATCATCCTTCGTTTGACCTGCACTGAACGCAACACCTAGTAATATCTAATAATACTCATACTCATACTCATTTATTTATAATAATATTTCATATTACACGTCATAATTCACGAAATAATATTGTTATTTTATTACATAGGTTACCTCGCGGTGTATCCAGAAGGATACCCAGGAGAGGACTACGATGAGGATGCACGGTACGTATACTTGGATGAGGAAGTACCCAGTGTGTCGCTGCAGGTTGAACGATACTTGAAGCACGGAAAAATCTCCTGCGCAAAAATTACTCTTATTATATAACATTTATACTTGTTTAATCTACCTTAGGCTAGGGCTACTTTGATTCGTGGTTCGTGGGGCAACATTGGCCTTCAATTTTTGTTTTTATACCACGACGGTGGCAAACAAGCATACGGCCCGCCTGATGGTAAGCAGTCACCGTAGTCTATGGACGCCTGCAAAACCAGAGATATTACATGCGCGTTGCCGACCCTTTAAAAACTTACATATATAAACTATAAAGTGGTAACTATAGCTACTATAAATAACGTTACTGGGTGATTCAACTGTACAAGAGCAACAGCCACATTCCCACGAGGGGAACACCGAAATGCTCATTTTAATCTGTCAACCTTATCGAAACCCATGTGAATATTTTGAGCCGTAAAAGCAGATTCGTGTTAATGCCGTGCGGCGCCACCGTTCAATAAAACATCATATTTCTATTTGCCTTTGGCAGAAAAACTGAAACATATTTTTATACGATAGCACTTGAACGTCTATATCGGGCGTGAATGAGACATTCGGTGAGCGAGTACATAAGAAACACACTACACTTATCGTTCTATTCAGATTTTTGTTTTTCATATTTCATGCTCTGAAAGTGGGTCGTTGTTGTTCTAAAAATTGTGCAGCAAGTGATACGTTTCTGCTCTAGTGGAGAAAAGCGGTGTACTCCTCTGCATCCCTATCCCACGAGCAACTGGTTGGAAATAAAATGGAAAATTAGGGTCTTTATTTCCCCGCCTGGAACAATTGGTAATTGTTCCAATTTAACTAATCCCGCATTGAATCATTTTTTATCAAAAATTTAAGAAGATTATTAAAATAAATTATTCTTGATTTATTTTGTTGAATTGTATTTACTCGATTTCATAAGGCGGGAACCAAAAGGAATAAACCAAAATAGTACATTTCGATGCTAGTGCGGAAAGTATGTCATCACATCACGAGTACCGAGATATCTTGCCGCGAGCCGTAGGCGAGTGGCAAGACTCGGGACGAGTGAAGAATGACATTTCCGCACGTGTATCGAACGACGTTTTTTTAATACAGTTGCGAAAAAATAAGAAAAGCTAAAAGCAACAAGTAAGGAATGGAATTCGAAGTTTTTATATTCAGTTCAGTTCAGTTTTTGGTTCTTATGGCATCTGTCCATTGGGACAATTTTGCCAGCATCAAGGTTGTGGGAGCAGAATTACAGTATTCAATCTAAATGTTTTTCGCTAGGGGTTATTTATCTTCACACATGTAAAGTCTCCGATTGCAAGTCCTAAGGAAAAAAATCATGGCCGTATGGTAGGTACTTTATTTAATTACTGATAATTGCAAAATTGCCTTGTTTGGTTTCGATACGAAAAGTTTATCTCGGGTGAAATACACCATTTCCGTCTCGGACAATTGACACGTCTCGGAAAACTACCTCGACAGAAATGGGTGGGTTGGTTAACAATCTACTATTAACTCCCTGTGGTAAGAAAACGGACTAGGAACGGCGAACCAATATCAAAAAGAGGTTGGAGTTGTGGGCCCAGCTAGAATCCATTTCTTAAATACAATTTCACTAAACACCCCTATAATCGACTTGGCAACTTGATGAGTCGTAGGTATAAGGACCACAAATCCTGTAATAAGTAATTAACATTAGATTGTAAACATTGGCAAAATTTATCATAAACAAGAGCCATAGAGCTGCTTAACCCTTAAATGCATAATGATGTATATATGCATCGTATATTTGATGGTCCGTGGCTCAATATGCAGCTATCCAAAATCACATTTATTACTTTTATACAGCATGACACATCTATTTCAATTTATTAAAAAGTTATACAAAAAATCATGCATTTAAGGGTTAAGTTTGACGTTTCATTAAATTTCGGTTTGTTTTTAAATAAATGGCGCCATACTGCGCGGCGCATGACTGGAAAAAAAAAATTAATTTGTTAATTATATTGAAATTAAACTAATTGCAGTATCTTTCATTAAACCCGTCGAAAACATAAAGACGAATGTCCTATTCGTCTTTTTGCATTCGACAGAACATTCAACGTTTAACGCGCAAGTATTGGTTAAATATCAAAAATACTCCAAATTGGGTATCTCTTAAATATCTCTTATTTACTTAGAACAATTGTGTCGTCTCTCCAGATGGCATTGGCCGGTAGAAGTATTTAGCAGATGGCGCCAGCAATCCCGCAGCAGCCCTGTCAATCTCTAGAATTGTGTCAAAATTTCGTTTTTTAATGGAATTTTATGGCCTGGATGCCAGCCCTTTAAGCCAAATCTTATAGAAAAAGGGGCAAGCTATGATGGCGCCATCTATGCAAACCGTTGACAATTGCCAACCCCATTGACTTACAATACAAGGAAAATTCCTATTGCTAAGCAGACAATATTAATAAGAAGAGAGAAAGATGCAAGACGCAACACACACCTCATTATATGTGATGCAGAGCAATTTCTACAAGGTGAGGTAAATTAGGTACAGAATGTGTCATCAATGTGTTTCATATTTAATTACCAACAAGCAAGTTAATCTTGCATGTGTAATAAGAGTAGGAAATAAGCCCACATAACAACAACAATCTCGACCTATTTTGTGTGTAGTAGTGTGCGCATTTAGCTTTGGGTCAAAAGGGACCATGGCCCGGGATATTGAGCAAGCGGCGGAATATGCCGAACGGCCCAGGCATAAAACCTTAAACTACACTACTGAATAGGTACAAACATTACCAGGTAGTTTGTCTGTTTTTTTATTCATATTGATTTCTTTCATTAATATAAATATTATAATGTAAAATGTACCATCAGGTTAACACCTTTCTAAGAAACAGGAAGCACTTAACATTTTCAAAAATTCGATTGTCTCTCGGAAACCAATTCACATTAAGACATTACGTACCTATAGGTACTTGTGTCCCACCTTGTATAAAGCATAGTAAATGTAACATCGTAACATAATATTGTTTCTGAGAGCAAGCGACATCGGTAATTCGGCACTTACGATAAAGTTCTATTAGGTCGGCATTTTCCTGAAATGCAGAAAATCAAGTTAGTCCGTGAGCGGATGAAGCTTGTATGCGATTAGTGAAGATGAAAGCTGTTAGGAGCTCTTACGTGGGCTTAGGGTTACCGGGAACATCCAAATATTCTCCGAAATACGTTTTTCCGATTTTATAACCACGATTTTTATAATCCCGATTTTTATAAGTCCGAAATAACAAAATGACGATTTTTAAAAACACGATGGAATAAAATCACCAATGTGCTATTTCCGAAAACTTAAAATCCGATTATCATTTGACCGAAAGCTTAAAGTTCCGATTATACACTTTTCCGAAACTATTTTATTCCGAATTCTTAAATTCCGAAAAATCATTGTCCGATCGGAAATAAAATAATTCGGTATTGAGAAATTCGTTCTTTTGTAAGGTCGGAAAAATGAAATTCGTAATATTCAAATGAACTCACGTTTTAGTAATTCGGTATTCAGAAATTCGGTTTTTTGTAAGGTCGGAAAAATTAAATCCGTGATATTAAAATGAAGACTAACGTTTTATTTATTTATTTATTTAATCTTTATTGCACAAAAGAAAATACAAATGTACAAAAGGCGGACTTAATGCTACAAGGCATTCTCTACCAGTCAACCTATTAGTAATTATTTCGGGTGCCTGTCGTGCCGCATCATGTTAAATTCGTCATAAAATATTTTTGAAATAAAAATTCGGCATAAATAAATTAGGCAGAACTGCGACTCTGCGAACCCGAACTGTTGCCAGAAGTGGGTTAGGTTAGAACTGCGACCGACAAGAAAACGAACTGTTGCCAGAAGTGGGTTAGGTTAGGTTAGAACTGTGACCCCCAAGAAAACGAACTGTTGCCAGAAAAGTGGGTTAGGTTAGGTTAGAACTGCGACCCCTAAGAAAACGAACTGTTGCCAGAAAAGTGGATTAGGTTAGGTTAGAACTGCGACCCTCAAGAAAACGAAGTTTAACAATATATTCCGAATATCGTTATTCGGAAATTTAAAAATTGGGATATTTAAAATAGAAATCACGTCAATTCGGAAAAGGGCAGTTCAGAATTCGTGATTTTGAAAATCGTAAATGTTAAATTCGTCGTTTGTCACTGTCGGAATTGTTATAATCGGAATTATGTGGTTCGGAATTTAAAATTTCGGAATAATGGCCATTCGGAATTCGTGATTTCAAAAATCGTAATTGTTAAATTCGGTGTTTGTCACCATCGGAATTGTTATAATCGGAATTATGTGGTTCGGAATTTACAAAATTCGGCTTTTTGGGTTTTCGGAAATATAAATCTTCGTGATTTTCATCATTCGTAATTACGAAGGGTCAAGCATTTAAAAATCGGAATGATAAAATTCGACATTCTAAAATTCGGAATAAAAATTTTCGGAATTTTCGGGCTAGTGTCTACCTAGAAAGATTTGTTAATTAATAATTACGAAGTTATTGATTAAATTGAGTGGATCTCATTTATCACTTGTTTTGGATTAATTAAAGTAAATAAAAGGTACTTTATAAAAAAAGTCAGTTAATTCAAAAAATCCTGACAATTTCGTGTTCCGTCCGCATTCCTGGCAAAAGGAGGAACATTCCTGTCACCTGGGTAACCCTTGGGCTCGACGAGGTGCGCCAATATTTATATTCCTAAATAAAATATACTATCGCAAGTCATATTCCCGTGAAATGTTTGATGTAACCAGAAAAAGACCTATGTATAAACAATTAGACTTTTTAAAGATGTCCGAATTTTATGAACATGTAATAAATATATATACCTCAGTTTTTTGTCAATCTTTGATACAGCTTTTATCGCTGACTGTACTTTTCTTTCAACAGGCAACTAATACTCATCGAGACCAGTCGAACAAACCCAAACACAATGAGGTTGCGTTGTTTTATCACCAAAGTTGGCGCTGTTGCGGCGCCATCCTCCGCCAAAAGCCTCAAACGTATCAAGTATCCTGGATAGTAGTAGCTGTATTAGCTATATTTCCGGCGTTTGGGGTTGAAACTCTGGGGTGTGGGGGACTAGCGCGCGTCGCCGCGTATCCCGTTTCCAGCTTGTTTTTTCAAAAAAATTATTTTAGAAATTACAGAAGATATTCTAGGTACTTCTACAAAAATAAACTAGCTGGATATACTTACATATAATTTTGGCAATAACATTAACAAGTGCTTGATCTAAAAGAGTGTTCGTGGATGTAATAAGGTTGTAGTTTATAAAAAGGGTTCCAAGTCAAGGGTATTTCTTTATTAGGTACCTGATAATTAATTAGGGTGCTAATCCATTGCGATTTTGAATATTGCTCCGTGTTAGTCAGATAAACAATAAACAATACGGAGATAAAAACCTTTACCTAACGGAAAATGTGGTTTTGATTCACCCTATATAATGCGGTCGTAACAGAGCCAGACAAATAATCTAAATGAATCATAAGAATGGTCGGAATTGCAAGACGCTTTTTATATTTGTATAGGACACAATTAGGCCGCGTTAACAAGGGGAGTTCATCATGTTTGCCGCAAACAAAGTTACTCGGGAATAAATGCTACTTTTTTGGCTGACAACAATTAACAATATAACTAGGAAATTGTTCTCGAAGCCGACGGACCACAAACGTGATGAATTTGCTATTTATTTGTGCTTACTAACACATTTCGGTTGTTAAATGTTTTGTTTACTATGAAATTAATGAAAGTAATAAATACCTATAATTTAATACTTCCATCCGCTGCATGTTATAAAATTTGCTATTGATTTGTGCTTACTAACACATTTCGGTTGTTAAATGTTTTCTTTACTATGAAATTAATGAAAATTAATAAATACCTATAATTTAATACTTCGATCCGCTGCATGTTATAAAACTAATAAACGCTAGTGTGGCGTAAAGCCAGTGGACTGTAGTTGGTGTTTTAGCATATATTAATCCCATCAAAAACATTACGTGTAAAAAGATGCCCGTCTCGCAACGCAATACTTCTACTACAAAAAAGTTTAGAGATGTAATATGATATACCTATATATCAAGTCGGTTATTTTAGTCAGTGCCAGGGGGTGTTAAAACCGCATCAATATTAGATATCTTTAGTCATTATATGTTTTAATAATTAAAGATATCTAATATTGATGCGGTTTTAACACCCCCGTTTCAATTGTGCCTACGCCGTAACCACATTGGCATTCCGGGCTACCTTTATCCTGAACAGAAACTGGACATCACACATGCCCCAGCCTAAGGCGAATCAGACTACTCTTCATCTTCTACTTTCTTTTCAAAGTTAGATTTGAAAAACCAAGGCTTAGAATAAATTGTTTGCTGAATTTGAAAGAGCTGTAAAAATTTTTATACCACGTCGGTGGCAATCAAGCATACGGCCCGCCTGATGGTAAGCAAATAATAATAATAATTATGCAATTTATTATTAGTAACCCAAAGATCAGGGCTCAACTGCACTTTAGCTGACGCGGAGTTCAGGGCTCATATTTTTTTTATAGAAAGTACTCACCATATGGAATCTTCCCACCAAGTCTTATGGTGCGGAACCCCATAGTTTCCGAGAATAAAAATATTAAAGTTACCATAAAAAATTCCTTTAACACGGCTCTGGCGCATTCAGTTGTCAAAACTATTTTTTTTAAATCACGCGTATGTCCCAGTCGCTTTTTTCCTCAAAGAGTAATATTTCCGAGAACAACCCCTTCTTACCCTGAGCCGACGGAGCCCCGCTACGCGCCACCTACCACCTGGTGGACGACGGTTGAAATAGACCTAAAAGAAGCTCATTTAAATAAGGACGTAGCGCAAGACCGCGCTAGATGGAAATTGAGGACAAGGAAGGCCGACCCCAAGTAAATGGGAACAGGTCTAGCGGGAAGAAGAAGAAGATAGGGGATTTTGAGCAATTTTTGATAGAGTTAGAGGTAATGGACTGGATTGAGCATAAACTATCAGAAAAATTGCCGATTTGGTCACATTTGGTGTTCTATTATATATTTAACTGCTTTTTAAAATTTTCTTTCGCGTTCGTTTTTTATCACGTTTCTGATGACACTGAAGTTGTCAGTTATTATGTTTTTCAAGACCTCTTTTGTGTGACCGGCCAGTAGCCGCGCTACTTCCAATGAGGTAATATAGCATTTACTAAACACCCCCCACCCCCCACCCCCCACCGAAAGCACTATGTGGCTTTCTCACAAAAACATAAAGAAAATAAGAGAAACAAAACTTGCGCATGTTTAGGCGCGAGAAATAAAATCTATGCAATTAATGAGAAAAAAAGAGGGGTTTTAGTGAGTATAGGGCAGAGGACACAGTTTATTAACAGGTCTCAAAAAGGAACGACTAAAGACTTGGTTGGTGTAGACGATAAGTACCTTCTCGCCTGGTGAAGGTGAAGTTTCGGTAAGGGAAGCTGATTAGGTCGAACTGGGACAGCGTCATTCCTGGGACAAAGTTGACGCTTTGCGTGTTCTGCCACTGGTACACCAGTTGCTGGTTGGAGTACGCATCTGTTCAAGCAAAAAAAAGGTACATAAATTGATTGGTATATTTGTAGATGTAATTGTAAGCAACTTATATGATGAACTGTGTGTCTAAGTACCTAGTTCACTCCAGATATTCTTTAAAATAAACACATGAGTAATGATATCGTACTTCGGGTCCTAGGTGATAGGTTTAGACGCTAAACCGGCGAGCGTGTAAAAGGCATTTAAATGCAAAATACAAAATAGGTATTTTGCATTTTGTATTTGCATTTTAAATAGAAGTATTTCAAATAAATCGCATCTCTGCCTATATACCTATTTTTATTTTGACCTATTGTCAAAATTTGTTAAAATCCGTCAAAATCATCATACCTACCCGTTATTTTAAATACTAATAAAGCTTAGGTATGCATTTATCTTTACACTCCGCGTATAGAGATAAGCACACAAAATGTTCAATTTTTACAAGCATATCGTACAAAAGCTCGCATCGGTTAGAGAAACAAGGTTAGGGTACAAGCGCTGCGCTGCATGCTGAGCGCTTTAATGCAACTGAGACGCTTTTGAGTGAGCTTTATTTTGTACACAGCTTTCAAAATGAGTGACCAATAAAGATTTATTGCTTTAAGCCAGAATGGGTATGAAACTGAAAGAAAAGCAAGAATTGTTCACGTGTGAGTTCAATCGACTTTCCAGTAGGCACAAATAAACAAAATGATGCGGTATTCCACTTCACTTGATGAACTCTTGTGACACTTATAGAACAATTCACCATTTAAAATCTTGCCACGAAATTGCACAATGTAGCCCAGTGGCTATGAAAGGTGTACCTACTTATAATTAGTCACCATGTAACGAGTAGCCTATAAAAGGTGTACCTACTTATAGTTAGTCACCATGTAATGAGCAGCCTTTAAAAAAGTCCAATGAATACCTACGGGACGGGTTCTGTTCGGTTATTACGTCATTAATTTTTACTAAGAATTTCTATTAAGTACTTACAACTACCAAGTATAAGTGGACAGGACTGGCGATCCATTGGAAAATTCCGAAGCTCCATGGGGCATTTAGCTTTAATAGTTAACCTGTAAAAAATATTGCTTTTAATTATCGGGGTTTAAGTTCAAGGTACAAAAATCAGCAATATATATATATACCTATACTTATAGCAGCATTAGGGAAAGCTTCATTGTTTTATTTGTTCAATTACTACGCATTTATTTACTCCTTAAACAAAAATTAATTGTGTGGTTTTAGGAAACCACGATGCAAGTAAAACTTTTTTCGGATTGTATTTAGGCATTTAACTGAAATTTAAAGAGTGGAATGAAAATAACAAAAAAATAAGTTTTAAGTAAAGTAAGTTTTTTAATTGCTTTCAATTTGTTATACAAAGATAGTAACTAATATAAGAGCAGGTGTAAGTACCAAGTACGTTGAATCCACCGCTTGCAGCTTCTGACTCTCTATCCATTTTCTTTGCAATAATTAGGTATCAAATTAGGAGAATTTTGGGTAATATCGCCACGCCACGCTCCGTCCGTACAGTTTGATCCAAAAATACTTCAAAATTAACACATGAGTAATGATGTCATGATTTGGGTCCATCTTGTAGCTGAAGAATGTAAGGCATAGCTCTTATCTCTTGTATACCTAAGCAGTAAGCAGGTACCTCCATAGATAGATGCGCTCTAGTTAGTCCGTCCCACCTGCCTTTAGCGGAATCAAATCGCACTATTTTTTGCAGAATGTCATCGGACATGGTTGTCGTGAACAAAATTAAAATTGCCTGGAGCACTACTAAAATTTTAAGCCTCCGGGCCCCTATTTCACCACGCCGACATTTGTCAGTGACATATGTCGAGTGACAATTGTCAAGTGACAGGTGACAAGTGACAATTTCGTAAACTGTTTTTGTATAGAAGTGCTTATTAAACATGAAAGGCATTTTGTTACAATTGTCTATTTTTTATTTAATGACAATGATTTGGTGAAACAAGAGTCATTTTTACAAGTCGACATATTTGTCAATTTGTCGGTAATTATTGACATGAGATTGGAGCTGTGTCAGGCTTGGGTGACAATTGTAGTGTTATCGTTGTTAGCAAACCAATTTTAATCAGTTGAATGTTGCAGTTCATTAAAAATAAACGTTGGCAAAACTTCATAATCATAATCATTTATTTGCACATAAAAACGGCTTCGTACCTTAAATTTGCCTTTAGGGTACAAATAAAAATAGGTTTAATTCGCTTTTAAATTATCCTTAACTAGCAGTAAATTATAATTACGCTATAATTTGTATCATAATCTTTTTGTAATTCAACATGTAGGATTTGGAATTAGTTATCATAATTTAAAAACCGGCCAAGTGCGAGTCGGACTCGCGTTCCAAGGGTTTCGTACATTACACAATTTAAATAATATATTTTTTATGTGAATGTCTTTAAAAAACCCGTAGGAGTAGGATCAAAAACTAAGTAATTAAGTCCGACTCACGCTTGACTGCACGTTTCTAATAGGTTTTCCGGTGATCTATAGGTAAAGATCTATTTTGTGTATTTTTTTCAAAATTTTTGACCCAGAGTTTCGAAGGTGGGGGGAATGGTAATTTTTTGCCTATTTTCTTGAATAACTTCTAAACTGTTTATCTTAAAATTATAAAAAAATATATATTTGAGATTCTCAAAATGAGCTCTTTCATTTTATATATAACACGATATAGTTTGACAAACTTTATTTTTTAATTTTCTCATTTACCCCCCAAAAGTGGCCCCCTGTTTAAAATTAATTTGTTTACGTTACATGTCCATCTTTGGGTCACAAACTTACATATGTGTACCAAATTTCACCTTAATTGGTCCAGTAGTTTCGGAGAAAATAGGCTGTGACAGACGGACAGACAGACAGACAGACAGACGCACGAGTGATCCTATAAGGGTTCCGTTTTTTCCTTTTGAGGTACGGAACCCTAAAAAATGATAATGCGAAGTAGGGGACCGGTAGCGAAGTTAGATATGTTTAGGTAGGTATTGCTTTTTTAATAATTTATTGAACGAAGTTGGGCACCAACAGTGGGTTTTAGTTAGAAAATAAATCTCCGCGAAAGCAATAAATAGTAGGTTATATTATATGAGGAAATATATAAAGTACGAATAGATTTCTACACTCACTTAAAACTTAAAAGTAAGTAACAAAATCATAATGCTTTGACGCCTTGTCAACCAATAATGTAGGTAGAGCTATTGTAGAGCTAGACCATGATAAGTCTGCAACAATTTTGATAACACACGCAGTGCGTTATTTTAAACGAGTAGCTTCTATGAAATTACGACGTATAAATAACACTTGCACGGCGTCATCTTCCTCTAGTTGTCCCGGCATTTTTGCCACGGCTCATGGGAGCCTGGGAAAGAATAATGACAAAAGACTATGAACTCTAACTACTAGAATTACTCGTAAAGTAGAATTTTACTAACGTAGGTACATACTCATTATTCTTTATTATGTATTTTGACTGATTCTATTAGTCAGATCATATTTCGACTGGCAAATCATGTTACTTTTGGCAACCGGGTTTTTTAACCTAATTTGACCCCGCTGAATCCGAATTTGCCGGTTGCTCGATCGAAATCTTGACTGGAAGTGTGATAATTATTCAAAATGGCGGCCATTATTACCGATCCTAATAAGTTCCTTGTATGGAGACCCATATTTTTTGAATGTATTTTTTTATAATAATTATTGCAGAAAATAGCAGTAATAATTATACGTATTTTCTGAAAGTTTGGAGTACCCATTTGCTATGGTTCTAAATATACAGCCCTTTAAAGATTAAGCAAAAGCTTTTTCTAGGTTTTCGTAAATAACTCGTAAACGGTGGCGCGTAGCAAAAAATCTTCTTTTACACAAGTAATCTGCATAAAATTGCCTACAAGAAAGATTCCATACAATTTTTCGATAGGATCAATAATGAGAGAGATATTAACTGTGGAATGAACTGTCGCCTGCGGTATTTCCGGACCGATATGACCTTCAAACCTTCAAGAAAAGAGCGTATTCCCATCTTAAAGGCCGGCAACGCACTTACAACCCCTCTGGTGTTGCGGGTGTCCATGGGCGGCGGTAATCGCTTACCATCAGGTGATCCGTCTGCTCGTTTGCCTCCTATTTCATAAAAAAAAAAACAATTCTAAGGTCCCTTTTTTAGGTTTTCGTAAATAACTCTTAAACGGTGGGGCATAGCAAAAAATATTCTTCTACACAAGTAATCTGCATAAAATTGCCTACAAGAAAGATTCCATACAATTTTTCGATAGGATTAATATTCAGAGATATTAACGCTGGAAAGTTAATTATAATCAATTCTAAGGTCCCTTTTTTTAGGTTTCCATAAATAACTCGTAAACTGTGGCACATAGCAAAAAATATTCTTCTACATAAGTAATCTGCATAAAATTGCCTACAAGAATGATTCCATATTTTTTTTTCGATTAAATCAATATTCAGAGAGAATTTAACGCGGGAAAATTTATTACAATCAATTACCAGGTTCCTTTTTTTAGGTTTTCGTAAATAACTCGTAAACGGCGTCCAATAGCAAAAAATGTTGTGTTAACTTAAATAATCTACACAAAATTTTCTACAAAAAAGATTTATTACACTTTTCACTGGCACACATTTTACCACTTTGGAAGTATCTATCTCGCGCAAACTATTCAGTTTAGAAAAATTCAGTTCTAAGTATGGGGAATACCCAAAAATTTTTGTTTTTTTTTTGTGTGAAAATCTTAATGCGGTTCACAGAATACATCTACTTACCAAGTTTCAACAATATAGTTCTTATAGTTTCAGAGAAAAGTGGCTGTGACATACGGATGGACAGACAGACAGACATGACTAATCTATAAGGGTTCCGTTTTTTGCCATTTGGCTACGGAACCCTAAAAAGTACGGAAACCCCGGTGCGCAAGTCCGACTCGCACTTGGCCGGTTTTTTGTTTTGTTTGTGTTCTTAATGATTTCTCTGTATATTTTTTTTCTTAACTATTCCTTTTTTAGGGTTTCGTAGTCACCTAGAAACCCTCATAGTTACTTTAAAACTTTACATACACAAACCGTCAAATGCGCCAACCACTGAAAAGGGTTGTAAAGTTCATTTTTTAAATTAATAATATCCATCACAATTTACGGCCAATGAATAAACTCGGGAGGGTAATCGGAGCGCGAGATTTTTCACTCTGCCAATTAAATGGCGGATGCCGACAGACGCTATGTTTGCTCGGCGGGTATGAAATTAATGAGCCCTATTTGCACGACCATTACCTACAGGAAAACGCCTCCATGGTCATTAAAACTACTCTAGCATAGATAACTAAGTACCTACTTTCTGTAAAAAAAATCCCGTCACAAAATTATATAATACTACTCTTTGAAGTAGGTATGTTGCTAGGACTAAACTTTACTCTGCCATATATTTATCACAGTAGGGGGAAGCGGGGCAGATAGGCACAAGGGGCAGTTTTGAACACTCATACTAATTCCTTATCTAAAAACTTATGTTCACCTTCTGCAACACTAAAACATGGCTTTGTATGTGTGAGTGTCAGCATGGTTGCATTTTTATCACCTGTCACTATGCCTGTCACTTTCGCACTTACATACTTGTTAGAACGTGACAGACATGGTGAGAGGCGATAAAACAGCAACCGTGCTGAGCTCACTGGTCTGGTCTGGTTGCGAACGTACAAACAAAAAAAAATTGACAGAGAAATGTTAAAACAAACCAAGCAGTTTTTGTTAAAAACTGACACTGATTTCAATAAATGATTTTTTTTGTAGTTTTAGTACACCTGCTTAATAACTGTAGTACGGGTCTCTATTGTTTCCCATAAAGTTTTAAGTCATAATGTATTGTTTGTCCACATTTTCGTTAGTCATAATTCGGTTTTTCTCAGAAACGCGTAACTTTTCAGGATTGCCATAAAACAAACCTAACCTAACCTATCTATAGGAAAAATCCTGAAAAGTTAACGGTTTCAGAATTATGACTAATGATAATCTGACAATCATTACATTATGACTTTCAATAAATATGTCAAACAAAGGGACCCCCTGTAGTACATGTACTAATAGCACCACACTTGATAGACTTTTTATAATGTTTAAAAAGTTTACTACTGGTCAGCTAAGTGAGTCGATCTGTAACGTGTGCTCTGCGGGGCAGTTTAAAGCACTTACGGGGCACTTTGATTCACGTGCCAAAGTACCCCAAAATGATGTATCAAAGTGTCCCATGTAATGTATCAAAGTGCCCGATGTCCTGCAGGTGGGGCAGAATTAAACAAATCCCATTTTTTGTTAAAATCCACATCTCTTTTACTGGCCATAAATTTACAAAAAAATATATATTTATTATTTGTCGTCTACTAAGTACCAAAAAACTTTATTTTGAGTTCATTTTGGGGCCTATTTGTTCTCAACCGTCCGCATATTGCCCTAATGCCCAATTGCTCATATAGCGCCGTACGGTAGAAAAACAATAAGTCACATTCATCAAATACAACTATTGTAGAAAACTTAATGAATAATACATTGATTATTTGTAGATTTGTTGTAACTTCAACTGCTAACACGAAAGTGGGGGAAGGGAGGGAAACAACCACACTTGTTTCCACGTCTACTTTTTTGTACTTGGATAAGCTACGTGACGCCAAGTTTCTTAATTTCTAACGTATGGGACTATACTTTCAATAGTACATAGGCGAGTGGCAAGACTCGGGACGAGTAAAGAATGACATTTTCGCACGTGTATCGAACGACGTCTTTTAATACAGTTGCGAAAAAATAAGAAAAACAACAAGTAAGGAATAAAAACAATATCGAATGTTGCCTTTGGAAACTTAGCTTGCAGTAAGAAAATACGCCTCTTCTTTGACAGACGTTTCGGCAGCTATTCCTACCTCTACCTTCCAATGCTATTCCATTCCATTCAGACAACTTATTAAGAACGGTTTTTCAATCTTCAATATTAAAAAATAAACGTGTTATAATGATGATGAGACAAGTAATAAAATATGAAATATGTATATTTTTCGTATTCTTACATTATCAGTAGGTTTTCATGTTGGTTACGACGTTTAAAGGAAACTAATATTAACACATCAATAAGTAGTAATGAATTGGAACAAGTATAAATTAAAAAAAAATGGAAAAGAAAAAAGCACTAGTTCGCGAATACCAACTGTCCGCACGCTAAACAGCTACGTAAAGTAGCACTTTT
This sequence comes from Cydia strobilella, assembly GCF_947568885.1. Taxonomy (NCBI): domain Eukaryota; kingdom Metazoa; phylum Arthropoda; class Insecta; order Lepidoptera; family Tortricidae; genus Cydia; species Cydia strobilella. Next base: position 15,217,017 of record NC_086045.1, on the reverse strand, counting down.
TTGAGCAACTGTATTAAAAATTTGTTAGACAATATTTGCAGTTGGTAGTCATGTTTTGTATGGGAAGAACTGCAAGGTTTAGTTTGTACCGCAATCTTACCTGCTGGATTCTTCCTTATTAGCAATAAATTAAGCTATTGAGTAATGGTATTCGTAAAAAAACTGAAAGTAATAATCGTATTCGTATTTGTAATATATAGGTACGTTGCATCACTAATTTGGACATAGGTACCTCATCGAGTACAATATATCACCATGCTGACTGATCCTTAACAGCTTGTTGGGCACAGTTATAGTGTGCACATAGGAATGTTTGCCATTGTAGAAGTAGGTGTCTGGGCGCCAGATCCGCTCGAGCATCTTGATGGATAGTGATAGCGAGCGAATGGGCCCGAGGAAGGAGAGTCGGGTGTCGCGCCAGTATTGCCTGAAGTAGCAGTCCATTGAATAGTCCTGGATTTAAAACCTTAATGTTCATTGAAAAAAGTAAACATAGCAAATTGGCATACACACTAAGATTTAAAAAATATGATCTTGATTTGTTTCTCTTTCAGGCAACTTGTTTGCGTTTATTTACCTCATTTGTTATGTTAATGTACAAGTTTGAAATAATGGTCAAATAACTATGCGGATACAGTCATAGGTGGCTGGCCTGTTGGCCCAAACCAAAAAGCTAATACAGCGCGTGCAGAATGCTTGTGCTCGATACTGCTTCCACATACCACCAAGAACACATGTGATACCTTTCCTAAATAGTAGTGAGTTAATGAACATGGAGTCACGACGAGCACTGCATTTCGCTTGTATGCTTTTCGGCATTGTAAAGACTTTAACGCTGGGGCGTGGGGTATCTAATAGCTAAGTTGCAATTTTCTCAACGGCATGTCAGAGGTGCTAGTCGTCTTGCTTGTCCTCGGCACAATACATCTGCATTTCGTGGCAGTTTTAAGTACTCTGCCACGAAATGCTGTCATCATCTGTTAATTCATTTAAAATTAAGTACAAAAAGCACATCCTGAAATTGCAAAAAATTTAATAAAGTTGTGTGCCGATGCTACATCTCCTATTGTTTTTTTATGTAATAGGAAGCAAACGAGCAGACGAGCCGCCTGATGGGAAGCAGTCTTCGCCGCCCATAGACATAAGCAACATCAGAGGAGCCACTTATGCAAATATGCATTGCCCACGTTGGAGAACCCTAAATACCTGCTTCTTGAAGAACCCCATGTCATAGCGCAAGGGAAACAAAAACGTGTCTTACGTGTTGACTTCGGCTCCGCGCACGCCTCCCAAATATCTGGGTCACCATTGCCCCGTGAAAGATACATACAAATAATTTATGTTTAAAAAAAATATTGAAACATATTTTTTCATTATTTTATTGTTACTTACTAAATGAGAGCTTATTTATTTAGAAATAAAATATTAAAATTCAACAGCAAGGTGCCCACGAGCAACCCGAGAGATTTTAATTTTAATTATTTTAAATCGCTAGGCTCGTGAATCTATTATAGAATCTTTCGCTTGCACGGGACTCAAAAGCACACGAGATGTAAATAACCTTGATTTCGTGTAGTACATAAGACTTTTCATCTCAGCAGTGAGAACATATTTATAAAGGAAAAATACAACCTGAAAAAATGTAATCCTTCTTCATCACTTTTTCGCTCATCTTTTCTTATGATATTCTAACAATTAAGTTTAATTACCGCTATAAAACACAAAAACAAAACAAAATAAATTTCAGTGAATTAATTTGGAAATAACGAATATCAATTGACACTTCAATCGACAACTTTTATCGTTAAAAAAAAAAACTGTAATATAGGGTCCGAATTGTAGACACTTTGTCAACTATAGTAGAGATCGTTAAATTGTCTTTTTTCTCAACATGCACAGGATGTAATGTTGTTTATGAACAACGTTAGGTATATACGCGAATAACGGATAAACGCGCTCACCATATCAAGCTCTGATATCGGGCCCATACTCCTTATCAATATATTGGTTTGCACAACTGTAGGGTACCCTGAAATAAAATTATATATGAATACCTACAATGGGAAGTACCTAAATATCTAAAGACTAAGGTAAAAAAATCGTATTAAGAACATAAAAAATAATAAGTAAAAGTAATATTGTCTTCGGTTACCGCGATACTCATGAAATAAAACCATTAAAACGGATTATATCGCGTATATTAAATTTATAATATATCCCGACGTTTCGAACCCTTTACAGCGTTCGTGGTCAACGGGTGACTGAGGAAAAACTACAAAGTGAAAAAATACCCACATACTAAAAATAATGAACCATCATAGACTATAAACTTAGAGGCTGGTTGTACATGCAAAATCGGTCCATAAGGCTAGTTATACAATACAGTTATTTTCAAGTAAAGATATATATACGCGATAAATAATATATATATTAGGATACCGCGGGTCAACCAGAGGTCCCACATTAAGATCCCCACAGTTGAGCGCAGGCCTGCCATTCTGCCTTTTGTCAGGGGGGTCACGGACAGGATCAGCCACATCTTGAAGCGTGCTTCTATAAAAACATATTTCAAGCCAACGAAAAAAATGTCACAATTCCTGAGGCCTGTAAAATGCAATACCCCTCTACAGATTGCAGGAGTGTACAGGCTGGACTGTGAGTGTGGCCTATCATATGTCGGGCAGACGAAACGGAGCATTTCCACTCGGGTGAAGGAACACATAGCTGCACCGTCGACCTAGGTCTGCAGTCTGTGAGCATGTCATGGATAAAGCCAATCACTCAATCAAGTTTGATAAGTCTTTGGTTCTTGCTAAGGAGAAGTGATACATACCCAGAATGCTGCGCGAGGCCATTGAGATTAAGAAATATCCAAACTTTAATAGGGAAGATGGCTTTTCTCTACCACCAGCTTGGAATCCTATATTTCATCTGATAAAGGAGCAAGCGAGACATAGACTGTGAGACCTTAGTGTTGGATGATGTTGGACATTCTGAGTATAATATGTTTTGAAAAGATATGTCCCGCCGAGTTTGTTGCCGGTCCCATATTGGGATACCCTCCTACAATTTAGGAGGGAATTAAATCTTCTTGGGTCCGAGGTGTAGGGTTGGAGCCGGGGTAGTTTTTATAGCGTATATATATATATCTTTATTGAAAATAATTGTATTGTATAACTAGCTTTATGAACCAATTTTGCATGTACAACCAGCCAAGTTTATAGTCTATGATGGTTCATTATTTTAGTATGTGGGTATTTTTGCACTTTGTAGTTTTTCCGCAGTCACCCGTTGACCACGAACGCTGTAAAGGGTTCGAAACGTCGAGATGTATTATAAATTCAATATACGCGATATAATCCGTTTTCATAGTTTTATTTCATAAGTAAAAGTAACCTAACATTATTTTACAGTAGGTGCTACTTTACTGCGCTAATTAGCAAAATTTTAAGGGCCATTTGTAATATGAAACGTTAATAGGAATTTCGCAACTTGCGTCGATTTAAAACTCTCCATTCGGTCGTGTTTTAATTTATAATAATAATAATAATACCGGGCAGCTTGTGGCGAGCTGTTGGGGAGTGACGACCCCACGGACCCGAGTGCTCCAGAGAGTCGGTCAGGGTCTCCGTCTCCGGCGTGTCTTCGTCGGTCGGAGTGGACCCCAAGGGGACCCGCATGACTCTCAGCTCTGGCTTGCCTTCATTGGCCGTCCAGAGGGGAGTCGTAAGAGCTATATGCTCCAGGGGTGGAAGTGAAAGATGCATAAGACGCGAGTTGGCACAGTGGCTGTTAAAATCAGTCACTGGGTAGAAAGCGGCGCACACCTCTCGACACCCCTGAGCCGCTCACACCGGTGTTGCTCCTGGTCGTCTTCACGACGGCAGTTTCAGGGGCCCATCTAGTAAGCGGCAAGTCACCACCTGCCTCGATAACGTGTGTTAGCATTGTTATGGCAGGTGTCCGGACTTCTTTTCAATAGCCCAGTCTCATTGTCAACCCAAACTTCAATCCATAGACCGGTATACTGTTCACTTTTTCTATAATAGTCCCAATGCCTGCTGCGACCGGTTCATGGGTGTCTATTGTTGCACCTGTGAACGGGTTCCAGCCAGGGACCGGCCCGCTATCCCTTATCGGGGTTTTATAAGGGTATTTCATAAGGCTTAACTCACCATACCCTTTTCCAGACGAAACCCTTTGTTTTGGTTTTAAAAACCCTTATATAAAGCTACCACATTTGAGTAATCGGTAGCCCAAATACCCTTACAAAACCCTTATCATCCGCTCACCAACACCTTGCATATTGCTTATAAGGGTTAGCCTTATAAAGGGCTTCCCTTTTAGCATATAAGCGTGCTAATTTAAGTCGTCTACCTTGTTCATAAAGCACACATTACTTCGAATCCGAGCGATCATCGGCGGCGACGGCGGCGTTCTTTGACTAGGCACGTATTTTCTTTCCTTTTCATACACTACCGTAGATATATACTAATCCTGTCTCTTTCACGCAAAGGGAAACCTTTATAAAAAGCGCTTAAAGATAAGGGTAACCCTTATTAAGAGCTAGCCTTATTTTTGGTTAGCTTTTCGGTAAGGGTTAGTCAAAGGTAAGGGTATGAATATGCTTGCAGTTCAAAAGGGAAAGTCTTTCAATGTGTTAGCCGTGTTTAAGTGTCACCCATTGAAAGGGTTTTATCGCGGAAAGGGTTGTCCGGTCCCTGGTTCCAGCAGGCGTTCTACATGACATTAAAGCTCTCCAAGGGGCCTCTACGTGTTGGATCTATATCCCCACGCAAGCCTATCAAAAGACCGGGATTTATAGGCCCGTGAAATCCGAGGAGATACAAATAATAATAAATAATATAATAAATTCTTTATTTGGCAGGCAAGAAACCCAAAATTTACAATCTAATATAAAAATATAAAAGGTGTACACCACCAGGTTATCACCACTCGTTGCGAAATTTCCTACTTTTCGCACTTGTATCGCAATGTACTATTTCGTCACTTGCTCGTAAACGGTGTTATAGTATGCCAGCATACTGAGATGGAATGAGCTATATTATGGCCACGGTTTTTTTTTTATATCATCTACTCAATTTCTACGCAAGGAGGTATAAACGAGTTTTACTTATAAAATATAGACATTTAAATTAAAAAAAAATGTGTATGTATAAAAAAATTACACAATGTACTATTTCTTAACTCGCACAATATTAAAATATGCCGACACAAACCTTTTCCATGAGTAGGGAGCTGCGAGTTCTCATAATTCTTCAAAAGGTTCTCGAGCACCAGCGTGATGTTTCTGGAAACCGCGTCGTTGATGCTCCTTTTGCTTTTCCACATATAGCGCGTGTCCATTTCACCGAACGTTATGTTCAAATAATTGGAAAGGATTTTGTCACTGGTGTCCCAGTAGTCACGGTCGCTATAACCGGGGGCTTCCGGAGTTTTTTTATCAGCGCTGGACAAAATCTTGGGAGAGTGTTGCGACGCCGCCTCACGGGACTTTGCGGTCAGCGATATTGGAAATGTTCCATTTTTAGTCGTCAAGTAGATCGCTCCTTTTGCGTCAACTTGCGGGCTGCAAGGAGAGAATGTTGACGTTATTATATTTCTTAAAATGTTTCCGTAGAGCGCTGCAATGTCAGCCTCGATGAAATTGCGCTCGGCAGCTAAATAGTTTTTTTTTGTTTTTTAACCGACGCTTCATTGATCTCGTTCCCATTGGACCGTGTAATGAAGATTTTGTTTTTGCAATTATATTGGAAGCTAACCTAAGCTAACCCAAGTGTTTGTTCCTAGAGGCTTAAGATATTTATAAGTACCTATCTACCTACCTCACAATAATAATTGACCTACATATTAAGGCTGTGGCGAACGATGCAACCATTTTTTGACATTAAGATTAGAGATAAAAACAGCCCAAGCCCAAAGATCCCACTTTGTCGATATGGAGTTATTAGTAGTTTTTTAAACTACATAGAATATAGCTATATATCTATTGGTGAAAGAATCGTTTTCCACTTTCTCCGACAATTGTTACCATTTTAGAGTCCAAGATGGCGGACATGTCCTTTTTCATAAAATCGTCATGGATCACGTTTTCTAGGTTGTAGGGGGTGCGGATTTCAAAAGTATGATATTCATTGACTGGGGCGGTACGAAGTTCCTCGGGACAGCTGGTCAATAAATAAAATGCAATCAAATAATTATGCACTACAACTACTTATTCTAAGAATAGTTGAAAGAAACGTCTACATAGGTACAGTTAGATTCCATAAGTAGAGAAAAATATATAAAGACCATTGTATTCTTATTTTTGATCGAAAAGGGCCACGGACCATATATATATGTGAGATAAATAGATGACGAATAAAAAAACTAGACTTTTTCGTTTTGTTTTGTGTCTGCAATACGGCTACTTGGGCACCAAAATTTTTAATGGAAACAATGTTATTATTTTTAATTAAGATTGAATCTCCAAAAATCATAAATTTTGAGATGTGACCATATAGCAGGCAGGGGACGTAATATGGTCCAATTTAGGCACCATCAATTTTACAGTGCATGGTGTTTTAATTCGGCTAATATTCTTAGATAATAAGGAAACTCGCAGACACAGATTATCTTTCGGTCATGGAAACAATCTCGAATAAAACTTTTTAAACAAAAAGAAAAACCGACTTCAAAAAGGATAATGTAATACCTATTTTTACAACCCAATCGTCAGAATGTGTCGCCAGTATACTGAATTGGTACTCAAACACAGAGATATTGACATTTTCGACTCACGGCAGACAGTATTTAGGAAGCAGGTAGTGAGGGTTCTCGGCCATCATCACACTAAGCAATTTGACAGTATTTATGAAATGTATATTTAAGTATTTGTGAAATGTAATTTGTAATTTGGTGTAATTTTTGAGCAGTTTTAGGATATTTTTTTTATAATTTTAGGATAGTTTTTGCTCGTTATAATTTTTTCTTGCTGTGCATGCTTACTTTGGATGGCATTCTTATGTAATACCTACCACTTAAGTACTCTTTGTAACAATGTTGAATGTTGTCTGTTTAGTGTACGTTTAAAAAAAAAATAATAATAACGAACGTTTTGCGCACTAGGGAGTAGGGATGTCACCGGATCGACATGTCAACACTTCGATTTTTCAACTTGAGATATTTGTTTTAGCTTACATTTACTAATGACTGGGTTCCATGTGGATAAGATCTTAAAACCTTCATCTCGATTGAAATTTCTATGATTTCAATGGCTTCACGGATATTTCTACTATAAAACCCACGTATAACCAAAATAATTATTATCGTACTCGAAGAACGGCTATAAGAGAACCGATTGTCAAATCTTTTTTCTCCTTTTTTTTAAATATTATTCCTTGCGTATCCAGCAGCACTTACCACGCTTTGGTGTAATTCCAGTAGTCAGGATTTCGCGTTCAGTTTTGTTAAATGTCCTGGAATAATTGTATCTCTGGGAACAATGAGATGGAGGCCTCGGAGGAAAGGTGGATCTTCCGTCAATTGGACTTGGATTTTGCTTCCACTAGATCCAGCCGAGATATCGGCTTTAAATATTTGAGACGACGTTCTCCTTTTTACTGCCCTCGAAGCGTGATTGCTTTATGGTAAACCCGTTTCCTGTAAGGACGAACCAGGCGCGTCCTGGGCCCTCTGGAGTTGACATTTGTTCATACAGACACCCCGGCAAGAAAATAGAGATACAAGATATTTACGTAAGTTGAGTTTATTTTATTGGCGACGAAATGGACGCTGAACATACGCTCAGTCCCTGACATCGACATTCGTACAGAGCTCTTAGATCTAGGAATACCGAGTGAAGAAAACACGATACCGCACACTCATGGCTGTGTGTAGCTATGATACACTGAGGATCTGAAAGGCCGCTTAATATGATTTCGTACCTAGTCAAAATTGCAACAATCGGCTGCCGTCCTGAACTGTCATACTAATTTTTAAACTTTAGGTATTTGAAGGAGACAAAACAAACAAACCCGATAGTGGACAAACAATTCATTGGTCGTCGGGCTAATTAAAGTTAATCTAAGTATTTATACTTAATAGCTACTTTAACGGGAACAATTTATTAGTCGGGCTAATTAAAGTTAAACTAGTTATACTTAATAGCTATTTAACAGGATTCAAATTTTGGTGACACTTAGTCGACTACGCTAATGGTAAATGTATTTAATGAGAGGTAAAAACTAACAGGTTTGGTGGTTTAAATCGAAGTTTAGATAAAGGTGAAAGGCTTTGCTGCTCAGTAGCGGCAGTCGACGACTCTCTCAACCGGCTGGCCGGAGGTTCTAATAGCTCCGCCACGGACGGTACCAGCTATACAGGTCGACTGGTACGGGATCTGGCCTACCAAAGGCCGCGCCCCCAGTAGACACCTCCTATCGGAGGAAAATTTTCTTGCCGGGGTGTTTGTATGAACAAATGTCAACTCCAGAGGGCCCAGGATGCGCCTGGTTCGTCCTTACAGGAAACGAGTTTACCATAAAGCAATCACGCTTCGAGGGCAGTAAAAAGGAGAACGTCGTCTCAAATATTTAAAGCCGATATCTCGGCTGGATCTAGATCAATATGGCTTGGATTTTGCCACCACTAGTGGAAGCAAAATCCAAGCCATTGCAAATTGACGGAAGATCCACCTTCCCTCCGAGGCCTCCATCTCATTGTTCCCAGAGATACAATTATTCCAGGACATTTAACAAAACTGAACGCGAAATCCTGACTACTGGAATTACACCAAAGCGTGGTAAGTGCTGCTGGATACGCAAGGAATAATATTTAAAAAAAAAGGAGAAAAAAGATTTGACAATCGGTTCTCTTATATCCGTTCTTCGAGTACGATAATAATTATTTTGGTTATACGTGGGTTTTATAGTAGAAATATCCGTGAAGCCATTGAAATCATAGAAATTTCAATCGAGATGAAGGTTTTAAGATATCATCCACATGGAACCCAGTCATTAGTAAATGTAAGCTAAAACAAATATCTCAAGTTGAAAAATCGAAGTGTTGACATGTTGATCCGGTGACAACCCTACTCCCTAGTGCGCAAAACGGTCGTTATTTTTTATTTATTTATTTTTTATTTAAAACGTACACTAAACAGACAACATTCAACATTGTTACAAAGAGTACTTAAGTGGTAGGTATTACATAAGAATGCCATCCAAAGTAAGCATGCAAAGCAAGAAAAAATTATAACGAGCAAAAACTATCTTAAAATTATAAAAAAATATCCTAAAACTACTCAAAAATTACACCAAATTACAAATTACAACATTTCACAAATACTTAAATATACATTTCATAAATACTGTCAAATTGCTTACTATTATTGGGAAGTGTGATGATGGCCGAGGACCCTCACAACCTGCTTCCTAAATACTGTCTGCCGTGAGTCGAAAATGTCAATATCTCTGTGTTTGAGTACCAATTCATTATACTGGCGACACATTCTGACGATTGGGTTGTAAAAAGAGGTATGACAACACCATAATAAACAAGACCAAGTGCAGGTAGTTCGAAAAACTCGCGCGCCTAGAAGATGTTGATGTCAACTTTAGCCAGTCCTCTCCGAGACCACGGCGACAACGCCGTCCTCGAAATACATTTAAAACTCAGTTTACGCGATTAGGTGAATTAAAATTAAAATTACGTCGTTGTGAATAATAATGAGTAAAAATCGTGAAAGTTTAAATCAATAGTAATTTATGTCTAGAGTGGTCAGTATCCACCTGAATCAATTAGAATCCGCTAAAACTGTTTCTTTGACGATATTCATCAAGTCGTATTTCTTTTTAATTGCTTGAATATAAAGCGAACCCCGGTCTAGTTGGAGTAATGGCATTTATTCTGGAGCACCTTTCGAGACCCTTGGCATGGGGCCGGGGCGGTTCTTTGTTTTAGGTTATGTTAAAGAGGGTCTGGGTACACCTCGTGGATATAAATTTATTCATCACTGCCTTTAACTTCGCACTTTCTTCGAAATATCTGTACATTATATTAATCCTAGATTGCGTTACCTTAGCTACCTAATATTATACAATATAGGTACATATTAATTAGGTTTCGTCTTGAAGCAAAATTTCCTTCAATAATTTCTGTAGGTGGCCGATAAGATCGTTGCCTGACATTGAATGAGATCCCTAAACTTCACGCAACATGTTCGAGTTTGGCACGAATATTCGAATAGCCCGGATGAGTTTGTGCATGTGTAAGAGGAGCGTCAGATGCACAATCGTTCCAATTGCCGAGTGACGGGCTATGATTGCGCCTTCTATGAACTAATTGATTGCTACCCTTTATGCCTCCCATATATAACCCTTGCGATTGATTCATCAATAATCCATATCAAATTGTGTGACTATCTCCACACAAAAAAAAAATAATTGAAAAAATAATGATAATTCACACAACAAAATTATGATTGATGAATTTACATATTTGTAGTGTAAGAATAAGAAAACATTTATTGCCACACAAAAAAGAGCACACAACAAATCAACAACCAGCTCTTCTATATCTCTGGTCCACAGTTAAATAGTGACTAACGATTTTTTTTATTATTTCGGGTTCCGTCAAATATTTCGCTTTCCAAAAGGGTTACGTCGCCAAAAAAGTTTGAGAATCGCTGGCCTAATGATAACGTTTTTATATCCCTCCGCAGGCAGTTCAGTCATACTGGATAAGCTAATTTATCGCAAGATTTCTATTTTTTTGCAAACAGATTTACCGTAGATACCTGCTTGAGGCAAAATAACTACCTAAGGAGCGTTAGTAATGCATAGGATTGTAGCAGATTAAATGTCGTTTCGAGCGTACATAAGTAATAAAGTATCAAACACATTATTAGAGTCGTTGATTTTTGTTCCCCAGTGGTTCTTCTGTTATTGTTATCTTATCTTATGTTATCTTGTTAGAGATTCTTGTAGCAAGTAGGTTAGGTAGTTTAGTGTAAATAAAAAAATAGGCTACATTTCAAGTTTGACAGCTAGATTTTTAGTGTTCCGTGCAAAACTTTGTTTTGACAAACGGAACACTTATGGGATCACTTCGGTCTTGCAAATCAGTTAAATGCGTTTTTCTCAGAGACCGTATGACATACATACCTAAAATTTGAAACAGTTATAGCAATTATCACCACTAATATTGTAAATAAGTCAAAACCGCTTATTTCTTATTTTAGGGGGTAATTTAGGAGGTTGAGAGGGGTAACCTGTTTTTTATTTTATTTGTAAGAATCGAGTGGGGTACCATTAGAAAGCTTGCAAAAAATTGAATCGATAGACTGATTTTGACTTCATTTTAGACTGCTAGTAGTTTCGATAAAAAATGCATTTAAAGTTGCAAGTTTTCATACAAAAAGATTCGCCTCTGTCCTGGAAATTTTCGGAAAAACTATAGCTAACAGGCAGCTAACCAGCCAGTAACCAACTAAATAGAGTATGAAGACGGCTGGAAAATTATCAGGTTAACCTTATCTTTATTAGTTTTTTAACTGCAGCCTGATCTTAGGTTACTTCGGTTCAGTTACTAGCTTGGATCAGCTTCTTAGACTGGTAATTTCATATTGGGAAGTCGTTTTAGCGAGAAAGATCTTTACTTAAAACTTAGGCATTGAAATTAATGACTTATGTGTGTGACACAAAGTTTAATTAAACTTGCTTATTTTTGTGGGTTATTTAATTTTTTTGTAATAGTCTACCAAACGCATGAGAGAAAAAAAGATCTACAAAGTACAACCTTGTTATAATGCAATGTAATACATAATGTAATGTAATGTAATGTAATATTTATACTTCAATATAATTTGTGTTGTCAATACTAACATAGTGATAAGTACTATTGTAACTAACCAATCATTTATGGATCATTGATGTCCGAAATAAAGTCTTAATAATAATGCAAAAAAGCTTAAATTTCGAACGGGCTTTCCAACCAATGGACTATCTCAATGTCGTCGCTATACTTACTCAACCTCATATCTGCAACAATCATTTGATGGAAATATCGCTTTTCTTTCATCCGGAATACGGGTGTTTTTGTCATCAAATGACTGTTGCAGATACGAGGTTGAGTAAGTATAGTGGCGATGTGCTCAGTAAGAATTATATTTATTGTTGAAGTAAACTTTGAATTTTTAAATTAAGAATTCCGTTCTTCATTGTCGTTTTGTTTTTTACACAATAAAGCACATAGAGTTAGTAAGACGTATAGAGAAAACAAAGTCATTTAATATTTATTAGAGAGTATCTAATTCGTCGAAACAATATACACAATATCCCTTTGCATTAAGTACGATGACATTTGTGTATAATTGTATACACTATGTATATTTTTGAAAGGATCGGTGAGAGCAGCAACCAGATCCCGTTCTGTTACGAGAAAATAATCTTGGAAGACCTATATGACAATTAAAAATTTTATTCTAGTTTTTGGAAACAGATAAAGTTGACAAAATTGAGCCGATTTTGTGCAAACTTGTTTGAGAGATCGGCTCATTTATCGGCCCGATTCGAGCTTTAAGATACGTCAAATATTACGATTATATTACGATACGTTTTTGTTAGAACAAACGTCACTTTTGACATTGATATATCTAATACATATCGTATCTAGTCGTAATATTTGACGTATCTTAAAGTTCGAATCGGGCAGTATATTTCGTCAACCTTAGAGCCAACGACAAAAATATCAGTTAAAATTTGGTACTCATAAATCCAAGTTCTACTAAAATATTTTTTTCTTTTAAAAACAATAATGGAAAAGATTTTCTTTTTTAAATTCTTTGAAAAACACGATAATATTATATATTTTTCCTCGTCCTAAATTCAAGACTTGCAGAAAATATAAATAACTTACTCATAACATAACTTATACTTTTTTGACAGCTTAAGAAGAGTAATAACATTAATGCGGTTTATATTGTTATAAAACATTATAAAAACTTAATTATAAAAACTCGAACTGAATTCAGTATCAAGTGAACGTAGTTTAGCGAAAAGGATTCATCCATAAAATATTATGACATTTAAATTAATTGATTTTCTGCTTGAAAGAAAGATATACTTTTTTTAACAAATTGTGGATTAGATCCTTTTCCCTAAACTACGTCCAATTATTGATAGAGTCCGAGTGTCACTATGTCATCATTAATGTCAAATTTCTATGAAAATATGACGTTTATCTCATTCTTACACTACTTACTTACACTCTCTCACTTTGTTAGCTTAGACAAACTCTTCATTTTTAGCAGTTCTAAATAATATTAAAGTATATATATATATGGCATGGAACTAGAAACAAAATCAAATCAAAATAATAAGTCTAAATTTAATTCAAATTGAAGCAGTATAGAATACCGAGCTAAAATGGTGAACCATAAAATTGACCTATTCGAGTCTGAGCGCTTGGATGTAACGTTGCACTTGCCGTTTTGACTGCACAACTCCTATAAATTATCTCCTAGTTTTTTGTCAAATACAATGGCTCGCTTTTCGTATATACTTGCGAATGACTACATTGAGGATGATGTCACTGAGTTTCATAGGATACTTTCTCAAAACACAAATTACCGTCCCCGCGACGTACTTTTGAAGCAGGCTATGCATCTAATCGAGCCCGTTCCCGCCGAAGAAGATCACTTACTTTGACTACTTAGTACTTCCTTAGCACTTCCGTATCCAATCTGTTCCTTACAAATGGCTTAATCTTCATTAAGTATCTAAAAAATGGTTTATTGAAATTTTTATTTTCTGTGACTTCTTAACGACACGGTAGTTTCTACGTTTAATTAAACGTGGAATTACGAAACGAAAACGTAGAACTAACATTAGTAAGTAGCATTTGCACATAACAAGCAAAATGGAACACCTTCCAGCGCTTTGTACGTCGTTTTCCTATGAAAGGAAGACGTTTTGCGATAAGCGATAACTCAAAAACGGCTTGACTGATCATGTTGCCTATAGTTTTGGTTTAATGTCTTTATTAAACTCTAGTCACGTTTTTTTTTCATACTTTTCGACCCATACTTCAAACATGGTTAAACATGGCGAAACTACGTCTGGTTTCAAGGTTCCTAGTTGACTACTAAACCCTAACTAAAAACAGGCCAACAACCTCTGTAAAGTATAACGATGCGCACGGAACACTAAATGCCTCGAGCTTTGACTCGGGCTTGGCCAATTTTATTTATTTTGAGTAAATCTAGTTTCAGTAGGTAACTCACTTGAAGTCTAGGAGGATATAACCAAACGGAGTAGCCATTAACAGGCATTCCCCTTTGTCGAAAATAGTCGGCCAATGGTTATACACAATGTATGGACTGACGTTTATTTGACATGGCTATTTTGACGTTACGTATACATTTGACGTTCCCCTCCCCCGCAAAAATTGGCAGACTTTTTTGTACAGCAAATTACAGACGTGGCGGCTCCGTTTGGTTATATCCTCCTAGCTTGAAGTAGATAACTAAATGCCTCGTTATGGAATTATACGTAGATATACAGTACCGGCCAATAATATATCACCATGTTTTTACGGTATAACTTTTTTTTAAATATTTGTGAGTGACTTCCACCTCACTGCTTTAGGTAGTCTAGTAGTATTCTTTTGTATGGGCGATAAGAAAAATTGGTCTCATGTACTGGTTTTTTCATAGAGGTTTTTATTTTAATGTATTGATTGTCAATTTAATTTTTTTACTAGAGGTTTTTTAGTAATATGCTGAGTATCCTATTGTAATTCACAGTATTTAATTGCAATATTCATCATACATTTGCATAAAATGACTAGTAAAATATGCAATCGACAAACTAACCTATATTGTTTACTCTATACAAGCTCGTACAAAAACACTCAAAGGTATTATTGGCCGGTACTATAGGCATAGGGATATTTTCGTATTACAAGTGGCAGGCGATGCCTCCGAGATCTTTTGACGAATATTTTTATCTACATTATGATACTTTCATTTATTCCCTCCCTGGTATATATTTTTATGCCCTATAATAAGACAAGTGACTGCTATTCTACATAACAATCTTATGCCGATTTGTTTCAACGACCTCGAAGTTGCTACTTACCTACCTTAGAAAAACGAAAGTGCAACTTCTACGTAGAACTTAACTGCGAATCATGGGGTGGCTAGTAACGACGAGTTAGGAGCACTTCGTGGGTACGAATCGAGAAAATAGAGAAATACGAGAATAACTCTCATTAGTACGGCTTCAGCTACATACCAGATAAGAGTTTTGGACATATTGCTGTAAACATTGTACGCACACTTTCATCAACATTAAATTTCTATTACTCGATGTTGTTACGCTACCAAGATACCTATCTGGGATGTAAGAATATGACATTACAGTACAATATATTACTTTACTCATGCTCATCAAAGTTAGGAATATTACATATCTTATGTTTTACGTATAGTTTATACTTTATAGTACCTACAACGCTGATAGCAATACGCACATAAATAAACATACGAAATAGCCAATTTAATTGCATAATAAAATTTATTCATAATTTTCAGCGGAGTTTTGTCATGGCCTTTTATTTAAAAGTTGAACGTAAAATGTCTCTTACACCTACCTATGTAAAAATCTATTTGCCCCGGGATTTGAAGCAGAGTCTGACAAAGACGAATCTATCAATAATTGCTATTCCTGTCGAGGCATCGATAGTGCTTTTTCCAAACATGCGAGGATCTCGCTCTTACGCCATCTCGTTCACGCTTACGCTCAGTGAGAGTGAGAGAAGAACACGAACCTCCCGTAGGTTAGTGTGCCTTAAAGCAAAACTCCCATGTTCATTCAAAATAATTGTGCATTATTCAGAAATAATTGTAGCTGTTCGCATTGTTTTTTTTAGTCAATGCATGTTTCTAAAGCTCAGTAGCGCCCTCAATAAACTTCTAAAATATTATGTACCACTTTATGATTAATTATGATTCATATGTTGCAATTACACCGTCATAAGGTCTTCATATCTAAATTACTCCTATATCTATGATCATATTTCTACGATAGTCTATAATTGCGGCAAGGTAAAAAACAATACAGTAATGTATTTTCGTACAACTTTCCGTCTGCTAAAACAGTACAATAATAATGAATTTGATTTTAATGACAAAACCATAATGCAGAACTTCCCGTACTAGGTTTTCTATGCTCAGTTGAACATTTCCGAGCATATTCAAGAAAAAGAAGATAACGAGATGTTCTCTATCAGGTGACCTTCAGTAATTATTGTCCCTTTGTGTCGACGACAAAAGCCGTGATTGTACAGCCTCATCGGCGGCGTGGAGAGCTCTCAGCACGAGCACTCTCCGTCGGTTACAAATTGTGCCAAATTGTCAACTCAGGCCCCGATCACTCTTGATTCAGATATCGCAGCTCAGCCACACTTCATACTATAACACATAAAGGTTTCCCCAGGATTATTGACCTTTAATTATGACTAGGTCTTATCAACGCCTAATGCAAACTGAAATATCACACAATTGATGATGATGCTTTACTAGTCTAGTCTGCCAGCAGTGTCCACGGACGGATTTTAATTTTGCTGTGCTAACATTATCAAGTAGCCAATTAAAATTCTTTAGTACCGACGGACACCCTCTTTTATTAATTATTCTATGCAAGGTTTAATTTATGTGCTTCATTTTATTTTTCAAGTGAATCAACAATAAGTTATCTAGCTAAAATTGGTACATTCGAAATTCAAAAAGTCGATTATTTTGAAATCGTGCAATCAGCAGTTTATGAATTAATATGAACATTTTATTTATTTCAGTTAAGCATAAATGCTTTCATTGTCCGAATGTTCTCCACAAATCGAGAGCTTGATATTCATACTTAAGTCAGGCTGAATAAGTAAAGGGCAGGTTTTTTTTTACAATGATTGTTAAAGCCTGACCAGTAATACATATATGATCATTGTCAAGAGGGCGCTGTTCATTCTCATGTATACGGTGACAGTTCAGTATAGTATGAAAAAAATAGTTCCATTGAAATTCCACAACATGGCGCGTCAGGCTCGGCGCGTTCCTGGTCAGGCTTTATATATAGTTGGTCAAGCAAACTTGTCAGTAAATAAAAACAAAAAAAACTATACGTATCCTTTTCTTTTGGGTGCTAGTACTAGTGTAAGACAATATGTAAAGCCTGACCAGAAATATATGATCATGCGCCATGTTGCAAAATTTCATTGGAACTAATTTCTTACACTGGCAATAATTTTAATGATAGGTTGTCACTGTTGTCAGTGTCATTGTGGCGGTTTACTTGAATAATGCTTAAGTGTTGAATGTTGAATATTAAATAATAAATGACAAAAATGCCCAAAACTATACATAGTTAGGACCGGAACATTGTTAATAATGTAAATAATAAACTGCTGGAAAAGAACAGTTCGGTAAATTAAACTATATCGCTACGAAACATTTTTAAATTATCATCAGAGCTGACAGGTAAACAAATCAAAATGTCATTATAGTCTGGTTATTACGACTTAGTTATTGTAGTGTTATGTTATACAAGCGAGGAAACACAGTAACAAAAATGAGTGAGTTTGAAAAATATTTACTATGGGCTTTGGAGACGATCAATTGACAATGTAGCAGAACCTATGTAAGGTTACGGAATATATACCTACCTAGTAACATGACCATCATCATCATCATGGTGGCATTTTGGTGATTGAATCTTGGATGTAGGGAAGACCCTTGAATGTACTCCGTTCAAGAATACGAATCGCATGCTATTAAAATCAGTTCTGGCGTACCACAGGGCTCAATTCTGGGTCCCTTATTATTCACACTATTTATAAATGATATTGGTACTTGTTTTAAATTTTGTAACATCCTTTTATACGCTGACGATTTAAAAATATATCATACAATCTATGACGAAAACGATTGTAATAAATTTCAACAGGATCTTGATTGCTTCTCAGACTATTGTGCTGCAAATAAACTTGAGTTAAACCTTGATAAATGCAAACTTATAAAATGTACCAAAAAAAGATTAATTATAAATAGCTCGTACATCTTATGTAACGCAAATCTTGCAATAGTTGAATTGAATCTATAAGGGACCTTGGAATCACACTTGACTCAAAACTGCACCTTGACTTACACATAAATAGCATAAAAAGTAAAGCATTCAAGATGTACGGTTTCGTTATGCGGTCTAGTACTGAATTTCGACGACCGAATACTTATTTGCAATTATTTAAGTCCCTAATTCGCTGCCACTTAGTACACGCTGTCACAATTTGGAACCCCTACTATACTAAATACTCACAGGCTCTCGAAACAGTCAAAAAAAATTATTTAATACAAACATAGATTATCTTACCAGCAGTTACTAAAAAAATATGATCTGTTAAATTTAAGTTCCAGGCGAATGTTACTCGAGGCTATGGTACTGTACGGTCTCTGCAACAACCACTATGATTGTGTTGCCCTTAATAATAAGCTCAGTTATAAAGTGCCCACCCGTAGTATACAGCGAGAGGCGCGCCCGCACCGGCTGTTCGTAACCGGCCGCTGCCGCACCCACGCCGGTGAGCGCGCTCCTCTTCGCAGGCTCGTCCATACTTATAACACACATTTTAACCATCTGGATATTTTTGGCTGCAGTACTGGTGTATACAAAAAGCTTGTAATAGATGTACTTAGAGATAGTAACTAAATGTAATATCTATATACATATATAAAACGTAAGTTAGTACCTATTTTTTTATATAACGCAATACTGCATGCACTTCACTGTTAACTGGTTAGCGTTAAGGATTTTTTTCTTATCTTCTTCATGAATTTATAATGTATTAATAATACTTATATTTTCTTTTATCAATGTCTCCCGGAGCCTTAAGCTCCAGTTGTATATAAGCTCCGAATAATCAAAATTTTTGTATTTATTAAGTGGTGAACGGTGTTGGTCAAACATACTGTAAATAATGTTAAAACTACTATATTTAAGTTTCCCTTGTAGTGATTGTTTGTTTACCTAAATAAATTGAAAAAAAAAATACATGATAGACGAAATATTTTTTTCACCTCAGCAGCTCGAACAAGCCTACTTTCGTCACTCCCTGGAGTGAGGAAAGTGCGACTTTCCTCACTCCAGGGAGTGAAACAATGTAGCTTTTTAATTTAGTGAAGGCCATGAACTTCATACTTTTATTACATTTTTTTATGGTACGGTACGGTACGGTACGGTACGGTATGGTACGGTACGGTACGGTACGGTACGGTACGGTATGGTACGGTCCGGTCCGGTCCGGTCCCGTATCGTATCGTATCGTATCGTATCGTACATATTATAATACTTTTTTTTTCTGTTTATTCTTTGTAATTCGAAATACATTTTAACTTTTAATATGTTCTCACTACTGAGGTGAAAAATTATGTGTGCAACACGAGAGCAAAGTTATTTTATATCTCGTGTTTTTGAGTCCCTCGCTACGCTCAAGATTCTACCTTAGAATCACTCGCTTCACTCGTGATTCAATTATAGAATCTTTCGCTTTCTCGGGACTCAAAATAAACACTCGCAAGAAAAACCAACTTTCCTCTCTTGTTGCACAAATAACTATTCAGCTTTACTTAGAGCTGAGCTGATGGCGTGGCTAATAGTAGTCACACCATCTGGTATATTACGGCTAAATTAAATATAATTATGCAAATTTATATAAATTTGTAGGTAAATCGGAGGCATCGATTACGTGGATTACGAGAGAAGGTTGTACCTCCTGAGGTTTTATGCTGCCAAAGAAAAGCAAACCAAAAATAAAAAATAAAATGAAATTAGACGACATTGACCTATGTGTGATACGTAAGAAAATACATTAATTTTATACGGCAAAAAAGAAGTACCGACTATAAAAAAAGTGTGGACACCAAATAAATGGGTTCTGATTTTGATTACGGTGAATAAAAAGTATGTAAGTCAAACGAGTTGCCAATCCACATTGTTCAGACTGTACTGAACTGTTGCCATATAAATGAGAATAATAGCGCCCTCTTGACAATGATCATATATTCCTTGTCAGGCTTTATATGTATGATTCTCTCTGTCTATGTTTGAAATGAGACAGTCCTTTGACAAACTATATACTACAACCGCTTAGAAAGCTCTTCGGATTCGAACAACGGACTAGCCAGTAAGTAGGTACAGGCTCGCATTTCAGTTGTATTACCCTTAATCGAATTTAAACTGTTGTGAGACATACTAACATTAAATAATTACACAGTTTAGACTCACTTGTTTTAGTCACTCGCGCGACATGTTACTCTCGCGGTAAATATAATATTTAATGTCTTATTTTTTACTCTGCATTTACAAGTATCTATTCCATTTTGAGATAGATAGATAGATAGCGTTTATTCGTGGCAAAAAAGAGGAAAACACGTATATAGGTAACACAACATAAATAATATAAGCCACAAAATGGTCCCGACTCAGCATGATGCTAGCCTGGCTGGGCCAGCGCTGATCTTCCGTCGGGGCCATGAACTTGTGCAGTAAGAATACTAACACAATATAAAACAAATAATAAAAGACACGTCAAGATTAATTCAAACAAACAAGATGCAAAAAATTAAAATAAAAACAACAATTCGTTAATTAATAAAAATGACAGTGAGTGGCGGTTGCGGAAGGGACAAAAAAGGCACTAAGTTCTTACTATACTTATGTAAACATAATAATCTATAATGAATCTAAATGTAGCTTGTTTCAAGTTTGAGGCTTTCCTCGTTAAATTGATGTTTAAGTATAAACTTTTTTAAAGTTGTTTTAAAACTGTGAATGCTTTGCAGGATGCATGCATATGGGTAGAGGTAGAGTAGAGAGTCGTCTAAGCTAACTATGAACCGACTAAAGCAGAACAATGTGAGGATTCTTTACCTACTGCGATTATTTACTATTTAGATAAAACCTGCTGAAAATTGTTGACGGGGTATAGATTTTAGACTTAAATTATTTATGAAAAAACACAATTCAAATAAGTATATAGTCCTCATAACGGCTCAAAACTCACGGCGATGTGATCACCCTAATGACACTAAGACAGAAAACTGGATAGTTTAGGATCTCTTTATTATATAAATTAATTACAAAATTTCAAATATTTTAGAGACCCAAACTAATGATTTACAGAATGGTCTATTTCATAGGTGCGCGATTCATGTAGCGACTTTATGTAATCATACAGGAAGACTAGAATGTTGTTCATAGGAAACGCGATGTTGATGAGTTGCACGCTGGGGCGGGCGGGGCTCAGCGCGCGCGGGTCGGTGAGCACGCACAGATGACCCATGCGCACCATGCCGCTGGCTACCGGGGCCTCCACCAGGAACAGCTGCTCCAGCATGTACCCGACTGTCATCACAGCATGTCCAAAAAAGGGCAAGTATAGCATAACCAGTTCCTTAATTTCTTCCATTAGGTTTTTTTACTTGCCTTGTGAGCAGGCTTTTTCTTAAATGTCGTTGCCTGAGACTGTAACTTATACTTTTTGAATTCTGCTACAAGGGATAATATGCTTGCTGCTGCATAGTAGTAGTTTACATTACAAATACTGGGTTTGAACGATCCTACGTACGTAAAACTATGAGCGATGTGCATTACCTGAATGACAAATGAAATGAGTTCTCCCCCGAATATGAGGCAGTTGCTGCACCAAATAAAACAGCTCAATTTGCAGCGTGTACCGATGGTTCCGGTTATATATCCCAGGCACGCCATGCAGGTCCCCATAAACGATAGGCAGATTCTTCTGAAATGTTGTCGTGCGGCTTCCTTGCTTGAAGGTCCACGGCATGAACAAGAACTACCGCACTTTACTTTCGACATAATTATGCGAGGTTTCTGGTTCGGTAATATTACTGTAAAGCTAAAGCTTTATTAATCTTCTTTGATAGGTGAGGCTCCAGATGATATTTTAAATCCATAAATATTATGGTTTAGGACATCTTTTACCCAAAAATCCTCACTTTGGTTTGAGAGTATTTCTTATTTATTTCATTTTGACATGTGCCAAAAGGCAGGTATGACTTTGACTCAGTCGTGACACAATCTCATCGAATAAGTATACCTAAGTAACTTCTAGCAAAAAGGCTGGTTACGATTCATAGAGGTCTTACTACGACACTACCTTTATTTCTGTCAAAATAGTTTTTAAGAAATCTTCATAAACATATAATTACATTCATAATGATAATAATTAATAACAATAGCTGTCGTTAACTAACTTACAGGAGTTACAGGTGCGTGTCGCCTTGGGCGTTCTGGGAAAAACAAGTCGTAAAGAAACACTAAGAGGTTTCCTGTTAGGATCGTCAGGTTGACAAACGTGGCTCGGGGCCGGTCTGCAGAGAACGAATTCGGGTCCGCGAGCATGAACATGTGCCCCATCAAAACCATGCCACTTGGGAATGGCGCATCTAACACACCTAAATATTCCAATGCATACCCCAACGCCAGCAAAACTTGGCCTACATGCGGCAAGTACAGTTGAATCAAGGTTCTGTGGGGCATGGCCCGCATGTGTCCAGTTTGCGAATCAGTTCATATTGGGTTTAGGGTTTAGCCCCTGTTTCTTTATCATTTGGAAAAAAATATTGGTACCTACTCATCAAATCATTGTAGATTCCGTAGCAATATGATATGACTGTTTGCCATAATGGCAATTCATGATGCGTCCAAGAGTAGATAATCCACACCCAGCGCGGACTATGATATTTTACTTTTTCAGTTACATTGTTTATTAATTTTGACCATTTTGACGTAAGTCTAGTGATTAGATCAGACGTCGTTTTGACATATAGGTACATTTTTTTATCACTTTAGTTGCGTGTTAACCGATATAAAGGACCTACTCTTTTTCCGATAGAAGTAGATTCAAAAAATAATAAAATTTAATCAATCAAAGGGTTAGTTAGACTGAAAAAAATATATAAAGAATATACTGCCACGTCTTTCATTGTATTGTATCCATAACCTGCCCATGCGAGATCGGCTAACACTCGCCCGAAAGTAATAAAAACCTTTTTATTATATTATAAAATCGACTTCAAAAAGAACAGGTTATATTGCTCGGGTCAAGAGAAACCGTATGAGGAAAGTCCTGCTACGTAAGTATTTTTGAGTTAATTTTATGAATGCATTAGTTTTATTTTTATTACCTATTATCGTTTATATAGTTTTTCTTCCAGTATTTCTATTTATTTTCCCTTATAATATGGGCGGTAAACTGGATCAGTCGGATTAACAGTCAGTTGATCCGTCATCATTGATCAGCAAACAACAACCGGACCAAACTTGTTCATGCGATGTCTACTGAACTGTAAGTTTTCAGCACATCCGGGCATGGATTCATAAAATACCTATTTCATATTTAATTCAGAATATATTACAAGTATCAGTTTTTAGGGTTCCGTACCCAAAGGGTAAAAACGGGACCCTATTACTAAGACTCCGCTGTCTGTCTGTCTGTCCGTCTGTCACCAGGCTGTATCTCATGAACCGTGATAGCTAGACAGTTAATATTTCTGTTTCCGCTATAACAACAAATACTAAAAACAGAATAAAATAAATATTTAAGTGGGGCTCCCATACAACCAACGTGATTTTTTTGCCGTTGTTTGCCTAATAGCGTTTCGTGCGCGAGTCCACTCGCACTTGGCCGGTTTTTATTTTTGAAATTTCATATTGTAGTACATATTACAACTACAACAAAGTCGAATGTTATACAGTAGCTCAGACACATTGTACGGAATGTAGTTTTAACTGGACACAATGTACGTGATCACTTTGAAGGGGTGCGGTGTTAACTGGACATTATGTAAGTGATCACTTTGAAGGGGTGCGGTGTTAACTGGACATTATGTAAGTGATCACTTTGAAGGGGTGCGGTGTTAACTGGACATTATGTAAGTGATCACTTTGAAGGGGTGCGGTGTTAACTGGACATTATGTAAGTGATCACTTTGAAGGGGTGCGGTGTTAACTGGACATTATGTAAGTGATCACTTTGAAGGGGTGCGGTGTTAACTGGACATTATGTGAGTGATCACTTTTTAACTTTCTCAACGTTTCGAGTGTGTATCCCAAAAACCCTTTCCTTTAAAAAATATTAAAGGAAATTAATACGCATTATTAACCATCCCTCAGAGGTTATTATTCCCTGGAATTGAGATTGATAAAGGTGTCCCTCGCGAAATAAATCTCTTTTAGAAATACAAAATGCTACACGAATAAACATTAGGCGCCTGTAAATAATGACGCGGTGAAATATGGATTTTATGTTAAATCTATCTTCATAACGAGTCGGAGTTTGCATATAGATAGTGGGTTATGAATATTGCAATAGGTATTGCGGGCTTAAGCTAACGGAGGGTGCATTTAGGCGCGCGCTCATGTGTCCCTAAAACCTCCGGCTGGTAAATACGAATTTAGTCGAGCGCGTTCATTTCTACCTCGTTATATCATAACACTAATCGGATTTTTGCATCTGTTCAATACTGGGTGTTTCATTACGCAGTTTCTCACTGTTAGTTGAAATACTTTGATGTAAGAAGTAAAAGGTTAGATTCTGAAGGAGGATTAGAATCAGCGTAGTTAATTGGTTTTGGTATTGCGTATTGCTTTAAGAATCTAAACTAAATTATTGTATTTAGGTAGTTTGAATTTTAAATCAATAACAATTGTTTCAATTGCCTTTGCAACAAAAATGGTATTCAGTAGGTACTTAAATAGATAATTGTTTTTTCCAACGAGGAACCTTCAACCACTAAACACTTATTTAAATCCCGCATAGATGTTAAATAGTTAAGTGTTCAGTGATTGTTGACATTGACTGGCGTCATCGCGGTCGATAGTTGGCAGTCTGTCAAGTTTGCGATCTGCCCTTGCACGGCACTCATTAAGACCCTCGTGATGATGTGACAGTTTCCACGTTTACTTTCTATTTCTGTATTTTTAAATAAAATTTATGTAATTTCACTACTACGGTCTCTCATGAATTTTACTGACTTGCTTTGGACTTCTCAGGACACCTTTCTAGCGTTACACGCGTACCTTTTCAGGCCTACATAACCAGCAGGTATGCGAAATCAGGGAAACTTCCCCAGGTATAATAGTAGCACAATAAATAAATACATACATATTTTGATTTTGGCATTTTTTATTATAAATTGTTCAAGTCTACTGACCTAGGCAAGTCTCCTACCTAGCTCGGACGCATTATAAAAAGCCTACATCAACCATTTAACCTCGTTACCTTTTTATACGTGTTCAAAGTGTTCGTTCGTTTTATGACCAAACTTTACATACCTATCTGGTTTGGATAAATAGGTATGTAAAGTTTGTCACGATCTTGTCACGACGTCGGGCAAGCACTCAAAGGATACTCGTAAATTTCAATACTCTTAAAATGTATAGGGTCGAATCTCTTGAAAGCCCTTTCTATAGACGTCGCCGAGTGCGATAAGCACGTACGAGTACGTTGCGATATTTCGTGTTAACTTAACACCCCTTTGCGTTTGCGATAGCGGGTACCTACTTCGTTCAATTTGGTTGCACGGAAAAACGCATGGTAAAAAAAGTGAGATTTGAGTTTATTTTGAGTCTTATTTTATTATTGACTTGTTGCTGCCGGTTCAACCCAACACCCATACAGTTCATATGGTTTTGTAAATTAATAAGGAAAGGCACTAATTGCCTCGATATTCACATATAAAAAAAATCTTTTTGGGTTTCCTCTCTCCCTCCTCGTTTCAATTTTCCATTGGATTTATTGACCCTACTTCTTAAAAATACATAATGTAGGTATAAATCAGTTCTAGTACAATTCATACACAACGAACCAATATACGAGTAAGATGCACAATAAAAGTAACAAACTGAGGAATAAATGAAGACATTTTAAATCGGCTGTCATTAGCTTTATTATACGTAGTTTATATAATACGTTTATTTTATTTATACGTAGATTTCTCTTCTGCGGCATTCCTGTTAAAACCCTTGTCAAATAAGCGTACCTTTTTCTGGTGCATTTATTTTCGTAATTTGCGTAGATTAAACTGTTCAATCAACAAAGCATTTAATTTTATATTGTACCTACAGTACTAACATAGGTTAGTACATTACCTACATAATAATTTGTAAATTATATAAACGATACGTTATGATGTTTTGCAGGCGGTTAAAATTTTAATTACCTAAATAGAGGTGAAAATAAGAGATACCGACTGACCATCAGAAGTTTCTTATCTAATAAGAAAAAAAGTTCCTAATTGTGTACTGTATCTATATTACACTATGTTTTTAATTACATAAACGTTAGGTGAGCACGCGTGGAAAACCAAATACCCTTTACGAGCATGGGGCCGATTTTGTAATTTCGACCGCTCGATTTCGTGTATTTCGTTCAATAATATCTGCACTACTAGGCATTTAAATTCTACTAATAGAATTGAAAACGAGTAGTCAATACCACTTGCCGTTTCTCACCGATTTTCGAGTGACGAAATCGAGCGATCGATATTCAAAAATCGCCCCACATCTTAGCCAACCATACACCCCATTCACCAAAAGGTTTGGTTATATCCTCTAAGCCAAAAGGAGGTCAATAGTTTTGACGTTACCGTGGAACACACGACACAAACAGGACCTGTTTGTAAGTATCTGATGGTACCTACTTACATATATACACATAAATACATATCTATTTGGATACACCAACTACTAAAATCGTAATCCTTCGTAGTCCGGTGAAACATTACTTAATCTGTCACCTAAATTATCTACAGGCTTACAAAGCGCAGCAACAGCAAAATATTTCAAGTGAGAAATCGATTCGGCTAGCATACTCGTCACATTAAAGAATTTGAGGTACCGAGGTGCACTTCGACGGGTCCTAACTACTATACTATAGTCTAACCCGTTCGTATAAAAATACCGCAAATCGATGTACAGGTTAGCCGTTTGGCACACGCATACTAGAGGTCGAAACAAAATTTTTGACCCGCAGTTCCTAAAAAAAATTCGCCGGGGGGGTGGTAAAACATTATTTTTTTTGTATGGAAAAAAAAAAAATTTTCCACAACAAAACATATTTTTTTTTTAATTTTTCAATTTTACAAAGTGACACAGTTCTACTTCAATACCTATTTCACGAGACTTATGGAACTATACTGCAGATACGGTACATATTTAGTCATAAAATGATACGTAATATCCATATATCCAACGGGAAATACCTCTTTAACCCTTTAACTGCGCCTTTCATCAGTTGGTATAGTTTGTTTAGTTTTTGACACAAAATATCAAGCTTGTATCCTTCAGATACGATATACCCTATCGATTTTTCTTTGTACAATATACCACAAATGATACGTGATATCTTATTTTCTAACCTCAAGAAAGCAATGTTGAAAATAACTTCATTTAGATTTTTTTTTAAATTTCTCAATATTGTAATATTGAAAAATTATACACATGAAAAATATTTAAAAAAAATCTTTAAGTAATTATTTTCAAAATTGCTGTCTTGGGGTTAGATATCAAGATATTACGTACTATTTATGGTACATTGTACAAAAAAAAATCAGTAAGGTACATATATCGTATCTGAAGGATACAATCTTGATATTTTAGAATTTAGACGATCACATGGCCAAATTTTAGGGGTAAATTCTAAGAGGTGTTTAGCATACGATTAGTTTTAATAATAATAGTTGGGGGAAGTGACAGTGGGTTATTGGTTTAAGTACATACAACACGACGAAGAGTGAGGTTCTCGTATTTCAGTCACGCGGTTTTAAAGTGGACAGGGTCCCGAATATTATGTTAAATGGAGAACCACTAAAAAAAACCTCTAAATTTAAGTACTTGGGTCACTGGGTCACGGAGTGCCTCTCGGACGACTTGGACATTGAGAGGGATCGTAGGGCGCTGGCTGTTCGGAGGAATATGTTCTGGTTGGCCCGCAGGTTTGCGCGTTGCAGTAAGGCAAAAATTACCTTATTTAAGGCTTTAATATACTTACGGAAGTAAGTAAGTAATACTTAGCGGGCAGTCAGTGCCTTAAGGGTGCAATATAACAACACGCTCAGGATGCCGTTGGGACTGCCCAGGCATTGCAGCGCATCGGGCATGTTTGCGGAAGCGCGAGTAGACGGCTTCCATGCCATTATTCGGAAGCGGTTCGCCTCCATCATGCGCCGTGTACGCGAGAGTAACAACGGCATTCTGGGCGTGATCGCTAGCAGTTTAGAGGTTTGGACTCCCCTCGAGAAACTGGAATAGCCTTTATGTATTGAGTTGACTCGACGGAATTTTGGCCATTATTAAAATTTATTTTCTAATTGTTTGTAATTGTTAAATTTTTTTATGTGCCTTTTTATTTGTTTTATGACTGAAATTTAAATTTAATTTAATTTTAATATTTTTTTAATGTAGGTACCTATTTATTGTTATTTTAAATGTGCTCGTGATTTTAATGTAATATGGATCTCGTTGTCTACAAAAAAGATGAATTGATTGATTGATAATCAATTGATAATGCATTTATTTATACACTAGCATTTTATTAGTTAGTGTCAGAGGTGATTGTCGGCCGATCAGCCAGTATGCAGGCGCTTGTAACGAAGGTCTGCTTCTTTTCTCTTTTTTTTAATATGGTTGGCCCATGTTAGTCTCCTATCCAAGTGAATACCAAGGTATCTTACACAAGTTTCTAGGGGTAGCTGTTCCCCTCTCAGGTTCACGGCTGGGCAGTTCTCTCTGAAAGCGTGCCGAAGACGTGGCCGTCTGCGGTAAAGTATAAATAAAAGCGCCCAATAAATTTAAAAACTATTCAAATCCATTGCCATCGGTCCAATACGCCACTTCAAACTGTGTTGAGTAAGTATAAGAAAGAGAAAATGACTACCTATCGAGTCGTTTTATCAATCTAGTTCTATGAAGGGCTCCATGGACTAAACACTACCTACTATACCCTACTCAATGGTAGTCTTAGGGAAGTTTAGCCTTTGTCAAACTGTGTCTTTATTACGAGTAGCTAAAGTTCATATTCACAGTAGTGGGTCACGTGGTAAAATTCGTCTTTTTAGGTTGCTGGGTATAATAACACGTGAGGTTGACTTTGATAATGTTATTTTCCAATCTATCAAACATTGTGAGTCAACGGCGGCGGAGTGCAGGACATGAGTGAATGATTGATAAACAACATGAAAAATCTGCTTAACATATTATATTAACTATCCTTGGCTCCTTGTCAACACTTATGAAGATAAATTTCGACTTAGGTTCATAACCGGCCCGATAGTCTGGCGTTTAAGAGCTACCTTCTTCGTGAAAAGTGCCGCTTTCAATGCCAGTAAATCAATAAAATTGTTCTCTATACCAGATCGTAAAGGCTTTATTCTTCTAAAACTAATGAGAATTTCGCATTTTATTTACAAGACTGGCAAAGTAAATTCATGCAAATTTTGAATTGTTTTCTCACGGTAGCGGACTGACGGATGATGGAATTGGCCACATTGACCTCAATTTTGTAGATAAGTTAGTTTTGTAATGTACAATATATTGTAGAATATGTGATAAAATAAATTGTGTGGTTTTAGGAAACCACGATGCAAATGAAACTTTTTTTCGGCTTGTAGGCATTTAACTGAAATTTTTCGAAAAATTATATATCTTAGTAAATATTATGTAGAAAAGGTTTTAATAAAGAGCGGAATGAAAATAACAAAAACATCATAGTAAAGTAACTATTTTTATTGCTTTCAATTTGTTATACAAATATAGTAACTAATAAGAGCAGGTGTAAGTACCAAGTAGGTTGAATCCACAGCTTGCAGCTTCTGACTCTATATCCATTTTCTTTGCAGTAATTAGGAGAATTTTTTTTTTTTTTTTTTTTTATACCACGTCGGTGGCAATCAAGCATACGGCCCGCCTGATGGTAAGCAGTTACCGTAGCCTATGAACGCCTGCAACACCAGAGATATTACACGCGCGTTGCCGACCCTTTAAAAACCTGTACACTCCTTTTTTGAAGAACCCCATACTGTAGCCCCTCGGGAAAACCTCGGCAGGGAGCTCATTCCACAGCCGAAGCGTACGCGGGAGGAAATTCCTCTTAAACCGCACAGTACGCGACCATTTAGGTGCTAGGTGCTTCGGGTAATATCGCCACGCTACGCTCCAGAAATTCTTTAAAATTAACACATGAGTAATGATGTCATGATTCGGGTCCATCTTGTAGCTGAAGAATTTCAGGCATAGCTTTTATCTCTTGTATATATAAGCAGGTGTCTCCATAGATGCGCTCTAGTTCCTCCCACGTGCCTTTAGCGGAATCAAGTCAATCAATCACTATTGTTTGCAGAATGTCATCGGACATGGTTGTCGTGAACAAAATTAAAATTTTATTAACAAAACTTTCGTGAGACCCGTTATTCATATATTTAAAATTAAAATTGCCTTGAGCACTACTAAAATTACCACCAGGTGCTTTAATATTGGGAGGCTAATTTCCCTATTTGAATCATTCTCGTGTTTAATGCTTGCTCCATTTTTATTCGGTTACACTTTAAAATTAATAAAAATAAATAAATAAATATTATAGGGACATTCTTACACAAATTGTCTAAGTCCCACGGTAAGCTCAAGAAGGCTTGTGTTGTGGGTACTCAAACAACGGTATATATAATACTTATACAAATACTTAAATACATATAAAACATCCATGACTCCGGAACAAATAAATCTTCACATAAATAAATGCCCTTACCGGGATTCGAACCCATGGACCATCGGCTTCACAGGCAGGATCACTACCCACTAGGCCAGACGGTCGTCAATTAATAGAGAAAGATAAGCTAATATTTTATCTGTTTACGACAATATGCAACAGTTGCTAGGTTACAACTGCCAGGATGACTACCTATTTGCCATTTACAGTACAATAGAATCTGTAGCGAATGTTATTTCACATTTAGATTATCGAATATATTCTTAAGTTAGTTATTAGTTAGGTCTTGGTTAGGTCCGTACCGAAAATCAGCGGTGCGGCCAGCCGTGGCATTACGCTGAGTTCCTTCCTTCCTTTTTTCGTCCGCTTCTTTTATACACTCTCTTATGTAACCTACCATCATGTGACGTTGTGTGTGTGTGATTCTATTCTAATGTTATCGGATAAGCATGTACGAGTAGATAGGGTAAAATTACTTACAGTTATACTTAAGTTTTCAAAAAACTTCGAAAGACCAAAAACATGTGTCCCCTTCCCCCTCTAACTTTTGAACCGGACGCAAAAATAATGGGAAAAAAATACAAATAATTTCCATTTGTTTGAGCCATTAATGGGTTTTTTCCATAAAACTGGACGATAGTGCTACGAAGGTACGCCCTTTGCTTGTAAATATGGCTTTTTTTATATCGCAAGAAGTTACGAAACCCTCCATTGTGCGTGGCCCGACCCGACACGTACTTGGCCGCTTAGAATCAACAACAGGAAATATTTTCAAAGCATAGGTATAGATGTATTTTTTGTTAATAAAATTGAAATCTTTTCTTGATTATAAAAGAAAATATACGAACATTTATGTTATTACCATTTAAGAAAAACACCCGTACACACGCATTTAAGTAGATGTATGCACAGTATGCTCCACAGCCAAGGCAGCCATGCTGCCAAGTAAATATTGTGCATAAACAGAGCAAGCTGGGTGTTAAACGAACCACGAAAGCTAACTAACCAACGGCACCTGATTGGTCTGCCGCGCGGAGAAGGAGCAGTAGGTTAATATTATATTAATATACGGATGATAGGTTAAATCAATAATATTACCACATAGTTTGAAAGTTTGAGAAATTGTTTGCTCTGCCTACTTGGATAATCTAGACTTCTAATGTTGTCGGATAAGCGTTCGTAAGAGTAAACAGGTTAAAATCAACTTACAAAGTTTTACTAGATATTTAATAAAGGTATCGTATGGCAGTTGGCGCTTCAATAATAGAATAGAATAGAATAGAATAGTTTTTATTCGTAAACACACAGACAATAGACATACATTAAAAGAACATAGTGAAAATAAAGTGTCACCGCATTAGTATCAAGTGATACTAATGCGGTGCTACGCGAAGTAAGCGCCGACCGCCATAAGGTACCTTTACCCATGGAACGTCGCAATGAAAGCCATTAAAATACGAATGTGGGTTTAGGTGGGGTTGCCTCGGTTTGCTCGTTTCATAGTAGATCACATGAGTGTTTTGATGCCTTATTATGTACAGTTACATACACATTGCTTTACCTATGACCGAAAAAACCCTTTTTTAGTAATATAGCGTTTTCGCGCGTTAAAACTAGGTAGTTAAAGCTCTCTATGATGTTTTCGGGGATCTTAATTCGATACCTCGTAAGTATACTGAGGCAAGTGTCCATTTTATAATTTTGCGTTTTTTACATATTTATTATTAAAATATCCTTACAGAAAAGAAATGCTACTAGAATAGCGGGTTAGGTTAGGTTAGAACATTACATCAGTTTTGTTACCAAAACGACTATTATTTTCGTAGTCGACATC
Organism: Cydia strobilella; assembly: GCF_947568885.1. Classification (NCBI taxonomy): domain Eukaryota; kingdom Metazoa; phylum Arthropoda; class Insecta; order Lepidoptera; family Tortricidae; genus Cydia; species Cydia strobilella. The sequence goes on along the minus strand of NC_086045.1, from coordinate 15,184,349 downwards.
TAGCGTCAAGTAGCGGAATGATCAGTACTGCTATTCGACAATAGATGCAGCGGCGAACGGAAATACTAATGTTCAACGATTTTCAGTTAATATTATAACCGGATTAACTGGAACTCTATTTTCAACTTCTTCTGCTTATAATATTAGTTATAAGTTGCTGAGCATTACTTATGGGTGAAAATACGGTAAATAAGGAATTGAATGAAGGCAGGCACAAAGAGGCAGTTTGGTTTATCCATTTTATAAGTTAAACCATTTAACATATTTATTTATTTTTAGTATGTTAGTCCCGCGCGTTACGTACAATTTTAAATTTAAAAACATTTACCCATATTTTTTTTACTTTTATATAGAGTATTTCATAACAAAATCCGAAGGTTACTGAAGAAGTAGCCTTATTAGTAATTGCAGGAATTTTGTGAATTATTTACATTTAGAGGGGAAAGACCACGAACCATATCATATACAGGCATTCATCACCAAGTGTCTAAATATGAAATCCGATGAGGCCACGGAGAATATTTTACGATCGCCATACTAGGAAGCACCACGCAAACACACACACACACACACACACACAGTGTTGATAGTTAATAATAGTGTCATAACTGTAATCAAATTGTAAATAATATATCTAGTTGTCTAAGCATGCTCTATGGAGTAACTAAAGTTACTTATTTGTTTATTTTGTTTAAAATAGTAAAAAGCTTTACAAAAGTATGTTTGTAAACCTCATACAACTCATATATAAAGCCAGGGAAGAGCGGTGCCTCCAAACACAGGCATTTATTTGCTTACCGGGTGGCTTCATCCCCTGCATCATATACATGTATGTTTTTATAAAATAAATAAATAAGTATTACAGGACATTCTTACACAAATTGACTAAGTTCCACGGCAAGCCCAAGGAGGCTTGAGTAATGGGTACTCAGTCGACGATATATATAATATATTAATACTTAAATACATAGAAAAATATCTGTGCACACCACACAAATAAATGCCCTTACCGGGATTCGAACCCAGGATCATCGGCTTCACAGGCAGGGTCACTACCCACTAGGCCAGACCGGTCATCGTTAAAATATTTTTTTTATTCAGTAGATCCTAGGAAGTGATTCGAACCCACAAGTTGATGTCAAACTGATCTCATTTGTTATCATTCACCGATGCAACTCGCTTTAATTTCACAGATTTTTAAATTTTAGACTTTTGTTATCATGTTTCTCGATTTCTGGAAGGCGGCTGTACCTACCTACCGAATTGGAACATAGGTATATTTTTTCCTCAGTAACTCACTACTCACACTAACAAGGATAAGTACCTCGTGGCTTAAAAAAAATGCAAAATTCGATTTTGTTGCGAGCGTAAGACAATAGGACCTTGAACTAAGTTTAGGCTTAGGTAAAAAAATACCGTCGGGTCAAGACAAGTATTTTAAACAAACCAATGCAGTTTTTACGTTTTTCCAACCAAATTATTGTGTTTAGGTACGTCCCTATTAATATTATAAATGCGAAAGTAACTTTGTCTTCCTTTAAGCCTAAACTGCTGAACCGATTTAGATGAAATTTGGCAAGGAGATACTTAGTTTGGAAGGGACATAATATATCATCATCATCGACAAACCTACTACGCAGACGAAGCCGCGGACAGAATGTTGTAAATGATAAAATTAAACCATGTCCATCCGCACAGCTTAAGATTTGTAAAGTAAGACGTGTCAAATTTAATAGTACGGTGGTTTTTGGTCTAGACTAGAAGTCTTCTGGAAATCGATTTTCGCTCATGTCGTCGCAAATGGGGACATACTTGGTATCAGTGAATTCAGTGTGATGTCCTGAACACAAATATATGTGATGACAAGCGCGAAAGTGGTGGGGGTAGTTGCTGTGACGTCAAAAAGTCGGCAGTACAGTTTTTTACTTTATTTTTAAATCATACCATGTGGGGTATCAAATGAAAGGGCTTTGTGAGTAGATCACAAATATATAACATACTGTAATATTTTCACTACTTCGTCTAACAAATTATTAGAAAACGTTCAAAAATTTCACAACCCACAGTTGACTTTGAACTGCTCTAAATTGAAAATGACTGAATGAATCATTCCAAAATACATACCAAGTGACTGTGAATATGCTCTATATACCGTTAAAAAATAATGAACCAGATATAACCAAAAATTAGAAAAGTACATCAAGTTGAAAAAAAGTATAATTTCCTGTTACATTAAACTGCAACTATTATTAAAACAAACAAAAAACCAGACTATTTACATACATTTTTGAAATGGTCTTTTCACTAGCTTTCATTTGGTACCCATATTGCTATAGTAAGAAAAAAAAAACAACCCCCCCCTCCCTTTTTCATTAGCGGGCGCCATTTTCAAAATTTATATTTTCAAAAATTTTAACGTTATATAGAGGATATTCACAGTCACTTGGTATGTATTTTGGAATGATCCATTCAGTCATTATCAATTTAGAGCAGTTCAAAGTCAACTGTGGATTGTGATTTTTTTTAACGTTTTCTAATAATTTGTTAGACAAAGTAGTGAAAATGTTACAGTATGTTATATATATGTGATCTACTCACAAAGCCCTTTCATTTGATACCCCACATGGTATGATTAAATAAAAAAAGAAAAAAACTTTGTACTGCCGACTTTTTGACGTCACAGCAACTACCCCCACCACTTTCGCGCTTGTCCTCTCCTATATTTGTGTTTAGGACATCACACTGAATGCACTTGATACCAAATATGTCCATATTTGCGACGACATGAGCGAAAAGTAACCTAATGCCTGTTTCGCCAACCCTCTATAATTAAAATCGGTTGTTTTGCCGTGAATAAGTCACAGACCGCGCCGTGAATACGTGAGTCACGTTTTAAGACTACAAATATTAACGTTTCCGTCCCTTTACATACTTGAAACTGCAGTCTTCGTCAAAGCAAACTTAACCTTATCTAGAACGGTCTCAGAGGTCTTTCCTAGAAGTACCAGGTATGGTAAAAAGTGTAAAAACCTATTTACAGAACGCGCAAACACCGTGCTAATACGCAAAAGCGTATTTTGTTTAGCGAGCAAAATCTATAATAAATTGCCAGATAGAATTAAATCTACTCCTTTTACTTTTACTAACTTTTTAGAGCATTCTTTCCTGGCCTAATGTTTTGAGGGATCTTTTTCAGAATCATTGTCAATCCAACTATTTAAGAAAAAGCTGACAAATTTACCTATCGACAAATGTTTTTATTCAATCTCGGATTTCTTTACATGCTTAACATTATAGTTAACTAAAAATGTAAATATACATATACAAAAAATTCCTTGACATGTAAATTAATTTAAATTTTTTAAATGTATATTTGAAATGTTTTTATTTTATTTTATTTTTACGATAAATCTTGTTAGTTAAGTTATTTTATTATATAAATTATTTTAAGAACATGTTTTTGTACGCCAAAACGCAAAACACAGTGATACCAAATTTATTATTTTATACACCACTGAAACAGTTTTACCTATGTTTTACAAATAAACACTGACTATTGACTATTGACAATATTATGCATGGATTATTTGTGTAGTGAATGAACATAAGTTTACAAATAATTTAATGAAGTTGCAATCCTCTTGTACCACATCGCAACTGCTATACGAGTACTCGGACAGTAGCTGTGATTTTCGTAAAGTATTAAATTAGCATTCTATTGTATGTTTGTTGCGGAAAATATGGAAGATTAATTTGTTAAAAGTATCCTTGACATTAAGGCCCACTTACACCATCCCACTAACCCGGGGTCAAGCAGTTAAGTCGTAAACCCAGTGTGAAATTGTAATAGTAACCATGGTAACTCCAGGTTTAACTGGTTAACCCCGGGTTAGTGGAATGGTGAAAGTGGCGCTACATCCTTCAACATTACGTTGTTACGATAAGAAATTAGAACTATAAAAAGAGTGAACCGCAATTACACATTGTAAGGTCTCTTGAAGACGTATGCAACTTTGTTCACAGAGCCACACATACCTATATGTGTGGCTATATATATATGTATATATCTACGTACTTATATTTTTCGAGTTTACTTAGTGATTAAACTTACCTTAAAAATAAAAAACCGCCAACCAGCACAGCCACAAACATGACTTAAAAGTTTCTATATAATTTGACAAGTTATTAGGAAAGTGGTTATAGTTGCCGCGTGTTTATATCGCTTAAGGGCGCGTTGGGCATTTGCGGCTCCGAGACGTGCGACGCAGATGTTCGTATAGACTTGCAGCATCCCGCCGAGAGCTGCCGAACCGCGCATGCGTCGACTCCGCAAAAATACCACCGCCAACCGCGACCGTGTGGTTCGCCGAAACCTGTTCATTGAAACAGGTGTTTTCGAAACTTGAAGGTTCTAAAGAACACACAATCATTTGGATATATTTGAATCCTTTTTAATTACTGTATTGTAACGAAGCTAATTAGGTAAAAAGTTTACAATAGTTCTTTGTTTTACAATAGGGCAAAGTTGTTGTTTAACCGCTCGTGCTAATATTGATACCCGAGCAAGCGAGAGATTCCAAAATTGAACCACCAGCGTATCGAGTTCTCAATTTTTAATATAAAGATGGATATAACTCCGTAATAGATGGATACAGTCTTAGGAAAAAACGTGCCTCGAAAATCAAGAAAATTTGATTCTCGATCAGATGGAGCCTTTAGCCTACTCTCGTATAGATGGCGTTGACGGTTTCGTTTGTTATTTAACAATTTTAACGCATATCAGTGAAAAAACATGGGTCAAAATAATATAAAAATAATTAATGCAAATAAAGAAAATCATTTATCCATATATAAATACATTTTTTGATAATTTTATTTTTAGTTTTAATCGTGTGTCGATAGATGGCAGTGAATTTAATGTGGCTACAAAATTTACTATGACAGTACCGCTCTATCCTATTATATCCTCTTTGATTATTTTAAGTTAGGAGCATTTAAATAATTTGTGTGAAATCTGTTTTTCGCTCCTAATTTTCATCATAATCATAAAATCGGATATTCAAACGTAGGGGCATAGCTATGGTTAATATACATCCAATTACGAAATAGTACATTTTCATATTGTCAATATATCCAGAGAGGAAAATGAGGACTACGTTTGTATAGAGAAACGGCCGTCCCCTTTCCTCTTAATGGAAACTGAATTAATTTCAATACTTGATTCTGCGTTACAGGAGACTTGATATAAGTCGTAGTTCATTACCATCAACGCAATACAAATTTATTTTACGAGGATACAGTACTTATTATGTTTGAAATACGGGTAAGATCGCTAACTGCGTAGGTGTAAGCGGGGGAATGGGAACATCTCACTTCCATCGCTCGATATGGTTACGTATTTCACAAATTATATAAATGTTATTGTAACTGTCATTATGGTTAACCGCCTACTTCATCATTTATCTCGGCTATCCGCTTGTTCTTAATAAATGCCACCCAATAAAATGAATGCGCGAAAATTCCTTTGTATTAAAAATATTGCAAGTTCTCTTAGTTTATACATATATTGTATGTCACAATCCCTAAATGAAAATGTGATGTAAGTTATTTTTATTTTCTCGTTTAGCTGGACTTAAACCTCTCTGGTTTGGAAGAATTACGTATTTACAGTACTTCAGAAAATAACCTGAAAATCACGAAATTAATCTCAATTATGCTACATTTTCCCGCGCCGATTATTTTTAAACTTGGTAAAACATAACCCTTTAGTGCCGTAATATTACAGTCAGTTTGATGCGTGTTAAAAGGTGGCCTGGAACGGCAATCTTATTTAACTGATCCAAGTAACTTAATTTAATTATACATTTTTATTGCCTAAATATGTAATTTTATTCGCACTATACGAATAGAAATAAACCGATCTTCCTACGCCAATGATATTATGATCTCTTTGGTATGAACAAGATGCGTTGCGAATAATAACATATCGGTGACAGATTTTTCAAATGTGAATATTTATCACTCCAAAACACAGGCCCCTAGCGTATTAGTTTGAGCTCTTGCACGACATGTAAAACGGCGCAGAGAACAATCGCGGGCAAATGGCGTGATCCCTAAAGACCGGGCTGATTGCTCCGCCTCTGCCTGGACTCCAAGGTAATGGGATTCGAATCCGCTGACTGATCACTCGTGAACACTCTAATTGCTTGCAATATATTTGAGATTGAATAACTTGGCGAACAACTCGGAGTGCTTGGGTAACGGAAGGGATGTTAATTAAATGCCTGAATTAGATTTGTGATAGTCGTGTTTATGAAACCTCAGTACGGACTTGGCTTGTTTTGAATTCGCATGTTTGTCTTTTTAATTCTGTATGAAATACAACAAACAATGCACAGTCCTTATAAATACACAATTATATTAATAGGACTAATAGAATTTTCATCGAAGCAATTAAACGAATGAAATGAATTATCCCATTATTATTTAACAACGGCGATAAAGAATCCGAAGGCACGTATTCCATACGTTACGTCTTACGTACGTTTATCATATATTTTATCTTTTTCTAATAATAGGATCGCGAAGCGTTCATTATTTTTATACTGGATCAGTATTCTTAGCGCCATTTTGTTAACTTACAGGCCAATTCTAGTTTTTAGCTATTAGATCTGTTTCTAATATGATACTGATATGTCACTGCTGTCAGTGTCAAAAATGACGTTTTTGGTTGAAGAAATGCAGGTTTATGCCGTCAAGCTAGTCGATGAGAAATTCACAACAAAGTTATCGGGAATTACGTAGCAATCAAGGTACTGGCAGCGTAGCTCCGCTACGCTCGTAGCGGGAGCTACGTAGCTACGGCGCTCCAAAGTGCGTGGGAATGGGCCCGTAATGTAAAAATAATTTTGTATGTAAATTGCATTTGGAAGCTCTTGGAAAACATTTGTAACCTTACTACTGCTCTTTGTTACGAATATGAGTGCTGTAATAAGACCCGTAGCATCTACACGACCGCGAAATAAATGAAGAAGATAAATTCATGCAAAATAGCACCAAAATATTCATAAATGCTCAATTTGATTACGTGAGCAACCTACATTAGTTTGAAGGCAAATTAGAAATGTCAAGTGTCACGATATAAAAAATAAAACAAGCTAAAAAATAAAAAACATATTATTTATACTACCTTAATGGATGGTATGAATTATGTAAGGTATGGTTCGGTAGGTGTTGTAGTGATGAACGCGGCATCGGTCGGCTTATGAAACAATTTGGAGCGAGATGCGCGTCCGGAGAGCACTCCTATGCTACCACGGGATCTCGACTTAAAAACAAATGTAGCAATTGGAAATTGATGAACAGAATTAATTAAACTAAGGCTACAAAAACATATAATGATCACCAAAAATACTAAATAGTACCCTAAATAAAAAAATCTGTCTTATCAAAAAAAATACTAAACACCAAAAAAATAAGGTCTAAAATTACAAAAGAACCAGCTGTTTTAATCACGACTACACTTCGAATTGTATGCAAACACCAAATGAATTATCACCAAATATAATTGATGATCCCCAAATATAACTATTGATCACCAAATCTTGAAGAGCAAATTAATGCTATATTTTCACCTAAATAAACCACTATGATTACCAACAAACGCAAACATATTACCAAATAAAGTAAAATTATGCCAAAATTACTGGCTCCTCCCGCTCAATCCCCCGTACACCGCACCGCACGCTCCGCGCTCGCCTGACCCAATCCTCAATTCAGTCACGCGCGACCTTTACAGAAAAGAAATGCTACTAGAAAAGTGGGTTAGGTTAGGTTAGAACTGCGATCCTCACATAACCGAACTGCTACTAGAAAAATGGGTTAGTTTAGGTTAGAACTGCGATCCTCACAGAACCGAACTGCTACTAGAAAAATGGGTTAATAATGCAAAGGGATATTGTGTATATTGTTTCAACGAATTAGATACTCTCTAATAAATATTAAATGACTTTGTTATCTCTATACGTCTTACTAACTCTATGTGCTTTATTGTGTAAAAAAACGGAGCACTCGATTCTTACAAATAAAATAAAAAAAACAGGTTACCCCTCTCAACCCCCTAAATTACCCCCTAAAATAAGAAATAAGCGGTTTTGACTTATTTACAATATTAGTGGTGGTAATTGCTATAACTGTTTCAAATTTTAGGTATCTATGTCAAACGGTCTCTGAGAAAAACGCATTTAACTGATTTGCAAGACCTAAGTGATCCCATAAGTGTTCCGTTTGTCAAAACAAAGTTTTGCACGGAACACTAAAATAGTTATTTGTTATACAAGGGTGTAAAGTTGTATTTTACCCGCGAGTGTTTCAACACACGAGAAGTAAAATACATTTGCGCCCGTGTGTAACACAAAACTTTTCACCTCACTATAGCGAGGAAAGTGCAACATCCACAGGCGATAGATCATCTTCATCACTGGAATCACTCATTTCTTTACGATATTATAACAGAAAACTCTGGAAGTTGTGTATTTTTACGCGAGTCGGTGAGAAAAGGTTTTAAGTAAAAAAATTTTTGACAATGTTGACATTTCTGATGTATGAAATGTCAACGATGCGTTTTGAAATTGCATCGACTCAACTTGTGCGTTCAGAATTATATTTAACATCATTATAAAAAAAACAAACGTTTCTTATGGAATTTTAAGGTTTATGACTTAAAAGCATTAAATAAAGCTAAATTTGGTACTTTTTATTAGATTCTCAAACCATTTATTTAATGATAATTAATATCGAACGAACCATTATCATGAGCGTTTTACGTTTTGTTATCTGTCAAGCTACTTAAACACGCTCCATCGAAGGTCAAATTACTTTCCCCACTAGTGGATAAAACGCGTTTTTCCCCGCTTGTATTGAAGGATAAACGACAACTTTCCGAGCTAGTGAGGGGAAAATACATATGCACCATACTAGGGTCTTCATGACGGATCCGAAATGTATGGGAAGATCCGCGGATCCGGATCCAGATAAGGATAATTTCATACATTTCGGATCCGAATTGCAAATCCTACACCATACCTATCTATCTAAAAAACGTTATTAATCAGTATTTTTAGTAGATAAGAATTTTTAATTTTCAACGTATCGCTATCAATACCTATCTCTGTTACCAGAGTGCCGATTTTGTCCCTATACCCGTCTTTTTGCGACACTCGTATCCGATACCGGATGTAGGCATGTTTGTAAGCCTTAGGACCAGTTGCTTCACCCATAATTAGTGGTCTGATCAACATCATCAGCAGTCATTGAACTATGAAATGTCTCATACAATAAAATTTGACGAACATTTTACGGTGACAGGCGGTTTTTGGTGCTGCCGACCCTTAGTATACATATATACCTACCTACCTAAAAGCAATAAAAGCACATCAAACTAATATGTTTTATATCTAGGTATCTATCTATTCCCATTCCTTTAGACATTATTGACATTCCTTCTCTATTTAAGTCCGATTGACTGTGGTGTGGCAATTTATAGTTAAATGAAGTTTGGTAGCATAAATGAAATCCCAGCATTATTTGAGCTCACTAGTTATTTAGATATTTTAATGTCTACAGTACTTCACTGGCAATGCGGAGTTATTAATTTCAAATAGCAAGATTCTAAAATAAGGTACTATCGTAAAATATGATCACTTGAGCATGTTTAGTGAAATTCAATAGCGATTAATCATATTTAACTATTTAATGGAAGTGAACGGTTTGGAACTTTTACTCATCTTGTATATAGATATGTATATACTTTGAGGGCTCTAATTTTCCCACTAGTAGTCCATAGTAAGAGAGCCAACGGACAGCGTATAAAGCACGTTTCTTTTAAATCACTATCATTAGGGCAATGTCGCGGCCCAACAAACCGGGGCACCATTACGAAAGCTTCGGCCCTTGCTCTACTCACTATTTCTCACGTCAGCTGTCTTAAGCACCGCCCATTTCTGTTACGTTCATACGCTGACAAGAAGCAAAAGAGCTATCGTGCGCTGTCGATTGCGATGAGAATCGAAAAGGATTTATATATTGGCAACATTAGGCCAGAAAACATTTATAAAAACAAAATCGCGACAACTATATCTAAGGTAGGTAGTCATTTTACAATGGATTCTATTTTTATAATATAATTTAATTATTTATGTTTTTATATTTTTATGTTTGTTAGAAATAAAATCAAGAATTATATAATGGATTATGTCCGGTTGGATTGAACCTTGTAATAATTGTTTATATTTTTGTTTAAATATTCCGTTTTGCCACCGTATTTTGGCAAGGTATTAATTTACTTTGTCGTTAAACGCTAATAATGTTAACTATATAGGTAGTCTTTCTATCTATGTTATATGAATTTAAAATTTCTTTTAACGGGATACAATTTAAGACAACGGGGACGATTTTGGGCCCTTCAAAAACCATTATACATTCTAAGCATATCAATAATTATTTAACGGAGGTCATAAGGTAGTAAAATAGATAAATGCTATTTGTATACTGGTCGAATTGGACGTACATAAATTTAAAAATTATGCAAAGTATTTTCGAAGGCATTTTCTGACAGAAGTCATGCACATTCAAACGGCATGTTCATACAGCATCCCACGATTCGTGTGGATGCTGAATGCTGCAAGCTGCAAGCGTGTTTATCGCGAAGCAGTGCAATCTGGCGGCGGACGCGCGGCCGGCATCGGAAAATAACTTCCGCAGGCACCGCGGTGCACGTGTGCCACTTTGCCAGCATCGCACCTACAGACGTTCCTCTGACAACCAACTCAACCTTGCTCCCAGTCACGCAAGAATAAATTCTAAACCGACACGCCTAAGGACTCTGTCTCTTCTGATTTACATTGGCGGACCTATGGTGCGCATCACGTTGTGCACTCTTCCGCTGTAATTACAACACCTACTCAACGCTGTGTTGTGTAACGAACGTGGGAACTTTGGAAAGTGAAATTTTCTTTGAGCGTGTCGTTTAGCGCGAGATAAAGATAATAAATGCAATTTGAGAATAGAGGTGGCTGTGGAAATAAGAAATGTGCAATAAATATTTAAACGTAAAAGGGAGCGACCCTACATTTGATCTAGGGCTTAATAGCCTTTAGATTTATAAGGACACATTTACTGTATACCTATTTACTTGCATGGGTTATCTTGTGACCGGGATCTGCAATAAGGTTACATAAATTGGTAACTATATGAATCGTTTTAGGGTTCCGTACCAAAAAGGTAAAAAGGAACTATAGTTCGACTCTGTCCGTCCGTCTGTCTGTAACATCGCTAAATTTTATTCACTATGGAAAATGCCCATTATGAGGAGGGAGCAAAATTTCAGTCTAGTTAGTGCAATCAGTCAACGCAGGGCAGCTTGTGGCGAGCTGTTGGGGAGTAGCGACTGCACGTACCCGAGTGCTCCTGGGGAGTTCTGTCACCCGAGAGATGGGTGGGTGGTACAGGATTCTCTGCCTTTAACTTGCCTTAGCCGGCCGGCCAGAGTGGAGTCGCGAGAGCTGCGTTCTCGAGAGTAGATGATGGAAACGTAAGTGGCGGGTTGGCTATAATATATTATCACCCCTCACACCGGGATTGTCCTTGAGCCATCCTAGATGTCGCTCTTTGTGGGGGGGCCCACCTCGTGGGGGCGAGTCACGGTCTGCCGTTAAAAAAATTGTATACCGTTTTCTTAGGCAGGCATCCGGTTTTATATCTTATATCCCAGTCCCAGTGTTTATTTATTTAGTCCATCGCTTTCATTTAATAGCCTAGTTCATTTTAGATTTCATCAACAGTCAATAGTCCTTGCACCCTGGCGGGTGCTGCCATTGCGTGAGTCCCATGACGGGCAATGACAGCATCCGCTCGGTGTACCCCTTACATTTCATTAAAGTGTCAAAAGGGACTCTACGTGTTGACTTCGGCTCCGTGAACTCCTTCCAAATGTACGAAACACCATTGTTCCGTGATGGGGAAGATATATTTATGTACGTATATATATTTATTCAAAGACCAACTGAGATCATTATTGTTAGTAGGTACAAATAAAACTTAAATATCTTTACATAATTAATACAAAATTAAATAACTAACTTAATATATTAATTAATATATATAACGTATATGTACCTATATATGAATTTAAATAGGTAAGTACGGCATATAAAAATTCCAACTCACGAAGATTCAGATCTCAGATCATGCTGTATTCAACAAGGCATGCACAGAAACTAGAGTGATTGATTGATACCCAAACCTTACAAACTTGTTGAAGAACTTCAAACAAACTGTAGCGAACGAAGGCAAAAATGGAACATCTGCCTTCTAATTGGACATAGAGTTAGCGGGTTACACGGCAACTTTGGTTGGTCGAGGATCAGCGCAAGCGCGAGGCCACTCCGCGCGCCGCCACCGCCGCGGCCGCTCCTTGGAATTGCGAGACGACGCTGTCCGTCGGAACAAACTTATACACGACGCGTTTACAATTACGATAGCGTCTTGTTATAGGGACATAAAAATGTCGATTGTCAGATTGTGTTTTAGAACGGCACATTAAACATACCATAAGATTAGGAGCCGCGCTTTTTATAACAAAATGTATACGTAAAGTTCAGAACATTTTGAAACCTTAATTAGTTTGATTCATTGGATTGAATTATCTGGTTTCGCGCGGTGGTTGTAAAGGGAAGTGCAGCATGTGAGGTGTCGTGATGTACGCCGCGCCAGCCGCGCGATGAGGCCGCGCCGCCAGCGTCTCGCGCCAGCCCTTGCCCTGGCGCGGTTGCTACCGCTAGTCTTCTCGCTCGTGCGAGCACAGTGAGTACATTTCCTTGTATCCTCTTTCGTCAGTAAAAACACAATGGTCAAGTTCAGCCTACGTTGTATTGTATCTTACGCGTAATACGTCAGTAGTTGTTTTTGGCCTCGGCCGAAAAAAAATCGCTTTGGCTAAAGCCTGGCGTAGCGTTACGAGTGTAGTTTAGAAGTAAATTAAACTATGGGGACACGAGGAACTTTTTCACGCACCTACATATTTATTATCTATGTTGTTTCATTATTTATCGTGTAGTTAGTATAAGATAAAGCAGGTATGCCCGAGTTGAATATTCGGCACCGCAAAGACATTCCGCGGCCGCCGACACCGCATGCCGAACCTCAACTATGCAAGCCTTTACACTTTGCAAACTTACACGGGTAAAACACATCTAAAAGTTTAATAATTTTAAAAATATGAAAAATACCACTACACCTACTTATTCTAAGAATACCACTACACCTAATTATTCTAAGAATACCACTACACCTACTTATTCTAAGAATACCACTACACCTACTTATTCTAAGAATAGTTGAAAGAAACGTCTACATAGGTACAGTTAGATTCCATAAGTAGAGAAACTTAACTAAAGAAAAATATATTAAGTACCTATTTTATTCTTATTTTTGACCGAAAAGGGCCACGGACCATATATATATATATGAGATAAATAGACGACGAATAAAAAAAACTAGACCTAATCGTTTTGTGTCTGCAATACGGCCACTTGGGCACCAACATTTTTAAAGGAAACTTAATGTTATTATTTTTAGTTAAGATTGAATCTCCAAAAATCATAAATTTTGAGATGTGGCCCTATAGCAGGCAGGGGACGTAATATGGTCCAATTTAGGCACCATCAATTTTACAGTGCATGGTGTTTTAATTCGGCTATTTAATATTCTCAGATTATAAGGAAACTCGCAGACACAGATTATCTCTCGGTCATGGAAACAATCTCGAAAATAGTAAATGAAATGCTTCCGCAACAGTTTATATTTAAATTGGCAATTTGATCAAATCCCGAGCTGGTAAACCAAGTGAGTAACTGGCTTAGCAGCCGTCACTAGACTTAATTTAATACCAGATTGGGGAATCGCCATGCTAAATGGTAATCTTGCTCGCTGCCCACTAAGAGCTCTTTTGATTAATTCAATAGCTGCCTTCAATTTAATTATGGAAATGCCTGGTATGGAAATTAAAATTTTCTAACATTATGGTATATAGCATAGCTAATAAATAGATATTTACGGCCTATAATAATATTTATATGAACCTATCCATCAGCTGTGCTTCAATGAATTGGGATTTTTATCGTTTACTATAAATACAACGTTTCTTTTGGTACCTATTACATTATTATTTAAAAATTACACATGTGTATAATTAATGCTTTAATAAGGTACACATTTCGTCCTGGAAGCTCGACATAAAGCATATGGTTTAGACAAAATTTACTCAATTCTCCCGAGTAACAAAAACGACTTCGGACAAATACTACAAGAAAATTTACGTTGTGTGAATAAAACGATATTGCACAAAAAAAAACGTACTATACGAACCGCAGTTACACATGATTCGTAAAGCAAACATCTGGGCATAGTCTGGGTGGGTGACGACCGGTATGGCCTAGTGGGTAGTGACCCTGCCTGTGAAGCCGATGGTCCTGGGTTCGAATCCCGGTAAGGGCATTTATTTGTGTGATGAGCACAGATATTTGTTCCTGAGTCATGGATGTTTTCTATGTATTTAAATATTTATATATTATATATATCGTTGTCTGAGTACCCATAACACAAGCCTCCTTGGGCTTACCGTGGGACTTAGTCAATCTGTGTAAGAATGTCCTATAAAATTAATTTATTTATTTATAGTCTATCATTTCTTTTAGTAAAAAAAGGTTTGGATATGTGCATGATGGCCTTTTAGAGAATATGGTATGTTACTTACGACAACTCCGACTTTGGCATTCAATATAACCACGAGTACCATGGAGCGTTTCTATCGACCCGCTCTAGTGATGGTTCAACGCCGGCTTTGGTTTTAAGCCGATTTTTTTAGCTGTTTCCCTCATTTCGCTTGCATCAGAAATTTAAAGGAATCCAAAACGTGGGGTGAAAAATCGGTTTTATGTAAAAATTAAAATTCGCCACATTTATTCCTCAGCTGCTCAATTGAGCAATCATGAAAGGGACAGATAACATATTTTGGCAGCATATTAACCTGTTGTTTCTTTAAATCGTACCAAGGAGTCAGTGAAATAGTCTCAAATTAAGCTCGATAGGCTTGTCCAAAATGTATTTGCTAGACGATATTGAAAGCATCATAAAGTCCCTAAAATAAAATAAAATTGAAACCTTATATCAGATATGGCTAAAAAATACCCTTAGATCAAACCCTTAGAACATAGTAATACACATATCTGCAGTATTTATAATAAACGATACAGTCGTTAGGTACATTACTAGTCTGGTAAAAACGGCGAAATTACCGGGTATTTTTTAATGAAACAATTTTTTTGATCCCCCGATGTAAGTAGTGATAGTTGCAAACTTGTTGTGGTGTATAGATACATTTCTTAACAATTAATTCAAAAAAGGTTTAGGCTTAGGTAAGTAAATAAAACATTATATTATATGGTAACGGTATGGTACGATAAAGGTATGGTAAGAAATGTTCACTATACATACAGTCTGGCAAAAAAGAGTAGAAATTAAAAATGGGCAACACTGTAGTGTCGTCCCGTTTTTCTTAGATTGATTTGAAAGGGACGACTGAGGGGACGACACTACAGTGTTGCCACTTTTTAATTTCTACTCTTTTTTGCCAGACTGTATGTAGGTAGCAATGCGATAAAAAATAGGCTCAGAGCCAGCACAATGTTGCAAATTGAAAAATGTAAAAGTTGCAAACTTGTTGTGGTGTGACATACTATCGTATATGTGTGCAAAAAAACTACTTGCAAATGAAGTGAAAATATGCGAGTAGATACAATAACTTTCATACAAACCCAATAGTAATGAAAACGGGTCACTACACATAAATTATATATGAATGTTATCCGTTTTAGTTGCTCTTGAGTGTATAGATACATGACTGTTATCTCTGACCGAAACCAATGAGCCTAAAGATCAGATATGTTTGATCCTACAAAGTAATCTTACATCTCCAAGTAAATACACGCAAGAACCTTTGAAGCGTTCACAGCTCACAGGTGCCAAGAAAAGGAACACTGAAGCACGACGCTAAACGTCGACATGAAAGTAATAAATAATCCGTGTTGGTGGATATAATTATATTAAATACACCCGTAAATTAAATCGGGAGATGAAAGCGATGCGTGAAATATAATAGATTAGTTCTGAAAGGATCTTGAAACATTAAGAATAAGAATAAGAATAAGAACAAGAACAAGAACAAGAACAAGAACAAGAACAAGAACAAGAACAAGAACAAGAACAAGAACAAGAACAAGAACAAGAACAAGAACAAGAACAAGAACAAGAACAAGAACAAGAACAAGAACAAGAACAAGAACAAGAACAAGAACAAGAACAAGAACAAGAACAAGAACAAGAACAAGAACAAGAACAAGAACAAGAACAAGAACAAGAACAAGAACAAGAACAAGAATAAGAATAAGAATAATTTATTTGCAAGAATATGTATGTACAAAGATGTCCTTATAAATAGTGAGTAACAATATTCAGCCATTTGGCATGCAAATTTTGGTAACATCAGCAGCACAAGACTTAAATGATACATACTAATATATGATTAGCAACTTGAAACACTGCAACGCACACCTATATGCAGATGGTACACAATTATATTTTTCATTTGACCCAAAGAACCTGAATATAGCCCTTAGTAAAATAAACGAAGACTTACTAACTATAGCCAAGTGGTCGCAGAGAAACAATCTTGTTTTAAATCCATCAAAGTCCCAATACGTAATACTGGGAAATAAATGGCAGCGTGCAGCTACAAAGGAACAGCACCCAAAAGTAATAATTAATAACGAGCCTATCACCGAAGCTGACAGTGCAAAAAACCTGGGTCTCATTATGGATGGCGAGCTGCGTTATGTTGAACATATTAATTTGAAAATTCGAAATGCCTTCTACAGACTCAAGGTATTATATAATATCCGTAAATACCTATCAGTTAAGGTGAGAGAGATACTAGTGGAATCGCTGGTACTCTCTCAATTTAACTATGCGGACGTGGTACGGACCAAGACTTTTAGCGGTAACAAAAAAGCTGTTCAACGGGTACAAAACGCATGTGTTCGTTTCTGTTATGAGGTTCCCAGACGAGCACACATTACTCCATTTCTTAACGAGAAAAAAGTGCTAAACATGGAGAACCGAAGGCAGCAACATCTAGCTTACACAGTTAGGAAGGTTTTAGAGTTCCAGAGGCCCTACTATCTGTATGAAAAGCTAAAATGGGTCAAGGACTCACGCACCAGGCCATTGAGAAGCTGCACCAAACTTGTCGTACCCGAGCATGAAACAGCGTTCTTCAGAGGGAGTTTCGAATTTGCTGCTGCTAAAGTCTGGAATGACCTGCCACCACCACTCCGTGAGCCTATACAGCTCTCTCAATACAAACGGTTACTACAGGCACATATATTAACCAAGCAGAGCGAAGGATACCCTCCCTCCTAAAAACGGTGATTCATGCAAACAGATCACACAAACATACACAAACACACACACACACACACACACACACACACACACACACACACACACACACACACACACACACACACACACACACACACACACACACACACGTACACACAGGCACTCACATAACCACGAGCATTCCTAATGTCTAGTTATTATTTTTATTAAAATGTCATGTTGTTTCCTTATGTTATAAGTTTCCATTTTGTAATTTAACTTGTTATTATTATCTTCAATTGTTCCTATTTTAATGACCATAGCGTCAATTGTACTTAATTACGAGCACAGATGTTATCATTGTAATTGATATAGTTAATAATTATGCTACCCTTCGGCCGTCCTAGTCTGGGACCGGTCTGAAAACCAGCGCCGGGCATCTCGGCCCGGCACACGCTGAGACTGGAGACCCTTTGCCCAATTGATTGTACTTACTTATAACTTAATAATTGTTTTTTCTTATTCTTGTTTTATGTAATTATATTTTATTTTCTGTTGTACTTTTATTTCATTTTCTTTTGTACTTGATAATGTGGCAATAAACAATTCTTATTCTTATTCTTATTCTTAAAAATATTTACATGTCCAGATACTCCTTAACAGAGTAGAAACAATGTTCCTGAAGCCATCTCGTTAATTTTGTCTTAAATTCTGAATCGTACAATAATTTCATATTGTCGGGAAGCTTATTATAAATTTCAATAATTATATTGCATGCATTACGCTTATAAATGTCAGCATGACAAGGAGGTTATATAGCAAATTTTTGTACTGTGTTCGTTGATTTCCTTTAAAGATGTCAGAGCGTAACTTAAAATATTTCATATTAGCTTTGACAAACAGACAAACTTTTTTGATATACATGCATGCTAAAGGTAAAATATTATATTTCTTGAAAATTGGTCTGCAACTGTCTGTTATCCACGCATTTGCAATTGCGCGGACGCATTTTTTTTGAAATTTAAAAACTTTGTCGACTTTAACAGAGTTCCCCCAGAGTAGGAGACCATAGTTTAAAGTAGAAGATACATGGCCGTAGTAGGCTGTAATTGCAGCTTCTGTCTAGACTGTTTTAACAAGTTTTCGCAAGGCACATACAAATCTATCCAATTTCGAACATATTGTCACTACATGGTTTTTCCAATGCAGGTGATTGTCAATATTTAAACCTAAAAATTTTATACAGCTAGTCTCTTCTACATGTTTGTCATTATACTTAATATTTAGGATTAGTTTTGTAGGATCGAAATTGCATGAACTTAGTTTTTGTCAAATTAATATTAAGATAATTACTATTGGTCCATGTAAAAATGTCAGCTAAAGCATTATTCATTATTGATTCATAGTCATCATTTGAATCCCCCTTTATTAGCAGCGTAGTATCGTCTGCGAAAAGAATGCATTTTTGTGATGTTGCTTGCGGGAGGTCATTTATATACAACAGGAATAACAACGGTCCTAAATTACTTCCCTGAGGTACAACTGGATTACATTGAATCGGTCTTCTTGTTTACCACGTCGGTGGCAAACAGACGTTTGCAACTAAAGGATGACTCACGTTAGACCGGGCCGTGTCCGGGCCGGAGCGTCCGGCGCTTGGTTTTCTATGAAAAGCATCACGTGATCACCTGTCATGTCATAGAAAAGTAAGCGCCGGAAGCTCCGGCCCGGACACGGCCCGGTCTAACGTGAGTCATTCTTTAAGGGGTGTCAGAGGTCCGTTGCAGCCTCATTATAAAGAGATTTCTCTGAAAATACCTATTCATTATAAATATTATTGTCGCATTCTTTTTCGTATCAGCATTGCGATACAGCGAGGAAATGCCGCCAGCATCCTTGGTACAATGCCTCTAGGGCCTATTTTAGATTTAAGCTAGTTAATAATTTCGTGTACGTAGTAGGTACCACTGTCTATATTTTGTATATAAATAAATATATTGTTTTACTTATTAAGTAGTATTAGGTATATCGAAGTTTTATGTTCTTTCGCGCTAATAAATATTTTTTATTCTTATTCATAAATGGAGCTTACAATCACCAACACTAAACTAAGTTACTTTGTTACCTGTGTTGTATATTGTTAGAATATAAGTTTGGTAAAGTATAATATATAACATTTTCTGAAAGCTTACGCAAAGGGTATGTTAGAAATTGATGCATGAAGCTTATGAGTGCTACGAGTAGGTATAAAGGATGACTCACGTTAGACCAGGCCGTGTCCGTGCCGGAGCTTCCGGCGCTTCATTTTCTATGGAGAGCATCAAGTGATCACCTGTCATGTCATAGAAAAGTAAGCGCCGGAAGCTCCGGCCCGGACACGGCCCGGTCTAACGTGAGTCATCCTTAAGGTAATAGCCTGAGTGCTCGTCTTTGTCCCAGTTCCACTTTATGAATGAATTCCATTCATAAACTAGGTGTGCACTTTTGCAGCTGTGTGTACAATTAGCTGCAGAGATAGTTGACGCCCCTGCAATCTAATATTTCTATGCATAGTCAGTTATCTCGGCAGCTGACCATACATGTGCAATTGAGCTGACATCATGGTGTCAACTATTGGGTATTAGCAAGTCGAGCACTAGGTGGTAGGTATACATATACACCTTATGCGGGATGTACACACTCGTCGGTAGACACCGAGCCAGGCCGAGAACGAATGTGTACATGCTGCTCCCTTCTCGTCTCGCTCTTCCTTGTCTCGTCTCGCGCTTCTCTGATTGGATCGAAGCGGTGCTGAGACTCTCGGCGAGAGGCTCTCGACGAGTGTGTACAGCCGACATTAGGTTAACATTCGACTTTTGGTTTAGAAACGAGCGTGCTGTGGCCGCGGCTGATCGTTTAGAGAACGTGACGCACACGGTGTCACGGATCCTCGACGGCTACGACATTCGTCTGAGACCAAACTTTGGAGGTAAGAACGAAAGTACTAAACGTAAAAAACTGTACCTATTTGTCTAAAACATGACGTTAGGATTATAGTTGACATTGTTCTTTGAAGAGTATCAGGCTAACTTCCTGCTTTGCTTCGGAATTTGTACCCGTCGCGAATATACACGCGACTCAACTATAATCCTAACGTCATGTCTTTGGCAAATAGGTAAGCAGTTTTCTTGCTGGGAATATTAAAATCGAAAAACGAGTAATACCGAGTGAGTCAAGCTGTAAACTTCGTTTTTTTTTCGCTTAAGAAATAATTCCTAAGCTTCTTGTAAGGCATGAGGTTCTTACTCAGGCACTTTATTCAGTAAAACGTTGGAGTAAATAAATGAGTAGGTGACAATCGTGCTAGGCTAGGTGAAATGATTTCATTATTTTTCACCACACCAGCTCGTAAGGCTCTCTTTATCCTTCAAAAACTGATGAGAAAGTAGCATTTTATCCACAAAAGCGGCAAAGTAAGTAGATGCAAATTTTGAGTTGATTCCTTATGTCGGCCTGTAAAATTTACTATTAACTGATGTTTCTTCAGCGTTCATTTCTATTTGATTTGTAACTTTTTACACTTACAAATCAAATCGAAATGGCGTTGGTGTGGCGACAATTTTTTTTCACTGACGAAATTTTCATTTAACCCTCGGTCCTTGGAACCCTCGCAACGCTCAAGATTCCACTTTTCGAATCATTCGTTACGCTCCTGGTTCAATTTTAGGATCTTTCGCTTGCCCGGTTATCAATATTACCCGATAAATATATCATGCATCCCTACTTCTGCGGAGATCTGTCTTATCCTGAAAATACTTAAACGAAGTATAAGTATAAAGGTGTAAGTATTGCAAATTTTTGGAGTACCTATAATAAATAAATTACTAGTACCTACTGTATAATACAAAAAACAAATAAATCCTTAAAGTTAAAATTATAAACTAAATTTAAAAACTACATAAAACTAAAACTATAAATAAAAAACTGTCTCTAGCTCAGCGCCTCGTGGCAGGGTGCCAAGAAGGCTGGCGGCATTGCCACGCTGGACGGCAATGCCAATCCGTTGCGCAAGGTAGGAGCCAGCCCTCCTGTCACCCGTCGCCTCCACGAGGCGCTTCGCCAGCTCCTTAAAGATGCCGTGAGCACCAGGTCCCCACGGCCCAAGGGTTTTTACCCCAAACGGCTCAAACATACAGCCAGAATCAATATCTGCATATTTGCGCCGCTTGAGGTGTTCAGCCGCGTCGGCGGCAGCACCGGCTCTGTTAGACGTTCCTGGAAGATGGGACGGCGCAAGGGTGTCCACGCATGTGGCATCCCAAACTAAAGGCCGTCCAATCTTCCAGGGAACGAGGGTCATGCCGTCCGGTCTTTTCCCGTCATCGCGGGCTAAACCAGGTGGTTCCAGAACCGCCGGCGTTCCAGCCGTGACGAGAGCTGGGCGGAGAATGTCGTTCAGACTGGCGTGTCGTGAAAGACGGCCAACGCTCCTGGAACAGGATAGGCCGTGGATACCAAAACGCGTTACGTTTGTACCACACTGGCATCGATGAGGAGCCACACAAGCCACCCCCAAGCGCAAACACAACGAAATCCTGAAAGTATTGGTAGACAGTAGTGTGCCCAGGTTCTTTGATGGCAGGGCCTGCAACCATGAGCCGGATTCCCATCTAGTTGCAGCAAGGAGACGAGCGCGCTCTGTGGTGCTGGTAGACGTTTCGTACAGATTATCCCGTACCAGCAGACAGAGCGGCTCATCCCATTGGTGCTGCGAATGGCGAGTAGTGGGCAAGTCCGTATTATGGCAGGCAGTTTTCCAGCTGTCGATAGCCTCCGGCAGGAAAGGGACGTCCAAATTAATAAGGGGGTCAGTTTTTAGAATTTTTCGGAGCAGTTTTTCAATGTTATGCGCTGAAGAAAGAAAAGCCGGAAGAGCTACAGCAGAAGTTTGTCGTATCCCAATACCACCGTGCCTAATGGGCAGGGAGGCTTGGGACCACTGAGAGTTGTCAAAAGTAATGTTAAAAATGGACGATACTGTAAATTTTATTTCTTGATCTAGTATTTCCAAAAGGTTGGGATATTTCCAAAAATGACTACAACGCAGAACATAAGTAAATTTGGGCACAAACAAACAGAATTTAATTATAGTGTAGGCCATATGAGGGCTAATTGTGAGCAAATTTGTACCTACTGTATTGTATCTAACATATAGACATGATATTATTGCGCATTAAAGTAGACATTACATTAAGGATTAAGGAAGAGAACCTTGCTAAGTAAATGAGATTCTGCCTCGCTCACGGCGGAAACGCGTTACACGTAATCATATCGGCCTACATCCGTGTTGCACGCCAAATACTACCGTTCAGCAAATAGTAACGAATTCGAAATGCATGCTATACGGAGCGAGGCAATCTCGCCGAAGCCTTAGAGTGCGCGGATGTTATTGCGGGCTCCGGACCATGAGGATTCAATATTGAATTTACTCCGGTAAACACGGTATGATTTGTCAGCGACTTGCTTGAATGCTACGAGTATGCTTCACAGATGGCAAGTTTGCTGCTGACTTTATTTTATTGCTTCGCAGGCGATCCGTTATACGTCGGAATGGATTTAACCATCGCGAGCTTCGACGCGATATCTGAAGTGAATATGGTGAGTCTGTCTTGCATCTGTGTGAAAAATAAGCACTTTAGGTACAATGCTTAGGTGCGCATCATTTGCTTTTGCAGGTTTGTACGACTGCAGATGCAGACGCATTCTACTTAAAAATACAACCTTTGTGTAATATTTATTTGTTACTCGCTATTAAAACTGAATAGCTGTCGGATAATATGCTAATTAAACTTTCACATTAGAGTTAAGGCAAACGTAATAGTGCTCGACGTGCTAACGCCTAATATACAAGGTGTTCATGAGGAAACCGAAAGATTTTAACCACGTTTTTCTGAGGCCAAAAGAAGGAAAAAATGTAATAAGTTTAGGTCAAATTCGCAAAAAAAAAAAATATATATATATATATATTTTTCAGATGTATTTGTACATAAAAAGTAAATATTATTGGTAAACTTGTCACTTAAAATGGACTTTTACTTTTTTTTCGTAAAAAGTAGTTTTTACAAAGTGTTACTTGTCACTTTTTGAGATTTATCAATAAGGTTACTTAGACTACGTTTTGCACTATGTAACAATAAAAACTTGTTTTTTTTTATTGTTAACTCATAATAATTAACTGAAACTGGGCAAATTACAGAAAAGTTTATAGGACATTTTAGTCTTTTTAAATATGATCAGGAATACGCTATTAAAATTATTCGGTATCCTTATGTTACACCGTGTATATATCCTGCTGTAAAAATTACTTAAGTTTTAGCGCTTTTTTGAAGATTTTTGGTTGTTAGTTTTTGGTACAATTTGGTAAGTTTGAAGAGCAGATTCGAGGCGGAATAAATACGAGATTCCAATTTAGGGCAGTAAAAATGTGTATGCAATTACCTGTAGAGTTACGAAAACACCATACGTTTTCGTAACTCAGGAACATTTTTAGGACAAGGTGAAATTGCGATTGTACGGAACTCTATCTATCCACCAAATTTGATCAAAATCTGATTTATTTTTAAGTCAGATTTTGATTTAAAAATCGACATCAAATAAAAAAACCGGTCAAGTGCGAGTTCGTTTAACTCGCGCACCGAGGGTTCCGTACAAAGTTTAAATTTTCTCATGTAACTATAATCAGTATAATCACGAAAGAGTTTTAACCAAACCAGAAGTTATACTACGCTTAAATGTTTACAGCGCCATCTATCGGCAAATTGGCTAACTAATTCGCGCGACATGTATGTTGGTTTTTCATTCAGGGATAATTTTATTCTTTATTACGTGAACCAATTTCAACAATTTTTGTATTTATTTAAAGGTGTTTTTGTGTAATCTCATAGATATTTTTTTTCACATTTTCCCTCATAAGTATTTTTGTCGCTATGAAAAAAAATTGTTTTGTAATGTTCAATTCGAGGTCTTTCAAATAATGTCCCATTCGTCTGGATCGATATGTTTGCCTTCGACTGTACTAGGACAGTGACGAGCATTCGGACGTCTGCCTTTATAATTATAATTATAATATAAATATTATATGAGCATTTTTATGGCAGAGTAAAATATTTCTTGTTGATCATCTTTTTGTTGTTTATCAACAACACCGTTTATTTACAATAGTAGGATATTATGAACTTACTATTGGTTTTAGGCAGTTGTTTTATTGTCACACATCAAACTAAGCCGTAATTATCTGAGAAAACTTATATTAAAGTAATCATCAAAGTTTCGTCTAATAGCAAGGTATAAAATATGGTCCAAATTTTAATGTTGATAATTGATGCGCCTACATATTTACATAAATTATACTTGTTACATTGATTTTCGTGCTTAGATATAATTTAATTGCTTTTTCTATATTAACAGATACTCGACATTATTTCAAAAATATGTTGGACGAGTTAGCATATGTTAGTTTGTTAGTAGTTAGTGTATGGTAGTTAGTTAGTTAGTTAGTTAGCGAGATTGTAGATAGGACTGATACTGAGACTTGCTGAGACTAAATTAAAAACATTTCGGCATAAACATATATTTTCATGCCTTCTTGACCTAGTTCTAATCTACAAAACATTAACCTATTTTAGCGAAGATTGATTGATATAGTCGCTTAGAGCATCAATATAAAATATCAGATAATATACGATAAAACACGGCTAGAGATGTACGCAAGATTTTGGTCCGCAAAGAGGACCTCGGTGGCTTGACTCTCAAGGCTCGTCCATCATAATTCATTAAGCTTTTAATAGCAGCGAAAAGAGAGCAAGGCTGCGGTCACTTGACATAGTTGGAGGATCGCTGATGCCGGGGGCAGAGTGCTGCGTCAGCCAATCGATGGCCGCCACTCGGCTTAGGTCACCGCCCACTCATACGATACTAAATGCTAATTTAAAGAACACTGCATATAATAATGCATGCGAGAAGTATGCTGCTGACGACAAACATGAAGTGCCTGTGCCTCCAATATATTTGTGGTTTCAGTCGCAAGGGTTGACCGCTCTAACTTCTTCTTCCTCGTGCCATCATTTCAACAGCTTTTTTTGAACACCAAAGTTCCAGTAGGTCAATACGGTCAAAACCTTTAGCGGGAAATTAAGTACATTTATATATATTGTTCTTCTCCTGCGCCTATTTCCTATGCCTCTTGGGGTGGGGTCGGCCCTCCTAGTCCGTAAACGCCACTTTGGGCGTTTCTGTGTCATCTCTAGTTTTAAATCCGTCGTCTTCATATCGTTGTAAATGATCCCCATCCAGGTATTAATTTCTATCGACATCTTCGCATCGCAGAGAACCCCCATGCACGCAGCTGTTTTGCGGTTTTCTATATCTTTGTCAATAGATCCTGTAGATGTTACAACAGATCCTAGATACTTAAAGTGGTCCACTTGTTTTAAGCAGGTGTTGTGCAGATATGGTTGCTGCAGCACGTTGGTCGATGTTGATTTTCCCGAGAAGTTACAGTACATGTATTCAGTTTTAGTTCGACTCACTCGTAGCCCTCTGCGCTCTAAAGCTATGCACCATGCAGTTAAGTCAGTTTGGATCTCCTGCCCGCGCAGCATGGTTTCCTCTATCACTAAGTCCGTCACTTTCGCACTCACATACTTGTTAGAACGTGACAGGCATGGTGATAAGCGTACCGTGCTACGACTCCTGTACTGTTTCCGCTATTAGAACGATGTCATCAGCGTATAGAAGAAACCAAGGGGCTGGTTTTTGAAGGTGTTCAGTGACATAGTTCATCACCAGGTTAAACAGTATTGGGCTAAGAGTAGAGCCCTGGTGGGCCCCGACATTCACTTTAAATTCCGTACCAACACCAGCAGGGCAGACAGTTCCAGTCTTGATATTACGGTACATATCCTTTAGAATTCCGATGTAATATTCAGGGACTAGTTGTGCTCGTAACGCTTGCCAAATGAGCTCTTTTGTGACGCGATCGAACGCTTTTTCAAGGTCTATGAAAACTAGATGGATGTCTTTCTTTAGCCCTTTATATTTTTCGAGTAGATATAAAGATATTAAAATAAGGGAGAGTATCATTTCGTTCCATTTGGAGTTGAAACTAGGTCCATGGGGGGTCCCAGCGCGCACAAGTTGTTTGCAGAAATCGCGAAGCGTCTGGTTGACGTAACTGGTGACCGAAGAGCTGGCGGCTTCCTCGCACAACGTATCAGCATTGCGATACAGCGAGGAAATGCCGCTAGCATCCTTGGTACAATGCCTCAAGGGCCTATTTTAGATTTAAGCTAGTTATTAATTTCGTTTACGTAGTACCACTGTATATGTATATCTTGTATGTAAATAAAGTATTAAAAAGAAGTTAAAAAATATATACTTATGTAGGTTTGTAAGAATTAAATAATAGGTAGATATAACATAATTTATGTTGTATGAGTACTCGAACCTTTCTTGTACTTAGTTAGATTATTGTGAATTCATATTTACCTTATACCAAAAATCCATAGTAAAAAAAATATTAAATTAAATAAAATCATCATATATTTCAGATATTTAATAATCTATTACAGTTCAAAAGTTTATCTTAGATACCCAACAACTAAAATAAATCTAAAATAATAAAGAAATTAAATTAGTATCGCCTGAAATCTGAAATTAAGTATTTCAACATTTATTAACCAAGACGCCCTACAGCTTAGATTAAAAGACCCACCTGTGGGAGTTACCTATAGTTTTAATTATCAGTCGGTTAAAAAACATGACTTTTAATATTAAACAGGGAATTGGTTAAGGGTTTATGTTTCAGGACTACACAATAACGCTGTACTTGAACCAGTACTGGAAAGATGAGAGATTAGGCTTTGGCCTACAGGACGAGGTGCTCACGTTATCGGGGGACTTCGCCGACAAGATTTGGGTGCCTGACACGTTTTTTGCTAATGACAAGAATAGGTAAGATATAATAATACAAGGTATAGTATAATATAACATAAAAAATCTTTTTCATATCTCATGCTCTGAAAGTGGGTCGTTGTTGTTCTAAAAAGTGCGCAGAAAGTGATACGTTTCTGCTCTAGTGCAGAAAAGTGGTGTACTCCTCTGCATCCCCGTCCCACGAGCAACTGTGTGGAAACAAAATGGAAAAATTGTCTCTTTATTTCCCCGCCTGGAACAATTGGTAATTGTTCTAATTTTACTAATCCCGCATTGAATCTTTTTTTTTAATCAAAAATGATGTAAGTAAATTGTTAAAACAAATTATTCTTGATTTCTTTTCTTGAATTGTATTTACTCGATTTCATAAGGCGGGAACCAAAAGGAATAAATAAAAATTTATTTTTAGGCCAAACAATAAGAAGGTATAGAGCGAAATGCTAGGAACACAATTTTTTAGCTTTGTTTGGACTAGTTAGGTGAACATATCAAAAGTCCAGGTTTTAAGGTTTCATTTTTCGGTTTTTCGTTTATATCTCGGAAACTATGCGTCTGAACGACATGGCCACTTATACAAAATAAAAAGTTATTTAATTTGTTACAAGGTTTATTAAGTCAAGTTTTTCGATATCTTGTATAGTTTTTTAAATATACGCCCTTGAAGGTTTATTTAGGGCTCTCATTTTCATCTTGATTATCTACATTAGTTATATTTATAAAAATAACAAAAAATATTTATGCAAGTGCAGCGTTCTTAGTTGTCAAAAATTTTTGTTCTCCAACATTTTGGTTTGGCACCGCCTTCAAGAACTAAGTAATTCTAATTTCCTGGATGGTTATTAATTTGCTCATTATAAAGGTCCGGTCATCAGAAAGGTCCTTTTTTATAGTTTTTCGTAAATAACTCGTAAACGGTGACCTATAGCAAATAATTGTATTATACTTAAATAATCTGTATAAAATTTCCTACTAAATAGATATACAGGATGTCCCAAAAAATAGCACGTCAAACTGACACTGGAGGTAGGACACTCTAAAATCGCATGGACAGGTCTCCACGGAAGACCAGCGTTAAGATACCTGAAAGGTAACTTGACATCAAGCTGAGGGGAGACCTTTTCAGTGACGTTTATGTTTTACTAGCTGTTGCCCGCGACTTCGTACGCGTACTTCGTACTTCGTACGCGCGTAAAAAGTTGCTCAACAAATTTAATGTTGGTCAGTTTGAGGCGTACAGCCTCCAGTTTAATGTATTGCTCCTGTTACAGGAAACACCCGGTATATATAGATATTAATAAAAGTGTTGTATTAGATTTAAGCAATACTGTAAGTCCTGAATAAATTTATTTTCTTTCTTTCTAAAATGATCATTCAAACCAACTTAACATGATCTCAGTAAAAGTTGCACGGTTTTCGAAGTATTCTAACCGTTTTAGGTTTTTATTAA
Organism: Cydia strobilella; assembly: GCF_947568885.1. Taxonomy (NCBI): domain Eukaryota; kingdom Metazoa; phylum Arthropoda; class Insecta; order Lepidoptera; family Tortricidae; genus Cydia; species Cydia strobilella. Next base: position 15,155,434 of record NC_086045.1, on the reverse strand, counting down.
TTTTGTTCTTTTTTATCACTGACCGTAGAGTGACGGTGCCAGTATTCACTTGAAAGCCCTCAAAGTAAATTAGAGCGTTAAGATTCACGAGGTATGCAGGCTGCTTTTTCATTTAATTTCTACTACTAGGGCGTCGGGCGTCCTACCTCCAGTGTCAGTTTGACGTGATATTTTTGGGCCAACGTTTAAGAGTTATTTATGAAATACTATAAGAAGGTACCCTAACCCCCCCCCCCACCCGTTAGCTTCACCCCCACCCTCCAGTACTTTTAGTATCTTGTTTAATACACCATTCCCTACAACTATGCCAAAATTTGCTTATACACAGAATATATGAAAATTAGACACGTTTTCGTAATTTTTTTATCGAGTCAACAATGTCAACATAAACCTTTTAAAGGGTTTGGTTAGAGTCTGCCCTTGCAAATATAGTCTTGTTTCCGTGTGATTTTATGGTATTTTCCCTTGATTAAAATATGTAAAAATACAATATAATAACTAGAATTTTGCGTTAGCCCTCTCTTAAATACATATTAAGTTACATTAATTATTGTAGACTATTTCATAATTAGGAACTTTATTATTTATTACCTTTTAAGATATAAAATTTATATCACCGAAAACGTGTATTGTTCCAGTTTCCTCCACGACGTGACCGAGCGCAACAAGCTGGTGCGGCTGGGCGGGGACGGGAGCATCACCTACGGCATGCGCTTCACAGCCACCCTGGCCTGCATGATGGACCTGCACTACTACCCGCTTGACTCGCAGAACTGCACCGTCGAGATTGAAAGCTGTGTGACTCTTACACTAGTAACACGTGGCCGCTCACCGCTTCGTGCATCCAGCCTGATACATCATTTAACGCAAATTGATGTTAGATAGCCCTTACGCAAAACGCAAGTTTCTGTGTGCGAGGCTTTTCTTTCGCACAAGGACGCTATCGATCGGTCTAGGTCTTGTAGTATGATGAAAATATTGTTTGTTTATAAATGATGCCTGTGAAATAAACCTGGAGGCGTATTCTGATTATAGTAACCACAGACTTGCACTCTCGCCACCAAAAAACCGGCCAAGTGCGAATCGGACTCGCATTCCAAGGGTTCCGTACATTACACAATTTAAACAATGTATTTTTTATGTGAAATGTCTTTAAAAAACCCGTAGGGGTCGGATCGACCTAAGTCGGGTCGGACTAAGTAACTAAGTCCGACTCACGCTTGACTGCACATTTCTAATAGGTTTTCCTGTGATCTATAGGTAAAGATCTATTTTATGTATTTTTTTCAAAATTTTTACCCAGTACCTTCGGAGATAAAGGAGGGAATGGTAATTTTTTGCCTATTTTCTTGAATAACTTCTAAACTGTTTATCTTAAAATTATAAAAAATATATATTTAAGATTCTCATAATGAGCTCTTTCATTTGATATGTAACACGATATAGTTTGAAAAACTTTTTAATTTTCTCATTTACCCCCCAAAAGTGGCCCCCCTGTTTAAAATTCATTTGTTTACGTTACATGTCCGTCTTTGGGTCACAAACTTACATATGTGTACCAAATTTCAACTTAATTGACCCATTAGTTTCGGAGAAAATAGTCTGTGACAGACGGACAGACAGACAGACGCACGAGTGATCCTATAAGGGTTCCATTTTTTTCCTTTTGAGGTACGGAACCCTAAAAACGTGCCGAGATCGAAGATACCGCTGACCCTTTCTTTCTTTTTTTAGGACGACTATAAAGTAACAATTGTACGAATGTGGCCACAGCTAATAAACATAACAAATATAAATGCCATTATTATAGATTTACCCACTCTAATTAATTCACTTTAGAATATATGATAAACAAATACTTTTTAACAAAATAGGTACTCAACTACGAGTATATACCAAGGAAGCTTCATTTTTCCTGAAAGGAACATAAGGAAGGTCTCGGGCCTTTCGTTCGGCACGTTTTCCTCCCTCCTCCTATCCTACCAAGCGAAATGAAACTATAGAGTAAGCAGGTAATAAGTAGAAATTTTATTTATTGACTTTTTGTATGTACTAGCTCCCCTTGTATGAAAACTCCTTGGTCATTTCTTCAACCAGAAACGTCACTTTTGACACGGACCGATCATGTCCATAACAAATCCACATCAAATTCATAAGTAACCTGTTATTAAAATCAGAATACGCCTTCACTGTAAAAAATGTCATATTTTCAATGTGCATTGTCATTGCCAAGCCAGTTCGAAACAGTAAGCAATTGAATTAGTTTTCGTATGTCACATACAGTTGTTTGTCTGTCAAGGCAATAATACTTACATATAGCACGTTTTGTTGGACAAAGTATAGTAGTAAAAAAATTCAAAGAATATAGTGCTAACGATTCAGTACCAGCCGCCTAAAATAAAAATGAAAATAAATCTAGCCCAAACGTTCAAGCTAACGATGACGTGTTAAACTTTTATCATACAGACTTTGACCATTTTCCCGATTGACCAATTAGCCTTGCATGGCTTGATTTGGTGCTACGTTAGCTAGTGCTCCATACATATATACACACTACTCGTATTTTGGCCATTCTACTCGCACTTTTTTTTCGCGCGTCAGTCTCATTTATGAATTTTAGTTTGCACAGCAACAAGCTTTAGTTTTGCCAAATCAATTGATGTCATTTCGTGAGTTAAAAAAAAAAATATAAACACCGTACAGGACGTTAACTACTTATCGAATATCATTAAAACGTTTTGTTAAATTCCTAGAATACCTATTTATACAGAGAAAAGACTTCAAGCATTTTCTGAAATAGTATTTTTGGGGAGTAATGAAGAAAGGTACTAAGCTAAGCAGATGGATTATCATGTCTTAAGGTGATCTTTTAATATTAAGTATCTACTCAATACCTAATACAAATGTACCTACCTACATATTGACAATGTTCCTTTCAAAATTAAAACGGTGGCCCGTTGTACCAAGAGTCGCCCCAGATAGGTACTTGACATATTGGGTCATCTTGCGACAGCGTACGCGTTAACAGCATGCTAACATATCGTTTACCCTACAGATGGGTACACGGTATCGGACGTGGTGATGTATTGGAAGGAGACGCCGGTACGCGGTGTGGAGGACGCCGAGCTGCCTCAGTTTACTATACTGGGCCATGAAACTAATGATAGAATCGTAAGTTATAAAGTATTTTACAATGCATGTGCTCGAAAAGTGTGTTTCCTACGGAGCCATATCATGCGGAAAGTACTACTTTTCCGCACTAGTGCTCTTTGTTTTCAATTTTTTTTACAGTACATATGGTGCTACTCGCACTAGTGCGGAAAAGAGCACTTTTCGTGCATATGTCGAAAGTTTAAAGGGCCATATGTACTGTAAAACGTTGTACGATACACGTGCGAATAGGTAATTCGCAACTCGTGTCGATTTAAAACACTCCTTTTAATAATTAAACTTATTTGCCATGATATGTTTTTTTATTTACTCGCACATTTACTCGCATAGTAAAACATTTTATGATACACGTGCGTAAAGATGATTTCCGCACTTGTTGCATAAATAGCTATTTTAAGCGATCTTCTTTTATTAAAAACGTACACAGTTGGATTGGCCGAAGCCTATACAAAAAAAAAGTTTGCAATTGAAAATTATGTAATCTGATTTAAAAGCTTGAAAAAACCATCAATGGTCCTGTCAGCAATTTATTTAAGTATAATAATTAAATATGTAACCTCACTACTAAGTAGTTAAGTCCAGTTATAAAATCATTATAAAATTGAGGAATAATGGAATATCTACAATTCTACACCATAGACGAAACATGTCGATATTGAAGTGTGTAAATAAAGATTACTTCGCCCACCAGCGATTGCTATATGGATTGTTCACTGAAATTCAATGTTACAGGAGAAGTTAGCAACGGGCGTGTACCAGCGGCTATCGCTGAGTTTCAAACTGCGCAGAAACATCGGCTACTTCGTGTTCCAAACTTACTTGCCGTGCATCCTGATTGTGATGCTCTCGTGGGTCTCGTTCTGGATTAATCACGAGGCTACGTCTGCGAGAGTTGCATTAGGTGAGCGATTTGTTGCAGTTTCTGTACTAAAACTTACGCTATAACACGATGCAGTTGTTGTCTCTTTTGCGATCAGCATTATGACAGTTGTTACAAAGGAGATCATGCTAGCTAATAGTGAGGAGACATTGAAGTCATCACAAATGTTACTAATAAGGCTTTTACACAATAGGGATGTTTCCTGTATTTAAACTAAATTATTTCACACCATGCTCGTAATAATTCACCAGATAACGTAGATAGCAGTTATTTTTAAACACAATTTCTACTTAATTAATCGGACAGAAATATAAAAAGTAGGTGAGTTGACCGTGACGTCACTGTATTAGTTTTCATATAAATTCCATATTAGCAAATCGTTTTGACAGTAGTAGTAGGAAAGTATTACCCTCATGGAAGTAAGTAAAGGGAGGTATATGGCACCAGGCGCTCGATCGTGAGCTATCAAATATAGGTTCCGGAACCTATATTGAGTAAGTCGTACGCAAAGAGTAAAGTAAGTATAATAGGTAAAGAGAGCCCACTTGAAGCATTTTATGGAAACTCATTTAAAAGCACCATCTCTGACTTGCTCCCGAAACTAACGATGTATGTGTGTGTGGGTGTGCGTACAAGGGTGGCAAGAGAGAGGAAATACTGGAAGGAGTTGGAGGAGGCCTTTGCCGACAGGCACACTGAACTAAGAGACTTCATATAAACACTTAAAACTACAAAACAAACATGTTCAGAACAAAGGGTTATATAATAAAATTGTGTGCGTGCACAACTACATATACATACGTACGTGTAATTTCATCTTACATAATATTAGGTCTACTTGGGCGGTTCACAAGTAAATTTTTTGTTTGATTTCTTGTAACTTATAAAAGATTTTTTATTACTAGGTACCAAACAAAAAATGTACTTGTAAACCACCCAAGTAGACCTAACATTATGCATAAATGGTTTCAAAGAGTGGTATTAATTTTACAAAAATATAAAGTAAAGTAAGTATTTTTATTGCTTTCAATTTGGCATACAAAGATAGTACCTAATAAAAGCAGGTGTAAGTGCCAAGTTGGTATCAAGTAGGTTGAATCCCTTCACTAGCTGCTTCTGACTCTACATATATCTATTTTCTTTGCAATAATTGTCACATTAGGAGAATTTGGGGTACTTAATACCTACGCCACGCCACTCTCCGTAGCTCCGTACACAGTTTGCTCCAGATATTGTTTAAAATTATCTCACGAGTAACGATGTCATAATTCGGATCAATCTTGTAACTGAAGAATTTCAGGCATAGGTATTATCTCTTGTTTAAGCAGGTACCTCCATAGATGCGCTCTAATAGTTTCTTCCACGTGTCTTTAGCGGAAACAATTCGCATGATTTTTTGCTGAATGTCATCGGTCTTTTTCATCGCTAGCTGCCTGCGCATCGTGAGCGCCAATTATGGTAAAGCCTGACCAGGAATATATGATCATTGTCAAGAGGGCGCTATTATTCTCATTTATATGGCAACAGTTCATTATAGTCTGAACAATGTTGATTGGCAACTCGTTTGACTTACATCTACTTTTATTCACCGTAATCAAAATCAGAACCCATTTATTTGGTGTCTACGCTTTTTTTAAATAGTCGGTACTTCTTTTTTGCCGTATAAAATTCATGTATTTACTGGGAACATTATTCACTAGGGACGGTAAGCATTATAAAGATATTGAAAGGAGAGTGAGTGCTGGAAATCGCGTGAATGGGGCACTTAACGCTTTTATGAGCAGCCAGAAGGTGTTGCAAAAGGCACGGTTGGCTGTGCATAGAGGGGTGCTGGTGCCTACACTTATGTATGGTAGCGAAAGTTGGATATGGCAGAAGAGGCATCAGAGCCAAGTGAATGCAGTGGAAATGAGAGCGTTGAGAAGTGTGTGTGGTGTGAGATTACAAGATAGAATTAGGAACAGTGTGATAAGGGAAAAGTGTGGACTGAGCGAAGATGTAGTGACAAAAATTGAGAAAGGTATGTTGAGATGGTTTGGACACGTGGAAAGAATGAGTGAAAGAAGGCTAACAAAGAGAGTGTATAAGGGAGAGGTAGAAACGGGAGTTGGAAGGGGCAGACCTCGGCGGACTTTCTCTGATCAGATCGGGGAAATCCTGAAGAAAGGCCAGGTCAAGAGCACCCTAAACCGACGAGCGTGTATGAGGAATGTTATGAAAGTGAAGGAAGCGAAAGAGGTATGTCAGGATCGTAGCAAGTGGAAATCCGTGGTCTCTGCCTACCCCTCCGGGAAATAGGCGTGATTATATGTATGTATGTATGTATGTAAATCGGATGACAATGCAATATTATGATATTTATGATGATGGAGACAGAAGGTGGCCATGGGAACTCTGTGATAAAACAACGCAAATTAATTGTGTTTGGGGTTGTTAGAATTGTCTCGATGAGTATGAGTTGCCCGTGGAAAGAAAAGTACAGTCAGCTGTAAAAACTTGTGCCAAAAATGAATTTTTGACAGAAAAAATTTAAGCTTCTACTTAATATAGTTTTCACCGTCCAGGTATAACGACGGTACTGACGATGACCACAATAAGCACGGGCGTGCGCTCCAGCCTCCCGCGCATCTCCTACGTGAAGGCCATCGACATATACCTGGTCATGTGCTTCGTGTTCGTGTTCGCCGCACTGCTCGAGTACGCGGCCGTCAACTACACCTACTGGGGAGCCAGAGCGAGGAGAAGGGCCAAGTTAAAGAAAGGGGAGATGTCAACGAGCACTAGTGTCGAGAAAGACTTCAAATGTTCTGGTGGTAAGCCATTTGTGTCCCTACAGCATCACGAGTTCGACACATTCTTTATTCAACCCTTATTACATAGATATAGTAAAACATTGAATAACATATTTTTCACCTGAAAAGCTCGAACAAGGGTACTTTACTGCTTAAAAACAGTGAGCAAAATCGCATTTTGCTCACTGAGTGAGACAAAATGACATTCAAGTGACCTTTAATATTCGAACGTCATTTCTACATGCGGGGCCTATACAAGTTCGAAGTACCTACTTGGATTCTATTCCCTCCGTCCCTTTCAAGCAATTAGCAAAAAGAAAAAGTTCAAACGCCATTCAACGGTGTATTAACAGTATTTATAAATAGACCCCTGAAATAAGTCAGAACGCATCGTTCCAAAACACACGCGTATGAATTCGTAATAATTATTTAATGAAAAAAAAGTTTAAAATTTGATAAAAACACTATATTTTACGTATTTTATTGTAAAATTAAAATAATGAACTTAAAAAAATACAAAGATTATCACGATAAATTAATAATTCTACTTTTAACAATCTGCAATCAATGTCAACTATAGTTGACAAATAGCCGCCATCCGCAATTCGGAGCGTATCTTAATTATTATTTCCAAAAAAAAAGTTATCGATGGAGTTGTCAATTAACGTTCGTTATTTGAGTTATTTCCATTCCATATTATATCATTGAAGTTTATTTCGTTTTGGTATTGTATTTTATGGCGGTAATCAAACTTAATTGTTAGAATACCTTATGAAAACAAGAGTGAAAAAGTGATGAAGAAGGATTACATTTTTTCAAATTGTATTTTTCCTTCCAAACATGCTCTTACTGCTGAGGTGAAAAATCATCAAAGTTATTTACATCTCGCTAGCTTTTGAGTCCCTTGCTACGCTCAAGATTCTAAATTAGAATCTTTCGCTTGCACGAGACTCAAAATAAGCACTCAACAGAAATATCAACCTTTGTGCATGCTCTCTTGTTGTACAAATAACAATTTTTCAATGTTTTACTATGTTTTTCTAGGTACTCGTATGTAGTAAGGGTTGAATGAAGAATGTCTATAGACACTAAGCGTTTCTAACCAAGTTACAGAGGTCACGTGAATGTTAACATTTATACTTGTATTTATCTAGACATCTATTTCTAGAGTTAGAAGCTTTAGTTTTTCAAGCATGAAATTATTAAATTGAATTCTAAATAGCAGTAATAGTACATTGTGATATAAGTGTGCTACGTTGGTCATTACTATGAGGCGATATTGTGCAATAAGAAAGCCGATGTGTGTAATTACCAATGCAATGTGCATGTGCGTTTCACACGACGGTTTTCAACACACTTGCGAGGAAAAAAAAGAAACTTTCATATTAATTATTAAAACAGCTAAGTAAAAGTCTAAAATCTGTCATACTGCTGCCGCCCCTTTCGCCTGCCGCTGGCGGACCGGCCGGGCCCCGGCAGGCGGTCAGCGGCTCACCGGCGCCCTCCAGTCCGCGTTCAAAAATCTACTCGACCAATTTAAGAATGATCTGTTTCCATACATAGTATTAGCAATCAGTTACCTTCTTAAGTCAGTCGGATTATAATTCCACGTGTGCTTTTTCATTATATAATATAATGAATAAGCATGCGTGTTTAATATCTAGGATTATGAGCCTAAAAGCGGCTCAATAACTTCCACGTTACGAGCAAGTGTGTTGAAATAATAATTAAAACACGTTACATCCAGGCTCCCGCTCTCCGGAAGAGATCATAGCGCTCCGGGAATGCACGAGCTCCGCGGGACGTGTGTCCCCGCTGCTCGGGCTGCGGTCCAAGCCGCTGCCGGCCGCGGCGGCGGGAGCGCCGCCCTCGCTGCGCCTTCAGCGGGACCACACGCATCTACGTTACCGCACCAGACCGAATTCTAGGAATTCAAAAAGTTCGTGAATGTGATATTGGTCGTTTTGGTTCAAGTTAATGCTATAATTTTTCTATAACTGAACATGACACTTATTTGTACGCATTTCCTTAATCCGACGACCACAAGTTCGACGCCCAATTTTCACATTGTAACCGTCAGATTAATAAAATGCGTACAATAATTTTATTGTAAGATTTAGTAATAGCACAATTATAGCATTAATTTGGACTAAAATGACCAAATCCACAATCTGCTTAACGATTTGTTGAATCGCCCCCATCAACCAACTGCTCAACATAGACGGCTAAAAGTGGTAAAGGTAGATTCCGCGGGGTAGCAAGATATCACTCATCTGACGCGCTCGAGTAACTACAAAAACCCCCTCTTGGGCTTCCCAACCATTAGTTCTAGTTAAATACTACAAAGGCGAGCTTTAAAATGTCCAAATGATCGTGCCCCAATATGATTGGGTTGGTGATGTTGGTAATGTTAATATGATGAGTTTTATTTAACATCGACCGTCAAACTTTACACTGCACTTGATTCTGCTAGCATTATATCGGCACAGAAGTCACGGCCCTCAGAAATACCAAAGATAATATATAGGATAGAGGGGTACTACTGTCATAGTAAATTTTGTAGTTATAGCAAATTTACTGCCATCTATCGATATACGATTAAAACTAAAAGTGACTTAAGAATTATAATATGAATGATGAATGAATGATTTAAGTCTAGTGAAACTAACCGTGAATCATTTAAAACTGTTAAAACTAAAAATATCAAAAATGTATACACGGTGGCTTAAAAATAAGTGCATTGCCGTTGCCAGGGAGGTTTTGGGATTATACTGAGCAACTTTTACTATGGGACCAACCCTAAAATCGCGAAAAAAAATTTGGCTGTTTTATACATTTTGGCTGGTCCATTTTCTATGGGAGGGTTAAATTTTTTTTCGCGATTTCGTGGTTAGCCCCATAGTAAAAGTTGCTCAGTATAATCCCAAAACCTCCCTGACAACGGGAATGCACTTATTTTTTAGCCACCCTGTATATACAGGAACAGGATGATTCAGGAGACGTGAGCAGGAATAACACTGCGCATTTAGTAAATTAAAAGCAACTGTTTTGTAATAGTATAATTTTTTTGTCGTGTTAAAAGAAAGTTTTTAATTTATTTCCCACATGCATGGTCATCTTACAATTAGAATACATCCGTCAAATACTGACACTGTGACATGATTGTAAAGAATTAATTTTGTCCTCATCAAAAGGTAAGAAAATTGGAAAAAGTGTGATTGTTTCACGTAAGTACGATGGTAACCGATCAATTAACCGTTACTGAGTGTGCAGGGTTAGTCCTGCTCACGTCGCATAAATCAACCTGTATATGGATATAGTTATTTGTTATACAAGGGTGCAAAGTTGTATTTTACCCGCGAGTGTGGAATTGAAACACGAGAAGTAAAATACATTTGCACCCGTGTGTAACACAAAACTTTTCACCTCACTATAGCGAGGAAAGTGCAACATCCACAGGCGTTAGATCATCTTCATCACTGAAATCACTCATTTTTTTACGATATTATAACAAAAAACTGGAAATTCTGTATTTTTACGTGAGAAATTTTTAAGTCAAAATTTTGTTGTCAATGTTGACATTTCTGACGTATGAAATGTCAATGATGCGTTTTGAAATTGCATCGACTCAACTTGTGCGTTCAGAATTACATTTAACATCATTATTAAAAAACAAACGTTTCTTATGGAACTTTAAGGTTTATGACATAAAATCATTAAATAAAGCTAAATTTGGTATTTTTTATTAGATTCTCAAACCATTTGTTTAATGATAATTAATATCAAACGTTTTGTTATCTGTCAAGCTACTTAAACATGCTCCATCCAAGGTCAAATTAATTTCCCCACTAGTGGATAACATGCGTTTTTCCCCGCTTGTTTTAAAGGATAAAAGAGAACTTTTCGAGCTAGTGAGAGGAAAAATGATTTTTAGGGTTCCGTACCCAAAGGGTAAAAACGGGACCCTATTACTAAGACTCCGCTGTCCGTCTGTCCGTCCGTCTGTCCGTCTGTCTGTCTGTCTGTCTGTCTGTCTGTCTGTCACCAAGCTGTATCTTATGAACCGTGATAGCTAGACAGATACGTCTGCGAACGATACTCCAAATTTTATATCAAAGGAAAAAATGGAAAAAACGCCACCCCAAAGGCGTGATAAGGGAAGGAATGCAAAGATTTGCAAGGTTCTGTAGGCCGAGCACATGATTGTCGCGACAAAGAGGGACGGGTAGTCTGTCGCGGCGAGATGCTCTCGCGCCAATCATGTGCTAGCCCGGCTGGTAGGCTTCCGTAGCTAAATTAGTTAAGAGCAACGCACGGATTGCGGAGGTTGCCGTTTTAAGTCCTGCCGGAAGCGTGACTTTTTCCATTTTTTTCTTCAATATAAAATTTGTATAATCTTATCAATATATATCTGTTTTATGTTTTAGATGGTTCGACCGGTAAGCCGAAGATGATCCACGCCTTGCGGCGCGGTGCGTCCGTCTTAAAAGCGTCCATGCCCAAGATCCGAGACGTCAACGTCATCGACACATACTCGCGCGTCATCTTTCCCGTCTCTTTCCTAGTGTTTAATGCTGTTTACTGGGTCTTCTACATCTTTGATTGAATTCTCATATTATAAGATAAAAATAACGGAAACCGTCTGAAGTCCGAAAATTCCTAGAGAATAAGGAACACAACTCGTCTGGAATCGAATGCACTATTGGAATAAAAGTAACCTTTATTTAATAGTTATTTGTTATATGTACAAGGGCAAAGTTGTATTTTACCCGCGAGTGTGGAATTGAAACACGAGTAAGCGAAAGGATGCTATAGTTGAACCACGAGCGATGCGAGTGGTTCTAAAATAGAATCCTGAGCGTATCGAGTATTTCAACACACGAGAAGTAAAATACATTTGCACCCGTGTGTAACACAAAACTTTTCATAGCGAGGAAAGTGCAACATGCAAAAAAAAACAGCTCATAAAACCAGTCTTTATTTGTACACATTATGATCATCATCAGGTTAATATAATCATCATCAATATATATTTATTATAATATATTTCTGACGATGCGTTTTAAAATTGCATCGACTCAACTTGTGCGTTCAGAATTATATTCAACATCTTTATAAAAAACAAATGTTTCTTATGGAATTTTAAGGCTTATGACTCAAAATCATTAAACAAAGCTAAATTTGGTATTTTTCATTAAATTCTCGAACCATTTATTTAATGATAATTGATATGGAACGAACCATTATTATGAGCGTTTTTCGTTTTGTTATCTGTTAAACGCTACCTAAACACGCTCCAATGTCAAATTACTTTCCCCACTAGTGGATAAAATGCTTTTTTACCAGCTTGCAGCAGCAAAAGCAGAAAAAAAAAACGGTAAAACGGCTAAAGTATAAAGACGGCTTTCCGAGCTAGTGAGGAAAAAGTATGTTTTCCAGTTTCTTTAGATAGAAAGGTGCCAAATTAGAAAAAGTGAACAGGGGCCGGTTGCATAACAACTTGTATCTAATAATATTAGCGGAACTCACTTTCCAATTCCCTTGTTTTTTTTTTAAATACCACGTCGGTGGCAAACAAGCATACGGCCCGCCTGATGGTAAGCAGTCACCGTAGCCTAAGGACGCCTGCAACACCAGAGATATTACATGCGCGTTGCCGACCCTTTACAAACCTGTACACTCATTTTTTGAAGAACCTCATACTGTAGCCCCTCGGGAAAACCTCGGCAGACTTCCGCTAATATTATTAGTTACAAGTTGTTATGCAATCGGCCCAAGATTGCAGGAAGACCATTTGGCATTTGGCTTGTATAAATAAAGTAAAGGTCGAGTATTTAAACATACTTGAAACTTTATTCTACTCTACTAGTAGGTGCGTACTATTTGAATCTATGTCAAGAATTCGTAGGTATCATGTGGAATTTGTTGGGTATTTGACTTTTAGCTGTATATACTTCCAATAAAAGATATCAGAATATATTTGTTCACCTAATTAAATTGAGTAAGTATTTAGTTACCATTGAACGAGAGAGAAATAATTAAAGATTTCTTGGAAATTATTTTGAGTAAAATATTATGCCGAAACAAGCTCCAATGTTAGCTGTCCCCTGGCAATCAATGGTAGGAGGTTAATACCTATTAATGTTAATATGGTTTCCATTTCATACCAAGAGAATATTTTTGCGACTGTCCGATCAGACTGTTGTGTATTTTTAAGTACGAGTATATTATTGATCTAATACATATAAAAGTACTAAGATCTAATATATAAGAATATTTTAATTGTCCTTTGTACAATATGGAACTCACTTTACCAGTAGATATCACACTAATTTCGCATTTTGCCACGCACACTCTTTAATTTGACACTATAGAGGGATTCACCGAAAATATACCTAACGGATGTTAATAACTAAATATAAAATTTTCGCTGCGCTAGTCGTGTTACCTATTTACATCATTTATTTTTTTAATATTTTCATATTAAGTAGAAGTAACTACTTACAGTCAGCAAGCAGCAGAGGTTGCTAAGTTGACAAGGTGTTTAAAAGGAACTGATCACAAACTTAGTGTTAAGAAAATAAAAGCGTCATCAAGGTCATTTTGAATACCTCAATTCATTTAGAAAATATATCTGATATTGAATACGGTTTGTGTTACCTTCCTGTTTATATAGTTTATGTTTATGTGATGTATTACTTATTGCAAAAAAAACTAAAGTAGGTATACCTACCCATCGACTAAGAATTCTACCTACTCTTAAGTCATAATTCATTAGTAACAGAGATATATATACTGATGATTCTTCCATTCTGCATATTTTAAATGTGGAATATAGGAAGGTACCTATATGTATGCTTGTTGTAAATAACTATAAATTATTTATAGTATGACCTTGTCTTAGTTGACGAATTAGTAAATATATTGATACGAATAGCTAAATAATAAGTACATACCTAAACGTTACCTATAAAATAAAGTTTATTAATAAAGAGTTTTATTTTAAACATCGATCACCCTTAAGTTCAGTGTCATTAAATGGAATACTTCTGAATATTGATCACACATATTAAAGGAAGATATGAGTTACTATTTAAAGCGAGGTATGCCCAGGCCTAATTATGGCATTTTTAATAAGCCACAAGGCCCACAATACAATATGGTTACATGCGTACAATCGTACATAAAGTTCTTTGATTAAAAATTTCACGATTCTTTTACAATTTATATTAACTAAAACAGACCAAACCGGAGATTGTGAATGCTGTAGGCCGACCATGTAACAAACAACCTTATTTAGTATGCAAAATGTTCAGAAAGTTGCAGGGAGGCCGCACGTAGCTAGTTGAAAATAGGGTAGGTATGCCAGATACCGTTCAGTGCCAGAGTTTCCGTCCGTTTGACGGAGTTGCCACAAAGAATTGTGTATTTGAATATTACCTTACCGCACAATTTTGGACATTGCAATCCTTAATGTCTAAAGTCTAAACAATAGATTTATCTACATAAAAATGTTATTTCGCAAGTAGGGAATTAAAAATATAACATATTAGTTGCAGCTTCGCATACGTGCCTTTTAGAGGTCATAAAACCAAGAAAAAAAAGTTTATTAACTTTTCTAGCTATTTTAAGTAATATTTTTAGCACATATGTATACTTAGAAGTATAATCAAACCAAAAATTATCAGTCTTACGAAGTTTTTTAAAGAAATCGTAAAAAATTTAATGGACGAGAACTAACATACCAATTTTATGAAGTATTGAGTTTTCGTCCACGGCCGGACGCTAGCCGAATATTTAGTATGGTGATTTTATATAAATATATCTACTAAATACATTTGTTTTTCCTCTCAATGTGATCTGTATTGCCTTTTTCGTAAGGCATTTAGTTAACCTCCACGCCTTTGTCAACGGTGTGTGAATAAAATAGTATTTTGTACAATTAATTCTGGCTGGACCGGTTTCTATTAAGGATTGTTGAATTTGGTATGAAAATAGCTTGAGTCTCAAAGAAATAGGTTAGGTTTATCACTATCACGAAAAAAATGATTATACGCGGTTGAAGTCGCGGGCAGAAGCTATAAAACGAACTAAAAAACTGGCCAAGTGTGAGTCGGACTCGCGCACGAAGGGTTCCGTACCATTACGGAAAAAACAGCAAAAAAAATCACGTTTGTTGTATGGGAGCCCCATTTAAATATTTATAATTCTGTTTTTAGTATTTGTTGTTATAGCGGCAACAGAAATACATCATCTGTGAAAATTTCAACTGTCTAGCTATCACGGTTCATGAAATACAGCCTGGTGACAGACAGATAGACGGACAGACGGACGGACAGACGGACAGCGGAGTCTTAGTAATAGGGTCCCGTTTTTACCCTTTGGGTACGGAACCCTAAAAACGATTTATATGTAACATTGGCTCATAAAAACAATCCCGATTATGGCAATAATGCTTTAAATTTTTTAGAAACTAACAATTTATAAGACATAAAATTCCTGACATAATTTATTATAAGATTAGACAGTTTCATGTACCTATATATTTATATAGGCCCTACATAGGTGGCGCTAACAATACGTAACTTTTATAAAAACCTAATGTTACGAGTACAATGTTATAAAATTATGCCTGTTTATATGACCCTGCATTATCGTAGGTTCTTTAAATGAATATGTCATTTCTAGCTGGTATATCAATTATCAACTCTTACAAAAATGAATGAAATCCCACCAAAAACATTTCATGTAAAGTCTTGCCAAGACTAGGCGCATAAAGCTTTTACACTAAAAAGTTATCAGATCCCCTAGTAGGTACCAAGACTTTTACTATGTTAACTTTATAAGCTCTAACTGTATAAAGCCAACATCTTGGTCAAACAGTACGGCTTGGCCGTTTCGTTGCAGTCACATTAAACACTCCGTCGGTGGACTTGTTGTACAAAGTAGTAACACAGGTCTTTCAAGTTCTGAAAGTGTCATCACGGGATTGTCCATATGACAGCAACGAAACGGCCAAGCCGTACTGTTTGACCAAGATGTTGGCTTTATACAGAGCTTATAAAGTTAGGACTTACAGAGTAAAAGTCTTGGTACTGACCTACTAGGGGATCTGATAACTTTTTAGTGTAAAAGCTTTATGCGCCTAGTCTTGTGGCAACACTACATGAAATGTTTTTCGTGGGTTTTGATTTGATCGTTGAAATTTTCGGAAGCAATTATTAGATCTGGGACAACGAAATTTCGATTTTCGTTTATCGCGGTAGGTGAATGAAGGCGCACAACTTCATGAAAGAAATCGAAGCCGTACCCGAAACCTTTTCCTACTAAATACCTACTTGTTACTATTCCCTTAATCCAGTTTCACAGACATGCTTGGATGCGCCATCTATTGATGAAGCAACAACAACAAAATGTAACATCTACAGATGTTTTTTTCTAGGCGGAGAATATTGAGTTCATCATCAAAGGTATGTGGTATTGCCATCTATCGTCAACACACTAAATGCGAATGCGACTTGAAATATGTGGGGTATCGAGGTCATGTTGTTTCAAACGCATGCCAAATGGTGGCGCTGTTTAAAACTAGGATCTGAAGTGGTGTTCCTCTAGTTCTAGTGGTACCAAAACGGGATGGCTTTTAGACCAGGATCTCTAGAAGAGTTTCATTATAGAATACAATTGTTAAATACTGCGGTCTGCGGTGCGGTTATTAGACCGCAGTTTGACTTCTGATCCTTATAGTAGGGGAAGGTTGCTATCATTGGACCACTTAATTTCGCTGCCTAATAATTTACACAATTCATGGTTTGATAATTTTGAACCATTGAAATATATTTATTCATTACCTTACAGTTTAATAATCTAGGAGAAAAAATGTGAAAAGGATTTTTCGCACTGTTGCCTTTTTGGACCAGGGTCACCTTGATTGGACCACAGTGTCTCCATTAATGGACTTAGGATTTTTTTGCCGAAGGTCCGAAATAAAAATGTCAATTTCTATAATCCTCCTTGGATTATAGAAATTGACATTTTTATTTCTTTTAATATATTTTTTATTTGCGTGGAAACAATTATAAGTAAATAAATATATAAATGGAAGATAAGTACATGACGTATGGCAACCTTCTTTAGATGCCATTTTTAAAACAAAAAAAAAATTGTCATGATTGGACCGGTCCGATGATAGGACATACATGCGGTCCATTGATAGCAACTAGGTATCAAATAACAAAAAAATAAAAAAAACGAGAATAACTGGCCAGAAACTATTATTATAAATTTAATGATTAATAGATTTCTAACCATCATACGTCAATACACTCAAACAAATGCAAATATAATGACACTTATTTGCGTTTTTCTTTCGCGTAATTATTACATCGCCAACGCTCGAAAGCAATTGTGTTTCGAGTCGAAACACAATTGCTCACGTTACGTCACTCGTCGCCGAGAAGCGCGGCGTGTCTGAGAAAGCGGTGGGGCCGCTTGGATCGCTCAAGGACATTTTATACCTAGATCTGTCTAGCATGCGTAGGTTTTAAAATATTTAGATGGTCCATTCAAAGCGCCAGTCCAATGATAGCAACCATCCCCTAGGTCTCCCAGGCTTCAAGAAACCTGATGTTGCCAGGCAGAAAAGTGGTGCCGTTCGCTCCACCACCCCCATGAAAACCCCCTATAAAATTTTCATAGTTTTCAATGTTCTAAAACATATCCAGTGGAGTGTTGTGGTGGAGTGTTGTGTTGTATGGTTTTATTTTTTTGTTATAATTAATTCATACATATTTATGATTAAACCATAAATTAAACTAAACTGCTATAACATAAACCGTGACATATAGAGTAGTTTAACAGAGCTTTTTTAGACGGTCGAGGTTTAGCGACGTTGTCAAGTAATAAGTTTGTGGAGCTGTTCATGCCAGATGGCCAGGTCGATTAAGCTGCCAATTCTTATGAGAGTAGTTGTTAAATATTGTAAAATATAGTTACACGTAGTAAAGCGCTTCAAAAACATAATATTGGACAATAAGTACTTAGCTCATTGACGATACATTTCCTATGTATAGTTGGTCAAACCAAATTGTCACTAAATAAGAACAAAAAAAAAACTACTCATCCTTTTCTTTTGGGTGCTAGTACTTATGTAAGACAAAGATAGTATGATTGTCTCTGTTTGAAATGAGACAGTCCTTTGACAAACTAAAAATTTATTAATTTGTTTTACAATGCATGTGCTCGAAAAGTGCGTTTCCTACGGAGCCATATCATGCGGAAAGTACTACTTTTCCGCACTAGTGCTTTTTGTTTTAATTTTTTTTTTACAGTACATATGGTGCTACTTTTTCGCACTAGTGCGGAAAAGAGCACTTTTCGTGCATATGTCGAAAGTTTAAAGGGCCATATGTACTGTAAAACGTTGTACGATACACGTGCGAATAGGTAATTTGCAACTCGTGTCGATTTAAAACACTCCTTTTAATAATTAAACTTATTTGCCATGATGTTTTTTTTATTTACTCGCACAACGCATAGTAAAGCATTGTATGATACACGTGCGTAAAGATGATTTCCGCACTTGTTGCATAAATAGCTATTACAATGCATGTGCTCGAAAAGTGCGTTTCCTACGAAGCCATATCATGCGGAAAGTACTACTTTTCCGCACTAGTGCTTTTTGTTTTAATTTTTTTTTTACAGTACATATGGTGCTACTTTCTCGCACTAGTGCGGAAAAGAGCACTTTTCGTGCATATGTCGAAAGTTTAAAGGGCCATATGTACTGTAAAACGTTGTACGATACACGTGCGAATGAGTCTCGAGTCTGGAGTCTCGAGTATCGAGTCTCGAGAATCTAGCATCTATCATCCAGCATCGATCATCTAGCGTCGAGCGTCTAGCTTCTAGCGTTGAGCATAGAGCATAGAGCATAGAGCATCGAGCATCTAACATCGAGCATTTGGCATCGAGCATCCGGCATCGAGCATCCGGCATCGAGCATCCGGAATCGAGCATCCGGCATCGATCATCCGGCATCGAGCATCCGGCATCGAGCATCTGGCATCGAGCATCTGATCTGGCATCTGGCATCTGGCATCGAGCATGGAATATCGAGAATTTAGTATCGAGTATTGAGCTATTGAATTATTTGTCATTGAGTTATTTGAGTCATTGAATTATTTGTCATTGAATTATTTGAGTCATTGAATTATTTGAGCCATTTTATTATTTGAGTCATTGAATTATTTGAGTCATTGAATTATTTGAGGTATTGAATGATTCGAGTTATTGACTTATTTGAGTAATAATAAAATAAAATAATAATATTTGAATATAATTATTTGAGTAGTAGTATTGTAATTTAATAATTATTTGGGTCATTGAATTATTTGAATTATTGAAGTAGTTATTGAATTATTTGAGTTGAATTATTTGATGAAATAAAACTATGAAAACGGATTATATCGCGTATATTGAATTTATAATACAACCCGACGTTTCGAACCCTTTACAGCGTTCGTGGTCAACGGGTGACTGAGGAAAAATTACAAAGTGCAAAAATACCCACATACTAAAAATAATGAACCATCATAGACTATAAACTTTAAGGTTGGTTCTACATGCAAAATCGGTTCATAAGGCTAGCCTAGTTATACTAGCCTAGTTATAGTTAACTAGTTATACACTACAATAATCTAAACAACAACAATAGTCCGTTTTCATAGTTTTATTTCATGAGTAACTATCGCGCTAACCGAAGACAATATTTTGAATTATTTGAGTTATTGAATTATTTGAGTCATTGAATTATTTGAGTTATTGTATTATTTAAGTCATTGAATTATTTGAGTCATTGCATTATTTGAGGTATTGAATGATTCGAGTTATTGAATGATTTGAGTAATAATAAATAAAATAAATATACAGTATTATATAATATTTGAATATAATTATTTAAGTAGTAGTATTGTAATTTAATAATTATTTGAGTCATTGAATTATGGAATTAGTTGAGTTATTCAATTATTTGAGTCATTGAATTATTTGAGTCATTGAATTATTGAGTCGTTGAATCATTTCAGTCATTGAATTATTTCAGTCATTGAATCATTTCAGTCATTGAATTATTTCAGTCATTGAATTATTACAGTCATCGAATCATTTCAGTCATTGAATTGTTTCAGTCATTAAGTTGAGTCATTAATTTGAGACGTTGAATTATTGACTCGTTAAATTATTGAGTCGTTGATTATTTGAGTCGTTGAATTATTTGAGTCATTGAATTATGTGAGTCATTGAATTATTTGAGTCATCGAATTACTTGAGTCATCGAATATAACTATGAATCATTTGTTATTGAATCAATTATTAAATTCTTTGAGTTATTAAATTATTTGAGTTATTGAATTATTCGAGTTATAGAACTATTTCTGTTATTGAATTATTTGAGTTATTGAATTATTTGAGTTATTGAATTATTCGAGTTATAGAATGATTCGAGTTATTGAATTATTCTAGTTATTCAATTATTTGAGGTGTTGAATTATTTGAGGTATTGAATTATTTGAGTTATTGAATTTGAGTTAATGAATTATTTGAGTTATTGAATTATTTGAGTTATTGAATTATTTGATTTACTGAATTATTTATGTTATGGAATTATTTCTGTTATTGAATTATTTGAGTTATTGAATTATTTGAGTTATTGAATTATTCGAGTTATAGAATTATTCGAGTTATAGAATTATCCAAGTTATTGAATTATTCGAGTTATTCAATTATTTGTAAAGACAGAGGTGTGATCATATTTTTCTGTAATATTTATTATAATGTTATTATTGTGTAAAAATTTCATAATTTTCGGTTGGTAAACTTCGGAGATAATGATATTTTTTTTACATTTTCCTGTATGTCAATTTTTTTTACTATGAAAAAAAAATTAAAAATTGTTTTGTAATATTCAGTTTGAGCTCTTTCAGATAATATCCCACTCGACCTAGCAACTAGACTTTGACATTTTGCCCCCTCTTTATATTGGGCATTTTCCATATTTAATAAAAAAAATACACTTTCAATGTGCTTGGGTTAGCGTTCTTCATGACTATTCCAAATTTCAAATTGATAGCTTAAGTAGTTCTCGAGATATTTAGCAATGTGAGTAATGTGACAGACAGACGGACGGACGGACAGTCGCACCATAAGGGTCCCTTTTGTACCTTTTTGGTACGGAACCCTAAAAACACTCACAAGATCACAAACAATGTCAAAACATTTCGGTAGTACCTTCTTCTACACGATAACGATGTTTTCATTTAAACTGTTAGTAGCTTGTTGCAATGATTACGTTAATTAGGTAGGTACGACAACATGAATTTAAATATATTTTTTTATATATACGTAGCTAACTCACAAATACAGTGCAAAAATTGGAACTACTATTTCTATCTAGGGTTATTTCGAGTGTCCAATAGAAAACGAGTGCAGCAGAGCGCTGGAAGATAATTTTATAGCGGAGAAAGGTATTAAGGGGAGAAGTGGTCCATTCATCGATGGAAGCGCAGACTGCGCGGGGTCCGTGGAGAGGGGGTCGAGGCTCCAGTTCAGCTAGAGCTACCCTGGTCGCGGCAGTTGCGCGAGGACGGCACTACCGATGAGGCGTCCGTGCTCTTTGCTTTACACCTATTAACAAAAATATATAAAAGGACTACATACATTGGATTGGATATATTGAGGACTGTTTCTAATGCTTGTGAAATACTCTTTCCTTAAGACTTTTGTGTGGCCAATTACTTGGGTATATGTGGTATTTTAGTGCACCTGTCCTGTCAGATAATGCTGAAACACTAATTGCGTAAAGGTATTTATTAGACTAAATCATGTTATTGTTAAATATTTAGTTTTATGTTGTACATATTTTGACTAGTTTTAGTCAAAGTTAATAGAATGTTTATTTACGGCACATAATTACATATTTGATTATGTCCGGCTATGCTATAAATGCTAATCTTAGCAAAAATAAGTGGTAGCTATTTGCCTACATAGATTTCATTTCCATAGCCATCCGTGGGCGGGCGGGTGTAAAGTTGCCGTAACTTCTGGGCTGAAAGGAGAGGTAATATGCGCGGGCGAACGTGTACGCAAGACGCCGTGCGCACCCCGTATTGATTCCTCGATAAATTCTATATTTACTTCCCTAATTCAGCCATAGCATTCTTAAATTTACCTTATTTAACAAATCCTTAAAAATCTAATTTATATTTTCAATTAAAAATCTTACAGTCTATCTAACTAAACATTTCAATATAAAGTTGACTTATTTGACACCGTGACGTAGAGAAAAATTTGATCGATTTTTCATGATCGATGTTTAGCGTTGGTGTTTTAGAAAGCTTTGATTTTTATTCGGTACGAGATATATAGGTATATACTTACTTCTTATTTAGATATTGGGTTCGTCATTGCCCTTTGACAAATAATACTTAGTATGTAATTACTTTCCGAAGAAACAAACGATTAAAATAACAAATTGGACATTACGTTTTTATATTAATTCTAGAAACTGTAACAAACTACCTATATCCTTGATTAGAATGAATAGACATCTAAATACAGTAAACAGTCGCCTTATACTTAAACCATTACAGAAATTACATTAGAATACGACCTAAACCATTGAATTGCCTACCTTGAAGTTTGTCACAGGTTTTCGGGCTAAGGAAGGCCTTTGTATATATATATATACACATAATTGTAGATAACACTAGCAGACAAACTTTGCAGTAAAATTATTATCAATGCAATTAAGCTTAGCTTTAGCTATACGAACCGACTCGTTGTTATCCCTATCTCTATAGGTACCTCTGCTTTATGCTTATATTTTAAAGATATGATGGCAATGTCATACCAATCATAGGGCATTCTGCTCGCACTTACTTATGGGTGCCTGAATGATGAGGAAGTATTGAGACTGGTCAGATTGGTATGGTATTGGTATCACATTTTTTTAAATCTGAATTATACGCTTCCTGTAGCTCAATTGACAAAATGACTAGTTTCGGCGTAATATAATCAATTGGTTTATGACTGTCCCACTCAACTACAAATTATTGTGTTTATAAGAGAGCGGGAGCGTAAATAACTAATATAATTTAATGACAATATAATTTTAGGCATGCGAGAATGAAAGCCCCATATCGCAACCAATAATTGGAGTACCGCCACGCTACGGGCCGTAATGTATTTATTGGCCGTGAAATTCAGCCGAACAGATTGCTGGTGAATTAATTTTAAACCTTTTTTCATTAAGCTAGTAAAGCTTTTATGCTTTTCAGAATATTAAGTTAATCTTGTCCAAGGAACCTATGGAGTGTCGGTTACTTCATTCTACTATAGTTTCCATGCCCTCCACGGCTTAAATCTAATATGAAGTAATGTAAATCTGCCGCGTAGTTCCCGTACTCGTGTAACTGCGTAGAATGCGCGGAGCCGTGCGTTGTGAATGAAAAAGATATCAACAAGTAGCTCGAGACGCTTTTGGCTCCGGCGCGCGCAATTGCGATGCAGGGTGGCTTCCTGAAAACAGGCCAGCGACGCAATGAAAGCACCCGCCATTTTTATGAGAAGCTGATCGGGATCTCCTGACGTTTGACAGCTTTTGAAAGATTAAAACTTGTATTCACTTGTATTAGTGATTAAGGGCACATTTTTTTAACCAAATCGGTGACTGTGATGACACATAAATGTGTTAGACACACAAATGGCCCAGGCGGATTTCTCGACATAGAAAAAAGACGCTACCACAAGCTTCAGTTTAGCTCCTGACGCGGTGAAAATTTCCTACGTAAAGCACTTGGCACAGGTATTTAGGCAATGTAGGTATATTTGTGACGTTTTCAACCAAAAGTTACCACATTGTCGCTTGTCGATAAGGTTGATTTCGAATTGAAGCTATATGGAAATAGCGCCTTCTTGACAACCGACAATAAGTACCCTTTTGGTTGAAAATGGCACATTTATATTACACATCATTGACAACAGTTTTTTTGAACTAAGACGTTTTATCACCTAGCCTGAATTAGTACGAGTACTTTAAATTTAATTTTAAGGTACACGTGTTTTCTTTATTTCTTGCAAATTTATTTTTACTAAAAAACGGAAATTTATTCAAAAGCTCGTAAGTAAAATATGATGTCAAAACGGGCGACTGCACCGTGGTCGTAAACATCGCCAACTCTATTTAGGCGGTCGTCACACTGCTCCGCATCTCGCAGCGGCGTCCGTTGATGCGTTTTTTAACTTTGTATGTAGAATCTTGATTTTGTATAGAAAAATCGCATGGTCGCACGACGACTCGCGCGCTCGGACGGAGACGCGATGCCTGCCGCACGGTATGTCACACCGAGCTCCGCAGTGCCGTACGGATTTTAGTGCAAAAAGGACGTAGACGCAATGGATATCGACGTCGATAAGTTTATTTTTGAAATTGAAAGTAGTCCAAAGTTACTTCTTCGAAATATTGTTTTTATTTAATTCCAAATCTATTTAGTTTTATAGTATCGGTTTTAATCATAATCTAAATATAAGGAATTCTTGTAAAAGTATAATTAAAGATTGAAGTAGTAGATTATTACTTACTTGAGTGTAAGCCAATTTTCCGCCGTAATAGAACGTCGAAAATTTGTGTCCGCGCCAGTAATCTCCAATTTTGCTTAGCAAATAATCAAATGACGCGGTTGACATACGGGTGCAATTAACATTTTTTTCTTCGTGTTGCCTTAAATCTTGGTAATCTCTAGCAAAATACCCATTTATAGGTCTGGTTTGTAGATAGGGATGTACCCAGTGTCTTCTGCGTTTTATGACTCGATTGTACAAATACAGAACTGAAAGTATCACCGCAGCGTTCCGAATAAGTTCCGTTTCCATTTTATCGACAAATAGGAACTGTCTTCACCTTAAAGTTCGAATGTGAAATAATCGCGAGACGGAAGTAACGCGGGACGCGGGACGTCGCGCATCGCAGCTCCGGACGGAGATGCGGAGAAAACTCGGACGTTGGTGCGTTGTCTCCGCATGCGAGTCCGTTGCTCCGCGTCTCGCAACGAGACGCGGGGGCAGTGTGACAACCACTTTAATACAATACGAATTGAAAAATTCTACAAACAATTATATGTAACATTTTATAACGTAGTGGCTGATCAGCCAGTGAACATCTACGTTATAGTCCGGTGGCCGGCTGCATGAAACCCACCTGATAAAAAAAATAGAAAATACCTACTTTGTGGGGGTAGCTGACTTTTAGTAACTGTTCTTGGTCAGCCGCGGCTTAACTTGGTAAATTTTGTGCAAATGGCAAAAAAGTGGTACAAATATTCATCAAATAAAAAACCTCATCGAAAAATAGAATTAAACTTGTATGGTAGGATAGCATGCCATTGAGAACAGTAAAAAATAAGTAATCGCGGCCAATCCTGTGTTGGCAGGTTCCTGTGTCCGACCAAATTTGTGGTACCACGTGAATGACAGCTACAATTTACCTCATAGAAAAATAGAATGAAAAAAAAAACGGATTACAATAGGTTAATTAAACCTGTTGACCTATGTCTTGGTCGGCCTCACCCTATCCTGGCAGTTTATGTTTGCAGTCCGTCCACATATTTGTTTTTTCATTGTAGCTGTCACGTGGTACCACAAATTCGGTCGGACACAGGAACCTGCCAACACAGAATTTGGGCGACCACTTTTTTTTAGGGTTCCGTACCCAAAGGGTAAAAACGGGACCCTATTACTAAGACTCCGCTGTCCGTCTGTCCGTCTGTCACTAGGCTGTATCTCATGAACCGTGATAGCTAGAGAGTTGAAATTTTCACAGATGATGTATTTCTGTTGCCGCTATAACAACAAATACTAAAAAGTACGGAACCCTCGGTGCGCGAGTCCGACTCGCACTTGGCCGGTTTTTTACTGTCCTCAAAGGCAGCTATCCTACCGTACAAGTTTCATCAGCTATCCCCACAGAGAGTAGGTATTTTTTTTATCAGGTGGGTTTCATGCAGCCGGCCACCGGACTATTAGTTTTAGAGCCACATTGCTATACGTAGTTGTTAAAAAAAAATACAATATGTAAACTATGTTCAAACCCCCTTCGACCCTAAACACATTTTACGTTACTTATACGTATATCGCCCCTTGGCAGGATTATTTGGTTTGATCTTAATATATTGACATCCGTAAGTTATCAAAATATGTATTCTTAAATGAAGATGATTACAGTACACAGTAAGTACTTTCAACTTTACAATCACGTCCGGTTTATAATTTTTCGCATTTTTTTGGAAATTAATGGGGGATGAAATGTAAAAACTGTCGTCATACATGCTGGACTGTTGGTAGCATATTCACTGAAAAGATTTATCAATTTGGCCCACTTTACAAAGGAAATGGTGTCAAATACGCCGAAAAATGGTAGAATTAAATCTTGAAAATACCCAATTATTTAAAGGGGACCAATTAAGGGGACTAAAGGGACGTAAAACGGGGAAAAAATTGAAATGTACAATTTTTTTAGTTGAGTTTAGGTATATACCAATTTTTTTTTGATCACGAATTTATTTTGGCACGACAGGATCCCTGTGTCTTCGTTTCGGATTTACCAACATGTCCCAGTTAAAAAATAAAAATAAAACTGTGCGAATATGACTCACTGATGGCAATGTGTGTCCCAAGCATTATTATACCCGAGGGTCATTAAACGCGCGCTCCGAGCATCGCCATACATTTGTTGTTTTATTAACGAATCGACGTCAACGTCAAGCGTGGACGCTCCTGGCGTGCATTTCGTGGCCGAGGCGATAGGGTTTCACTAGTCATGTTTTTCAGATCAGCGTGAAAGGAGAGATGGTCAGGGTGCGAAGGCGCGCCGGCGCGCGAGTGACCTAGGCGATGCGCCGTCCCCACCACTGATAACATCATGCCAGCGCCACTAGCCGCATACATAACACTCCTTACCGTCGTATGGCTTTGTGGTGAGTATTCGAATGCATAATCAGCATAATTAATTGTAAATTTTAATTATTTTCGACTATCGAACCGGTAAAGAGTAAATTAACTTGGATAATGAACACGCAATCTCTATTTATGTATATATGCTGAAACTACATAACAACCTAATCTAAGTAAACCTCACATTATTTAGGCTGCCCGAAGGGCGGATTATATTATGATTCATTCAGCCCATTTCAAACAATGCTATATACCTGTGTAACCGGAGGGTAAACAGTAGACCGAAGTCTGCAATTTCCTAGTCAAACCTCTCGGCTATAATATGTATCACTAGCTATTTTATTTTATAGTAAGATTATATTGCTGTGCTACGCATGGTAACGATTATAAAAAAATAAAAAATAAATGGATGAAATATGGTAAATTTATTTTAATTTATTTTATATTTTTTTGTATGCAATGTTTGACGATCATGATAAGAAGATAAGTGTAATTTTTATCCTGAAATAAATAAATCTAAATCTATACAATTGAAATTAAATGAATGATTTTGCTCGGAATCTGCCATTCGGGTTCGGATTCTGCATTGCAAATATAATCTGGTTGCCGTGTGTTCATGGCATTCGCCTTCATAAAAATGTGTTACAATTCAAATAAGTCATCTTATGTGCTTACTTAAGAGGATGAGATATATAAAGGTCTATTATTTTGACCGGTCGCCCCATACTAAACGCATTCAACGTGTGAAAAAACCGAATTTTAGTTTTGACGATACCTAAGTTAGGTAATAATGTTTTGATACGGATCGGTGGTAGTTTTGGTAGGAATTCGAGTGTTATGAGTCTAAATTGAAGGAACACGACTCGTTTTTACGAGGCTCAGCACTAAAAACTTCCTTCCGAGTCTTTTATTGAAGTCCCGAGTCGAGTCCTTTATTGTGTATTTTTTAAGCACAATTCAAAAAGCTTTTAAACCTCCGAATAAAGACTCCGTCAACAACTATAGGTTTTAACAGTGAAAAAAATAGGTGTTATTGTATGATTTGTGTATCTAATTAACATTTTGATTTTTTTTGTAAGTAAATTGAGAGATCTAAAAGGACTCAACTCTATACAAAATTCTCGGGTCTCTAAAGTTACTAGACGACGATATATATAAGATATAGTTATGTATATGTATATAAATACTTATATACATAGGAAACACCCATAACTCAGAAACAAATATTTGTGATAAAGACACAAACACATAAATGCCCTTACCAGGATTCCAACCCGGGACCTCCTGCTTCGTAGGCAGGGTCACTGCTGGCTAGGCTAGGAGGTCATGGAGATTGAGGCGGGTCAGGAACTTTGACATGCAGGGTTTTTAGTTGTTTAAAGGTGAGGTGAAGGTGAGGTCCGTTAATATAAAATTTAAAGGTGAAGTTCGGATCAAAACTACACCAGCATTATTGGTGCCTGCATTGCTCCCGCGAATATCAAAAGTCCGGGCATCAGCGTTGGTTTTGATATTTACTAGTAATGCTGGTGCAGTCTGAATCCGAATATAATATATATTATGTTTTACGGAGTTTTACTTAAACTACTTGTTATTGAGTACTATTACATAGAAACACATAAGTATACATTTTGCACGTCGTCTTGTTAATACATTTACAATTGATGTATTTAATTAATCAAAACAGAGATTTTAAGACGTAGGTTTTTTGTTCATATGTACGTAAATAGATATGAATCAGAATATCTATAGGGTTACCTTCGGAATAAATTCCGGATATCATGAATGTTATCTATAATCACCGTTTTTAAACAAGACATATATATTCATGTAGCCATATATAGCCCTAGAGATTCTAATTCTCGCATAGCTGTGGTTAATATATTAATTATATATCAAATAAATATCTCTATCTCTATCAAATTGTGTAAAGATACTTGTCTCGAGAAAAATAGGGACCACGGTTGTATGAATAAACTGTCAAGTGACTTCGTATTTCGCCCCCTCCCTAATTTACGATCGTGTGGGATGTGCCTTAATAACATCACGAAATTTAAGTGATGACGGCGTTGTATCATTAAAGGGTTCAGATGAAAATTTTATTGTATATATGATCATTACAATCAAGTCCAAGCAATCTTATAAGCCTAAATTTCTTAGCAACATTAACAAAGAAAACAAAGCGCGTAAGTATACGAGAAATAGGTAGTTTAGGAAGTTCGTTCTGGTGTTCACTTTACCAAATGACATTTTTGGATTTTAAATGCGCGACAATTGATGAAAATACATGTAAATTGCTACAAAAGCATTCTACAGACGCATGCATGCATGGTAATAGCCGCGTGTTCGCCATTTCGACACACACGTATAGTATATAAGCCTATAAGATTTGGGGAGATTCTCCTCAAGATTCTCAATTCCTCATACTCTTGACAGTTTTGACACACGTGTCTTCAACGACGTGTGTGTATGTGTCGTATACAAATTACGAACATGCCGAACACGCGGCTACCACGGCCGTGCAGTAGGCAAGTATGCAATTTTCTAATGAAATCTTTTTTTACCAGCAATCGCGGATGAGATCCCGTCGGCGGCGGTCCCGCGGTCCACCAACACCACGTCGGTGCCTGCGGACCCGCGGTCGCCAGTGGGCCGCGTGCCGCCGTACCAGCCACCGGCTGGAGCCGGACCTGTGCCCGGCTATCGTCCCCATAACCCGTATACAAGGGTGGAACCATGGCACCGTGAGTATCGATTTACATAAAGGTTTACACGTCGCGCCACACACTAATATCACCCATCTATCATTTTATATTTATTTAGAAAAAAGTGTTTCTCTTACTCCTTTTCGCACGATCAACGGTAGTAGCTTCACTGCTGCTCTGCTGCACATACTCATTATACCTATCCGTACAATAAAGCCTTAACCGTCCCGTCTGCGGCATGAACCGGAGACCATGGAGGGCATTCGGACATGAAAGTAGCCCAGGAGCGTAATATTAGACTGCGATTGGTTATTAGAATGTACCTACATTGCTCCAAAATACGCAATATAAACTAGTTTTTAAAATTACCCAGTGGGGGCAAAGTAGGCACATTTTACGGTACAACAATGTAATATTTAACCCTACTTAAATTATAATCGATGAATTTGCACGCAGAACGACCATCGATATTCGATAGAAACGCGGATGTCATAGCGGAAGACATTGATCACGAGGAAGACGATGGCGGCTGTAACGTTCCGTGTCTTAAGGAACATTTCTCATGCCAGGTACGTGTTTATTGACTTTGTGTTTAAAAATCAAGGACCTACATATACCTCTATACCTTTGCTTATGTTCCAAGAAAACTCTACCTATCTAAATTGAGAAACTTTAACAGATTATGTACTACTTTTTACTACTAACAACTTTAACCGAAAGGTAAACACTACAAATCGTCAAAAAAAAATTATACCTACATAATAAAGGTTCTTGAAATTCAAGGGCCGAAGTTACAAAACGAAACGAAGATGAGTTTTGTAAAGAGAGGCCCGAGAATTTTAAGACCTATCGTTGCACACAATATTTTTTCTAAGACAGCACCAAACATCTAAAATTATAAATAAAATCAAATTAAATAATTGTTTGTAGATCTTTGCCTAGAAGTCAGGATACAAAAAACCCGGCCAATTGCGAGTCGGACTCGCGCACGTAGGGTTCCGTACCATTACGCAAAAACGGGAAAAAAATCACGTTTAGAATAAATTTAAAAGTGGAAAAATTACTGCCTTGGGTGAGACTTGAACTTGGATGAGTTCAAGTCTCACCCAAGGCAGTAATTTTTCCACTTTTAAATTTATTCTAAGCTTAATAGCATCGATCGCAGACGTTTCTGCTTGTTAAAAATTAATTTAAAAATCACGTTTGTTCAGTTTGTTGTATGGGATCCCCACTTAAATATTTTTTTTGTTCCGTTTTTAGTATTTCTTGTTATAGCGGCAACAGAAATACATCATCTGTGAAAATTTCAACTGTCTAGTTATCACGGTCCATGAGATACAGACGGACAGACAGCGGAGTCTTAGTAATAGGGTCCCGGTTTTACCCTTTGGGTACGGAACCCTAAAAACATGCATAAATATTGTATGAATATTCCTAAGAACACTGCTGTTAGGATCCTAAGAACACTGCGCCGGGGCCCCGCGCACCGCACTTCTTATAGCTGGGGAGCCGACGATGCTAAATGTGTTGTTACTTGAGCGTCGCAGAGACCTATTGGAATCGAAAGATTAGATGATAAGAAGAAAAAAAGGTTATATAAAGTTTTTTTTCCCAGCGAGCAGGAAAGCGTCCACATTTTTTTTCAATTTCGGGGAGTTGGTCGAGGGTTAAAAAAATCGTTAAGTAGATTGTGGATTTGGTCGTTTGGTCCAAGTTAATGCAATAATTTTATAGAAAAATTAATATGACACTTATTTGTACGCATTTCCTTAATCTGACGACCACAAGTTTGACGCCCGATTTTGACATTGTAAGTTGTAACCGTCAGATTAAGGAAATGCGTACAAATAATCATCAGATTTACTAATAGCCCAATTATAGCATTAGTTTGGACTAAAATGACCAAATCCACAATCTGCTTAGCGATTTTTTGAACCCCCCACCAACCAACTGCTCAACATAGACGACTAAATGTGGTAAAGGTAGACTCCATGGGGTAGCAAGATATCACTCATATCTTAATCTGACGCGCTCGAGTAACTACGCAAATCCCCTCTTGGGCTCCCCGACCATTATAAGGTTGATTTCAATCTCACTTGCAGTCATTTAATCTACAAATAAGAGGACAAAAAAAAAGTCTAACAACGTTTGTATAAAAATAAAGTGTAAGTAAATGCTGCAAAAACTGCTGTTTCCAGTGAAGTTGCTATAAGGCCGATTTATATTTATAAGAAATTATTGTTTTATAAATATGTCCGTACCTATCTACTAAATCATTATAATTTTATTATAACACTTATACTAATATAATTGCGTTATTACTGTGGCATGTTTTTTTTTCCATACGCAAGGCAACGTACGAAACGTAAATAGTAAATACCATAGCGCTGAAATATTCGCTGTCACAGAAATAGGATAATCTTTTAAGCTTTTCCCAATAGTTGTAAAATCCATATGTATATTACCGACGCGCGTAAAACCGAAAGTTATTCATTGGAGTAAAAATAAATCCGAGCTAAAATCAGATGCACTACCTACATCAAATTGAATTGTTATATTTAGATGTAACTTTTAGAGATATTGAGATCATTGCCCTCGCTGGCAGGATTATAATCGATATTGAAACTTCGTAATAAATGGGAATGTCACGTCATGTGGCACAGTGGCAACACAAAAAAATTGTAGTTTCCACAAGCAGAAATGTCTTCAACATTAAAATATCTGTAAAAAAAAAATTGCACATACAATCATTTTAAACACGTACATATAGAGTAACTCAAGTGCTAATTGGAATTTTACACTTAACATTGCTTTACGTAAACGTGGTCACCAGGAATCGCGGGGTGAAAAGAGAAAATTTCGGTACTTTCCTTTACATCGTTATATTATAAAATCTACAATACCATGGCTAATTGTTTCGAGATACAATTGTAGTAGGGTATTTAATCTTTATTATGGTAACACGGATCAATCATGAAGTTGATCACAAGTAATAAATATTTTAGTTTGAAGTGAGGCCTTAAGGAAGTAAGATATATGGCCTGTCTGACAACACTGACACTGACTGATATAACAGTGAAATACAGCCTACTTATTGTGTTATTTAAAGTGTATTAAGTAGTCTAGTTCTTCTAGTATTTAAATAATAGAAGATAACGGCGATTTTCCTTATTAATTAAAGATAAATGTGCAAAAAAACAAATCATAGCCGTTTTTACTTCCCAACGGGGTGAATAGACACGACAACAGGGCGAGGAGACACGCCATATGGGGTCAACAGACACGTCATATGGGGTGAAAAGGCACGACTGAGGGGTGAAGAACAACGAATGGGAATATTTATGCTAGGGTTGACAAAACGAATTTTCTCCATTTTTTTAATTTCTATTCTATGTAGATATGTAGTATTATGTAATGTAGGTATGTTGTATGTGTGTTGTATGTATGTATGTAAAATATCTAAGAGTATATACGCGTAGGTATGTAAATTTGCGAAGTAGAATCATTACTTAATGCTTGTAATATATGTAAGCAAAGTTGATTTTTTTTACATACATTTCTCAAACGTTTTATGACCTTAAATGTTAATATTTTTCCTTTTTTATTGTGGGACGTACCACATTATTACAATCTATAAATTGTATATACAGATGTAAATCACAATGAAAAAATCAACGATGATCAAACTCTGGTCAACGTGGGACACGAACCCACATCCTTGGATTGCCGGTCCAATGCGTTACCAATTGCGCCACGTGTCCCACGTTGACCAGAGTTTGATCATCGTTGATTTTTTCATTGTGATTTACATCTGTATATACAATTTATAGGTTTTATGACCTAATGTCATAGTTTAATAAAGTATGATTAATAAAAATAGTGATTTACTGAAAGTCAGCTTATTTATTTACGTTTATCCTAATAAAACCTATTGAAGACTGTGACAACCCTGACTGTTTTTTCTAATCACCCCATATGACGTGTCTATCGACCCCGTTTTACGGATTTGTCGAAATCGGGTAGTTTTTCTTGATTTTCTCTAAAATAAGTGGGTTTAAATTAAAAATAAGTACGTATACAAAATTGAAGAACCAACTTATACAAAAAAGTTAACTTCATTATCATTAATTAAGATAATTCGTACCCTTGGTAAAACAATGCAACATGTGACTATATGTCAAAAATGGTTTTATTACGGAAATAGCCTTAAAAATGTACGTTCTACTTTTACAAGAATTTTATTTTTAACTGTTTTAGTTTCTGAGATATTTTACTCAGAAAACGACGTAAGTAGTCAGTGGACGTAAAATAATGTCACAGATTCATATACTTCGTCGTTTTACGTCGCTTCCGCGAGCGAATGTTTATAAATAATCATACTATGTACAGTCAGTGTACAACATAAGTATCCACTTTACAGTAAGTACAGCTATTATGGCGACGTGGGTACTTACGTTGGGGCCCTAGCTGTAAAATAACGTTAACCTTGCTATGGGATCGGCAGATCTCATGCACCTGCATCTCAATGGAGAAGCGATGCGACGGCGTCGCGGACTGCGCTGAGGCGGAGGACGAGGCGGGCTGCACGCGCTCCTGCGACGAGCACGAGAACCGAACCCTCTGCCACACCACCAACGTGTGCATCGCCGTCGACTGGCTATGCGACGGCGATAACGACTGCGGAGATTTCTCTGACGAGACGCACTGTGGTAAGCACTGTCTTATCAATTATGCCGCCATATTTCGCGAGTTGAATAAATTGGTCGTATTGAGCAACCTTAACTATGGGACCAACCACGGAATCCCGAAAAAACATTTGGCTCTTTTATACAATTGTGACTGATCACATGTCAATGTTTTTTATCGGAGAGCTAAAAATTTACTCAGTATGACCTATACAGTGTGGAAAAAATTCATGGGTCCTGGAAGGAAAGTGCCTTAAAACCTTACTTACTTAAAGGCAACATTTTTTATTCTTAAAAAGAAACAAAACTGCATTTAAAGATTTTTTTAAATTCGCTTGTCTCGCCCGGGAATAACCGACTAAAAATTCGAAAAAATTTACACTAGCTATTTTATTTTACTAGTCGATACAGTTCCGTTAATGATAACATTTCTCAAAAAAACATTAGGACTTACACTCGTCTGTCGTACAAAATATCCATAAAATCTAGTATTTAGTAACTAAAATACTTTACTCAAGAATATTTTTAGACAAGCGAAATTGAAAAATAAAAATGTAAAATCTTTAAATGCAGTTTTGTTTCTTTTTAGAAATTAAGTTAAATAAGCTAACTTAAGGCTTTAAGGGACTTTCCCTCCAGGGCCCATTAATTTTTTCCACCCTGTATAATCTGTATTCACCTGGCAAAATTTTGCCATTTGCATTCCACTCGCATTTTGCCAACTGTGCGTACTTTCTCAAATAATAAAACTATTCAGAACAGATACCTACAATCTACATATTAGGAACAATGCAAGTGACGTCAGAGCACTAGATTGCCCTCGAGAAAAGAAGGTTTTTTAACTTCCTAATTCCAGCGTCCCTATAGAATAACCACGGCAAGATGAAGAACAAGATGAATAGCCGTAACACACTACCACACTGCACCGTGAACTTTGAGCGGTGCGGTAGTGTGTTACGTCTTTCAAAAATGCGCGAGGCGTAGTTATTGTGCGTCCACGGAAATTAAAAAAAATGGAAGTATTAACAAAAAGTGTGTTACAGGTGGCCCGGCCAACTGCACGGCAGACCAATTCACGTGCGCCAACGGCCTGTGCATCCACAAAGACTGGTTATGCGACGGCGACGACGATTGTCGCGACAACTCAGACGAGACCAACTGCACCAAAGACAAGTGAGTAACGGGCACAGATCTCTATTGGTACAAGGATTTATTATTGTAAATCTATCAAAAACATTAAGATAAGGTTGTTGCTAGGCGATTCTTTCCTCTTACGTGATGCAAATTTCGGAACCGTTGGTAATTGTATGTGTCTTAACATGTAAAACAAACCTATGGCATATTTCCAAAATATTTTGAATACCAAGTTTGGAAACAAATCAAATTATTATATTAAATATTTTGATTTGTGTTTTTTAAGTAGTCACACTACTGTAGTAGGTTTGTTTTACATGTTAAGACACATACAATTACCAACGGTTCAGAAATTTGCACCACGTAAGAGGAAAGAAACGCCTACACTACTATATATAAACTATAAACTGTAACAGATGTCATATATTAAAGAAAAAAAGAAAAAATAAGATGGCATATAGTCGAAAAATTGGGACGGGTACCGCCGTGGCGAGGTGGCCGAGGGGTTCATGGCGTTAGCCGCGATAGCTAAAGACGCCGGTTCGAATCCGGCCTTCACCACTGGAGGCCTTCGTCACTTTTTTCTTTAATATATGACATCTGTTACAGTTTATAATTTATACATATTAGTGTAGGCGTTTCTTTCCTCTTGTTATAACAAATTCATTTAAACCCAGATTTCAATTGCTTATCGTAAAAAAAAGATAAAAATCGTACTTGGAACGTAAACTACCGCTAGAAAGTCGGGTTCAGGGAAAAATTCCAGCATTAGCTAGTTTTCTGGGAGAGATCGATTAAAGAAAATGAAGGCCCGCTGAGTCACAAAATCTTACAGAGAGATCACGAGAATATTCAAATGTGGCAGTAAAACTATTTAAAAAAATATCTTGAAGATATGGACATCGGCAAACGTTCGAAAAAAGTTAAGACCCATTCAGACAAAAATGTAAAAACCGGCCAAATGCGAGGCGGACTGGCGCACAAAGGGTTCTGTACCATTACGCAAAAACGGCAAAAAAATCACGGTTGTTGTATGGGAGCCCCACTTAAATATTTATTTTATTCCGTTTTTAGTATTTGTTGTTATAGCGGCAACAGAAATACATTATCTGTGAAATATCATTAATGTGATATTGCCTGGTAACAGCCAGACAGATAGACGGACAGACAGACGGACAGAGGAGTCTTAGTAATAGGGCCCCTTTTTTACCGTTTGGGTACGGAACCCTAACAACAGCTGTTCTTGCTTAAAATCCTTAAAATCCCTCTACATATTGGAAATCTCAACTTTTGTCCGAAAGAACATTGAATTATTTGAATTCTGTAAAAGCGTACCTACGTCGAAATAACAAACTCATCCCCCGGAGCCAATTTTAGAATTATACAGAAAAGGTCCTTACTTTCAAGCAATCCAGGTTTACAACAAATTACCCAACAGGGGGCCGATTTTTGAATTTCGACCGCTTGATTTCGTGTATTTCGTTTAAAAATATCTCCACTGTTAGGTATTTAAATTCTACTAATAGAATTGAAAACGAGTGGTCAATACCACTAGATTCCTAATTTATATAGCTTCGTAGGTATTTCAAAAGTAAGCATTTCGCCGTTTTCCACCAGTTTTCGAGTGACGAAATCTAGCGATCAAATTTTCTAGAATCACCCCTAGAATTAGAAATATAGAAAAAAATACTCTTTTACATCAAAACTACAAGTACTCTTAATAAATAAAGCATATTACTCCATCCAAGAATTTATGGAAGATAATTTTGAGTAGGTAATTACTAATTACAAATATAAACTCAAGTATATATAATTATTTATATTATTTTTGATCTCTTTCTTAGGTTAAGTTATTAAGTGAATTTAACTGTGGCCAAAAACATATTTCATACTATATATCTACTTATCTATAGAAATGTCCTAAAACGGGTGTAGTACTGTAATAAACTCTAGAGTTCTAACTAGATTGAAGAATATTTTGCAATAGGTACCCTCTTTAGGGTGGCATGTGTTCCTATAATTTAATTGTAACAGCTATGTAATCTATGTACCATGGTGTGCAATGAATTATTTATGATTTATGATATAAAATACCTCACGGGTGAAGGGTGAATAAATAAAACAATTAGCTCTCTCAAATACAAAACTCTTTCAAAAATCCAACCCCTGAATTGCATGCCGAGATTGCCGAGCATATTTGCATACCGACATCGAATAGAAAATCAAAACGTATTAGTACATGGGGTGTATTCTGGATTAAATAATAGGGAATGGAAATATATTTTTTTAGAATTTAATAGAAAGTTCCGAGAGAAATACGAGTACATATGTTACAAATGAAAAACAGCTAGTTGTCGGCAGTTAGATACATGGGCGACTAGCTCCTAGATAAATAATTCATTAAGTACTCGTAGTTTCAACATAAGTAGGTATGTAGTTTCGTCGATGATTTTAAATGTGTTACGAGTAAGCTGATAAGATAGGTAATTGTTTATTGTTTCCTAAGTTTTGCGTCTGAAAACATTTTACTCCCCACTATTACGACTATACATAATGGAATTGATAATTAGGTACAATGATAAACAAGTATTTCGCAGTACAGAAAACATGTACAAAGTATTTTAATGTAAATATTTCAGATAGTATATAAGTAAGTAATTCATATTTATTTTATACTACTTAAAACACACAAGTATTTACTTAGACATATTTTCGAAGTTCATCAAATTAATCCATCAAGAGGTTGTATTGAGTAGGTAATTGCCTATTATTTATGTAGGCAATTGTTACTCTTTATGTTTATATTTTGCTTTGTTGTGTCCAAAGCCGGAATATACCTAGACTAGAGGGCAAAAAGCGGAGTAGGTTCTGTTTCTGTAGATCAATACTGGCGCGAAGGCGCGCGGCGCGCTGCGCCGTTGCTATGGCAACGCGCCTACGCTCGCAGCCTCCGGACCGTGAACGAGACTGGCCCGATATATCCGAGTTTCGTGGGCGGTTTCATTATAGAACGAAATCGTTCATGTGATTAACGTTTTGAAGCCTACGTCTGGTTCAATGTCATTACTTAATACCTACTTACATATATTATTAGTATTATTACATCTATTTATTTTATTGTACTTAATAGCGACTTGCGGTATTTAGTTTTCATTAGTTACGTTGCAGAAATATTAACAGTTCATGAGTTAAAGTTAATTCTTCTACTAATTTATAATTAAAGGGCTGGCTCATTCCTAGTCCAAAGAATAGGCATAGCCATCCAGCGGGGTAATGTAGCCAGCCTCATGGGCACCCTTCCGCAGGGGACAGACTTGGGGGACCTTTCATAGGTGTTCATAGGTGGGTATTTTTCTATATTATTTTAATTTATAAGTAGTTTTATTTTAATGTTAGTTTAGTTTTAATTTGTTTACTTTATATGTAGTTTTAATGTTTTTTGTATTTAGGCTAGATTAGACAGTACACTAATATTTTTTTTGTAATTAAAATAAAAAGGAAAATGGAAAAATAGTTTTTTCTCTGATTTACCTAATATGAGTTTCAAGCTTCACTGCCTTAGAACGTAGATCACATATACAGTCTATATTCTTATTTATCTTCCTAAGTACTTACTTAGGAAGATAAATAAGAATGTTATTCTAAATATAGATACCTATCTATATTTAGAATAACCATGTTCTGTAGGTACCTAATAAGGATGTTACGTAACGGTGCCGGATTACCATTTCTAGT
Organism: Cydia strobilella; assembly: GCF_947568885.1. NCBI lineage: Eukaryota > Metazoa > Arthropoda > Insecta > Lepidoptera > Tortricidae > Cydia > Cydia strobilella. The sequence goes on along the minus strand of NC_086045.1, from coordinate 15,116,331 downwards.
TAAGTCTGGCGCTCAGATAGTACTATTACTATCACTTACAATGAACCGAGGATTACGAGTATCTAGGAACTATCTTAACTTAGCTAACGTAGGTATAGCAAAGTGTGTGTGCATAGTTGCATATGCATACCCTGTTATATTTAGCTTTTATCTGAAAACATATGTTGTTGCTTGTTCCACGAATAGATTTAATTTACTCAAATTAGGCCGTATGGCGGGGAATAAGTCCTATGTCTATTTTAATCAGTTGCGTATGAATGGGGAATGGAATACGTAATAAAAAAAAGTTAAGTAGTAATAGTAAGTAAGTAATAGCCTTTATTTCATGCTTTTTTTACCAATTATATTAAATTACAATTTTATATGTATTTAATTGCATGTCGCGTGTGCGGAAAAGTCCTCCCCCACTTTTTCCCATTCTTTCCTATTCTGCGCTGTACTCCACCAGTATCTGTCGAAGTTCCCTAGCTCATCTCTTCATCTTTTATTTGGTCTTTTTTGTTTCCTCGGTGTGCCTATTAGTGACCATTCTGTGACACGTTTAGTCCACCAGTTATCCGTTGTTCGACATATATGGCCAGCCCAGGCCCATTTACTCTTTTTTATTTTTTACCTTCCTTAATTTTAATTTTTAACATTGACCGATGCCATTGCTCTTTGACAGATTTTCCGTTTACCTGTGTTTCTTAATGGAACTCCAGGTTTGGGCACCGTAAGTTAAGGTTGGTAGGACTCCTACCAACCTTAAGAATCCAGGACATCAGTATCAAATACCTTTTTCTTTATGGCCATCGATATGTCACTCTTCAGAATTGATTTTAGAGACCAATGTTTTCGCCACGCTCTACTAATTATGTAGTCTAGTTCCTTATCGAGTCTGTCTTTAAAGGAAACTAGTAAGTTAAAGAAAAATTAAGTACCTGCCTATTTAACCCTCGACAGGAGTTTGACGTTCAAGAACCACCTTGATAAACTGTCTGGAAAACTGAAGACGGGACAACATAGTCCAGAAGCTTACGGAAACAACATGGGGTGCCAGCGCTGCCTGCTTAAAGACTACTGCCATGGCCCTCGATTACTCGACGGCGGAATACTGTGCACCCGTATGGATGAATAGCGCACACGTGGCCAGAGTAGACGTTCAGCTAAATCACACAATGAGGATAATTATGGGCTGCATCTTACCAACACCTATACCTGCTGGTTACCGGCCCTCAGCACTATTGCACCACCTGACATTCGCCGTCAAAAATGTCTAGCACGGGAAATCACTAAAATGTTCGGTAATACTCTGCTGCCGATCCATGAAGATCTAAGTAACCTCAAAAACACCCGACTAAAGTCCCGAAACCCACCAGCTAAAACCTTTCACATACATATTCTGACATGGAAGATAGCCTGGGGTTGAAAGAATGGGAAGCCCAGTAACACAAATTAAACAATACCCTCTATGAATTTAGCACAGATCAGCTGCCCAAAGGGTTTAATGAAAGCCGATAAATATGGTTCAAACTGAACCGCCTAAGGACTGGGTTCGGTAACTTTTCGTACCTTTGGCACAAGTGGAGATGGAGCGAGTCGTCGGCGTGCGAGTGTGGAAATCCAGAACAGACTATACACCACATGGTGTACGAGTGCCCCATCACCAAATATAACGGACCCGCCGCCGCCGAAGATTTCAAAAACCTAACGAAGAATGCGAGTTCATATCTGCATAATTGTACATTTTGAATACTTACTGTAATCATTTTATTTTATTTTTATAACCAGTGTGTAAACGCCATACGATAAATAAATAACCTATAAATAGTTATTTGTTTTACAAGGGGGCAAAGGCGTTGTTTAACCTCTCGTGCTAATATATTGATATCCGAGCAAGCGAAAGATTCCAAAATTAAACCACGACTGTAGTGAGTGTTTCGACAAATGGAATCTTGAACGTTGCGAGGGTTTCAAGGCACGAGGGTTTAACAAATTTTGCCACCGAGTGAAACACAAAATTTTTCACCACACCAACACAAGGAAAATGCTAACTGTAAAATCTATAACAAAATCAAAGCAAATTAATTCTAAATGAATGTTATTAAAAATTTATCATTCAAAATCATCACTTAAAAGTCAATTCTACCAGCCAAGGAAATAACTCAAAATTTGCATTTGATTACTTGCGATAAAATGCAACTTTCTCATCAGTTTTTGAACACTCAAGGGAGCCTTTACCAGCTAGCTGTGTGGTGAAAATTAAATTTCAATATTCAGACGATGCTTCGACTTATATTTATACAGAATATTACCCGTATGGGTATATATGGTTATATGGGTAATGGGCCTTTGCAACGCAATAAAATGTAATAAATCTTTATTAGATTGGAAAATATATTGAAGGAGAAGATTAGGTACACGAGATAAGAGATTAAATAACAGGAGGACTTTCAGTCTTTCACTAAAGAGCGACCAACGACCATAAATGCAGTGCGCGCAAGGGAATTTTAACTTTAACGTTTTCTTTTCTTATTCTAAATCAGGTGCAGAGAAAACCAATTTACGTGTGCCACCGGTGAGTGCATACCATCACACTGGCGTTGTGATAAGGAGGCTGACTGCCCTGAAAACTCCGACGAGATTGACTGCCGTGAGTTTGCAATTATATTTATGTATATTTTACAGATAACTTTAGAAATGTATGTTACTTCTGAAACCAGTTCCACTTTACTAATTTGCCGACGGAAAGATATTAATTTTTTGTAATTTTCCACGTGGGAAATTTTCAGAAAAATCTGATAGTATTGCAATTTTCCAGATTTATTGTAAACTTTTAGCAAATTGCACATTAGGTTTATCTGTAGGTACCCAGTATCTAATTTAAGTCTATGCCAATAGGTTTTGTTTACCAAATAGGTACTTAAGCGTCACGCATCATGTTCGTCCACGTCACGTGAGAATCTAGTTCAACTCTATTTTTCTAGTAAGCGACCTGTCCTGCCGCTCTTTAGTACAGAGTACAGAGTTAAGGATGACTCACGTTAGAGCGGGCCGTGACCGGGCCGGAGCTTCCGGCGCTTACTTTTCTATGACATGACAGGTGATCACGTGATGCTTTCCATAGAAAACGAAGCGCCGGAAGCTCCGGCCCGGTCACGGCCCGGTCTAACGTGAGTCATCCTTTATGGTGTTACTCATAAACGCATTACAAGCCTGAATTGGCTATGAATCGTTTGTCTTTATCTGTCATTTTAACTTATGTATTTGTAAAAACACCAGCCAAGTGCGAGTCGCAGTCGCCCACCGAGGGTTCCGTACTTTTTAGTATTTGTTGTTATAGCGGCAACAGAAATACATCATCTGTGAAATTTCAACTGTCTAGCTATCACGGTTCATGAGATACAGCCTGGTGACAGACAGACAGACGGACAGCGGAGTCTTAGTAATAGCAAAGATAGATATAACTCCGTAATAGATGGATACAGTCTAAGGAAAAAACGTGCCTCGAAAATCACGAAAATTTGATTCTCGATCAGATGGCGCCACTAGTTTTGGCCTACTCTCATATAGAGGGCGTTGACGGTTTCGTTTGTTATTTATAATTTTAACGCATATTCGTTAAAGAACATGGGTCAAAATCATATAAAAATAATTAAAGCAAATAAAAAAATCATTTATCCATATTTAAATACATTTTAACGTATTTTTATAAATCTTCATTTTTAGTTTTAAAGTATGTCGATAGATGGCAGTGAATTTACAGTGGTTACAAAATTTACTATGACAGTACCGCTCTGTCTTATTATAATCCTCTTTGGTAATAGGGTCCCGTTTTTACCCTTTGGGTACCCTAAAAAGGGATGAAACATATTTTAATTAAACTAATTCAGGCTCGTAAAGTTTTATAAATAAGGGGGTAAGTAATGCCAAAGATAGATATAACTCCGTAATAGATGGATCAGTCTAAGGAAAAAACGTGCCTCGAAATTCAAGAAAATTTGATTCTCGTTCAGAGGGCGCTACTAGCTTTGGCCAACTGTCGTATAGATGGTGTTGACGGTTTCGTTTGTTATTTAACCATTTTAACGCATATCAGTGAAAGAACATGGGTCAAAATCATAAAAATAATTAATGCAATTTTTAGTTTTAAAGTGTGTCGACAGATGGCAGTGAATTTACTGGGGTTACAAAATTTACTATGACAGTACCGCTCTAGTATAAGTTACTCTATGTTAATGCTCACGTTAGCATCTAAATCATCAACATTTTGCATAGGTACTTATATATAAACTAGCTGTTTCCCGCGACTTCGTACGCGTGGATTTGTATGTTGATCCACATACAAATATATGGATACATGAGCATAAAACATTGTGGAGCAAAAGATAGCAGTAGGGTTCATAATTTGTTAATAATAATTATACAACGCATAATGTATTTGTCTGTCGCAACATATGAAGTTTTAAGCATCTTACTGAAGAAAATGTTCTCGATGTATAATCCCTCTCAAATAAGAAGAATTATCCAAACAGCTGAAATTGGTTGTATTTTACCTATAATATAAAATATAATGCCTTTTTACGAAGTTCAAAATATCTCGTTACAAAAATATTATCAGCCCCATTTTAGTTCCTTAAGGAATTACTTATTAAAATAAAAACACTGAAATATTTTTATTTTTTACTTGTGATTTTTTAAGAAGTTTCAAGTCTTGCACTTAAAAAAGTACCCATTACAAACTTTCAACCCCTTTTTTAATCCCTTGGGGAATTCATTAGTTTATTATTTTTAAACGCTGAAATTGCTTTCCTTGTTTTCTAATATTGTGTTTATCTACAGTTTCACATTCCTCCCTTCAAAAAAATTGTCATTCCCGATACAAATTTTCAACCCTTTTATCACCCTCTTAGGTAATGAATTCTCAAAAACGCTGAAATGACTTTTCTTGTATTTTTATTGTACCTATGTCTTTCTAAAAAAATATATACTATTTGTACCCGATACAAATTTTTACCCCCTTTATGTGGACGAAGTTCAAAATATGAATATTTAAAATATTTCAAAATATTCTTAGGGGATGAATTCTCAAAAACGCTGAAATGACTTTTCTTGTATTCTAATAGTATGTTTTTCTAAAAATTTTGTTGTACATGATACAAACATTCAACCCCTTTTTATACCCATTTGGAGATGAGTTTTCCAAAGCGCTGAAATTACTTTTTCATTTCTCATGCTCTGAAAGAGGGTCATTGTTGTTCTATAAGGTGCGCAGAAAATGGTACGTGTCTGCACTAGAGCATTTTACGTTCGAAGTACGATTTTTTTAATTTTTGTACGATAAGCAATTGAAATTTGAGTTTAAATGGATTTGTTATACAATTTCCATTCTGATATTTGACTCTCCATTCCATAAATAACGATACTTTTGCCTAAATTGTTAATTGAAAGTACCCTCAAGAAATACTATAAAAAAGTATACTTAGTCATGTTTTTAAAAAAACACATGCATTTTACTTTCCTCGTATTCAAAATGAAAAGTAGAGTGTTTAACTCGGGTGAAAGGCATCATTTCTGCCTCGGACTATTGGTGCTCTCACTGCGTTCGAGCGCCAAAATACCTCGGCAGAAGTGAGTACCTTTCATCCCTCGGTTAACAATCTACTATTGTTGTCTAATATTTCGTCTTTCTAAAAAGTTCAGAGTATTTGTACCCTATACAAACTTTCAACCCCTTTTTTACCACCTTAGGGGACGAATTTTCAAAAACGCTATAATAACTTTTTTAATACAGTTGCTCAAAAAGTGCTACTTTTCGTGGCTGTTTAGCGTGCGGAAAGTTGGTTTTCGCGAACTAGTGCTTTTTACTTTCCAATTTTTTTTTTAATTTTTACTTGTTCCAATTCATGACTACTTATTGTTGAGTTTCTTTTAAACGTCGTAATTAACATAAAAACCTATTGTTAATGTAAGAATACAAAAAAAATGCATATTTCATATTTTATTACTTACCTCTTCATCATTATAAGTATTATAACACGTTTATTTTTTAATGTTGAAAAACCGTTCTTAATAAGTTGTCTGAATGGAACAGAACGCCTGTCAAAGAAGAGGCGTATTTTCTTACGGAAACATTCGATATTGTTTTTATAAATATACCATACACAAATAATCGTAAATAACGATATTTAGGTAATAATAGTACAATGTTTTAATATTTACAATTGTTTCTGTCTTATAGAACTTGCATTTGAAAAAAAAAACTCATTGAAGTGGGTTCAATAATAATAACAAAATCTATTCTAGTCGAATAAAAGCTAGAAAAACACCTCTTCATAATGTCAATGTCAATGATGTCACAGAATGAATAATATAAAAGTTTCGAATTCCATTCCTTGCTTGCTTTTGCTGCTTTTCTTATTTTTTTGCAACTGTATTAAAAAAACGTCGTTCGATACACGTGCGGAAATGTCATTCTTCACTCGTCCCGAGATGATATCTCGGTGCACGTGAAGTAATGACATACTTTCCGCACTAGCATCGAAATGCACTATTTTAATACAGTTGCTCAAAAAGTGCTCCTTTACGTAGCTGTTTAGCGTGCGGAAAGTTGGTTTTCGCGAACTAGTGCTTTTTACTTTTCCAATTTTTTAAAATTTATTCTTGTTCCAAGTCATGACTACATATTGATGAGTGTTAATATTAGTTTCCTTTAAACGTCGTAATCAACATAAAAACCTACTGTAAATGTGAGAATACGAAGAATATACATATTTCATATTTTATTACTTACCTCTTTATCATTATAACAAGTCCATTTTTTAATATTGTATATTGAAAAACCGTTCTTAATAAGTTGTCTGAATGGAACGGAACGCCTGTCAAAGAAGAGGCGTTTTTCTTTCTGCTTTAAGTTTCCAAAGGCAACATTCGATATTGTTTTTATAAATATACGATACACAAATAATCGTAAATAACGATACTTGGGTAATAATAGTTCAATGTTTTATATTTATAATTGTTTTAGTTTTATAGAACATGCATTAAATTTTTTTTATTGAAGTGGGTTCAATAATAATAACAACATCCATTCTAATCGAATAAAAGCTAAAAAATAGACCTCTTCATAATGTTAATGTCAATGATGTCACAGAATTAATAATATAAAAGTTTCGAATTCCTTACTTGTTGTTTTTCTTATTTTTTCGCAACCGTATTAAAAAACGTCGTTCGATACACGTGCGGAAATGTCATTCTTCACTCGTCCCGAGTCTTGCCTCTCGCCTGCGGCTCTTGGCAAGATGTCTCGGTACACATGAGGTAATGACATACTTTCCGCACTAGCATCGAAATGTACTATTCTTGTATTCTAATAATTATAACGTCTTTCTAAGAAGTATCAAAGTATAAAAACATGCCTTTACACAAAGTTTCAAGTTTCTAGCTTAAAATAAAACTTGTACCACATTCAAACTTTCATCCACAATTTTACCCCCTTAGGGGTTGAATTTCAAAATCGCTTCCGATTCCTTGTACACCCTAAAAATGTAACCTACTGTGCCAATTTCAACTTTCTAGCTTTTTAGATTTGGCTCTGTGTTGATGAATCAGTCACGCATTTAATACCTATAGAATAGATAGCGAGATGAGTTATTCAAGTATTGATGTCGTGGGTACATGTCCCCCATCCAATTATCTCACTTTTCACCAATGAGCTCACTGGGGGGGCCTTGGGACACTGAACCTTGGCAACGATTTTGATAATTTAATAGTAGAGATATTTTTATACTTAGGTATCCGGTAACACTAAACAAACAAAACGTGCCAGTCGTGGCACTAAATATTTAAATTTGTTTTACCTGTATTATATACAATATTTTTCTGTTGCGACTGATACTGGAATTAGTAATGTAAACCTTGATACAAAAAACCATAGCATGAATATTATTTTCGTAACACTCACAATGTGAATCTTAAGTAGGTAGGTAAGGTAGGTACTCCAATGCGTACGTAAAATTAGTACTTAATTGAACAGCTAGCAAGTATAAAGAATCCTATTATGAGATTCTTCAAACCCCACCTGTTTTGTGTACATACATAGGTTAATACCCAATTATTGTTTGATTGTTTTTTTATATAGGTATAGGTATCATTATCATGTTCGCTATCTTTAGAAAAGCAAATATGGACTTGTTCAACAGCTTTGGACTTGATACGCTGCGCCGAGGCAGAATTTCAATGCGACAACAAGAAATGCATTCGCAAAGAGTTCCAATGTGACGGCGACAACGACTGCGGCGACTGGACCGACGAGGACTTCTGCCCGATGATGCCGGGCAGCTGCAATGCTGGCGAATTTAAGTAAGCCCTGTATGACACCAACTCAGATACATACCTCATCTGGTCTCACCGATTCAACCCTGGAAAACTTCTACAACTTTTCCTTTCATATAGTATCATATAATCGTACCCCATATAATCAATCGAGAAATTCTCTGAAAACAAGGGTTGGCCAAAATATCTGCCGATAGCCCAAATATTCAGTGACGATAATGTATACTTCCCAAATGCATTATCCATTGATCCGATTTGGGTATGCAATTACCGCGAATTACGGCGCGTAGTCTAAATATGGATGTGTCCCGCGATTGTACACCCGCGGGTGTCAATAGTTATGTTTGTTTTAAGTGTCATAAAAAAGTAGATAATTAAAGAAGGTTTCTATTATTTAAAAGCTGAACGTAAGCAATAAAACAATTTTTTCTTCTCTTTTCTACGATAAGCTGGACTTGCAGGTCTTATTTATTGTCATCCACGTGTTTTTAGGGTTTCGTAGTAAACTAGGAACCCTTATAGTTTTGCCATGTCCGTCTATCCGTCCACGGCATAGCTCAGTGATATTATTAATAGAAACAAATACAATTTGGCATGGGAAAATAATGGGAAAATGGGCACGCCGATACGAATAGAGATATTTTCGGAAATAAACGGTCCGAGGGTTTAAAAAAATTCAAACCTAATCCAAACGAACCCTACAATGAGCATGGACCGAGATGCTCCTTGGCATTTCGAAATAATTATTTAAATGTTATTTTTGAACTTTGAACAATTCATAACATAAAATTTATTTTATTTTTTGCGTACTTTTTTACGTGCAATTAGATTAATTTATACGGGGTATTACTGCAATCTTCTGCCACCAGAGTGTAGCCCTAGCCCCTTTAGTAAACCATAGAGTAACATACATACTGTGCCTTTAACAGTTTTTTGACAAGTTTTCAAGAGATAACAAAATGTGACATTGATGCATCAAGGCATGCACTGCATTGTTTACAGAGGGTCTACCGGGAAACGCGAATTCGAAATTTCGCTATCTGCCTCTTTATCGCTCGAACATGCAAGTGACAGAGATGTTAGATAACGAAATTTCGATTTTCGTCTTTCGCGACAGACCCTCAGATTGTGGTAGTAGCGCCCCCTACGCAGAGTTTCGCGTAATATTCCCTATTGAGTGTAGGTATTAGTCACTTTATTTAAAAGCTATTCCACAAAATGAAATTCCTATCATAGCAAAAAAACCCGCAGCATATCCACATTAAGTTTAACGTTTAAGGTCATTCACCCAGAGTTGCACGCCTTAATCCGATCATCCACTATCATTAAATGCTGATTAATAAATTCAAACAGATTTTCCCGGCCTTTTCTGTTTAACACCCTGTGAACTGCAGTGCCTGCTACTAAAGATAGTGAACAGTGTTTCCTATTATCGAGGGTGATGTTTCTATATTGAAACAACACAAAATGTTATAGTGTCTATAAAGCCGGATGTTTTCATTAAGGTGTAGCGACGGCAAATGCATCCCAGAGCGATGGCGCTGCGACACCGAGCGGGACTGCTCGGATGGCGGCGACGAGCTCAACTGCGAACACGGCATGCGGAACTGCACCAGCGACGAATACACCTGCGCTGATAGGCGGTGCATATTGGTAAGTTCGACAAACCGACTGCATGCTCCGTAGTCTAGTAAGCCAAATTAGTGCCTCCACAAAACATTCATCATACTTCGCTAAATTGTATCACAGAAAACATGGCTTTGTGACGGCGTCCGTGACTGCTCAAATGGTGAAGACGAAATGCATTGTCAAGTATTTTGTGAAGAAGACCAGTACACATGCGCTACTCAGGATCATCTTATCAGCAGCGCGTTTAGGAACTGCGTGAATAGAAAACACGTATGCGACGGAATGAAGGACTGCCCTAAGGGTGATGATGAGGAAAAATGTCCAACGAAGAGGAAGTGCGGTCCAGAAGATAAATGCGAGAAGCAATGTATCACAACTTATGATGGACTCCCTGCGTGTGCTTGTCCTTTGGGTTTTTTATTGGCTGATGATGGTTTTAGGTAAGTGTTAATTGGCGATATAAGGACATAAATAGGATAGAAGTGGCTAAACATTAGAACTACCTAAGGTTTGATTATATTTCCAGTTGCCGCGACATTGACGAATGCATGTATGAGCAAGATCCAGTCTGCTCCCAAACATGTTCTAATACGATGGGTAGCTTTCAATGTGGATGTATGACAGGATATGTCCTTCGTCCTGATGCTAGATCTTGCAAACCTACGGGAGAGTCGCCAACCCTGCTGTTTTCGAATCGCATTGGAATTAAACAGGTATATTTGTAAATCGCAACTACTTTAAACTCTTGTAAAACATAGTTTACTATTAGTACTTTTTTTTAGGTATGGCTCACTGGCGATAACTACATGTCTGTTGTAAAAGGACTTCATAATGCGGTAGCATTGGACTATCACTACGAAAAACAGCTAGTTTTTTGGACTGAAAACAATCTGAGAGTCATACGTGTGGCACAAATGAACAACAATAACATTACAGGTAGGTGTTCTCATATAAATTAAATCCTATCGGAATCATTACATGTAATTAAATATGCCAAGACACTCGCTATATTTCCACCATTAACTTTCCAACATAAGGGAGATTAAATATTTTTTTATAAGGAAACAATATACATTTATACTAACAACATTGTCAGATTTCTACACGTGCAACCTCTGAACTAGTTTCACGCAGAAGACCAACGGTTCCTTGCGCGTCCAATATAATAATGGGTTGGATGTTTGCATAAGCTCGCACGGATGACTACTATGCCATAATACGAAAGAGAATTGCCTTGTTGCTCTGCAGCGTACGGGCCAGCTCTAACCCCATCCTGGCTACTGTAATTGTTTCTAACCAGTATGGGCCATAGTTGTCTTTTAAAAAATAAATTGAATTTAATATTGTCTTCGGTTACCGCGATAGTTACTCATGAAATAAAACAATGAAAACGGATTATATCGCGTATATTGAATTTATAATACATCCCGACGTTTCGAACTCTTTACAGCGTTCGTGGTCAACGGGTGACTGAGGAAAAATTACAAAATGCAAAAATACCCACATACTAAAATAATGAACAATCATAGACTACAAACTTTAAGGCTGGTTGTACATGCAAAATCGGTTCATAAGGCTAGTTATACACTATAATTATTTTTCAAGTAAAGATATATATATATACGCGATAAAAAAACTATGCCGGCTCCAACCCTACACCACGGACCCGAGAAGATTTAATTCCCTCCTAAATTGTAGGAGGGTATCCCAATATGGGACCGGCAACAAACTCGGCGGGACACATCTTTTCAAAACATCAGAATGTCCAGCATCATCCAACACTACGGTCTCACAGTCTATGTCTCGCTTGCTCCTTTATCAGGTGGACTACAGGATCCCAAGCTCAGTCACCCGTTGACCACGAACGCTGTAAAGAGTTCGAAACGTCGGGATGTATTATAAATTCAATATACGCGATATAATCCGTTTTCATTGTTTTAAATTGAATTTAATTGAATAATTATGTCAACTTTGTCACCTGGGGCGTTAAGGGTCTCCGGCAAGCTCGGTTCTCCATACAAACGTAGTTCCGCTCTCATTTTAAAATTCTCTCAATCTCATTTCAAACTGTTTTGTGAAGTAAGTAGGTTTTAATTTTGCTAAAGATTATTTAAGTAAGTTATATTACCTAGTCGGGTCATAAGCTCTGTCACAAAGGTTTTGACTAATAAAATGTAATACAAAGCTTTTAATAAAAAAAGTTAGCCATGATTTGAAAGCTGGTTTTATACTGATCAGAATGTAATATAAATAAGTTTGGAAACAAATCAAATTATTTTATTAAATATTTTGATTTGTGTTTTTAAGTAGTCACACTACTATATACAAGGTGTTCACGAGGAAACCGAAAGATTTTAATCACGCTTTTCTGAGGCCAAACGAAGGAAAAAATGTAATAAGTTTAGATCAAATTCGCAGAAAAAAATTTTTTTTTATTTTTTTTTTCGATTTTTTAAATGTATTTGTACATAAAAAGTAAATATTATTGGTAAACTTATCACTTAAAACGGACTTACTTTTTCTCCGTAAACCCTAGTTTTTACAAAGTGTTACTTGTCACATTTTGACATCTATCAATAAGGATACTGACTACGTCCCATAGTGACAACATCGCTATCAAAAATGAGTTTTGCACTATGTAACAACAAAAACTTGTTTTTTTTATTGGTATTAATTCTGAAACTAGGCGAATTACAGAAAAGTTTATAGGACATTTTGTCTTTAAATATGATCAGGAATACGACGTTAAAATTATTCGGTTTCCTCATGTTACACCGTGTATATTATATAAATCACCACTGGAGGGCTTCGTCACTTTTTCTTTAAAATGTAATATAATTATTTTAAAATTCAGATCGCGACTTTGTTTACTACTTGTTTACTTTGGGATTGTCGTTACACGCGAATACGCGGCTGGATTGTGAAAAATTATACTTCACAAAAGGGAGTAAAAATCAGTGTCACATTAATAAAATAGGTACAATTGTTTATTTGTATAAATCTACTTTATTAGAACGTTATTTTATCACCAGCATTTAGTTCTACGACAAGTCTTTACATCAGTTAATACCCTTTAAACGTAGGGTACTTTTTAGTAACACGCTTATTTTTGACTACCATCCAACGAGCAGGTTTGGTAAAACATGTACAGTTGCAATTTTGGCAGTCCAATACACATAAGTTATATATGTAAAGAAAGATAAAATACCCAGCTTTTGTTATATGTTAGATTCAACCATGTAAAAAAGAAAAATAATTAAATAGGGATCAAAATCACCTTGAAGAGGCCGCGTATTTTTTGCATGTTTTTTATAACTTTTTTACGAATATTATATAGAATTATGCAAAACTGAAACAGCAAATTACGTTAAATTATATTGTAAGTAATTCAGCATTAAATAAGCTTTCAACCTATATATATGAATAATAAGGGATCTGTACCTATAACTTTTTTATCAGTCAAAATCTTTGTGACAGCACTTTGGGACCGACTAGGTATGTTTTTAATGGAACTTCGTTTCTTTTTGATTCTTATTTAGAATATAACTCTACATTTTACTAACAAAATACTACATCACCGTCATCATGTTATGTCATGTCTTTATATATACGTACATGTGCTCAGTGTGATAGACTGTATATGTTACAGAAATTTATATATGCCATACATGATTCGAAACCATAATATTACTCGTATCGATTTCATGTAGGCGCTTCGTAAATTTCAGATCAGAAATAGGACTAAAATTCAGATCAGAAATAGGACTGAAATTTCAAAACGTTTTCGCTCTAAACTTTAGGCCTATAGGTTAGCTACACTAATTGAATGCAAAATATGAAGTTAGTGACTGCTAGAAATAATACCTTCCTTGGGTTTACTGAAACAAAATTGATACAAACTCGTAACTTGTCTAACGTAATGGGGTGTGACTACCTATCATCAAAGATGGATATAACTCCGTAATTGATGGATACAGTCTAAGGAAAAAACGTCACGTTCTCGATCAGATGGCGCCACTAGTTTTGGCCTACTCTCGTATAGAGGGCGTTGACTGTTTCGTTTGTTATTTATAATTTTAACGCATACCAGTGAAAGAACATGGGTCAAAATCATATAAAAATAATTAATGCAAATAAAAAAACATTTATCCATATTTAAATACATTTTAACGTATATTTATAAATTTCATTTTGAGTTTTAAAGTATGTCGATAGATGGCAGTGAATTTAAAGTGGTTACAAAATTTACTATGACAGTACCGCTCTATCTTATTATATCCTCATTGCTATCATTAAAGGTTGGACCAAGCTAACTCTGCATGGCATTCGCAATGACAGTGTGGTAATGACATCATTAATGTCATATTTCTATGAGAATGTGACGTCTATAATGACACTTTTGAACTTTGTTCTATTAAAGTTGTTGCAAAGTTAGGTTAGGCGGACTCTAATTTTACTGTTTAACTCAAGTATTTTTAGTTACTCGCGTGACATGTATTGGGGAGCCTAGGTCTCCATTTTCCAACACTAACAGTGCTGACTTGCAGCTCACGTTGTCTGCGCGCTGCGTAGTGTAAATAGTTAGTCGCCGTTATTTCAATTAATCGTAATTAAACTGTAAAATCGTAACTAAATTGTCAAAGATTCAGAAAATACAAAAATGTCCCGAGTTGCTTCTGAAAAAGGACTTGGCGGAGGCACTACCGTGGTCTATTCTCGCTTACATCCGATACATCTAATACAGAAATTATGAAACTAGCTATAATTTTGTGGTTGTTACAGATGTTATAAGGTGGGGTTTGGAAACACCAGGCGGTGTGGCAATAGATTGGATCCATGATTTAATATTTTGGACAGACTCGGGAACCAGACGTGTTGAAGTAGCTACTTTAGAAGGTCTCCAAAGGGCGGTAATAGCAGCCAACGATTTGGATAAACCGAGGGCTATAGTCGTTCATCCGGGAGATGCTTTGGTGTTTTGGACCGATTGGGGTAAGATTAAATTGGTGCTATTTTATTGCCGGATTTTCCTAAAATATTTTTGACAGGTTACGAGTAAAATTACAATTGTTATAATTTTACCTTTAGGTCCTAATCCAAAAATTGAGCGAGCTGACATGGACGGAAACAATCGCAAAAGTGTCATTGTAAGTCAGATATTCTGGCCCAATGGCCTGACTATTGACTACATTGAATCTAAGATATACTGGGCGGATGCAAAGCACCATGTTATAGAAAGTGCATCTTTCGATGGAAGAAATCGAAGACGGGTATGTACCTATTAACAATTAAATCATATATATATGTAAGTAGGTTTTTTTAATGTGTTGTTATAATAAAATATTTTTGTACAGATCACGAATAAAGGATTGCCCCATCCGTTCGCTCTGACAATGTTTGAAGACGCAATTTATTGGACTGATTGGCACACAAAGAGTATATCAACTGTCAATAAGAGAACTGGAATGGGAATACAAACAGTCCATGCTGGATTAAACGCTCCTATAGATATTCACAGGTTACACTATGATTAAGTTATACTATACGTGTTTTGATACTTTGAAATAGCATAGTAGGGAGTTCATAAATAAATATAGATACATATATATAATATATTTATTTTTCTCAAAAATGGACGGCAAAGTCGACGTTGCCGGTTAAAAAGTAGGCCGCGAAGTGCGTAGTTTATGGTCAGTCAAAAAATTAAAAAGTTAAAAACATTGCAGACTCGATTTCAAGACTGCAATGTTGCATACCTATAAATTCCATTATTTGTCGAGTTCTAAACTTTTTAAAAGTTGAAGTGCCCATATCAAATGAAGGCATAGGTCCATTAAACAGCCAAACAGATGACCAGTACTTATTATTATAATGTTGGTACCGCGATTATTTAGGTGTCTCAAATAGGTTGGCGTATTTTTAGCAGAAAAATACACTTCTATTTTTAATTAAAAAATAAGACGGCGGCAAAGCAAATCTTTTTACTTTTTTCTGTGAAAATATATACATAAGAACGTTGCTACTGTAAAATATTTCTATTTTATTAGTATTTATTGCGCCATATTTGAGAAAAGCACTATATATGACTCGGCTGGAAGGCTACTTGCTGGCTTCGGATTCAATTAAACGGACTCCCAAGGTCGTCCGTTTAAAACGAATCCTCAGCCACCAAGTAGCTACTTCCGAGCCTCGACAATAATGTACTATTGTTGGCATTATTTGCAGTTATCACCCGTTGCGCCAACTGAGAACGTATAAGAACCGTTGCGGTGGAAATAATGGCGGATGCTCACATCTATGCCTTCCTAACAGCAATGGCTACTCCTGCCGATGTCCTGTTGGCTTCAATTTGAATTCTGACGGGTAAGTGCCGCGGTCGGCAGTTAAAGACAGCGCAATAAAGCTGAGCCAAAATTTTACATTTTAATTACATATATATTAAAAATACACCCGAGAAATTATAATTGGTGTATATTTTACCTTTTTAGACGAACATGCGAAGAATCTCCGGAAAAACTTTTACTGTATGCCCAAAGGAAAGATATTAGACTTAAACAATTATACCCACGCAAGCAAATGGATTCCTTAGACATGGTAAACTCTCGAATTGTTTAAACCTTCTGATTTAGCTACGTTCATTAATCTCAATGCTTTATTATTTTTCCTATATACCTACTAATTAAAAACTTGAAATATTGGCTTGGGATCAGGTGATACCGGTGGACCATATCAAATCGGCCATGGCTTTGGACTGGGACCATAACAGCAATTCAATATTCTGGACCGATGTTGAAAAAGATACCATCAATCGAGCTTATTTGGATGGGTCCAATCAGACGGTTGTTGTAGGGTCGAATCTAAGTAAGTAATGATACAAGATTAATCTAAAGAATACATATAAACTTCAAGTCTATAAAATAATTTCATGCGCAGAAATATCGTTCGGGCGTCATTGTACACTTCAGCCAGGGTGAAAGAAAACTAACATTTTTGGTTATGTTATACAGTATTGTATTTCCGCGATTTTTATTGAGAAACATGAAAATCGTTTGCCAGTTCACGAGATTGAAAATCGCGAGGTCGCGGGTTTAAACCCGGGCTCGTACTAATGAGTTTTCCGGAACTTATGTACAAAATATCATTTGATATTTACCAATTGCTTTTCGGTTAAGGAAAACATCGTGAGGAAACCGGACTAATCCTAATAAGGCCTAGTTTCCCCTCTGGGTTGAAAGGACAGATGGCAGTCGCTTTCGTAAAAACTAGTGCCTACATCAATTCTTAGGATTAGTTGTCAAGCGGACCCCAGGCTCCCATGAGCCGGGCCGGAAATGCCGGAATAACGCGTGGAAGAAGAAGAGCCTCGTAGTCCAATCTGTCTACAACTACTTTGCCGGCAAACCTTAATTTCTCGGCTTCTTTAGTAATGTACTTATTTTTTGCTTTTAGTTTCTCCTGCTGGCTTGGCATATGACTGGTTAACTGACAAGTTATACTGGACTGACGCTGGAACTAACAGAATTGAGGTGGCCAATGCTAATGGCAGCATGAGAACCCTTTTAGCCTGGGAAAATATTGACAAGCCCAGAGATATTGTATTAGATCCTAAAGGTAAGAATCTGGTTAGGTATAAACATGAATAGGAGAACTGTATTCATCTTTAAGCGCTACATCAAAGTTGAAAATGAACAAGAATGTGTAATTCAGATGACAATACAATAATTTACCATTGAGCTGATCTGATTAAGCTAGGAGGTGAAATAATTCGTTTTGACGAGTTCCTTTTTGTCATCGGTTCATGGTTATCTTACAGGAGGGGTGATGTATTGGTCGGATTGGGGTCTGAGCCCCTGCATTGAACGCGCGGACATGGACGGCGGAAACAGGGAACGTCTCATCACCGGTGACATGGTTTGGCCCAATGGTTTAGCCCTAGACCTTGATCGACAGCGCATTTACTGGACAGATGGAGGCAATAAAACTATTCAATATGCCCGTTTCGATGGCACTGGAAGAACTATTTTGATAGGTAAGGGATTGCTTGCTCGCTGTCTTGTCTGTATATTTTTTTTCTATTGGGGGTAACTGTTTACTTGCACAACTCAATAAACGTACCTAAGTCTCAATTTTCAAGTCGGCCGCATCAGGTCATTTAACTTAGAGCAAAATTGCATAACGTAAACCTATCGTGATCTATCACTAACAGGTCAGGACCTTTCACATCCGTTCGGCCTGGACTTATATGGGGATGAAGTGTTTTGGACAGATTGGGACACACAATCCATCCAAGCTGCTAATAAGCACACTGGATACAACAGAAGAACCCTTGGATCTGGCGTTGCTGGTATTATGGACGTCAGGGTTTTCCACAAGGAAAGGATCAGTGAAGCTAATCAGTAAGTACCTTAAGCCAGTTTTAGTTGCAGAATACGTTTTGGAATCTGACAACAAAACTATTATATTAAAAAAAGCGGATGGCATATCATTAGATAGGTCTTTATATAGGGTTAAAGCAACTTTAAGATTTCTAGAAAAGTATTCTGATTGAAGTGAACACTTTTAAAATTAATCGCTTCGGAAGTCTAAAAAAATGTGCCCAGATTATATGTTTTCAAAAATACATTAATTTTCATTAAACGCGATGCTTTCTTGAAATACATTATAAGTGAGACGCGTCCTTTTGCTCGTATGGCGTTTTCCCTCCATTATGCGTTGCCCGACACGCACTTGGCCGGCTTTTACGTATTTAACCCTGATATAACCAAAATCCATACTACAGGGACTGATACTATTTTTTATTAACAGATGCACCAAAAACAACGGAGGCTGTTCTCATTTATGCTTGCTAAAGCCAAGAGGTCGTTCATGTGCTTGTCCCATTGGAATCAAATTAAGCGTAAGTTATAACATTTTCATTATCTTGTGCTAACTGACTATCAGAGATAAATTTTCTGACTTGAGCGCGGGATTCTTATTAACAGAGCTGAGATGGCAGATGAATTTAAATGTTAAAAAATAAACCTTGGTTGTACCCTCATGACGAAGCCTACGTTGCGAATATGTAGGTATGTGTTTGTCAATTATTTATGTTGCTTACTTTCTGTAGCCGCCGTGCAGGCCACGTAGCCAACACGCCAATCGCTAACGCTCCGTAGCGATCGAAACGCAACTGTCACTGTAGCACTAATATGGAAGAGTGATAGACAGACACAAAGCGTTTCGTTGTCGAAGCGACAACGATTGTCACCTTGGCTAGGCCGGCAGGTCTGGATCTCGCCGACTCAAATAAAAAGCTTCGATTTGTAGTAAACTATTATAATCTTTCAAAAGGTACTGCCAAAACGGTTAAATGCAGAAAGTTGTTGTTGATAGTATGGAGGATGATGAAAGAGTGATTTGCAATATTTGACCAGTACAAAAATGGTTTTAAATTTAGGTGCCTATAATTGACCGCGATACACTATAAGTAGGTATGTGCAGCGCTGCTATTGGTCCTTTAGAAAATGCTTCCGAATACTAGCCGAGCCCGACGTCGACGGCTGCGTTTAGCTACTGCATTAAGAATATATTGAGATTTTTTTTATACAAATAAAAGGTTGCGTTCGCAACACTTTCATTAACGATGGATTTGTGTTTTATCAAACAAATAAATTAGTAGTCGGATCTCGTTCCTTCTGTTAATTCTTAAGGTTGTATTTTTTAAAGGTTTTATTTTTTAAAGTTATTTTTCACTTGAGTTGTTTTACATATCAGTTATCATTACTTTTGGATCGCCCCTCGTAATATGGAAAATTCTAATATATGATTTTATTTCTTTTAATTTAGGTATAACTATAAAACATTTAACGGTGTTAACTTTATTGCAGAAGGACGGTAAAACCTGCACAAACGGTCCAATAAACTTCCTTATCTTCGCCCATCGCACCGATATCCGTGTGATTTCGCTGGATGTGCCGTACCAAATAGACGTTGTGTTGCCTTTGCCGCCACTAAAGAACGCCCTTGGAGTTGATGTTGACCAAAAGACAGGTATTTGTTCATAAATTTGCAAGCTTTGAATTATGTCTATTTTTAGGGTTCCGTACCTCAAAAGGAAAAACAGAATCCTTATAGGATCACTGTTGCCCGTCCGTCCGTCTGTCCGTCCGTCCGTCCGTCCGTTCGTCCGTCCGTCCGTCTGTCAGTCAAGACCCTTTATCTCGGGAACGCGTGGAGCTATCGAGTTGAAATTAAAACCATATACTCAGGTCTACAGTCCATGGAAGCTGTGAAAAAATCAAACTTATGGTTTTTTTACGTTAACTTAGCGTAAAAAAACGATATGGCCGTTTATGGCGCAAAAAACGTATATTTCGGCATTCTCAAGTGAATCAAAATTTATAGGGTACTTCCCGTTGACCTAAAACTATGAAATTTAGCAAGTAATGTCGTCTTACAAGTAGCGACAGGAAAAAATCTGAAAACTATAAATTTGTAAAAAATGAAAATAAATGATAAAACTAGTTTAATTTGTACGGAACCCTCGGTGGGCGAGTCCGACTCGCACTTGTCCGGCTTTTTTTTACATATGAGATCTCAAATCAACCTTACTGACCAACTCTACTCTCTTCTTATTTACTCATGAGATTCTTCATTTGATTATTATTTGATTTACTTTATAATTCAGTTAATCGGGGGATCAACCATGTTATTTTTAACCGACTTCAAGATTTCAAAAGGAGGAGGTTATCAATTCGGTTGTATGTTTGTTTTTTTTAATGTTTGTTACTCCATAACTCCGTCATTTCTGGACCGATTTTGAAAATTCTTTTTTTGATTGTAAGTATATACATACAGATTGGTCCCGTTTTGGTCAAAACGCAGTTCTGATGATGGGATCCATGAGGAATCGAGGGAACTCCTCAAATGTTAAAGGCATACATATAGTGGTTTTAGTATTTTCATCAACAAATCAAGCATTTACATATAAAAAAGTGACATTTGATGAAGTGGAACTGCTGATGATGATCAGAACGGAACTCTTCAATGACGCATAGTTCACGTTTGGCGATTTGTCCTCTTCGTTATGATTGGTAAGCAAGTTAGGTTTTCAAGACACATTTTTGTCAAGCTCGAGTTCTGATGATGGGATCCATGAGGAATCGAGGGAACTCCTCAAATGTGAAAGGCATACATATAGTGATTTTTGTATTTTCATCAACAAATCCAGCATTTCCATTTAAAAAAGTGACATTTGATGAAGTGCAGCTGCTGATGATGATCAGAAATATCAGAATGGAACTCTTTAACGACGCATAGTTCACGTTTGGCGATTTGTCCTCTTCGTTATGATTGGTAAGCAAGTTAGGTTTTCAAGACACATTTTTGTCAAGCTCGAGTTCTGATGATGGGATCCATGAGGAATCGAGGGAACTCCTCAAATGAGAAAGGCATACATATAGTGATTTTTGTATTTTCATCAACAAATCCAGCTTTTACATAAAAAAGTGACATTTGATGAAGTGGAACTGCTGATGATGATCAGAATGGAACTCTTCAACGACACATAGTTCACGTTTGGCGATTTATTCTCTTCGTTATGGACCCAACCCCAAACTTGGACCTGGACTTTTTTTTGAACTGCGATTCAGATAAGTGGGTTAGGTTAGGTTAGAACTGTGACCCTTACAGAAACGAAATGCTATCAGAACATTGGGTTAGGTTAGGTTAGAACTATGACCCTTATAGAAACGAAATACTACTAGAAACGTGGGTGGTTTTACCTCATTTTAGTTAGGCAAAAGATGCTGTCTTTTTCATTTCATTGTCTGGAGTGCACCATCAACAATAAGTAACCTTTCAACGGCATCCCCCATTGAAGTCGGTTTTTTTTTCTTAATTTATTTCGTCTTGTGTTTTCGATTAGGTAAATATCCCCTAATTACATATTTTTTGTATGATAACATTATATTTATATGAACAGGTCTTATATACTGGACTGACACTGCTGAGAGGAAAATTCAACGCTCTAATAAAGCTGGTGAAAATATCCAAACAATAATAGGCAAAGGCCTTCATACTGCAGATGGTATCGCGATTGATTCAAGCGGGAGGAAGGCGAGTTAAATAGAGAGTTAAATGTATTTTGAGAGGAAACTCTAAAAGTATTTATGCTCAATTATTATGTTTTGTTACAGATTTATTGGACTGATGGCGGTCGTAACAGTATAGAGGTCGCTGAATTAGATGGAAGTAATAGGAAAGTTTTAGTGTGGACTGGGCTAGGTATGTTTCCATCAAAACATGACTAACATCACGACAGTGAAAATAAAGACTATATTAACATAACGTTTAACATTGTCGGCAGATTCTCCACGAGCGATTGCTTTACACTATGACCTGGGTTATATGTTTTGGTCGGACTGGGGCACTTCAGCTAAAATTGAAAGGGCTGATATGGATGGCAAAAACAGGCAAGACTACGTAACTCTCATCACGTAAATAGCTCAGTACTGTAATCATATAAAAGTAGTCCTAATTTCTTTTTAATTTTAGGCGTGTTATTGTGGACAACGACATTAAATGGCCGAATGGCTTAGCCGTTGATCGTGTCGAGGGTCGTCTCTATTGGAATGACGCAAAAGTCTATACCATTCAGACCTCAGACTTCAGTGGTAACGACCGACGCACTATTCTGCATAAAGTCCAATATCCCTACGGTATCGTGATCGTAGGTCCATATATCTATTGGACGGACTGGAAGACGGAAGCATTGCACAGAGCCAACAAGACGAATGGGAATGATTCGATAATTATTAGAGAGAACTTGAAAGGTCTAATGGATATTCGAGCAGTTCAGGTGAGTGCAGGTTATGGAAGCAATATTAAGATGTGACACTAAGAAAAATCCCTATTCATACTAGTTTGGTGTTTAGAAAATGTTAATAAATTTGTAGCAATAGCAGGTAGGGTTAGCTGTAGATAGTCAGAATGAAACATTACACCAAACATAACCTGGCTAGCGACAGATAATACGCGAGTACTTACGTTTCCCTATATTTTCAGAGTGAACACCTCGCGAAAAACTTATGTGGTTTTAACAACGGGGGTTGCTCCCATCTGTGCCTCCGTTCACCGGAAGGATATTCCTGCGCTTGCCCAACCGGTATCTTATTTGAAAATCAAACGGAACAAAACCCCAAGAAGTGTAAGAAACATCCAGATAATTTTCTTGTGTTCGCGACAAGAGGAAGCGTGGCGTTTATATCTTTGGACACTCCAGAACAGTGGGACGTCACCCTTCCAGTCACCGAAGTTCAGAATTCTATTGCAGTTGATTTTCACTGGGACAGAAAATTAATATTTTTTACTGATGTAGAAAAGAACGTTATAAGGTTTGTAAAACTCAACTTGCGTGAAATTTATCAAACTTGGAAAATATGGAAAATAATTTCGTCGTTCTGTTTTAGATCTATTAACATGCTGAACATGAGCGAGACAAAAGTCATAGTGAAGAACAGATTGGATACTCCAAATGGCCTAGGTGTCGATTGGATAGCAGACAATATTTACTGGACGGACAATGAGTATAAGGCATGTAATTTTGTGTTTATGTAGGTACATAATTATATTCCTATTCTTAAGTAATCATTGTCTTAAACTCAGAAAAAAACGTGTCAACATTCACCTTACATTCCTTTACATTCTACCTTATTTGTCACTACCATATGTCTGGTTGCAGGTAATAGAGGTAGCACGATTGGATGGATCATGCCGAAAAGTCTTGATTAATGGCCTCACAGAACCAAGAGCGATAGCGTTATTCCCCGCTAAAGGGTAAGATCACGTTAAAACTAAAATAATATACCCTATATTATATAGTTTTGGATTTTTTAATGGAGTAACTAATATATTTAATTTATTTTTCAGGTACTTGTACTGGAGCGACTGGGGCGAACATCCTAGCATTCAACGAGCTTACTTAGATGGAACCCAGAGGACAGTGATCGTAAATAAAGACTTAGGCTTTCCTAACGGTATAACGATAGATTTTAGAGACAGGCGATTGTACTGGACTGACGCTTTAAAGGACAGAATCGACACGTCAGATTTGCACGGTAACCACAGAGTACAGCTGATACCCGATGCTAAACATCCCTTTGGTATGACACAGGTAAGGCGAATTATAACTTGATCTAGTTAAAATTAATATACCTAGTATAATCCATCAATAAGCTATCACGACATTCATGAAGTTGCAATGAGATGTAAATGCTTACATTATTTATTATTAAAAGAGCAAATTAATGAAAATAATACATGTTAATTTTCAGTTCAACGACTACATCTTCTGGACAGACTGGTTTAAAAAGTCCGTAATGCGAGCCGACAAGAAGACAGGAAAGAACATCACAGCGTTGCGAACTGACCTGGAAATGGCGATGGAGATAAAAGCCGTGACGTCAGAGAAACAGCGCGGATGGAACCCGTGCAAGGAGGGCAATGGCGGTTGCTCGCATTTGTGTCTCTTCAAAGGACACGATTACATCTGCGCCTGTCCGGATGAAGCGGACTCAAGGCCCTGTGACACAAGTAATGCCTTAGCCACAGATTCCGCCCCGAACTATTTTGCGCGACACTGGCTCTAAAGTTATAATTCCATTTAATTTTCACGCCCTATGCTCAAACGTCAGCGTTAAGCGAAATCGTTTATTGCTTAATTTTAGTTGACTTAAGAGTTCAAAGACTGACATTTTACATGCGCAAAGTAATCAGAATAGGTGCATCATTTTCATTGAATCTACCTTAATTTCATAATACCAAAATACCTATATTTAAACGAAATAGTGTCAAAACGCTTAAATCCCAGATAAAAATGTGTTTCTTAAAACTCTACGTTCTCAAAATGCTTCAGATCGACGTAGTGTCAGAATACCAGAATACCTAAAACTCGAATTATTTTAATAAGTATATTTAGTAAATAAATAATTGGTAATACGACTAAGGTTTTAACAAAGCAAGTTTTAAGCACGTAGGTATGACAAAGAAGTATTTAAACTTACTATATTTAAAAAAAACCGGCCAAGATCAGATCACGCTGCACGCATATTGAAGGGTTCCGTACCTTCAAATATTCATGATGCAAAAAGCCGTACAAGAAAATGGTGGTGTATCTTGGCGGCACCTCTTTTTTTAAATCTCATTAATGTCTGAACCGATTATCATCAGAATAATTTTTGTAAGTAGAGTCAGAGTAACCTATCACGCGAACAGATTTTAAAAATAATCTCTGAATCGGGCAAGGTACAGGAATATAATTTTCATATAATTTAGGGACGGACTACAAACATTTTTTTACAGTTTTATGACTTTAAGTTACGCAATTAATAAACGATTTTTGTTAAAGTCGCCCATACAAAGTGGCAGTTGCCCAACCCTTTCTATTGTTCCATCCTCTGCTCTGATGCCACCTAATAAAAGGGACTTGTATTTAGCTCAGCTGTAAGGCCTGTAAGAACAGTCGAAGGCAAAAATATCGATCCAGACAAATGGCTCATAAATATGTGAACACGACTTTATTGTCTAAGATGTAAGAGCGTACACATATTTTTGAAACTTTGGGAATGTATATATATTTATGCCCTTGACTGTACCTAATCGACTTTTGGCTTAAAACAGAAGAAATTCGGCGATACGGCACATTCGATGGAAACGTACATTTAGGCACCTTATAGCATTTGTCTAAAAAATAAATAAAAGGAAAATTTGCTTTCGTTTTGCAGTTCCGAATCCCAAGGTCGACATTAGTCTGCGGCCACCATATCCGGACTACGAAATAGATCTGGATGACCTCGACAAAGGCCCCCCAACGCCCACTCAAATCCCAGACACAAGTATCATGAGCATCTTGCTGGTTGTTATCGGGGTTTTCGTTTTCATTATCTTGGCTATAATTGTCCTGGCAATTGTTTGTGGTAAGTTTCAAGGGTTTATCGACTTAATGATTAATAATGATACCGCCGCGTGAGTTCAAAAACCTTAAGAGTTGCCAGATTTAAGTGGCGGTAGGTGAGGCACATCTCTCTTAAAACCAACAGTTACTGAAGGTAGCAAGTTTCACGAAAGGCGTAGGTGAAGTAGCATCACTTGATTTGACCATAAGTAGTATTCTTGCAACGTAAAAAACCAGTTATTGCAGTAAATTTACCTTTACACACCTTACAATTTATTTAAAATGGTAGTGATGACTGTGCAATTACAGTAAAAATAAAACGCGAGCACGGCGGAGAACTGAAGGAGAACTACCGAGAATCAGGCGGGCACATCTCCTTCCACAACCCGAACTACAACTGCACCACCGGCGGCGGCGGCGGCCCCGACTCCACTGAGCGCAGACCTAATCGATTCCAAGGCATCTTCAAATATGACAAAAACCAGGTAAGCCATTTTGTTACATAAAATGTTATAATATGGACCTACATATAAACACGGATAGCAATTAGAATAATATTGAGAAATGTATGATAAGCCATAGTTGAAGTACCAGCGTAATATACAAAAGCGAACCTTTGTTCACTCTCTCTAACTATATTCGCAGTTATTGATATTCTCTTACCCTATTTTATAGTCGGCGGTCATCGTAGCTGAATTACTTACAAAAAAGGCGAATTTTGGTTATAGGTAGGTACCTATAACCAAAATTCGTGGCTCCAAAAGTTGATGTTACACCGCCGATGAGCAATAACTCCAGCTGTCTATTCAAGTAAAACAGTCATTTCTGACGTATATTTACGGACACTGGCAGTGAACCGAAAGTGGATTAGGCATGACTTACCTTTCTTTTATGTGTAGGAGCGCGTCACAAACGTGTACATCCCAGAGGGAACCAGCTTGCTCCCGCCGCCGCCACCGCCACCGCACCGCCAGCCGCCACGGCCCGCCACACACGATGACTTTGAGCCCGTCACGTTGCACTCCTTTGCCTAATGCGAATAAGACGTTAATGTGTATCGCATACTGTAGAGCACGAACAACAGGCGCACAGAGGTGAAAATTAGACATAAAGCTATATTTTATTTTATTTTTGGCAGTGCGCGATAGGTACCTATAGCATTTGGCCAATATTGAAAAAGTACTCATATAAATGGGGCGTCATAGAATATCGCACCAGAAGCGATATTCGACTGGATACTATGTTGTAATGTGCCTACATGTCTACGAAGTATTTCGTAATATAAATATTAATAAACGAAACCAACATTCACTTTATCCAAAAAAATTACGTTGCTTTCTCCATAGTCTAACTAAGTCTCATCGACTATTTTATAAAGTCTTGTTTTTGTCTGTTCACCTCTGTCGCCTCTCTTTAGGTAGTCTCTCAAAGAGGTCTTGTTCTTCAATAGACCTATAATTAATTAAACTGTACACAATAATGTTAACCAAAGTTATTAAATGAAAGGATTTACATCGACATAAGAGCTACACGAACGATATCAAAGAAATTTTAATACGAATATAGATTAAATGCACTTACCGGCCGTAATTTCACCTGACAACGCGTATTGCTTTAAGATGGTGCACGACATACCAATGAATCGAAGTGTTCGGATCTTAACGTACCTACTTACTTGTAAACCTA
This sequence comes from Cydia strobilella, assembly GCF_947568885.1. Taxonomy (NCBI): domain Eukaryota; kingdom Metazoa; phylum Arthropoda; class Insecta; order Lepidoptera; family Tortricidae; genus Cydia; species Cydia strobilella. Next base: position 15,088,772 of record NC_086045.1, on the reverse strand, counting down.
TGGTTAGGTAGTTCATTAAAATTGTTATCATCGAACTCTATACGCTCTCAGTATTTGAATTGCGTGTCTGCACAATTGCAATTGTTTCATTTATAGGCATGTTTGTGTGGATTGCTCATAAGGTCATTGCTTTAATTATTATTTATGACCGAATAAACGATTTACGGTACGGATATGATTTGGGCTTTGTTAACTCGTGAGGTAAACAACAATATCTCTGGTTTTGTGAAAAATGCCGATGTGTGAACTCTCAAATGCTACCGTAATCTCAACGGCAGTATTTCAGGTTTAAATTAAATTAAATAAAAATCTAATATAGTAATATGGTGGCACAAAATATCCTAAAGAAGTCGAATACCTACGGTTAGGTTAATTTAGATCCAGATTTTAACGGGATTTAAAGTCAAACGTGTGGATATCGGTGCCTACTATATAAAGAATAAAGATATACTTGTCAATTGCAGCCTCAGAAAATTAAACAAAAAAAAACTTATCTACTTATTTAATAAATTCATGTTACTTGTATGGAAGCCATTAGACTTTATTTAGTTCTAGTTTGTGATTGACAGTCGGTTTAAAGATTTGGTTTTCAACCGTTACCTATGATTATGATGAATGTACATAATAAATAATAGATAACTAACCATAACGTTTGCTATAAATGTTATAATAATGAAACTATACTTACATATGGTATCTACTTATTTGGCTTTGGCCTTTAAGTGGCATTAATTACCAGCCTGCTGCGGTACAAAACCCCCCGAAATTAATAACAATTCTTTATTCCAAAAAATAAGTACAATATTCCAAAAATCACCAAATGTTCTTGGTATTCCATTTCTTTACCAATATTTCGGTCACGACGCTACCAGGAAGGCAACTTTCTTGCGCGTATAGGTAGGCTGACCTAACTTACCCACTGGCTAAAATGCTTTATAAAGTTATTTTCAGATCGTCAGAGTTCCTCTGTGCCCCAGTTACTTAAACTTAGTAATCTTCGTTAAATAGTTCCTCTAAGTTTTATATTTCGGCTCGCTTGCTTACCCTGCCTCTCACAAATCCCGTTTACCTCTATCACGAACGAGAACTAATGTTGGTACCTGTACTGCGTTAGCTACGTTGCACGAACGAATCGCTTTCAAGTCAACAGCAACAATTTAAATTAAGGTAAAATTCAAAGTTATTCCGTCAAATATTTTACATATAGTATAAGAAAAATAACATCTTTGTACTAAATAAAAGATAAACATATTGTTATAATACTTATAATTTACAAATAGGAATAAGTGTTTAGAGTATGAACTACTTACAAGCCAAAGGCTTAATTTGTAAATAAATTAAAGTATTGATACCTACACGTATACCTACTTATAATGTAGGATATAACAGTGATATGACGATTACTTTGTTATCAAGTTATCATTATTAATTAATACGAAAAACATATACCTAAGGAATTAAGGAAACATTCGTCCTTTCCTCTATTTTGATAACACGTTTGATAATCTCATTCTTAATAACATGTCAGACACTTTGATGATTTAAACATGATTATTTCTAATTTACGAACAAACAATACATACTTATCGCGATGGGTTCTATTAAAAATTATACCAACAGTTTTAACATGAAAACTATATAAGTAGAATCTTTAAAACTCCTTAAGAATTATCGATAATAATTGTTGTAGTTTCCTCGAGAATGTTTGTTTTTACGGAATGGTACAACTGAATGGTAAAAAATTTATGAAAAGGACTCCTAGATATTTAAATACCTAATAATATATGTATTATTTTTGTACAAGTTCCACGTCTCACTCAGGCTCAGGGCTGAGACTTAAGAAACTTTAATTAGTTTAGTACATAAGTTAAAGTGGTGTCATATGGATACATGTATCCATAGGGGCGGGTGCTAGTATGGTAGGTAGGTACTGGCTTATGCAATGCACCCATAAGCACGGGGAGCTGTTTGTACATATTTAGGAAATGGTATTAACAGCATACCATATATATATGCATATATTATATATACTTCGAATCATGAATATATTAAATTGTTATACTTTCAGTTTAATATTTTCCAAACAAAAATAAAGAACGTGTTATATAGGTTATAGAGATAAATTTCACCAAAATAAATATGGTGACAATAATATATCAATGTAAATAATTAGTTTTAATCATGAGCTGATGCCGTTATGTTACACTACATTGTAAATAACAGATGTATTTTTTTAGTTTACGGGATACTAGGTTTTGCTAGCATGGCGCAGTCGCGGCTTCTCAACCTTACTACTCGACATTCTACAACTGTAAACAACCCGTTGGAGGAATGTAATCTCATTTCATATAAATCATTTGTTAAAACTGCCGATTATTTTTTCTAAAATGTAAAATGGAATATCTGCAAAATGGAACATGCCTATTATATCCAAATGTCAATTCAAAATCTAGTTTGGTATTTTATAAGAAAATGCTGGAGTGATATCCGATCTTGATTTTTGACATAAGTACCTGAGACAAATTTTACACGGACAGGCCGCTTTCGGACGTAGGCTAGGTAATATTTTTACGTCCAACATTCAGGTCGCAGTTTTTTAAGACGAAGGTTTTCAATCAGTGTGTGTTGATTGTAATGACAAACGGCACCCACCTACCTACCCAAAGAACAAAGGAGCTCACAAAAATAATATTGACGGAGAATTAAGGTCGTCAGCGATCCTGAGTTGCCAGAGTTAAAAGTAGTGGATATTTGGTAGGGCAGCGATCCCGAAAAATGCAGCGCCGAGATTCCCCAAGACGATCTGGCCGACATCGCACGAAACCGTTGGATGAGGCCAGAGAACGAACGGTGGTTGTAACAAACATCCTTGTGGTTGTGAAGAGGGGAGGCCTTCGTCCAGCATTGGAAATCTTTTGACTGATTTGATGATGCCAGGTCAAATCTAAATGGCCGAGAATAATTAAAAGGAATATTGCCCGCTAATTAAAACAGCTGTTTTGTTGTACAATTTCAGGTACTCTTGTTGGCTGTATAGGTACAGCTAAATCAAATTAAAAGCACCTCCTAGTTAAAATACCAGACCTTAAAATTTGTATTTCGGGAATAGAACTTTCGAGTAAACCATAAAATAATCAAATTATGTTTTTTGCTTTCTTTTAATTGTGCATTTTTACGTCGATGCCTCGCGCAAAAATGCACACAAAGTTTCACAGGGTGTTTTAATCTAAGGTAGGATTAGGGTGGTAATTAAATGAACAGATGGTTTCAGAGAGGTAAAATAAAGTAACGAAGAATTTTGACACAAATGCTATAGATATGCTTTTACGTTTTTACAAATACAATTGTTATAGTCGGACGGTTTTAAAATGTCGGAATCCACTTAAAGGATTACCTACCGATGAATGGCATTGTTGTCTTTTGTTAAGCCCAACCGCTAATTGGCTGTGCAAAATGGAATGCAATAACAACAAAAGATTCCATACAGATAACAACCTTATCGCTTGAAGAATAGAGTTAAAATTACAATAGCAGGTACTCGATATAGAACCTTTTGGAATGCAGGGCCGTGGTCACCCAAGCGTTTGTTTATGTGAGTCACAACAATGCCAACAAAAGACAACAATGCCATTCATCGGTAGGTAATCCTTCAAGTGGATTCCGACATTTTAAAACCGTCCGACATAAATATGTTTATGTATACATTATTAGGAGTAAGTGAAGCAGCTAATTAACTACACACAAAACAATAATTGTTCATGAGAAGACATCTCGTTGCAATAAGGTACATCGATGGTCATGTTAAGGTACAGACAGCACCAGAAGTAGGTACTTAGCGGAAGAAATGCTCTATGTACCTACTCTGTACAAAACCTTAATTACATAGTTGATAGTTATTTGTTTTACAAGAAGGCAAAGTTGGTGTTTAACTCCTGGTCCTAATATTGATATCCGAGTAAGCGAAAGATTCCAAAACTTAAATTGATTTTAGAAAAGTGGAATCTTAAGCGTTCCGAAGATTTAACGCGGTTAAACAAACTTTGCTACCGATTGAAACACAAAATGGCACACAAGGGGGCAAAGTTGTTGTTTAACCGCTTGTGCTAATATTGATAACCGAGCAATCGAAAGACTACAAAATTGAACCACGAGCGTAGCGAGTGGTTCGTGAACTGGAATCTTGAGCGTTGTGAGGGTTTCAAGGCACGAGGGTTAAACAAACTTTGCCTCCGAGTGAAACACAAAATTTTTCACCACACCAACGCGAACAAAATACTAACTATGAAATACCAAAAAAATCAAACGAAATCAAATTCAAATGTACGTAATAATGTATCATTCAAAAATCATCATTTAAAAGTAAATTTTACCAGCTAACATAAGGAAACAATTCAAAACTTGGTGATTACTTTGCCGCACATTTGGATTAAATGCAACTTTCTAATTAGTTTTTGAACAATCAAGAGGGCCAATTGGTGAGGTGAAAATTTTTGAGCACTTTAACAGCTACTTCTACTGCTGCTGACTGTACAACCGGTAACTCCGTTACTTTTGTGATAGTTAGATTTATTAATTAACGATACATTCCGCCCCGCTTGTTTGCTAGGAATTTAAGTGAAGATATTAACACCACTTTTAAAAACTGTAACATTATTGAAAGAATGTCTCTAAATAATCTTTAACAAGATCAAAAAAATATGAAGAAGCCGTGTCGCAAAATTTGATTTATTTGAAAACGGGAGCTTAGCTCCTTATATAGCATATTAGTTATAAATTAATTGGAGATTCAGCATACTCAGGTTTAGGGAAGGCTCAACACACAAACTATGTAAATGATCAACGTTCCTATGTCTGGAACTCTTTAAAATGAAAACCACATGAGTGGCTTGACATCTAAATAAAACTTTATATCTTTGAAATATTTTGATGTCGGTTATGTAGGTTATTGATTTTGTGTTTGTTACTCAGATGATTTTACATGTAGCTGTAAAGGGAAAGAGTTATACAATACCTATAGGAGTGCTGTGATACCAGATGCTTTGAAAGCTATAGAATGGAGAACTAGAGATGGCAGTTACTATTATTAAATATTTAATATTTGCAAAAGTTGACTTCACCGTCAGACTAAGCCATCCGACATGTGTCGGCGGCCGATCGTAAAATCAGGCAGATCATGAAATCCCTAGGCATATCATGAATCGCGAAAATCCATGAATCTAGTATATAACTGGATCAGGCATGAGAGGTGGGGGGAAATGACCGGACAGACGGATAGTCTTATGTATCTTTCAGTAGGAGTAGCAGAGAACATATTAAATCACATTTACAATCGGGTCTATCGCGAATTTATTTTGTTACCTTTATTTACCGACGTTTCGACACAGGATTCACTGGTTGTGGTCGCGGCTAACTGACGTCCCAGCAAAATGTCAAACCAGAGATTTGTGTGACTACCCCACGAAAAGTGCATTTAAAGTTAGTAGCAGAGAAAGCGCTATTATTGTTTGTCCTTGTCATATTCTCAGTTTTTTGTTCCCCGCCGTAAATTTAGTATGGTTTATGGTGGGCAACAAATAAACTCGACTACGACCAATCATATTGTAGCATTGCGAATGTTCTGTCCCTCACGGACGCACGTGTATAGCACATCTATAGGATCCTATCATCTATGCGAAAATCATTGCCTTGTTCCCTGAGTCGACGGAGCCCTATTTCTTGACAGTTTTTCCTTCGGGCATCTGAAGCAACCTAACAAACCTCTCCTACCTATCTATTGGTTTAATGTGATTACACGGATTACCGTCAAAACATTACACAGGAACTTTACGATCGGTCGCCTACGCAGTATCCTTAAGGTGCGTCTACGCTAGGCGAACCGAGCACGAGCGAAGCACGAGCGGAGCCGTTCTCGGCTTCGTCGTTCGCAGCGTCAAGTGTGGACGTACAACGAACCTGCAACGATTACTTCCCTCGAACGTAGTTTTCCGCAGTGTGCTCGCGGCACGAATATGGACGATATTAATAATATTGCGGCAGCCGCTGCTGTTGCAGCGATTATTATAGCAGTAGTCAGCAAAAAAGGAAAAAGGCCAAGACGATGGGGATCTACAAATCTATATAAAATGAGATCCAAGCAACAAAATTTAGATTTGCTAACCATTTTGAGAGGTCAAGAAGCAACTGGCCAATTTAAGAACTTTCTTCGAATGACATCGACAAACTTTGAGAATTTACTACGCTCAATTGGACCGCACATTGCAAAACAAAATACCAGATTTCAAGAGGCTATATCCATTCAGCACAGTTTTGGGTCCCATATCAATGAATTATTTTGATATAATTCAATTAATTGCAAAAAAGCATCTTCGGTCCACGTTTCCATGATGCTCGGCTCGAGCGACCGACGTCTGTCACTAAACACGTCCACGAGCGCACTGCGAGCGCGAGGCAAATCCCTTTGTGTTCGTCAAAAAACCGACAACCGGCGGAACGCAAACGAGCACGAACGAAACGCTCGCAGCGCGCTCGTTCGAGGCTTGTAAGTCGGTCCACATTAGACGAATTGTGTTCGGCTCGTGCTCGGCTCGCCTAGCGTAGACGCACCTTTACCACGAGTTTGACACTGACATATTAGCTGGCGACTGCGTAAACTCACTCACAATGCATCTTCCTCGTACTGACATTGCTGCAAGCGAGATGCACTGCGTTAAAGTTGACGCAGTCGCTAGCGTTTAAGGCCGGTAAAACTCATGGTGAGGGTACAGATATGTTGAACGCTCAGGGCTGATGTAAACGTATTTCGTTGTCCCGACACTGTTCGTGCCAAAATTCAGTAATATTATGTTTGTCGATTTGGCCAAATTCATGTGTAGGTTTAACATTAGGTAAAGAATAGTACGGCTTGGGCACCAGTGCCTCCTGGGTCCAAAGTCGTCAGATTTATTATATTGAACATTAAAAAATAGAATTTATTCGAATTATTCGTTTTATTTTTCACCTTAAAATTAAAATAAATTAATTGACATCGCATAAATCAAAAAAATATAGGTATATCATTTTTTCACAGAATTGTAACGATTTTTGAGTTCGTAAGCAAGCCATTGATTCGAAGATTAATAAATCATACGAATATCAAATTACAAAATATATATTAGGCAGGGCAAAACCTTGGCTTATCGGTGATACTGTGATACTGCGTTATTATCTTACGCTGAGCTCACAATGGTGAGAAGTAATCAATTAAATAGATGCCAACCCGATTGCAAGCATCTAAACTGACAGCTGCCATCGATATTTATAACTTGTATTTCCTCATGGTGAGATCTGTGTAAGTTAATAATGCAGTATCACCGAATTACCAAGTATCACCAATAAACCAAGGTTTGCCTACCTCACAACGATAATAATTTACTACAAAGATACTAATTTATTCTGCAAATAGAGAACAACAACGCTTTAACGTGTTTATTTTTTACAAAATATCGGACGAGTTGTGTCAAAATATCCCTTTTTGTGCTTGTATAAAAACACGTTAAAATGTGTCAAACAATCGATGGTCCATTGTCATCACTCGAACTCCTAGTTCAGTAAAGGTCATCGTGCATCGGTTATTGAGCTTTTGCCAAAAAGTTTCATTCTTAATTAAAAAAACACTCGTTTATGCGCTTTGCGAATTTTTGCTATTTTATATTAATATGGATAAACGAAATACTCCATTGTCCATTGTGCTTGATCCAATACACACTGACTCAACTGACTGTTTTATGTGTTAAATAGTAGAGTAGGGAATAGTTAGATATCAACTATTCCCATAATTAATTACCATTATAAAAATAATATTAGTCTCATCTACCTACCTACCGTATAGTGGAATCCGTTTATTATGACTCCGCTTATACTGACCAACCACTTACTATGACGTAATTACTTTGCGAAGTTTGATGGTTTTCGTATTTAAAAAAACCGGCCAAGTGCGAATCGGACTCGCGCACGAAGGGTTCCGTACCATTAAGGATAAAAAAAAGCAAAAAAGTCACGTTTGTTGTATGGGAGCCCCACTTAAATATTTATATTATTAGTTTTAGTATTTGTTGTTATAGCGGCAACAGAAATACATTATCTGTGAAAATTACAACTGTCTAGCTATCACGGTTCATGAGATACAGCCTGGTGACAGACAGACAGACGGACAGCGGAGTCTTAGTAATAGGGTCCCGTTTTGACCCTTTGGGTACGGAACCCTAAAAATGTGACAGTCGCATAAGATGACTTCGCTTATAGTGACAAATCGCTTATAAATCCTATTTTCATGTCTCCTCACGTCTTTCTCTATGAGGACGTTAGGTGTGTGCGTCGCGTGTAAGTTGTTTTAGTTTTTATTCTCAGTGACAAGTTGATAATTGGTACAAGGTTAATAAAACTCATCTCTCACAAAGGAATATGGGATTAATTTGGAAAAATTAACAAAAATAAAAAGTTAATCAACTATGTTTTATATGACGCTTAGTATGACGTGTTTGTCACATCCCTTCGATGTCATTATATGCGGATTCTATTGTACTTTGAAAATCACCATCTTTAAGTCCGTATGCTTGATATTCGTATCCTTACAATCGTTGCCACAAATATGTTTTTGTATAATTTATAAGATAAAATCTGGGCAATTTTATCGTTATTTGTAACAATGTGTGCCTTGAAATCAAATAGCCTCACATGATGGTATTAAAACTATTAGGTGCCAATTATGTGAACGTACCTACTTATGTCATATTCGTGATAAATTCCACAGTAACTTTTACTTACTTACTAAGTAGATTAAGGTGCATTGGGATAATTTCAAATGCGGGGTAATTTTGAAAATGGCAAATATCTACTAAACTTGAAGCATTTTCTACTGTAGCAAAAGTGAGCAAGATCCCTTGGTGAGCTTAGCAGTTAGTGTTGACAAAGTATTCAGTACTAATGGTTTAGTCGATATTAACGATTTTGGAAATGACGCCAATGGACTTTACATAAAAGACAACAATTATCATCTTTAACTCGTTTATTTTGTAATTTCAGATAGGTAATTAGAATACCCATTCTACTATAAATTAGGTAAAGTACGTATACCTATATGTTAATATGAAACGACTGTGTATTTATATAACAATTGCTTGGTGCACCCTCAGAACCAGAGCCAAAAGCTAACTAAGAGGCTTTACACATATTGTTAATACAATACCAACACTTCAACACCTACGCCTATAGTTCAGAAGATCAACAAAGACTAGAAAACGATGGAAATAATCATTAGTACAATAAAGATAAAAGTCTAGATAAATTGATTTGATATAAAACTCAGGTACATGTTAACACTTAAGCCGTACAACTAAGAAGCTATTTACACAGTGCAATCTTTGGCACATAGATATATATAAGAAATATATTTTACAGATCTAAACATATTACACGTATATAAACTGAACACGAAGAAGGTGAGATCAACCTGAACTCGCAAATTGTCATTGCGATGTTTTTTTTTTAAATTTGGTGGACCAACTTCTAACCTCCATGGGTTCGAAGTTTGTCTACCAATGAAACTGAATGAATAGATTTTTGTTACATGTAGGTACACACTAATTTAAAAGGAATGTAATGTAGCTCTTTCAGTCCACTGTTGTGAAAAATAGTGTAAATCGGAATGTTTTAGGAGAATAGCAAAATATCAGACAATTTAATTTTGTCTGTAAAATCCCTGTACGGTTACGAAATTTGATATAATATTGTCTTGAGCGTCGCTTACTTTCGGATGTTAGGTATGGTATCGTTTTAGCTCTGGAAACACCTCCATGAGGACCAGTTCGAAGAGTTCCTGAAACAAAACGAACATAAATAAATACTTACATAGGTACTATAACTACTATATTTCAAGACCTACGAGTATATTGAAACTAAGTGACATTTCTTAGAATATAAAAAATATACGTACTTGTAGGTAGGTATTTATATAAATTAAATTTTTGGTATGAAAAGGTAAAACGATTATTTCATAAAATAATTCCTCGTCACTAATTTATACGGAAATGATATAAAACTTAACCGATAGTTCGGCTCCGACCTGTGACAGGTCGGTCGAACTTTCGCCCCTCCCTTTTTATGGGTTAGCCCGAAGTTAATATCTTGGCTTGAGCATGACGTCAGCTTAGTATGATCCAAGGAACAACCTTGACAAGCGGCATCGCCTGAGACCAAACTGCACATTAAGAAGGGAGTGGGGAGTATCACTTTATATTCACAACAGTGAAATATCACTGCAGTTACTTGTCCCACTATAGTTACTAGGCCACGGAAGCGAAATACGTGTCGAGGTTTTTGTAGCTGGTGGTGTATTTAGGTATTCATTAAATTTATTTCCGTATTTATTTTTGCGGTGGGAGAGATGTAACTTTAGCAGGCTTTGTTCTTTAACATACATAACATTTTTTATCCAGAGAAAAGATCTGGGCCCTGCTCGCTACAGATAGCTCAGGACAGAGAAAAATTGATTTCTTTAGCCATCACCTGAGTAGGGGTTCGTGCATAACAATAAACCTAAAACTACCTATATTCTGTTTTTTATTCCGTAGACTAAAATGACGTTTCATGTGTAAGACATGACATTTCTTAGTACTACATGAAATGTCATTTTAGTCTACGGAATAAAAAAAACAGAATATACATAATTAACAATACACCACTCAATATATATGACTTTATTTTTTCTTATATTTTAAAAACTGTGTAACTTTATTATTTGCATGAAATAAGGCTTTTTTTTATTTTATCCAGAGAATCAACCAAAAATTACAATCTTAAAAATAAAATCCAGTAAAAAAATTTAGCGGCGAACGATATAAATATCACTGTCCCGATACTTGCATGAATCAATTTATCAGAGTAAACGACAGATTCAGTGGAGCGCGCGTTTTTAGCACCGAGCCAACAAGGTAAATAATTTTAGAACAGATATCTCGACGCTATTGCTAAGATGTGAGAATTCCTCGATAGTGCGTTGGCAGAATTTGATATGCTTCCGCGTTATAATGAGTCTAAGATATAAGCTGCGTTTTGTGTTTATATTAACAAAATATTTAAATTGAAGTTGCTTTACTAATCTTGAAATAAAGTGATATTCATATTTTCTCCGGTATAAACAACTAGGTTTTAAGATAAACAAGTGATTTTGAACAATGCCTATCTTATTCAGTGCTGTGGCTCTGGAAAAAGTTGTTTTATCAAGATTTGCGTGTTGTGAGGGAAATTTCTTAGAAATTGCGAATGAGGTGTTATCAAAGGTTTCGCTACAAAACGGAAAATGTACATATTTTCATGGACCTTACTTGTTTAACTACATTGCTGAAAATGGACATTTATATTTCTGCATCACAGACAAAGTAAGCGACTTTTAATGCATATTTAATTGCGGCCAAATTATTCATTTGACCTAGACATTCAAATTCTCAAATAGTCAGTTACTTATTTAGTTTTAGATATAATTACAACCCCAAATGTTTTGTCTTGTTTTTTCACGAAGACATGTCAACGTTCAAAGGCGTTTCTCTTCCTGAACCAAATCAAAAGGCGATATAAGTCTGAGGGCCAAGCCGGCATGCAAATGCTGGCAGACGAGATGTACCGCTACAGCGAGGACCATAGCACCATTGTCATCCGCAAAGGGGAACTCGATGAATTAAATACCATTGGTGTTCGGAGCAGTGGTAAGTTGATTCTTCGGTTTGTTCGTTTTTAACGATAAAACAACAGTAGGTACGAAAAAACAAATAACACGATACGATAGGTCCTAGGTATGTAGGACTGTAGGTATAAATTTAAAAAAAATGGTCTCGCTTCGAAGGAATACTTACAATATGTTGAATTGCTTGGAACGATAACTCTTACATACATATATATTCGTATTTAAATATTTTTCAGACAAACAACGTTACTTAGACAGTTTAAGTACCTATCCTATGAATGGTAACATGCCTACTATTATCTATTTGTTGTTTTATTATTATTGCAACAATGGAGTAAGTATCGTCAATCATACTTATTAATAGTAACAGTTAAATAATTTGCAGCGATTCACGATACGAGTAGTTAGTTCGAGAGATTGGTGCAAGTTTACTCTACATATCGATTTTTATGCATATAATTTGGTTTGTAGAAAGCAAACCATGGCAGGTTTGTAGAAAGCAAACCATGGCAATGCACATAACAAACATTATTTAACTTTTTTTGGTAATTCGTCCTGGGAATAGGCTAGTCGAATCTTACGCGGTCACAGCCACTAGTAATTAATATTTCTTTAATTTCAGAAGAAATACTAGGAGAAAAGTTGCTGTTAGTAGAAGACATCAAAAACTTAAACTACGGCGTAAGTAAAAGCAGAGGATATAACAAGTTAGTGTCATAGTAAATTTTGTAACCACAGTAAATTCACTGCCATCTATCGACACACTTTAAAACTAAAAATGAAGATTTATAAAAATACGATAATATGTATTTAAATATGGATAAATGTTTTTTTTTTATTTGCATTAATTATTTTTATTACTTTGACCCATGTTCTTTCACTGATATGCGTTAAAATTGTTAAATAACAAATGAAACCGTCAACTCCCTCTATACGAGAGTAGGCCAAAACTAGTGGCGCCATCTGATCGAGAATCAAATTTTAGGGATTTTCGAGGCATGTTTTTTCCTTAGACTGTATCCATCTATTACGGAGTTATATCTATCTTTGGTAAAAGATTATAAAGGGTCACGCGATACCATTCACTGTACCAATACATATGCTATCTTTAAACTTACTTCATATAGTAGGTATTTAGAGGTGACAATGACAACAGGATGTTGTCTATTGTTAGTATGTCGAGCACTAGAACGTTTACCTTCTTTGTAAAATTAGAGACACGTCTTAATTTATAAAATAAATCTCATTTCTCTTTACAGACAATTACAAACTTGGATAAAACCCCAGAGCAAGCAAAGATCTCTAGCAGCATCGAAGTCGCAAGCGAAAAACCAACATTTATTACCAACCTTGAAACCAACACTATTACTGAACCTAGAATCTGTATCACTGGCAGCGAAATAATAGACTCATATGATAAAATTAAGCTCAACATACGGATAATAATAGCAGTAATTCTATTAGGCCTAGCGGTTTACATTTGCGACTGTAAGCCCATCGGGCATATTCTCGTTTTAGTACTATTTGTGATATTTGTTATGTTTAGATAGAGTTTATCCAAGAAAATAACTATAATATATATATTATAGAAGAATATATATATATATATATATATAATAGAACTTGTTAAAAATATCGTCAGCATTTTCTTGTCCACAGTGTCCCCTTAAGAGTCACAAGAACCTCCATACAGTTGATTTTTAAACTGCATGCTGAAATAACATGAAACTTGGCATCAACTATTAAAGTAACATACGAGGATATCTATGTCTGTTATTAGTTTTCGTAGTTAAAATTAGCAAAGAAAATAGAAAATTTGTAAAATTGTTGATGTGCAAAGAAATTAGAGCGATTAGAAGTTACACTCGCAAAACTTATACTCGATCCAGAGCGTAGCTCGAGGCTCGACAGAAACGAACAGCCTTGTTAAATAAATATGGAAGTGTAGAGGAGTAGAGCAGTGTATTGGAATTGAAAGTTTTTTTTTTATTACATCCGATTTAAACTTCATAAAATTTACCTTGGTTTAAAAAAAATTAAAAAAATTAATTCATTTTTTATTATATAAAAAAAAATGTCTGTAAAGTCGGTTTACGGACGATAATTTTATTTTGCGTGATAACGTCATAAGAAAACATTGATGAAAAGGCCGTAACGTTACCATGGAGATCTGTCCACAACGTTACCATAGAGATCTGTCCACAACGTGACACTTTTTCGTGCATGCTACCGGTGTTCATCGATTTATAAGACGTAATCACGTCAAAATGAATAGAAAGTATTTTATTCAGATTACAGAACACATATTACAGTAGGTACAAAAAGTAGAGGTTTAAAATAATACATACGTAGGTATGAGCAGAATCATATTATATAGGCCAAAAAGAAGCTTGCTGCTGGACAAATGCCTTTCACAAGAACCTGGACAACGTAACTACTGCCCGCGCGCGAATTCCGTGCACGGCTGAGGAATGTTAGGAATGTTGGGCGTCATGACCGAGTGGTTTTATTTTGTACGTACGGGCGCGGCGCACACCCTCCCACTTCCTCGACCTCTGAATGCACGGAATTGGCGCGCAGACAGTACGTCCGTTCTTGTACTTGTACTGCCCATGCACAGCCATCTGAATTTCAGATGGCAATAATTTGTAATTTTATTTGTATAATGTATGTAATTATTATATACTATTATGATTAAATAATGCAAAATATATAATTTTTCGTGAATGGTGTATGGTGTACGTCCATTTATGTAGCCCTTATCACGTAGAAATAAAGTCTATCTAAACATATCAAACTTTTACTGTATCAGAGACACGTTTGCGTATGCGTTACAAGCGATTATAATAGGTCAATCAATGTGTACATAATATATCAGAATTTCAACACATTCGCGGACACGAATGCTATAGCATTCGCGTAGTCTTTTGTTTCCCTTGGCCTATGACTCATGACGTCACTTACCGTCCGCGAACGTGTTAATGTTAACGTTATATTTTGTGATGCGGTTATCACCATCCTAATCAAGAAATTATAACGATTCATTTGAGTTATACGAGTACATATATTATGTTTATATGTGTACGTTCGATTTTTTGGGGAGGCCAATTGCTTAACAAAACCGGCCAAGTGCGAGTCGGACTCGCGTTCCAAGGGTTCCGTACATTACACAATTTTTAACAATGTACTTTTTTAATGTGAAACGTGAAATGTCTTAAAAAACCCGTAGGGGTCGGATCAAAAACTAAGTAATTAAGTCCGATTCACGCTTGACTGCACATTTCTAGTATTTTGTTTTCACGGTACCTCCCCTTAAATATTTTATTTTAGATTTTATTTTACCACTGTCGGCATAATTGACATATATCCATGTCAAATTGCAGCTTTCTAGCTCTAACGACCACCGAGCAAAGCCGCGGACAGACAGACGGACATGGCGTAGTTGAGTACGGAACCCCAAACGTACGAGTAACCCGTTGGAAGCGATGAGAGTACTTACGTAGGCGAGCTGCTTGTTGTGCGTAGTGTTCTGCAGCGTGTGGAACAGCTTGTGCGCGCCGCGCGCGGCCGCGTGCGCGCCCACCAGCGACGACAGCGCGTCCACCACCGTCTCGCTCAGCTGTTCCAGCGCTATCGTGCGTGTGTGCTCTGTACCGGACAACCATCTAATATACGAGCAGTCTAGCTATGTCAGCTCATATCCAGGTACGCATGCACCGCGATATGAGCTGACTAGCCAATAAGTTTTTGGCAAAAAATTCATTTTTGGTACAAGCTTTTATCACTGACTGTACTTTTCTTTCCACGTACAACTAATACTCATCGAGACAATTCTAAAAACCCCAAACACAATTAGGTTGCGTTGTTATATCACAGAGTTCCTATGGCCACCTCCTGTCTCCATCATCAGATCAGCTCGATGGTATGTGGCACCTGCGCGCGGGGTAGTCCAACGCTAAAAAACCAGTCTAAGTGCGCTCTCCGATAACGCGCCTTTGTTACGCACATCGATGACACATTTTAGACTGGTTCAGTAGCGTTCGACTTGCCGGCACTCGGTAACCGCAAAGACCACACAGCTATGGAATATGTTTTCCCATTAGTTCATTTTAAACCTTATTGCAATCTTCATAGAGTGGTAATTCAATAACCGGTTAAAACGTGCGGTTTCATTTAACAATAGACAAAGGATAACCCGTAAGGGGACTGTTTGAAATCTAAACACTATACCATAATATTGCATTGTCACCCGACCTACATATGTGTGCAAATTTTCAGCTTCATCGGAAACCGGGAAGTGGGTCAAATTTAACTTGCAAGATTTGACCCTTACAAACATGTTACATTACATACATACTTACATAGGTACATTGCAAGTAGTAGAAACTATCCGCGGGACGCCAGTCTCGCCCGACCCGCTGTACTATTAACGTGTTTATCCCAATATAAGAATTCAATATAAAATATGTAAATACGTGAAGGGCATTAAGAGGATATTGAACGACTACTTCTCTATACAAACGTAGTCCCCGTTTTCCTCTCTGGATCAATATCCACATTAACATTGAAGGGGCCCACGGGGCCCACTGATTACCAGTCCGCTGGACGATATCGACGACGACGACGTTCGGAACTGTTTAATTTTTGTTCTAACTGACAGGCTGATATCCGCCGCCGCCGGACCGGTAGGGCCGGCGGACGGTATAATCAGGCCCCTTAACACATTGGACATTATGGAATACTTGTTTAAAGGTATAGGATATTTTTACACAATTGTACATTAATCATATCTATGCCCCTTTGTGACTTCTAATTTTCTTTCATTTTATTAAAGGACTGGAGCGAAAAGCAAATTCCTAAATTTTTTGGAAGCTCATTACTATTCACAATGACGGGACTTAATCGTGTAAAATAAGTTTTAAATTTACCTCCGACGTTTCGAGGACAGCGTTGTCGCCGTGGTCTCGGAGAAGACTGGCTAAAGTTGATATCAACATCTTCTAGCCGCGCGAGTTTTTCGAATTACCCGCACTAATAATGAGTAAAAACCGGCCAAGTGCGAGTCGGACTCGCGCACGAAGGGTTCCGTACCATTATGCAAAAAACGGCAAAAAATCACGTTTGTTGTATGGAAGCCCCCCTTAAATATTTATTTTATTCTGTTTTTAGTATTTGTTGTTATAGCGGCAAGGTTGATTGGTAGAGAATGCCTCATAGCATTAAGTCCGCCTTTTGTACGATTGTATTTTCTTTTGTGCAATAAAGATTAAATAAATAAATAAACATAAATACATCATCTGTGAAAATTTCAACTGTCTAGCTATCACGGTTACAGCCTTAGGAGATACAGCCTGGTGACAGACGGACACAGACAGACAGACAGACAGAGAGACAGACAGCGGAGTCTTAGTAAGAGGGTCCCGTTTTTACCCTTTGGGT
The DNA here is from genome assembly GCF_947568885.1 of Cydia strobilella. Classification (NCBI taxonomy): domain Eukaryota; kingdom Metazoa; phylum Arthropoda; class Insecta; order Lepidoptera; family Tortricidae; genus Cydia; species Cydia strobilella. The sequence goes on along the minus strand of NC_086045.1, from coordinate 15,071,617 downwards.
ACGGAACCCTAAAAATCGTGAAAGTTTAAATCAGTGTTTTTAGGAAGCTCCTATTAACACTTATAATAATTAAAAAACAAACTAAAATAATTAGGTAAGAAGGCCCAGCATTGGGACACCATAGAGGCTATTAATAATATCAATTAAACGAAGGAGAATAACTATGAATGACCCGGGTATGTCCTTAAACTACGTCCAAAAGAGAGGTATGGGCACTGTGAATGACAACTCGCTTTGTGTGGTAGGGCACAGGACAGCGGATGTCATTCCAGATCTAGAGCAGAGCCCAACTGGGGAAGTACCTCCACCTTACAGAAAACCGCAGCCAAATAACACTAGACCCTACTCATAGTGTTGTGTTCCTGCCGGTGAGTAAGGTTGCCAGAGCTCAACGAGGGAGAGGAGTGTTAGGTTCGGCAACGCGCATGTAACTCCTCTGGAGTTGCAGGCGTACATAGGCTATGGAGACTGCTTAACATCAGGCGGGCCGTATGCTTGTTTGCCACCGACGTAGTATAAAAAAAAAGAATAATATACATCAAATTGTGTTAAAATATTGTCCATAATCAATGTCAATATCCAGAGAGGAAAATAGGGAAGTACATTTGTATGGAGTAGCGGTAGTAACATCGTCGTTTTGTTTATTACTATTAGCTTTACGGGTCACTAAAATATAGCCGTTGCTATGCAACCGAAGTTACGCTTTCAATAGAATTTATCCAAGTAACATTTTTATGGTAGGTATTTCTGGAAATGAGAGCGTAAGTTCGATTGTTTCATCATCATCATCATCATGTCAGCCCTTTATCGCCCACTGCCATAGGCTGCTCCTGAGCTAATTTTTAGGGTTCCGTACCCAAACGGTAAAAACGGGACCCTATTACTAAGACTCCGCTGTCCGTCTGTCCGTCCTTCTGTCTGTCTGTCACCAGGCTGTATCTCAAGAACCGTGATAGCTAGACAGTTGAAATTTTCACAGATGATGTATTTCTGTTGCCGCTATAACAACAAATACTAAAAACAGAATAATATAAATATTTAAAAGGGGCTCCCATACAACAAACGTGATTTTGCTGTTTTTTTCCGTAATAGTACGGAACCCTTCGTGCGCGAGTCCGACTCGCACTTGGCCGGTTTTTTTAATTTGTGTTTGTCCATAATGAAGAAAATTTGTTGAAGAAAGTTTGTCCATAATGGCAAAAGCCTGCCATAGTAAATTTTGTAACCACAGTAAATTCACTGCCATCTATCGACACACCTTAAAACTAAAAATGAAGATTTATAAAAATACGATAAAATGTATTTAAATATGGATAAATGATTTTTTTATTTGCATTAATAATTTTTATTATTTTGACCCATGTTCTTTCACTGATTTGCATTAAAATTGTTAAATAACAAACGAAACCGTCAACGCCCTCTATACGAGAGTAGGCCAAAGGTAGTGGCGCCATCTGATCGAAAATCAAATTTTCGTGATTTTCGAGGCACGTTTTTTCGTTAGACTGTATCCATCTATTACGGAGTTATATCTATCTTTGATAATGGGAATTCCCATACCATTTATTCTTCAATTCGGTGAACATTTCCGAGCATATTGGAGAAACTATTATTATTTTGATTTTTTGTTTCATATTTCAGCTTTTTCAAGGGAGGTTTGTTTATTATACGGGCCATGGTCAAGGTATAATAAATATTTGCAAATATTACAGTGTGTCGGATATAGTAGATGAGGTCAAAACTCAAAAACTTCCTGGTTATACGGCATGTTTTAATATTGTGGCTTTTTGTAGTGTTCCTATAACGTGAGTGGGGATCAGTAGGGTTTTTAGGCTATTGCTTAAGACTAGGATTACTCCTGTTGTGGAAATTATTATAGGTACTATTATGTACTATGGTTCTGTGGCCAAGTCTTGATATTTCGTTAATTTGTCATTAACTGTTGATTGGAGGTTATGTGTATTTGGGACGGCTATATCAATAATATATATGGTTTTATTACCTTTATCAAATAATGTGATGTCGGGTCTATTGAAGTGAATAGTTTTATCTGTCATAATTGTCCCGTCCCAGTATAGTTTATATTGGTGGCTTTCAAGTACTATGGATGGTTTATATTTAGTTATTATGAACGTACCTCGGTCGCGCATATTCCTGTTGCCTGGCTCGCTGAGCACGCCGCCCGGCCACCACGACTTCAGCACTACGCTGATGTAGTAATGCAGCATTTGCTCGGAAAACACCCACATTACCGTCTCCTTTATTTGCCTAAAACCAAAGTTCGTTAACAATACTATTGTCAAGTGTTGAAAGTTCGTTGTTATTGACTGTACTCGTAAATGGGGGATGTCATCGCTTTTTAGTGAAAAATATTTTTTTATGAGTATGTTTGTATTGTATGTTTAGTTTCGTTTTTATGATGCGGGTGATATTTTTAACCGTCGTTGAAAGAGGAGATATCTCATGAAAATCGTAGCCGGATTAAATGTATTTAAAATTGAATTCCGATAACCGATTAGATATAATCGATTTAAAGTAAAGAATAGATCAAATGACTTAATAGGTACCTAGTTTCCATTCAATATCGTTTTTATACCACGTCAATCCAGCATACGGCATGATTTTAAAATTTTAAGTAAAAATGCAAGGTTTTTGAGATCATTTTTACAGCGTCTTAAGCTCTCTATTATTCACAACGACGGGACTTAATCGCATGAAATTAAGTTTTAAATTTACCTCCGAAAAAACCATTGAAATCAAAAAACATTTAAATTTCAATCAAGACGAAGGTTTTAAGATCTCATCCGTATCGAACCCAGTCATTAGTAAATGTAAGCGAAAACAAATATGGCAGGTTGCAAAAACAAACATCGCAAAACGTTCAAGTTAATAAACAAGACCAAGTGCGGGTAGTTCGAAAAACTCGCGCGCCTGTTGAGATGTTGATGTCAACTCAACTTTAGCCAGTCTTCTCCGAGACCACGGGGACAACGCCGTCCTCGAAACGTCGGAGTTAAATTTAAAACTTAATTTTACGCGATAAGTCCCGTCGTTGTTAATAATAATGAGTAAAATTCGTATGAGAAAAGAAGTTTAAATCAGTGTTTTAAGCTCTCGCTGATTATTTACTAAAAGCCTACCTATTAATAGTTCTCCCATAAGTGATTTGTACGAAAGTGACTAGAGTTTTTCTGAGCCATCGGAATACACCTCGCATGTCAAACACTTCGCTCAGTAGCGCGTACAAAGGCTCCGCTATACTGTCGCGTTCTTCGCCCAATGGACCGGTACCTGAAAAAGTTATCTACATTAATTAAATGTCCGTTGAATTTGAAGGCCCTTCGCCGACTTGATAAGATAAGATAAGATAATCGTTTATTTGATAAAACACGAGTTACATATAAGATGTAAATATGTACAAATTCAGTTCTTTACATGTCTGGCCGGAATTTCAGCATTCAAAAATTTATCACAAAAATAATTACAATTTGAGCGGGTTAATGAAAAATAGTAGCGTTGCTAACTGGTGCGGACGCGTGCGACGGATTTCACTCACAAATCCCACGATGCTACCCGCGGGCGTGCACCCGCGCAAGACAGCGAAGGCACTTAAAACGTCTTGATATGATGGACATTCAATTACCCTTTATAAGGCAGAGGAAATATATTTCCCACCATTATTTGAACCATAGAGTAACTTATACTAGAGCGGTACTGTCATAGTAAATTTTGTAACCCCAGTAAATTCACTGCCATCTGTCGACACACTTTCAAACTAAAAATGAAGATTTATAAAAATACGATAAAATGTATTTAAATATGGATAAATGATTTTTTTTTATTTGCATAAATTATTTTTATGATTTTGACCCATGTTCTTTCACTGATATGCGTTAAAATTGTTAAATAACAAACGAAACCGTCAACGCCATCTATACGACAGTAGGCCAAAGCTAGTAGCGCCCTCTGAACGAGAATCAAATTTTCTTGATTTTCGAGGCACGTTTTTTCCTTAGACTGTATCCATCTATTACGGAGTTATATCTATCTTTGTTTGAACGTATTAACAAAAAGACAGGGTTCCATTTTGAATATGTAATTTTTGACACCCTTATGCCTTATAAAGGGTTAAGTGTTATACCTAATTATGACTCACAGCGCATCACTGTTGTAAATGGAGCTATACAGGTTGGATTTTCTTATAGAGTCAGTGAGGGAGGGCAGCTACCAGATCCCATGCTGCTACGCGAAAACGGTCTTAGAAGACCTTCCCTCGATTTCAAATTAATGAATATTGGCGTTTACAGATTTTAAAAATAACATACAAGTTATTGTTTGAGAAACTTTTTTTTTGGTGCCAATCGATCCCATTCCGATCCAGCAGGATCAAAAGCTTGTATGGGACCAAAAAATTTTTTTCGGCTACAAATCGAGGAAAACTTTTTCCCATACAATTTGTATGAAAATGAAAATTTCTATTTTTCACATGCTATTTTTTAGTTCAATCGATTCCATTCCTATCCAGCATCTATAGTTTCCTATGGGTCGTATACGTTGAAAGAGTTTTCAAAATTAGTTACTGCTGTTATGCTAAGCGCGGCAGAATTAAATCTATGATATTACGTACAGTGCGATTAAAACTAACTGCATATACGTGTAAAATATACCTCGCATAGCATTAGCCATGTTCTTACTCGCGGGGTCCGTGCCATTTCCGTCCAGATAAAGCGATATTTCATCTTCATCTGCCGACAAATGCGTGAACGCCTCGCGATCTGTCGATGATCTATTCGTTGCTTCGCTGCTTGTACTATAATAAGAACGTCAATAATAAACTGAGAAAAATAGTACATTATTGCAGAGGTCGGGAAAGGGCAATTCGTGGATGAGTTTCGATTTTCGAGTGAAAGAAGACGAATCCACGAATTGCTATTCCTGCCGAAGCATATAATTACAGTGCTTTTCTCCAAACATGCGAGGAAATAAGGTAAAATAATTACTTATTTAAGTATTACTTAAATCGAGCCTTCACATCAAAAAATGTCAAAAACAATTTCCCCATTTACCTTTTTTTTAAAGTTAAAAGCATAACTTATCCTGCCATTCAGTACCATTCAATATAATTGTGCAAAAACGAAAAAGAAATGTTTACAAACATACTGTAGTAATAGTGGAAGTCTTCGGTAGCTAGTAATAGTAGCTACCGAAGACTTCCACTATCTATCTTCTGGCTCCATCATCAGACCAGCTTGATTATCATTGGTATCCCAAATCATTATATTGTCATTTCTTACACACATGCAATGTTTCAAATCGATACGGCTATTAGAGGTAGGTTAAAATCGAATTGCAAGATTTTATTACATTGTTAGTTATAAGTAAAGTTATTGTAAGAGTGTTGATTACCTACCTTAAATGGTATACAATTAGCTTTATTACGTGACGTACCTTTTAAATAATGTAGAAAATGAGAATTTGTTTTTCTTTGGATTGTCTCCCTGTCTCATATATTCGCTGGTTGCGTTGAGGAATGTATATAAAGGTTCACTTTGGTTCAGTCTGTCGTCTTCTAAAACAAACTGTAGATAATCATTTATTAAAAGTGGCAGAAGAAAGTAAGTTCGTGTAAGTTTTAATGGTCCTTTTATCAAAAAATATAAAATTTTCGAAAAAGCAAAGAAAATTATGAATATTGAGTATCGTTACAAACTCACATACATATGACATAAATATTGCACACTTCAAATTTAAAGAACGTAATCCGCACAAGCCTCGTCCTGACCTAATTTAAAGAAACACAGTACAAGTTACAAATCTTAAGCGTAGAGATTTGTTTTAGAATGGGTGGTCTTATCGCTAAAAAGCGATCCTATATCTCTGTAACGATTTATTTTAGTCTTAAATGGTTTATCTAAAGTAACGCTGCATTAACCTTATTTGGAACGAACAATTTTAAGTCTGTCACCTGACCACAGCATTCAATATACCATTTGCATTGAAAACTAAATAAGATTGCAGGCATATAGTTCAATCCATGAAGCACTTATTGTTGTCGTCCTACGCCTGTATATAGGGTTTGCACGACGGATCTGAAATGTATGGGAAGATCCGCGGATCCGGATACAGATCCGGATAATTTCATACATTTCAGATCCGGATTGCAAACCCTACCTGTATATTATGTTCACTGCTGGGCAGACCTCTCATGCTCGAAACGGATCGGGCTATACATACAGCCCCTGAAATTCTTAAGGTTGGCGACTTAAAACATGTTGGAGAAGTTCTTTCCTAGAATTAAATCTTATATTAAATAGTCTGATTAACCTGCAAATACTTACTTCTAAATACTTTTGAATGAGGTTCTTTGCTTTATCTAAGGAATTTCTATCATTTTTACCAAACAGAAACTTAAAAGAATTCGAAGGTAGTTCCAAGTTTTTTAATTCAGAACACATAGGCCTTAATTTTCGATGTAGATCCTGAAAAAAAAAAAACTTTGAATAATACTACGTTAACTGAATAATAAGCATGCCCCTCGAAATAGCAAATCTGTAGCAGTTGTATGTCAGGGTTGTCACTGTAGCCAAATGAAGATCAATGTCATGTTTTTTTTTTGGTAGAATGTAAATATTACATGAAATACAGTAAAATTTGTTGTCTTTTACTTGTAAACCTGGTTTATTTTTTAAAAGAAAGTCTAAATTTGAAGAGAAACAGTCTTCCTTTTCTTTGTGGTTTTTACTAGCTAAATGTTTCACCACGTTATGTTTCTACGGATTTATATTCACTGCACATATTATAGTACAAAAAATATTTTGTTCGTTGTTGTCAAGCACCCCAATGTTTTCGAGCTATAAAGATTCCATAATTATATTTGAATGAAATACGGCGGGGTTTGAACACTACTACTCTTTTTACAAATAGACATCTATTATATCTAACAAGATACTTAATTACTGGGTGGATTAACTTTTTCTTGACACTTGTATCGTCATGTCATGCAGTTACATCTAGGGGTATTTAACTTTAGTACCCACCAAACATGCATTTTTACTGAGCATGGGTATTATCGACCACACTGTTATAACTGCTTATTTTATGGCTTTTGTTTGACCACCACGACTTTGTTATAAAACACATAATAGTAAACCTTATTAGAATGTATTAAGGTTAATTTTATATTGTAACCTTTGTCTTCTTGTTTTATTCGACCATGATTTTACTAACATTGTATTAAATAGTAATTGGTTTTACAAAGGGGAAAAGTTGTTGTTTAACCCCTCTTGCTAATATTGATATCAAAGCAAGCGACTGATTCCAAAATTAAACATCGTTGCAGGTGCAAGGGTTTAACCTCGTGAGACCCACCATAGAAAGTTTTAATTTTAACCTTGTTCTGTAAGTAAATTGGAACGAATTTCGTTTGTTTTACAACGCAGTGAAACAAAAGAAATGCTACTTTATTTGTTTAATGAAAGGTTCAAATTAGATTGCAATGAATACGCAAATTTTAATATACATTTAGACTCACGAGGTTAAAGACACGAGGGTTAAACAAACTTTGCTCCCGAGTGAAACATAAATTCAAATGAACGTTATTGATTATCTTTCATTTAAAATCATCACTAGCCAACATGAGAAAACAACTCAAAATAAGCATAAGATTACTTCGCCAATCTTGTGGAAAAAAGGCAACTTTCTTATCAGTTTGAATTTTAAAGAGAGTCTTTACGAGCTGGTGTAGTACTTACTACTACTTATATACCTGGAAATCGTTGAGGGTTCTCAATATAACCCAGCCCGTAGAGATTTGCTCAGGCCTCTCGTCTTCGTTTGATGTAGTTTCCTGTTCGGCCATGTGTACTACTATCACGAACTGCGGGGGCTTGTTTTCGTCCAAGATCTAAAAATAACGAAAGTTAATTATGTTAAATCGGTTTAAATGTAATAAGAATACAATTAAAATAACTAACGTTGTTTGATCTACAAACTCAACTCAACCATAACTATGTTGGACTTTGGACTTAATATATTGAGATTTATTCAGGGACCATAATTTTATATTCGCAACGCAGGCTTCGTCAGGTGAACACAAACTCACAATCAGCTACAGACTTCGTCGCATATAAAATATATAAAAACTCGAAAATAAATATAAATAGCTCGGAAAACATAAAAAAACTCAAAAATGCGCGTTTTCCTAAAGATAAGACCTAGCTAGATCGAGTTTTCGCCCCCGAAAACCCCCATGTAGTAAATTTCCAGGGTTGATATGATTTAAATCAGTGATTAAATCGTGATTTTAATCAAGGGATTTTTTCAAAAAAAATCATTGATTTAAATCATTAAATTTTTACTACAACCAAATCGGCCCAAAATTGTTTAGAGAATTCCCCGGACCACTACGGCACGCACACATGTGCAAGCGAGTCATAGCGTAACAGTTTCGGGGAAACCCCGAAACTATAATACGAGACGCATGGTACTGAAACAGTTCCAGGATTCCCCGAAACTAAAACACGAGACGCATTTCGCTTTTCGCCCGGTCATTCGTAGTTGACTAGTGAAAGAGTGAATACAACAAAAAGATGTCTGGAAGAAAAAAAGATGCTGTGTGGGTTTATTTCGATGAAAAAAAGCAAGAAAATGAAAAAATCAAAAAAATCTGATTTTAATCAAATAAATCCGATTTAAATCAAATTAATCGGATTATTATGATTTTTTTATAAAAATCGTGATTTTTATCAACCCTGTAAATTTCATCGTTAGAGGAGTGTCAGTAGAATAGAAACCCGCTGCGCGGTGTGCAGAGGCCCTTTAAGATTCGAGTTTAATACACCCCGCACACAAAACTTTCATCACACGTGCGAAGAAAAAAAGTAGGTACTAAATAATTTTTGCCCAAGCTGAATCGGAGACGCTCCGCGTTCGCTCGGTTCAATATCATTCACCCGCCTCCTAGCCTAGTCGAAGCTGAAGATTCCGGATTCGAATCCTGGTAAGAGCACTTTTATGTGTGTTTGTCACATATATTTGTTCCCTGAATCATGGATGTTTTCTATGTAAGGTATACATTATACATATAAGTGATACAAGTATTTATGTATAATTATCTGTAACTGCGGTGTAGAACTTGTCCGTATCGATATTATTCATATTATATACAGGATGGCTAAAAAATAAGTGCATTCCTGTCGCCAGGGAGGTTTTTAATTTTTTTTTTCGCGATTACATGGTCGGTAAAAGTTGCTTGGTATAATCCCAAAACCTCACTGGCAACGGGAATGCACTTATTTTTTAGCCACCGTGTATATCGTCGTCCCCACAGCCTTATTGAACTCACTGTGTGATTAGACACAGAGACTAGATCGATTTATCCGCTCCACCTCGCTCTCCAGCATGGCCAGCGCGCGCGACTCCGGCTTCAATAATGTAGTATTACCTCAGCATAAATAAATAAATGAATAAATAAATAAAACCTCAGCAGTCTGCACAGTGGCCCGCCACGTGCCCAGATGCTCGGCCCAGGTGTCGGTGCGCGCCAGGTGCGACTCCAGCCGCAGCTGCTGCTCCGCGAGCCACTCCACCTCGCTCTCCAGCATGGCCAGCGCGCGCGACTCCGGCTTCAATAATGTAGTATTACCTCAGCAGTCTGCACAGTGGCCCGCCACGTGCCCAGATGCTCGGCCCAGGTGTCGGTGCGCGCCAGGTGCGACTCCAGCCGCAGCTGCTGCTCCGCGAGCCGCTCCACCTCGCTCTCCAGCATGGCCAGCGCGCGCGACTCCGGCTTCAATAATGTAGTATTACCTCAGCAGTCTGCACAGTGGCCCGCCACGTGCCCAGATGCTCGGCCCAGGTGTCGGTGCGCGCCAGGTGCGACTCCAGCCGCAGCTGCTGCTCCGCGAGCCACTCCACCTCGCTCTCCAGCATGGCCAGCGCGCGCGACTCCGGCTTCAATAATGTAGTATTACCTCAGCAGTCTGCACAGTGGCCCGCCACGTGCCCAGATGCTCGGCCCAGGTGTCGGTGCGCGCCAGGTGCGACTCCAGCCGCAGCTGCTGCTCCGCGAGCCGCTTCACCTCGCTCTCCAGCATGGCCAGCGCGCGCGACTCCGGCTTCAATAATGTAGTATTACCTCAGCAGTCTGCACAGTGGCCCGCCACGTGCCCAGATGCTCGGCCCAGGTGTCGGTGCGCGCCAGGTGCGACTCCAGCCGCAGCTGCTGCTCCGCGAGCCGCTTCACCTCGCTCTCCAGCATGGCCAGCGCGCGCGACTCCGGCTTCAATAATGTAGTATTACCTCAGCAGTCTGCACAGTGGCCCGCCACGTGCCCAGATGCTCGGCCCAGGTGTCGGTGCGCGCCAGGTGCGACTCCAGCCGCAGCTGCTGCTCCGCGAGCCGCTCCACCTCGCTCTCCAGCATGGCCAGCGCGCGCGACTCCGGCTTCAATGATGCGCGGAGAGCCGCTAATGCCTGAAATGGACATGGTGTGGCGAAATGGAAAAGCATACATGAGCTCCTTTTTCCATGTCCGACGACATTTGGAAGGCAATCCTTAAACAAATTTACACAAGACCGAGAGAAGAGGTATAAAAGTTTCAAGTAAAGTCTAAGAAAAAATTGTGGCCTCAAGTTTGAAAGGCTGAATACGGCACCATATGTTTTGAGATAACTACAATGTTCTGCCACCAGAGATCAGCACTAACCCCTTTAGTAAACAATAGAGTAACTTATACATACTGTGCCTTCAACAGTTTTTTGACAAGTTTTCAGAGGTAATAAGATATGACATTGATGCATCAAGGCGGTTTGTTTACAAAGGACCTACCGGGAAACGCGAATCCGAAATTTCGCTATCTGCCTCTAGATGTTTGATAACGAAATTTCGATTTTCTTGTTTCGCGATAGACCCTCAGATTGTGGTAGTAGCGCCTCCTACGCAGTTTCGCGAAATATTCCCTATTGTCAAAAGTCAACTTGTGACAGTCAGAGTTAGCGTATAAACGATCGTACAGAGCCATCAACATTAGCCGTCAAATTCAAACCACCAATTTGTTTTAGACTACACATCTAATACAATCAACGAAACTTAATTTTAAAGTATAAACTGTTCGTCTGTGTGTTAAGGGGTCAAAGGGTTGAATGAGTATAGCGTTTACGACACTCAGTGTCAGTATTGACCTGTGTTTTATTGTTATGCCTCTCCTGCAGCTGGTCGAGCTTCCGCCTCGCGTACGTGGAGTGGTCGGTGAGGTGCAGCGCGCCCGCGACGCTCTCCGCGGACGACACGGACTCGTTGGACAGCTGCCGGTCTTCTATTGGAGACCTTTCCGCGATTATTTCTAAAATGAACGACAGTATAAAGTCGTCGTCAATAGAACTTGCAAATAATGTAAACAAATATGACAGATTTTATTAGCGTTTGACACATAACCTAACATTTTAGCAGCAGTATTTAGGAGGCAGGTTCTTAGGGTTCTCGGCCATAATCGGTTATAATCGGAACTATGGGGTTCGAAATTTACAAAATTCGGCTTTTCGGCTTTTCGGAAATATAAATCTTCGTGATTTTCATCATTCGTAATTACGACAGTCGGAATTTTGATGGGTCGAGCATTTAAAAATCGGAATAATAAAATTCGGCAAAACATTTTTCGGAATTATGTAGTGTACCCACAAAATATACCTTTATTAGCCTCCTCGTTCGCCAGCTCGATCATAAGTGCTTTGTACTGCTCACTCAGCATAAACGACGAGTAGTACTTCTGATGTATTGTGTCGACTACGGTGTCTTGCACTTCGTAAAATACTTCCGGCCCTTTATCCCCGAGTAGGAATGCCTCCATTCGTTTTCTCGTATCCTGTCATGTCGATATCATAAAAAAAACACTTAGCTACATAAACAGTTTCGTAATTGCAATTTAAAATTTTAGCAATATAAGCGATTCAGATGTCAGTGCCAGTCAAAAGTTACGGCTCGCTGCTCGCTCGGCTGAAGAATTTTTAAAATGAACGGATATAGGTAGTTAAATATATTAATAACGGGTCACTCACGTGTTTTAAGTCGAAAACGCTCGACATGTTTCACTCCGTACCGAGGAGCGTCATCAGGAGCTTGCGTCGACGGTGACGGACCGGCGCAGACTAATATATTATTAATATATTTAATATGTCTATGTCTCACGGAAGTTTTGTTAGATATAGGTAGTTACTAATAATCGCCCACACTGTTAACTGATAGTTCGTAAACCTTATTACAAAAGGCATAAGGTCCACCGATGGACAGTTAACGAGTGTTGCTGATTGTACAGTACCAGGCGATAAATGTTGCACATCACTCTTTGGCAAGAGACAATTGGTTGTGGCACTGGCGATCGTCCAACAATCATTATATTTATTAAGTATCGTTTCATATCAAATTAATAATGCACTTTATGGACTTAACGCATTCACTGCCAGGGTGCGTGGCCTAGGAACAAACTAGGCAGTGAATGACATGTAAACTTAAAATATGACATCTCATGACAAACGTCATGTAGATAGTGTGTGACAATATGCTCTACGAAGCCGAAATTAGCCGAGTCTCTTTCCAAAGACCGATGTGGAATATTTATCGCCGGATACCGTACACTAAACTATTGGATTTGCTCCTTTACTAACAAACTAATATAACTATAGAAGCCTGACTAGATATCAAAAATGACCCCACGGGTATTGTGCACGGTTTGACAGCGTTAAATATTGAAATTCAACAAAAAAAAATTATAACGGGTAATGTTGGGTAATATTCAAAACCGGGAGCGGGGTATATTTATGGAGAAAGGTTAACTGGTCCGTTATTGAAAGCAAGCTAGCCTTTACCTTGTCGACCTTGATCTCCGCCGTGGGCGACCGGATGTACGTGTAGAAGATCTCGGCGCCGAGCTGATGCCAGCTGCTGCGCGGGCTGTGCCGCAGCTCCTCCACGCCCATCCAGAACCCGACCAGGCCTTGCGAGCACATCGTCTCCAGGAACATCGACAGGTAGCGGCGGCCGGTCACGCTTTCTAATACTTTGTGGAGGGGTAGACACTGAAATTATGTCACATAATACAAGTCCAGATCTAAAAGCATGACAATCTGAAGTCTGAAGGGGATGGTCTTATGGAACTTTCAATAGGAGTAGCAGGAAGCCATTTCCGTTGGTCCTTGTCAGTCTCTCTTCGAATGTTTGCCTGAATGTGCTAATTGACACGTCAAAACTCCTCCACCACAGCTAGGCGGGGAACAAAAAACCCCGTCTAAATTACGTAGGTTGTTTTTGGTAAGTATGTTGTCAGCAATGTTCAAACTTGTTTTTAATTTGGTCGCATTGCGTAGGTATATTCTGTTCATCAGGGGCGAACGGTTGTAGCAATATGTTATAGGTACCTAAGGTCAACCGGAGTAAATCCGTTACTTGAGGTAAATGCGTCTTTTAAAGATTTCTTCTAAACGGAACATTTTAGAACTATTGCAACCCTCTCTGTTCGAAGTGTGGTCATTGAACTTTTATTGCAGACGACTATAATAGTTATAATATGTCGCGTTTCGAAAATATCTTCAAAAGACGCATTTATCCGGTTGACCTTACCTGCACATTTAGGTCCAGGTGGACTGATACATATTATGAGACAATTTTACGCAAATCAACCTAGTCTCACAGTAAGCTTAATATGGCGTGTGCTGTTGGTATAAGTAATATCAATTCAAGAAAATCTTTACTTTCTTACCTTGTTATCAGACTCATTTACCGCAGGGAAGGCCCCATCCCAGCCCAAGCTCTTGAGATGCTCCTCGCACTCAAGTTTAGCTATACTGAGCTGCGTGATGTATCTCTCCAGTTTCTTGGCGTCTGCGATCTGCTGCCGGCTTACGTTCTGCTGCCCTGCTTTTTCTGCGTCCACATCTACGCCTTTAGCTCTTTTCATGTTTTGAAGGGTGGTTGCTTGCATTATTTGGGTAACTATGTCGTATCTACAAGAAATTGAGTTGTAAATTAAAATGAAAACATGACCATTTTAATGTAACGGGTACAGTCACCTGCAATAATATCAAGCACGGCAAAGCGCACAAAATATTATTACACGCTCTCATGTCGCTACAAATAAAATCGTGTCAGATAGTTTAGCGGCCTATTTGCACAAGATATCCTCCAAGACATACCCTTCAAGTGGGTGACTAAAGCTTTAAAACCGTGATTGTTTTATCTGTAAAGGTGTCCAAAAATATCTAACCATGCACTCTAACACCTTGACAATAAATGCGTATACCTATCCAAATATTCAGGAGGACCTTGGCTGTTCCAATTAATAGTAAAAGAGGTATAGAGACTTAAAAAAATCGGTCCTCAAGTTTTACGGCTAAAGTTGATGTCGAATTAACGCCTTGTACATTATGCTGTTCTGGTTGTCACGAATTTACCACAAAACGTGGCCTGTACGGCGCCAACCAGTTTATTTTTTTTCTTTTTAATTTACATCTCTTTCACAATCGGTTACTATTTACCTTGACCAATTTCTTAACATAATTATCTAGTACATAATGAAACAGTGATTGATTCAATTGCTTACTAACCGTAACCGCTTCAACTGGTCGACGTTATCACAACTGCTTATTAGTCGTATGTAGTCCTCAAATGTTTTAGCGTATTCGTGGGTCCGGACATGCATGGCGTTCACTTCCTTTTGAGCTTCGAGGTATTGGATGATCTTTTGGTTTATGACGTCAGGCTCTGTGATCAAATCTATGGCCGGTTGGAACACTGAAAGATGAAATATTCAAGGTTAAAGTATACTTAATACAAACAAGTAGGGATACAATAAATTTTCTTAAGCACACCGGCCATTGTAAAACTAGGCCGTAATTGAAACAAATATAAGACTACATGTCAAAATGCATGAAGTTGTTTGGGCTGTAAGGTTTACATGAGTGAATCAGCTTTTTAGTGTGACTTGTTGCCATGATAACCATGTCCACCCACATAAGTACTTATATAAGTACAAACGTACGATAGGCGGAAGACTTAGATACCTACACTACACTGCACACGCACGCGAGCTTCATGAGTTAATAAATCTTGCGAACATTATAGTGGGAGATTCGTTATATACATTTCTGTTATTTAATTCAAACCAAGGTTATGTTACGTTAGGTAATATTATTTAATACAATGCATTGAATAGTTGTACATGGGTTGCTTAGCAATATATGGGTTGTTATAATGGTAGGTGACTCCAAACAGCAACAGAAATTTCAGATAGCCAATAGCGATGGTGTATTTGTGCCAAAAGGAAAATTTCATACGATACCACTGATAGCCAAGCAGTAAGCGTAATAAACAACCTTGATGCAGTAAGCGCAAAAAAAAAACCGGCCAAGTGCGAGTCGGACTCGCGCACGAAGGGTTCCGTGCCATTACGGAAAAAAACAGCGAAAAAAATCACGTTTGTTGTATGGGAGCCCCATTTAAATATTTATATTATTCTGTTTTTAGTATTTGTTGTTATAGCGGCAACAGAATTACATCATCTGTGAAAATTTCAACTGTCTAGCTATCACAGTTCATGAGATACAGCCTGGTGACAGACAGACGGACGGACAGACGGACAGCGGAGTCTTAGTAATAGGGTCCCGTTTTTACCCTTTAGGTACGGAACCCTAAAAAACAAAGCTCTTAGGTAAATGTTTGGGCATTGGGGTGGTCTGGTTGGCGTTTACAGATTTTGGAAAAAACATACAGTTTTTTTTGGTGCCAATAGATCCCATTCCTATCCAGGATCAAAAGCTTGTATGGGACCAAAAAAAAATGTTTTCGGCTAGAAAAGTTGAGACTGCTAAATGGGTTTTTTTTTTTTTTTTATACCACGTCGGTGGCAATCAAGCATACGGCCCGCCTGATGGTAAGCAGTTACCGTAGCCTATGAACGCCTGCAACACCAGAGATATTACACGCGCGTTGCCGACCCTTTAAAAACCTGTACACTCCTTTTTTGAAGAACCCCATACTGTAGCCCCTCGGGAAAACCTCGGCAGGGAGCTCATTCCACAGCCGAAGCGTACGCGGGAGGAAATTCCTCTTAAACCGCACAGTACGCGACCATTTAGGTGCTAGGGTGTGAGGATGAACACCCTGCCGATGGCGAGCGGTGCGGTGATAGAAAGCGGCCGTTGGCATCATGTCAAACAATTCTTCAGAGCACAGCCCATTGTACAAGCGGTAGAACACACACAAGGAGGCGAAGTCTCTCCTTAGACTTAAAGGTTCGATACCGCTTGTGAGTTTGGGATCGTCGACGATTCGTACAGCGCGCCTTTGGACTGAGTCGAAGGGTCCAAGCTGGCATCCAGGTGCTCCTGCCCAAAGGTGACAGCAGTACTCCATATGGGGTCTGACTTGCGATTTATATAGCAGCAGTCTTTGCCCCGGAGTAAAGTATCGCCGTGCTTTATTGAGCACACCGAGTTTTTTGGATGCCAGATCAGCCTTCCCTTCCAGGTGGCTACGGAATTGGACGTCACTGGAGATGTCGACACCGAGGATCCCAATACTCCCTGACATGGTAAGGGCTGTGCCTTCGAACTATGGGACCACAGTAAATGGGGTTTTCTTAGCGGTAAACGCGCAAACTTGTGTCTTGGTGGGGTTGAATCGCACTAAATTGTCCCGGCCCCACACCGAAACTCTGGATAGAGTGCCCTCAATATCCGACACAAGCTTTTCACGACTCTCTAGCACCACGGAACGAGGGATGTTGGCACGGCCTGCGTAATAGGCATCCCCAGTACTGTCGTCTGCATAGCAATGAATGTCGTCGATAGACAACATGTCATTGATGTGCAGCAAAAACAGCGTTGGGGATAGCACAGAGCCTTGCGGAACGCCAGCGTTAATGTCCATGCTATTGGAGCAGCTTATAAGTGATTAAAGTTAAAAATAAAACATTTTCCTATTTTTTACAAGGTTTGATTGAACTTGCTCTGTTAGTAAGTATGTAAGTTTGTTAGTTAGTTAGTGTGGGTCTTGAAAGCTAAATTTGACCCACTTCCCGATTTCCGATTGAGCCGAAAATTTGCACACATAAGTAAGTCAGGAGACAATGCAATATTATAGTACCATCGAGCTGATCAGATGATGGAGACAGGAGGTGGCCGTAGGAACTCAGTGATGTAACAACAAAACCTAATTGTGTTTGGGGTTTTTAACTTCTATGCAGGGGTGGCACCTTTTCTCCAAATTATATTTTTGGCAAAAACTTATATTTACTTAGGTTTACCTTTGCAAGCCAGCACTTCTCTCATGAAGTGAGATACCGGAGACAAAGAGTAGCTTCGCGGCATGAGGAACATGATAATCAGCTCACTGGTCTGGCGGAGGTAGTGTAGCTCAGTCTCACAGGACATCAAGTGAGGTGCTAGAGCGAATACTGGTGCCTGGTTTAGCTCTAACCTGTTTTAAGGGCAAATTGTTAATAACATAACATACATATATCTTTCATATATATGATCTCCTTTACATCAGATCTTTTTGATACCAAAGACATATATGTAAAATAATACTGCTTGCACTTGGCGGGCCATAATTCTGTAACTTAAATTATATAAAATAAAGTTTTATTCTATTCTATTCTATCTTTCATATTGTAAATTGTTAATAAACATGTAGAGTTAATTAAAATGGCAGTTTTACAATAGCAGTAGATTTAGCTTTTTATTATTTTGTATGAAAAATAAAAATAAAAAATATTTGAATTTATGGAAGCTAACTATGCCATTTAGTTTCCTTTTTTTTGTTCTGGTTTGAACTTCCATTAGTCAGTAACGACTATAATCAGTTTTGCTATATGTATATAATTTAGTTTCCTTAAAATAAATGTAATTACTGTAATTAGCCAAGAAAATAAAGGAATAAAAAAAATATTCCTGTATGTAGCAGGAATGAAGGAAGAGGGAAAAAATATATATGTTAAATAATTAGATACTTACGCACAGCTCTGGGCAATCCTAATACGCTCAAAATGCTGAGTAATTTTCAAGACCATATCATTGGCCAATAGCTTTTCAGCATCTACCCGTAACAATCTTTCATGTAGATTTTTAATTGCTCCCCATATATGTTCCTTGAATTTGTCTACCACAGGCTCCGGTCTATAGGCAAACTCTTTCAGCCAGCGAGTAACAAAGTCTCTAAGAACATAGTCAATCAGTTGCTGTAACTGGCTGTCAACCGTGCGGCCAAAGATGACTGGTAGGTGACTCTTTTTAACAGCATGCGGCCAGGTGGTTAGGTCATCCTGGTGAGGTAATGTAATTTTTTAAATTTAAAAAAATATGTATGATCTAAGTTTAAAGCACTTTTAATTAATTTTAAATACATCACATCTATCTGGATAAATTGTGGATAGTCTATTTCTGAATGTAGGTATGCAAAAAAAAAAAGTGGTAAATATCTACATTTACCGCTAGTACAAAGTTCAGACAGGCTTCATTTCTTACCTCGGCGAGGACTTACTTTACAGTCAGAAAAATCTAATATTTAGGCGGTTTTATTAAGTTCTTTTGGTATCAATCTAAAGTATAAATAGTCTACTATATAATATATGTATTAGAAAAACTAATTTTGGAGATGTATGTTTTTAAATATAAGAACCTTAATTTTAATTTTAACTTTAATTTTTAAATTAGTTCACCCCGCGATTTCTGATTCCCGCGTTTTACGGTAATTATAATGTTTTGAATAGAGGTACAATCATCATACCTTCAAAGTTTCCTCCAATTGCCTCAACTCTTTTTCTACTTTATCCATCAGAAAAATCGAAGGCTGGTGAGGCGAAGACAGAGAGATGTGCCCCCATAACGTCAGTGCAAACACCAAAACTACCAGAAAAATAGTCAACAGTAAAAGGTAAAGAGGGCTCCAAAGTATTGGAAAGTACCATGCCGACATTAACCACAAGGGCACTGAACTCATCACTACCCACGTCCACATTATAACTTGTTTTTAGTCACACTAATAAGATATTATTATGTTTTAAAGAATCAATCAATAAGTTTAAGTTACTCATAATAAGAATTACATAGCACTACTTAATAACACGTATAGAACAAGACATAAAACCATTTTATTTTCTTTGTTAAACAGGAGAAAATTCAAGCACATTTTCTGACTATTTTATTTGTTATTTCAATTTCCTGATTTGTATTTGTAACTCGAATAAAGAGAAAATAAATATATGCTGTCAGTTTGTCACAGCGACGAAAACACCTTAAAGAAAATAAAACCATTTCCAAGACAATGCCAATCAAAAGGTATCGTTCAATTTTAAACCTTATGTAAACTACCAAAAGTATATTAATTATATTTGGACAGGGTACCATAAAAGGACGAATTTGGGACGGGACGGTACATCAATATAGACCATGCAATAAATACTCAGAACAAATTGCATACGATTTTTTATACATTGCCGACTAAGTAGATACAACGAATTTAATCAATCGATCGAATGCCGCAATGTATGTAATTTTACTAGAAATCGTATGTGACTCGGTACGTAAAAGCGTTACACACCATCGCACCGCACCAAGGTCATTGTACGACGCACCCATAAGTAAGAGCGAGAAAGCGATATCTCTTGGTGTGTATCTCGGCCTTAAGTGGAGTTCTTTAAGGGCTTAAGGGTTATGTTTTTTTTTGGAGATCCAACAGCTGTGACATTAACATAAAAATTATAGTAAGTCCCTTCCACACTCGTGCGCGAACGCGAGTGTGGAGTCTAGTTCGCTAATTAGCGAAATCGACTCCACACTCGCGTTCCCGGATATGTGAACTAAAATACAAATTAACTTAGCAACATAATGAAGACTAAAAGGTAAGAAAAAAAAAGAGAGAATAACACATAAGTTAGTAATAGGCATTCAAGAAGGCGACAACACGCTCACTTAAAAGACTCAAAATATCTCTGCACTAAATTACGTCTCACGCTAGGAATTCTACAGTTGATTATACATCAAATTCTTTAGACAACTCATTTAGGTTATGACTGGCGCGCGTTAAATTAACCGCGTTAAGCTCGCTCCAGACTACGCGGCGCGAAGCCGCGAACCCGAGTGTGGAGTCGATTTCGCTGATTAGCGAACCAGACTCCACACTCGCGTTAGCGGCTTCGCGGCGCGATTCGCGCCGCAATTTGCGCACGAGTGTTGAGGGCCTGTAGGACCCTCCACACTCGTGCGCGAATCGCGGCGCAAGGCCGCGAACGCGAGTGTGGAGTTTAGCACGAGTTTAGTTCACTAATCAGCTAAATCGACCCCACACTCGCGTTCACGGCTTCGCGCCGCGATTCGCGCACGAGTGTGGAGGGCAAAGAATATAATACTCACTAGGAGAGCCCTTTAGAGCTTTAGCCCTATATATTATACTACTCTTTGCTTTAGCCTGTCCAGATGGACGAAAAAAAAATGATTTTGTCAATGTCATTGTCAACTGTCAAGTGCAGTTGCACTTTGCAGTTCATTTCATTGCAGTAAAACCAAAGTAAAACGTAGTTATCTTTGATTGCAGTTGAAGTTGTTGACTTCTTGTTGCACTTGTTGGTTACCGCCTGGTTATACTTTTGTAGAAATATAATGAAACAATGTTATGGCTGCTAAACAAATAGATTTAAATACGACTTATTTGGTAATAGGTGGTGGTATTGCTGGCGTAACATGTATAGAGACTTTGGCTATACTGCATCCCGAGGAAACTTTGGTGATGATCACAGCATCTTCACTGGTCAAAAATGTAAGCAACGTCAGTTTTTTCGCGAAGACTGTGGTTAAGTTTGATGTAAACGAAACTGAAGCAAGTTCGCTGCAAAGAATACACCCAAACTTGAATATAGTTTATGATTCATTACAATGTGTAGACACGAAAAATAAATTAGTGACAACATCAAAAGAAGTAGTTATTAAGTATGATGTAATATGTATTTGCACAGGCGGCATACCGAAGCTCATCTCAGACTCGAGTAAATCTAAAAGAGTGCTGGGAATCAGAGACACTGAGTCTGTTCAAGAGTTCCAAGAGAAACTGAAAACTGGTCGAAAAATGGTTATTGTTGGTAATGGAGGCATTGCATCAGAAATTGTCCATGCCACTAGAGGAATCCAAAAAGTTTGGGTGATAAGAGATGACTACATATCTTCCACATTCATAGATCCAGGTGCTGCTGAATTTTTCCAAAACACTTTCCGGAGCAAAACCTCTGAAGGTGATCCACCTAAATATATTATATCAAGGAGGCATGTGTTCTCCGAGGAAGACACTGTTGTTGCTTTGAATAAAGACCTAAAATCGGCTGCTCTTGGACCAGATTGGTTTAGGAAACTTGAGGGTATAAGAAATGAAGCTGGGGAGCAAGAATTAGAAATAATTTATAAAGCTGAAATTGAATCTGTTAATGAAATTGATGACAAAGAATACCCACTACAAGTTAAGGTGACTAATGGCAGAACAGTGTTTTGTGACTTTGTTATCTCAGCAACAGGGGTGGAGCCTGCTGTTAACTTTTCATGGGACCAGGAACCCGAGAAGGGATCTGATGGTGGATTAGCCGTTAATGAGTATCAAGAAACATCCGTTAGAGATATATTTGCAGCTGGCGATGTAGCTTATGCTGCATGGAGACATGCCCCACACTGGTTTCAGCTCAGACTCTGGACCCAAGCAAGACAGATGGCAGCAATGGCTGCTAAGTCAATGCATGCCCGCACTACAAACCAAGAAGTGTTACAAGATTTTTGTTTTGAGTTGTTCACACATTGTACAACTCTTTTTGGGTACAGGATGGTGTTACTTGGAAAATATAACGGACAAGGATTGGGGACTGATTATGAAATTCTGTTAAGAACAACTCCTTGCCTTGAATATGTAAAATTTGTGCTTCAAAATGGTAGACTTCAAGGAGCAATTTTAATAGGGGAGACAGATTTAGAAGAAATGTGTGAAAATCTTATACTTGACCAAATAGATTTGTCTCCATTTGGAGATGATATTTTAAATCCTGATATAGATATTGATGACTATTTTGATTAAAAATATAGAAAAAGTTTATTTTTATTATTTGACATAAGTAAATGGTTATTTATCTCAATAACAAGATATATAATTATAGTCCTAGCTAACTCTTCACATGCCTTGCAATCACATACATATTACTATACATACAACTTTGCTTGCAGTCATGGAGATTATATAAAGGAGCTAAATCTCTATATCTCTATATAGGAAAAGTGTGTATCAAAAAACAGTAATTAGGCGGCGCCATCATACACCGAAATAAAATGTCATGTCATTCATTCATATCATAAGGGCCCTCCACACTCATGCGTGAATCGCGGCTTCGCGCCGTGATTCGCGCATGAGTGTGGAGGGCCCTATAGACCTTGTACTTTATTTATTTTATATAGATGTGCGACTGTGAGATGTGTAGTATCTATATATAGTTGGTCAAGCAAATCTTGTTTGTAGAAAAAGTCGCGAAATTAAAATTTTCTATGGGACGTTATCCTTTCGCGCCTAATTTTTTTAATTTGCCGCCTTTTTCTACTGACAAGATTTGCTTGACCAGCTATAGTTTGTGCTACATACTGAGGCGGACGGCGAGGCGGACTACCACAACCAATACTACCATGTAGGAGTGTGAATGGGCGCTTTAAAGCCGTAACATACACTACCACACGGCACCGCGATCTTGGAGCGGTTCTAGGAATAGCTCGTACTGGCGTTGACTTCTTCTACATCTTCCACACTATCGCACCGAACCGTCAAAACGGTGCACTGCCGTACACGTGCGCCAGTGTTGCCAAGTGTCCCATATTTCCATGTTTTTTAACGAATTTTTGATGGAATGCTTTAAGATTTAATTTAAATTAATGTGGCTCCGCCTTTTTTGAGGTAGATAAAGGGCCTGAGGTAATATAATCCACTTTTTTGCATGAAAATCTGCGTCTTTAAAGCATTTTTGTTATTTCATCCACTGGCTACATTGCCGTCTAGTTTGACATTGACATATTCCACTGGCAGCTTACGAGGGAAATTGGTGCGATGAGGATGCGTACCAGTCATGTAGACTATATAAATGAGCCAAATCTCTATGTATAAAAAGTGTCCATCAAAAAACAGTAACTAGGCGGCGCCACCATACACCGAAATACTGCCAAAATCAACCTACGTAATTTGGTCGGGTTATTTGTTGCCTTATATATTATATGGTTGATGTTATACTCATGTTCCAGAGCCTAACTAGCGCCACCAGAGAGATTAGGAACTATTATTTAAAGCTGAAAGCGGTCACTTTTGAAACATTAATAAGATTAATTGTATAAGTATGTATAAAATAAATTGCTGTGCCCTTACAGGGTCTGTATTCTTGTAATTTGTAATACTTCGAGCAATAAATATGTTTGAGTTTGAGTTTTAAGTCTGCCATAAGAGATTGGCATCCTTTCTATACCATCCATAGTACCAGTATCTGGGGGCACGGCCGTGCCCCCGCCAAGACGAGACAAAGGGCAGAAGGCAGTGCATATCTTTTCTCGGCACGTTTCGCCGTATTTTAGAACCCTCGTAGCTTCGTCTTGGACAATGCTAGAGAGCTGTAATTTTTTGTATACCATGTACTCAGTAGACTTATCAAAAACACCAAGTTTTATTAAGCTACCTATTATACTTAAAATTTTATAATACCTTAATTTTCACTGTCCGAAACACATGAAATTCGCGTCATAGAAAATACAGACTACTTCCTGAAGTCTTAGAAGGTTGATATTTGGCATGTAGGGATGAGTTTGTATGCAGACACATATGGTGATGAGAAATCTGTAACTTTCGCCCTGCAACCCCTTAAAATCATAATAGTAGTTTTTGGTACATAGCTTTCAATTTTTAATTTTTTTATTGGTATTTTGTTTTTAATGAAAATTTTATTATAAGTACCTAAAATACTAATGAATTATGTACCAATTGGAAAAAAGAATGAATGAAAGCCAAATAAATCTAGATAAGGAATATTTTAATAACCCTAATACTTTGCTAAGCCCTTACCGGGTCATAGTAGTTATGTACCTAGCATTAAGTTGCACGTGTATTTGTGTAAACTGTATCTACTTGGTTGCAAATAAAGATAGAATTGAAAATGGGGGTACCTAAAAATACCTCTAAACCTGAAAACATTGGTTCCTGAAGTCCTAGAATCGTGAAATTTTGTGTGGTAGCAGTGATCGGAATGCTAATACAAAAACAACAATAAAAAAAAAGTTTTCGAAGTACATATTTGAACCAGGTTCACGTAAACCAGCCAAATAGCGCCCTCTATATTGGCACTGTTTCTTGTCGTAAACTTTTCAAAACCATACTTCAATGCTTCAAACACAAGCGCTGGTGGCCTAGCGGTAAGAGCGTGCGACTTTCAATCCGGAGGTCGCGGGTTCAAACTCCGGCCCGGCTTAATGTTAACAGTAGGCTGGTTGGAAAAAGTGATCGTATCTAGATACATGTTGAAGCTTATATAGCTAAGTGCAGTGCCACACTATGACACTACAGATTGGTTATGAACGATTACATATAATGACATAGCTAAACTAAGCTTATAGAGAACTTCTGCAAGTACACAAGAGTTTCGGTAGATGTCACCTTAATTAGTTTAATTATTATATCATAGAATTGAGAGACTTAATCTATCTAGATTAGGTAAGTAGGTGTTTGTTGTTATTTGTATGGACTAATACCTACTTATTGTACCTTGTTAAGATAGGTCTTAACAGTCGCTTTTCCGGAAAAGAAAACATCGCGAGGAAACGGGACTAATCCTAATAATGGCAGTCGCTTTCGTAAAAATTTGTGCCTTGATATTAGTTGCCAAGCGGACCGCAGGCTCCCATTAGCCGTGGCGTGGCTAAAAATGCCGGGATAACGCGAGGAAGATCATGAACTTTAAGCACAAGGGAGGTTCTGTGAGCTGTAGAACCTCGCGAACAAAGCCTAAATAAGTGTAGCCTATTAGAAAAAAAACAAAACTGTATTGATACAAAAATTATTTTATCGAACTTGATTAGCAGTTAAATTGTCTGAACGCGAAGGCCGATGGCGAGCACTTCGCAAGTAGGTGTTTGTGGAAGTTGCAGAAACCATGCATACATACACTCAAAGATAGATATAAATAAGTTACTCCATGATACCAAAGATAGATATAACTCCGTAATAGATGGATACAGTCTAAGGAAAAAACGTGCCTCGAAAATCAAGAAAATTTGATTCTCGTTCAGAGGGCGCTACTAGCTTTGGCCAACTGTCGTATAGATGGCGTTGACGGTTTCGTTTGTTATTTAACAATTTTTACGCATATCAGTGAAAGAACATGGGTCAAAATCATAAAAATAATTAATGCAAATATAAAAAAAAACATTTATCCATATCTAAATACATTTTATCGTATTTTTAAAAATATTTATTTTTAGTTTTAAAGTGTGTCGACAGATGGCAGTGAATTAACTGGGGTTACAAAATTTATTATGACAGTACCGCTCTAGTATAAGTTACTCCATGATACACTTGTAGGTACTAAAGTTTTGTGTTTGAACACTACAGAAGCGCGCCTCTCTTGGTCACTTCTGACCTTAATATCTTCGCGGAGCTCGACCTTCGGCCAAACCGTCCGCCATGAAGATACTTGGAGACGTTGCGGGTAGCGTGTACATGTCATACGCTCCGGGCATTCGGCCTTCAGTAGCCAAAATGGCATAACCGGAATCCTTACAGTTTTGTTTAGTCCGTCTGTCCGTCCGGCCTTCCGTCTGTCTGTCCATATGTGACAGCCATTTTGGAACATATGTGTATTTTGTAAGCAGACTATGATCAGTTGTTTTATAAACTACATTACATACTCGACTGACGACGTTCATGTGACTCGTATTCTCACGTAATAAAATATTGTTAATTAAATTAAATTTGCCGTATTGTGCTGCACCATTTAATTGTGTAGTATTCAGCGAAAGGACCTATCACAAACCACTAGTGAATGAATAAGTGTGTAGAGGCCCTAAACAGTCACAGTGACAGGAGAGTGACAGTTTATTAACCTTAAATTATCTGTGGGCTGACAAAGTACGAAACCAAAGTAGTAAAAAAACATTTACTAATACGTACGTCTTTGTGGACTGATTATTTATTTTGTTTTCCTGTCTTTTGTAAAAATAAACATAAATTCAATTAGTAGCGACGTTCGCATTTACGTAGATAGCTGCAAGTGCTGTTCTAAGATTGATCCTCCACTAGTTCCATAGTGCTCTTAGTTTTAATCAACTATTGTTATTTGTGATATCCGATTATTGTGATTCATCTTCGCATCACAATGCCTATTTTATTTAGTGTGGTAGCCCGAGGCACAGTTGTTTTGGCCAAATTTGCCTCGTGTGCAGGGAATTTCACGGAAGTCACGGAACAAATACTGTCGAAAATTCCGCCCCACGATGATAAATTAACGTACTCACATGGGAATTATTTATTTCATTATATTGCTGAAAACAAACTGGTGTACTTCTGCATCACTGATGATGTAAGTAATATAAATACTTTTTTTAATGCTTTATTCTTACCATGATAGAACTGAATTTGTATGTGTAAATATGTATTACAGAAATTCCAACGTTCGAGAGCATTCCTCTTCCTCAATGAGATCAAACGAAGGTTTACTGCAGCTTTTGCTGAAACGGCCCAGACTGCTATCCCTTATGCTATGAATGGCGAGTTTGCCAGAGTCCTGGCTGCTGAAATGAAACACTACACAGAGTCTGGGGACCTCAACATTATATCTACAATATATGGAGAACTGGATGAACTGAAAAACATTATGGTTAAAAATATAGGTAAGTATTTCTTTGCCAAAAAAGTTATTAGTTCTCATTTTTTTTGTTGATGGAACCCTTTTGGAAAGCAAAATATTTGATGGAGCCCCAAATGAAAAAAAATCGTTTGTCAAATTAACTGGTGACCGATTTGTTTACGCTTTTTCTCGTTAAGTGTTACCTACTTGAGCTCATTAGAGAGTAATAATGGTCTAGTCTAGGAAACTAGTAGTAGCCAGCAGTAAAAGTTTATTTAGAGCTATACTTGCCGATAAACTAACAGGCAACTGAGATCATAAATATTCATAATGCTATCTCCTTTACCCTTGTTAAGACCGACCAAGAGTGAAAGCGGTTGCTTTATGACCAGACTCGCCACTTAGTTCTGCGTATGAAATTGTGGAGAGTTGGAGACATTATTGAAGCTTTAAATAAGATCTTCCCACATAATAATAATTAGGACAAAACAATTTCCAAGTTGATTTTACAATGTACATTCAATGAACATTCAATGATTGGTTTCTGGTTCCAATAGCTAATTTATATACATGCAAACAGCTTATCAAACCTTTATCTTTGTTATTTATTTCAACAGCATTGTATGTTTTAACAAGTGATATGTATGGAAATGTTCCTTGCTGTTGTTACACTAATGAGGTTCTAGCATTTACTGTTCAATATACAATGAATTTAGTAAATTACCTTATCAATGGCATTTTAATGTAGATCTTTAAATGACAAGCCTTCCGGGTTACTAATGAGTATTTGTTTACAACATAGTACTGGCTGATTTGAATTACTTTTGTTATATTTAATAAATATTTAGTCTGTTGACATACTTATAAATTATTATAACTTTGTCTGTCTTAAAGGATAGGCACAAGATGCAACTATGTTTCTCAATGACATGTGACTGCTTATTTTTTAAGCTGTTGCACATAAACTATGCAATCTATATTATTATTGTTCTGATATAGATATCTATTAGATGAAGTGTGTACTGTATGTGTGTCATGTGTGTGTGGCATGAAATGTCATCAGACCAAATAGGCTTCCTAGCATTTTTAAAGTAGCATAGTTACATTCATGTTATTATTTACTGAAACTAGACTTAATCGCGTATACCTAAGCTTTCAAATTAGCTCCGACGTTTCGAGGGTGGCATTGTCCCAGTTGTCTCAAAGAAAGACTTTCTAGGAGGTCATTTTAAAGATGATGCAATTAAGGCCCGTTGTAGTAAATAATGATGTGTAAAAATCGTGACAGTTTAAATAAGAATTTTACATTCAAGTTGTTACACATAACTTAGTTAGCCATTGTCTCTAATCTATAGTACGTACATATAATGTGTTAACAAACCTTAAGTGAAATCTATGCAGGCATTATTATACCAATGCTTGCTGACAAGGCCAGAAGTAATTCATGTAGTTGTAGATAGTATAAACTGATAGCTGAGTTTAGTATGATTATAGGCCAATCATATTAGACTTCTAACCTTGTTCTTTGAAGGCCTTATTTCCATATGAGTAACATAATGACATACGTCTTTTTGACTTAGGATGGCACTGGTGTATGACTTTGATTCATCATTATTTTCTAACAGGTACTTAGTTAGAGATAATTTAGGTATGTTATCAACTAGGTATTGTGTTTGTTCATGGTTGAAGTCTTCCTGGGAATCGAATTACAGTCATTACCCCATTAGAATTTTCCTTGTAATATAGTAATGTTTTTGGACAACTATGGTGGAGCCGTCAATCATGTATACTACGATGGATTTTATTGACAAATCAGCCCCCATACCTTTGGCCTGACTCGGCCAACTCTTAAAATTTTATGGCGCCAAACACGGGCGAATTGGTAAATTGTAAATTAACCATTATCTGTCCTTATTGGTTGCTCATGTGTAAAAGAGGTTCATTTTATACCAACCTCAAAAAAAACCGGCCAAGTGCGAGTCGGACTCGCGTTCCAAGGGTTCCGTACATTACATAATTTAAACAATGTATTTTTTATGTGAAATGTCTTTAAAAAACCCGTAGGGGTCGGATCAAAAACTAAGTTATTAAGTCCGACTAACGCTTGACTACAGATTTCTAATAAGTTTTCCTATGATCTATAGGTAAAGAACTATTTTGTGTATTTTTTTCTAGACCCAGTAGTTTCGGAGATAAAGGGGGGGGGGGGGGGGGTTATCCTAAAATTATAAAAAAAATATATTTGAGTTTCTCACAATGAGCTCTTTCATTTGATATATAAGACAATATAGTTTGAAAAACTTTATTTTTTAATCATATAATTTACCCCCCAAAAGTGGTCCCCATGTTTAAATTTTATTTGTTTACATTACATGTCCATCTTTAGCTCACAAACTTACATATGTATACCAAATTTCAACTTAATTGGTCCAGTAGTTTCGGAGAAAATAGGCTGTGACAGACGGACAGACAGACAGACAGACGCACGAGTGATCCTATAAGGGTTCCGTTTTTTCCTTTTGAGGTTGAACCCTAAAAATGATTGTATGTTTGTTTGTATGAATGTATGTCTTTTTGTCCGCGATTATCTCGCGTTTGGCTGAACCGATTTCAATACCGTTACATTCTGGAGAAGGTTTTAGTATACATGGATAGTTTGAAAAACCAATTGGACCCGGTGGCGCTGCTATCGGTTTGTCAAATTTGATTTGCTGAAACCGATTTAGATGAAATTTTGTGTGTTTAGATCAGGGACCGGCCCGCTATCCCTTATCGGGGTTTTATAAGGGTATTGCATAAGGCTTAACTCACCATACCCTTTGCCAGACGAAACCCTTTGTTTTGGTTTTAAAAACCCTTATATAAAGCTACCACATTTGAGTAATCGGTAGCCCAAATACCCTTACAAAACCCTTATCATCCGCTCACCAACACCTTGCATATTGCTTATAAGGGTTAGCCTTATAAAGGGCTTCCCTTTTAGCATATAAGCGTGCTAATTTAAGTCGTCTACCTTGTTCATAAAGCACACATTTGTACGAAAACCGTACTACGGGAACCACAGGAATCGTAAATAATCACTACAATTGATATTTTAAGTACTTGATGATTTATTCTGCAACACTTAGAAGCTATTTTTTTCAGCGACCAGTAAGTAATGAATAGATATGAATTGAACAAAGACAACCAATGTTGCCAACCAGATAAAACATTTTTATAATGATCTACATTTTGCATTAGTCTTTGCATGTTAACTTTATTGTAAATATTTCTAAGTATTTATACAAATTAAGTCTAATATTTAAATAGATTAAAGTACATATTCAACTAAACTTGTACAATCATAATCCATAAACATTAAAAGCAATTAATCACTAAACTTAAATGATTTTCAATTATACCCTCAACTGTCAATCATGAAATTGAATGTTTACATTGTTCGTTACCCACCATTAGCTAACATTCGGCCTTTTCTGACACCGTAAGCGTCCTCGCGTGTACGTGTTACTAATTATTTATGAATACATAAAACAATACATACCAATTGTTATCATAAATAAATATTAATCTCTTAACATATACAATCCTTAAGCAATCTCATCATAAATATTTACTAGATAATTAACATTATGCACTTCAAATCAATCAATTTAAATCAATGATAACTGATAATCACACTGCACTTACTTTCATTATAAAACACCTTGTCCTTACCTATTGACGCCACTCCGGGCTAACAACGCCATCAGGGCTAGTGACGCCACCAAGGGCTAGTAACGCCACCAGGGCTAGTATCGCCACCAAGGGCTTATAACGCCACCAGGGCTAGTATCGCCACCAAAGGCTAGTAACGCCACCAGGGCTAGTAACGCCACCAAGGGCTAGTAACGCCACCAAGGGCTAGTAACGCCACCAGGGCTAGTATCGCCACCAAGGGCTAGATTTAATTCAACACAGTACATTTACATTACCTAATCATTAAGTAACACAAACTTCAAAGTAATCATTAATTTGTTTATCCATTTATGTTATACAATTACTTTTCCAAGTGATAATCAATTAAGATAATTTACTTCACACTTTAATACTTTCTGGGTCAGAATCACTCTCCATGGGATCATTTTCAAAAACCAACCAAGGGTGTATCTTATCTACCGCAAATACTGATTTGTATATTGGTTTTCCTACCTTTTTAGTAATAGGCGTGTCTTCAACCTCATACCTATCATTACCTATAACTTTGGTAATTTTATAAGGCCCGCTACATTTAGGTTGCAATTTCTTACTTTGACCAGTTGGGTTACCTATTTCTCTTTCAATTCGCACTAGGTCACCTACACTATATTTATGTGGACATTTTCTCTTACTATCAAATCGCTCCTTTTGTTTCTCTTGTTCTATACACATCCTTTCACTAGCCTCTGCCCTTATTACATCAGGATTCTCATACTCTTGAGCTTCGGAAACTATCGCATTCATTACCCCATCAGAACTGCCTGTGGGGCTTAAGCTAAATAATAGTTGAGCCGGCGTTTTATTAGTGGCCTTATTGATGGTATTGTTAAGACCCCATTGGACTTTTGGTACACAGACGTCCCACTCATTATCAGGTTTTCCATGATTCATTGTTGTAAGTGCGTCTACAATGGAACGATTGTAGCGCTCAATCTGGCCATTTGCGCGAGGACTAGCAACCGCGTTAAGTATGTGAACAGTCCCTTGATCTTTTATATATTTTTTAAAAGAGTTACTGGTGAAACTAGTCCCCCTATCTGTAATTAAACGCCTCGGTACGGCAAAGATGCTGAAATATTCTTCAAAGACATTTATGGTGGTGCTAGTCTTACAATTTTTGACAGGTTTTATATATATGAATTTGGTAAATGCGTCAATTATTGCTAGGATGTATACATTTCGACGTTTACTCACAGGGAAAGGACCGCAATGATCTGCGTGTAAGGTGTGAAACGGTCTATCAGGTTTTTGGATTGGATGTAGCATGCCTTCTTTAGGGCCGCCGGGCACTTTGTTATACGCGCAGTGTAAACATGCATTACAATATTTTTTGACAAACCGCCGCATCTTTTTGAACCAATATACCTTGCGAATTCTTTCATAAGTCTTTTCATATCCAAAGTGCCCAACGTCATCATGGTGACTTTTAAGTATCTGCCATCTAACTGATTTCGGAACAACCCACAGCAAACTCACATCCTCACCCTTTTTAACCATACGATACAGCCTATCATTTTTACACACAAAATTATTTTTAATATCTACCGTTGTGTTAGTTTCAGGGTCTTGTAAAATTTGTACTATTCTTTGTAATTCGGGATCAGCCTGTTGAATAGTTTGTAGCCACCTATCATCAACTGTGACATTTGATTCTGCACCAACTATGTGAAAGACGTGACAATCATCATCGCGACATGGTGGATTATCTGCTGCAATAGCGTTTCGACTCAGGGCGTCTACATGAGTCATCTTTGTGCCCGCTCGATATTCTATAGCAAAATCAAACTCTTGCATCGCCATCCACCATCTCGCCACTCTAGGGACTAAGTCTTTCTTAGTCATGGTACTACGAATTGCATGGCAATCCGTTACTAATTTAAACGAGCAGCCCAACAAATAAACTCTAAATCGGTTCAGAGCAGTTATGACTGCTAGGGTCTCCAACTCATAGGCGTGGAATTTTTGTTCCTCAGGCGACGTTTGCCTACTATAAAATGCTATGGGTTGGAGTCCCCGACCAGCATCCTGCAATAAAATGGCCCCAAGTCCCATTTTGCTCGCATCCGTGTGAACCTCTAACCGTGCATGCGGTTCATACAATGCCAAAACGGGTCTGCTGACCAGTATGTCCTTCAATTGATTAAACGCTTTTAATTGTTCGGATTCGAACCGCCAAGGCTCGTTCTTTTTCGTAAGAACAGTAAGAGGTCTAGCTATTACAGAGAAATTGCGAACGAATTTACGGAAGTAACTCGCTAATCCTACAAACTGGCGGACCTCGTGTACGTTCTTTGGAGTAGGAAACTTTTTAACGGCATCGATTTTGAATGACCCCGGCCTAACACCCTCTTTAGAAATTTCATAGCCGAGATATTCTATTTTTTCTTGGAAAAACCGGCATTTCTTTAAGTTCAACGTTAGCTTAGCGTTACGAAGCATATTAAATACCCTTTCAAGCTTTTCAAGACCCTCTTTAACAGATTTTGACGGTACTAAAAGATCATCCATGTACGCAAGAACCAGTTTCTGCCCAACACCATTTACCATCGAGTTTATTGCGCGCTGGAAGACACTTGGAGCGTTTGCCAAACCGAACGGCATTCTATTGAACTCGTAGAGGCCGTCCGGGGTGACAAACGCTGTCAAGTGTTTACTGCCCTCAGCCATTGGTACTTGGTAATATCCGCTAGCTAAATCGAGGCTGGTGAAGAAGTTGTTACCACCAAGACAATCTAATTTATCCTCAATGCGTGGCAGTGGATATTTATCTTTAAGTGTTTTCCGGTTCAACGCCCGATAATCGACACATAAACGTTTTTGTCCATTTTTCTTGCTAACTAATAACACTGGACTTGCATAAGATGATGAACTTTCCCGGATAATTCCGTTTTTAAGAAGATCTTCTATAATGATTGATAGTTGCTCTTTTTCTTTGAGGGACATACGGTAAGGATTATAAACTACAGGATTGTCATCCTTAAGTTTAATGTCCATCTTGACCAGATCAGTTTTGCCTAATTCGGATAAGTCTAATGCGAAACAATCGCGGTATTTCGACAAAAGCGCATGGAATGCATCGCGTTCAGTTTCATTTAATTGCGTCCCTATTACGACGTCTTCTATTGGTAATTCTTGCTCGATTTCATCTGTGGTTGACAATAACCTAACTGTTGGCTCATTAATTTCATCATAACTACTTCCTCTAGCTAATACTTGATTTTTATCAAACTTTAGTTCCACAGCAGCCAGATTTGAAATCATCACGAACCCGTGACTGTCACGAAAACTATACAATCCCGGTAAAATTATGTAATCTTTTTGCTGTGAATTGCAAAATGAAGCAGCTATATAAAGGGACCCAGTAAAATTTGTTGTTGTACTCACGTCTATAGGTGAGGTACAACTCGCCGCAACCGTTACATCAACAGCTGTATTTAGAGTATATTTTGTATTAGGTAGAACACATCCCTCCCCTGGAGCTCTATAAAATGTTAAATTTTTTGGAGTTTTTATAACCACAATGTTTGGTAATTCTGTAAAAGTGCGGCCTATCATAATTTCGCTTGGCATGTGGTGGTCAGGCACGACAATAAAATCGACTGGATTATCTACCTCATCTACCACTAGAGTACCGTTGACAATACCTAGGGGTCGCACGATCCCATTACCAAAACCTCTTAAATTTGCCAAATTGTTTGAGCGTTGCCATGATCCAAATATTTCATTCGCGTAACTTTCCCTAATCAAAGTGCGCGCACTTCCGAAATCAATGAAAGCAGGCGTAACTACGCCTTCAAGCTTAACGTCTTTATAGTACTTGTCGCTTCCGGATTCTACTGTTTGAACATCGGGTGTTTCAGTGTTATTTATTTCAATACGTCTTACGTCGTTATTGTCAGATGGAGCTGGCAGTTGCAACAAACCGCTATTGTTAGAATTGGTTGATGACCCTAAAGTCGTCCTATTACGGCACTCAGTAGCCACGTGCCCCGCCCTGCGGCAAACACTACACTTCTTCATAGGTTTTGTACATTTGGTGCGAATGTGACCAACCTCTCCACAGTTATAGCAAACTATTTCTGGTTTAACTGGCTCGTTACTTGTTGCTGTATTCGTGGCGTTTTGAGTAGGCCGTGGATCTTTGTTCCAAGGTTTATTGCGTTTTTGTGACATTAAATAACTGTCATTCTGAGACAACGTGCGTAAGTACGAGAATAATTGTTCCGGTTCCTCAAAACGGCACGAATTTGCACTCATCCTAACAAACTTATCGTCAATTCCGTGAACTAAACACCCTACGGCCTTACGGCCTGCTACGTCACATTTATTTATCAATATCATTTTTTCGTAATAGTATACGTCTAGTGGTTGTCCAACTTTACAACGCACATTAAGCATTCGTTGCAAAAGATCGCCATAATTTTCAGTTGAGGGAAAGGCTAGTTTTAACTTCTCAACCCACTGAGGCCAAGTGTATAAAAGGGATGGCAGTCCTTGATACCAACGCTTTGCCAAACCAGACAGCTTAGGTAGAGCATAATGACACGTCTGAGTGTCTGTCCACGAATATATTTGAGCGCACTCACTGACCTTGTGAATCCAGCATTCGATATTCTGAGCACCATCGTTAGGGTCAAACTCAGGCACTACGTTAACGTGTGCAGTGTAAGCATGACCCGGCAAAATATTTCCTACTGACATACTACTTGTACTAGTTTGATTCGCTCCAGCGGTACTAGCAGACAGATTCCCAGACAGATGATCATTACTAGGATTACCTTTTGAAGGTAACGGCGGTGTAGAACTTTTAGGCCCTACACTACGATAAGTTTCAGGTTTGTTCGTCAGAGCATCCCTTTGTTTACTTTTGCGATGGCGATGTTTTCTTTGTTTCTTATGTCGCCGACGCGGCGGCGAATATGTCGAACTACGTGATGATGCCGTCGATATGCTTCGGCCAGAGGAATTTGAATAGCGACGGTGATGTTTAGAGCGACGCTTACGTGATCTAGAAGCCCTATCTGATCCCATGGTTAATAATTCTGAATGTACTTCACCATACGATAAGTAATCAACTAGTCATTACTCAACTTATTAAGAAATATACAATACATTACATAAATCATCTAATTATGATATACTAAAGTAATTAACCAAACTTGCTTTGTCACTAATTAACTACTATTGTTCTCACGTATCGTTACTTGAACCAACGTATCTTTGTAGAAGCGTACGTATCTACGTAAACACACATAAATCTATCTGTGCAACGAGTTCATTACGTAACAGTTTCATTATGAACATTCGAAAGTAAACGGTTAATCGAAGGGAAAAGTTTAAGAATTTTGCGTTTATCACTTCACTATACGCGGTACCAACAATGATCAGATCATAAAATAAGCACAAATCACCAATTATATAAAATTCAAATCACTGACCTTCACTCGGGATCAAATACCTCGGTTCCAGGCGACGTAGGTTTGCTTTTCCAGTATCGCACTTCTGAATTGTACGAAAACCGTACTACGGGAACCACAGGAATCGTAAATAATCACTACAATTGATATTTTAAGTACTTGATGATTTATTCTGCAACACTTAGAAGCTATTTTTTTCAGCGACCAGTAAGTAATGAATAGATATGAATTGAACAAAGACAACCAATGTTGCCAACCAGATAAAACATTTTTATAATGATCTACATTTTGCATTAGTCTTTGCATGTTAACTTTATTGTAAATATTTCTAAGTATTTATACAAATTAAGTCTAATATTTGAATAGATTAAAGTACATATTCAACTAAACTTGTACAATCATAATCCATAAACATTAAAAGCAATTAATCACTAAACTTAAATGATTTTCAATTATACCCTCAACTGTCAATCATGAAATTGAATGTTTACATTGTTCGTTACCCACCATTAGCTAACACATTACTTCGAATCCGAGCGATCGTCGGCGGCGACGGCGGCGTTCTTTGACTAGGCACGTATTTTCTTTATAAAAAGCGCTTAAAGATAAGGGTAACCCTTATTAAGAGCTAGCCTTATTTTTGGTTAGCTTTTCGGTAAGGGCTAGTCAAAGGTCAAAGGGTATGAATGGGCTTGCAGTTCAAAAGGGAAAGTCTTTCAATGTGTTAGCCGTGTTTAAGTGTCGCCCATTGAAAGGGTTTTATCGCGGAAAGGGTTGTCCGGTCCCTGGTTTAGATGACATTTTGGGAGTGGGAGTGAGGGTGGGGGTGGGTGGGAGTGGGAGCAATAATACCTATACCTAGCTATAGAAAACTAATTTAATCTGACTTTACGTTTAGGGGGTGTACGCAATTTTTTCTCGTTTTTTTATCTCTGTTGGCAGGATTAATTTATATATCTATATCCATGCCAAAAAGTAGTATAGCACTAGCGATCACGGAACAAAGCCTCGGACGAGACAGACCTGGTAGTGCACTGCCTTATGGGAATATAGTTCAGATCCGGAAACCGCTTTCAACTTTTAGTATGTTGCTGGGCATGGTACTGGGTCTCCAAAACTGCCGGGAGACAGCGACGCCGGCCATCTACTTCAGCGGAATGACGTCATCAAAATGACTCCCGCCTCGGTGCTTATATTGCATATTGCACCGAAACTATGCATTGCGCATACACGTGTGGGGTATTAAATAAAAGCCAATTGAATATTCTATATTTCATTTCTACACTATGGACCAAAATATACAATAGTTTAAGAGCAATTTACAAAGAAATCAAAATGATGTAAAAAAATATTAGATTATTTGAGTTTTATAACCAAACCAAAAGTCGGACGTTAAAGCAATGTACTACAACGTTAAAGATGATGTCTCAAGCCATACACTGATACCAACAAAATCAAAATCAGACCAAAAATGTGAAAATTATGCATCAAAATGTAGGTATTTGCTAGAATAAATGAATTAAAGAAAAAAATCGAAATTGGTCATTTTCAGGATAATCTGTATAAGCTTCTAGTATGTTATTAGCAATATAAAAAGTATCATAAAACTGCTGGGAGACAAAGACTGGGCCGGGCCGTTACCGAAACTATCGTACCATAACGTCACAGAAAACAAACAGCTGATATTCTAAAGCAAATATATAGATAGAAAGATATTAATACATAAATGTTTTGTTTCTTTTTCAGACAACATGGCGACTCGGGGCGAAAAGTTAGAGCTGCTTATCAACAAAGCTGATAACTTGGCCACAAATGTAATTATTCTTTTACAAAACGAATCATCACATTATATCTAATTATTTTAAAATAAAACTATGAAAACGGATTATATCGCGGCCCGCGGCGGTTATGTCATCCGTTGACCACGAACGCTGTAAAGGGTTCGAAACGTCGGGATGTATTATAAATTCAATATACGCGATATAATCCGTTTTCATAGTTTTATTTCATGAGTAACTATCGCGGTAACCGAAGACAATATTATTTTAAAATATTTAATCATACAAGTAATTAAACGCAATTCTTAACGATCAAAATAGCAACTTACTTGTTTTTTATATAGTCTGTTCAACTGCTATTTAGTAATATTTAACCTATTTTAAAGCGTTTTTAGTCCTAAGTACATTCGACACTCTACTTTCATTTAGATGTAACTTTTCGATGACAGCTTGACAGGATCATTTGAGACCATGAAAGAAATTGCCATAAATCTTAGTCTGAAATCTCTGAAATGTTTTCAAACGGTGGTAGATGCATGTTGTTAACTTTTTCAGTCTGTTTCCTTCAACGGCACCGCGCGGACGTTACAGCGCAACCTCTTCTGGAAGAATATCAAAATGTACGTGATCATGGCGCTCGTGGCCGCTCTGGCCGTTTACTTCATCGGCGCCATGGCGTGCGGCGGCCTGGCGTGGAAAACATGCGTCGGTTAGACTTTACTATATGAGAATAATAATAAGGCGTATAGAAGCAACGATCCAGGCGTCATATAAATCTGCACTATTGTGGGACCAAAATCAATGTGCTTGCAGAGTCGTTAATGATAAAGCCGGCCGTCTCACTCGCACTCGCGGTTTCTAACGATGCATGTTGCAGCTTTCTCATTTTTAATTTTATTGTCCCCAAACCAACGTACTAATGGTTTTGACCTCATAATAGTAAGAACGGTATTATTGACATCACAGATCATTAATATAAACTTCATACTGACACACGGTGACACATCGATTTAACATTTCGAATAAAGTAGGTAAAGCCTGAACAGTAATATATGATCATTGTCAAGAGGGCGCTGTTGTTGTGCATGTATAGGGTGACAGTTCAGTATAATATGAAAAAATTAGTTCCAATGAAATTCCGCAACATGGCGCGTGATCATATATTCCTGGTCAGGATTTAAATAATTTAAGTTGTCACTGTTGTCAGTCCAATTCCCTGTTGACAAATGAGGAATGCTTTATTCCGTGATAATAATACTAATTTGAAAAATAATAATAGTATAAACTGCATCGTACTAGTCTTTCAAACGGATAATGGTTTGCATGAAACGCGATGGTAATTTAACTAATTTACCAGATTACTAGTAATTTCAGTACACATTTGCCGGTTCGCATTTCCTATTCGTTAAATGGCTTGCAATTAAATTATTACCTCGGTTATCATGTTTTAAACTTCTTACATAAGTTATTAGGTAGGTCAGTAGAAGCGAGAGTTGGAAGGGGTAGACTTTCTCTGATCAAATCGGGGAAATCCTGAAGGTCAAGAGCACCCTAAACTAACGAACGTGTATGAGGAATGTTATGAAAGTGAAGGAAGCGAAAGAGGTATGTCAGGATCGTAGCACGTGGAAATCCGTGGTCTCTGCCTACCCCTTCGGGAAATAGGCGTGATTATATGTATGTATTTACATTAGTTTAACCCAAGGTTATATATTTAAATGAAATTGGTATTTAGCCTCTCAATGAAGCCTAAACATGCATGTCGATAAGGGCTCATTCGAACCATTATAGAACGTGATGATGATGATGATCCTTTCCGGCCGATTTCGACCATGGCGACCACTTCGACTCCTAGTAACTAGGAGCTAACTGTTACAGTTAGCTCGGCGCTCGTGCGCCCGAATATGGCTGATGTAGCCGATCTTCGAGGCGAACCCCCATGCACATTGAGAGCACGTGAGAACACCAGCCACATAATGGTAATGAATGGAAGCAGGCTGGCGTGCTTTCAGCTCGTCGCGTTTAGCATCGAGGTCAACTATGCGTTGCTCCTCGAAATCGCGGACTTTGTCCTGCACCAGCCTGCGCCACTCAGGACGCTGTGCTGCCAAACCTTCCCACTGAGAGGGCTCGATGTTGCATCTTTTCATGTTTCGTTTCTGAACATCTTTGTATCGGAGGAGTTGTCCGCCAGGTTTCCGCTTACCCTCCTCTAGTTCAGAAAAAAAGATGCGCTTCGCTACTCTCTCCTCCGCCATACGTGATACGTGACCGCACCACCGAAGCTGTCGACGCATTAGGTAAGCCTCTATTCCACCGACCTTGGCTCGTCGCAGAACTTCGGTATTTCGCACTCGGTCAGACCATCTGATGTTCATGATCTTACGTAAGCATTTGAGGTGGAACCGGTCTAAGGTACGGATGTGATGACGGTACACGCACCACGTCTCGGAAGAGTATAAAAGGTTTGGCAGCACGATCGCCATGTACACAGAAATTTTGGTAACAATCGGCACCCTAGTGACGAATTATTAAAAAAAATCGAATTATATCTTTGCTCTGGATCATTCTGTAAGTAACTACAGACACTTAAAACATCGTCATTGAATAACATTAAACCTTCTTTGTTATATTTGTATTGTTTTGTAGCAAAATACTAAACAATACAAATAATAATATATATTATAATATATTTATATATTATTATATTTATAATATATGACGTCGCAGTCAAGCGATGCGTTTCTCTTACTAATACACACTAAACATTATTTTGAACATTTAGTTATAAATAGTAACATGGCCTATATTAAAAGCCGTTTTTGGTCAAAAAGTTTTATGACTCCTGGATAAACACTATCGTAGGAAACGACGCATCTATACGCTAATATTATTCTTTTGGTTAATGTAATGATTATTTAAATGTGTCTTTTGTGTTCACATTAAAAAACAAAATCACTTGATCTAGCTGTTTTAAAAAACGTATTAACATCAGTAATGGTGCATCATTTAAACTGCGAATAATACACCAAACAACTACTTAGAGATTTTGCGAAGTAAAAAACTAACTCATTCTTACCACGAACTCGTAAAATCTAATTTATAAAGATTTCACAAGATTCTATCGGGTGTTCTGTGAAGTTAAACTAAAAAAAATAGCTGGATGAAAGTAACAACAATCTTAACGATTAATGTCATGCGTATATTGATAGACGTAGATATTTTTTATTTTTTTACATAAAACCATTGCACCGATTCACACTGAAGTAAAAACACGTGCAAGTAAGTTATGCGTAATTTCAATATTATTTTCACTAGATAATTTGCTCCATGTAATAATATGTATTTAGGCCAAAGTGTGATTTAATTTTTAAAATCCATGTGCGATACAAAACGCACCTACTCGTATTTAAAAATAATTTGATTACTCACTACTTTATTGGATTACTCACAAAATTTAACCAAAGTTACACGAGGGACTTGTTGAATATTTTAGTGTGTGATTAATTTAATGGTTTTGCAAAACTGAAAAAGCGGATAATCAATAATTTAGATATTTTCCTAAAATGCTTACAATGTTTGGAACCTATGCCGTGTCGCCACTGTCATGATGAAAAAGGAAAATTCTGTAAAATTTGTCGTACTTTGAAAGGGATATAAAACGTAGATAGATCCAAAGATACTCCAACAGAATATAGCTTATATGCACCTTATATATATATATATTTGTTTTATAAAAGATTTCCCAATGAGGTTGACCGGTGTTGAAACGGGATAAAAAAGCTGAGTGAGAGGTCTTATCGTCGACACATGTAACTGTCCATTCGTGATTCTTATTAATGAATAAATAAATAAATATTATTGGACATTCTTACACAGATTGACTAAGTCCCACGGTAAGCCCAAGAAGGCTTGTGTTATGGGTACTCAGACAACGATATATATAATATATAAATACTTAAATATATAGAAAACACCCATGACTCAGGAACAAATATCTGTGCTCATCGCACAAATAAATGCCCTTACCGGGATTCGAACCCGGGACCATCGGCTTCACAGGCAGGGTCACTACCCACTAGGCCAGACCGGTCATTGCACCGAGATAAGGTTCACGAATGGTGGATGGCTAGCCAATGGGCAGTTAAGTCTATTGCTGTTTTATTACCGAAATCCTTTTATTAGAAATACCAATGATTTCGATCAAATGCCCGCTTCTCATAGTGGTACGTTTGCGATAGCCACTGTAGCCAGGTGTATGTAGTGTATCGTAGTTTGAGGGTATCGTGTGCAGCTTTTTAGCAATTGTGTAACTTGTCATGATGATTTGGCATCAATAATTGAATAATAAACGACATATTTGATAGACATTCGTTATCAATAGCAGCCAAACGCAGCCTTTCAATATCGGTTAACCCTTACGGTAAAAATAACCTTCATAAAGCTATAAAAGGTATCCGTGAAATTTAAGCCAAATTAATTTCGCTTATAAAATAGTCACAAACCCTCTTAGATAAACAATAAATAGTTATGCATATCGGTACATAAAATAAGATAGATCTACCACTTAACGGAGACGGTACGTAACAAGATACTTAACACTTTTACCGCTAAAGACGGTTACAGACGCACACGGTTACAATGTCGTATTAACTTTCATGCATTACAATGTTTTTTACCAGCCCATGCTAAGAAATATGTAAATAAAAATGTGACATTTAAACAGACTTTAATATGGAACCAGTACAGATTTACCTCACCATCATCAATCGGCTGAGTTAAGCAGTAGACCATATATTCCATTTATTATAAATTTGTATGTACGGAATAGTGATGTGAGCTTGTGAATAACCCGGCGCTGTTTATTATTTTATATCAGAACCATTTTATTCCAAATTGTATAATTAATATATTAATTATGTTTGAATAGACTATAAAGTATTGTGATATCAAGTATATGTTATAAGTAAAAATGACTTGTTTACATTGTAAAAATATGTTATAAACTTGTATAGGTTATCGCTATACCAATGTTTCATTTCTAACATCCCAAAACCATTTAAAAAATTCCAGAGAAAACATTTTTCAATTCCTTAATATTTATTAAAGTAAGTTAATAGTGCAAGGTTAAGGTAAGTTGGACCAAGCTATGTTGGCACCGAATTTAATAATTTCATATAAGTTTGACGTTTGAAATAATACTTGCACATCAGTCTGTGCTATCAAAATCGCTCCCAACTTACCTTAGTCTAACTAACATTTTTTGAATTGTGGCGAACTTAGTCATATGGCTATCTCGGGCACATCCATTCGTTCCATAATATTGTTAAAACCTTAATAAACAGAGTTCATATTCGACCAATAAGTATCAGTGTCATGTCACCTGCAGTTCGCGCTAGAATTCGTGAGGAAATTCGGGAGGAAGGTGTGCTCGCACCGGGTGCCGGGGCGTAAGGAGCATGCGAGGCTCACCTACGGTTTCTCGAACTTCCTGCATGGACTATACTTAATAGCATTTGTCATGCATGTTTTCTTGTTTTCTGCTCAATAACTCGACTAACGAAGAACAGGAGCTTCAAGTACGACTATTTCATGCAATATTGACATTAAATTATAAAAAAGTAATTCCAGTTCAATTAATTGGATGCATTTCGAGTAGGTACCATCGCCCATTGTTAACTGATAGTTCGTGAACCTTATTACAAAAGGCATAAGGTTCACCGATGGACAGTTAACGAGTGTTGCTGTTTGTACCTATAGACCTATAGTTACAGACTAGCACTGTGCGCGTGACACCTGTCACCTCAATACAGCCAGTCAAACAGTCGTTTCAGTAGTCGGGTTATAATGAAGGCGGTTAAAATAAAAACAGAGCTTACAGTGAATAAAATGTAGCAAAATTCTAAATCCACCGGTGACATGGCTCACTTTTTTCTGGCTTCTTCGTTAAGCTCTGTAACGTTCGGTTTTAAAACAAAAGTAGTTCAAAAAGAATTAATAAAAAAAAAAGCACCAACATATTCGTAAAGAAAATAATGAATACAGAATATGATCCGACTGGGCGTGGGATCTTTTGTGATAAATCTATCGATGCTTCCCAAATGTCGCGGCACGGAGTCCCGACCGGGAGCGAAGCAGGTTAGATTGATCCCGGAGGGCGCATCCCCCACCCTTCCCGCTCGCGCGCCTCGACCGGCGGCCGCAATCGCGCGCCAACTTTAGCCGCGGGAGGGCGCCAGCTCGTTCTGACCGTGACGCGCTCGTAACGCACGTGCTTACTACGATACTACCCCTGTGTGAGTGTTCCGTGTCAATACGCTGTGCGTGCCTAGCATAGGAATCGGATTGTGCGACGTGTGTAAATGAGCATGTTTGTTCTTGGGCATTATTGTTGTTCCAGGGAAACCGGCGATTAGTATCGCCGGTGAATTTGGTTTAAATATTCATGTCCTTTGTGTTTCTGGATTGTCATGTGAATATTACATAATATTAATTTGCTTATACTTCGTAGACTTAAATTTGTTGTTGTCAGTTCTTATTAGATTCTTGTAGATAAATTCGTTTTCGTATACAATATTTCAAGAGAAAATGTAGCACTGTAAAGTGCAGTTATCCACTTATCCGGTTGGAATGACCAATAATTTGTATGAGATAGATGTTGCTTTTACGCAACAAATATTTGTTTGTTACCAACTTCGAATTTTGAATATATTATTTATGATGGATTGTAGTTATAATAACAATGATTAATTAATATACACAGCTCATAATCTTTGCTGGCTGACATTGAAGTCGCCAGATACCTACGCAATGTGATTACATACTCGTAGGTAACTTGTTACTTGGATTCGGTAATCGCTAAGAGTCACTCTGTCTAAAAGCGCACTTGCATGTGCGTGTATGTATGTCTGTGTGTGTTTGTGTGAGCTATTAACGCCACAGGAAGCTGCGTCGATTTTAGGGAAGGTTAAGCT
The DNA here is from genome assembly GCF_947568885.1 of Cydia strobilella. Taxonomy (NCBI): domain Eukaryota; kingdom Metazoa; phylum Arthropoda; class Insecta; order Lepidoptera; family Tortricidae; genus Cydia; species Cydia strobilella. Next base: position 15,026,831 of record NC_086045.1, on the reverse strand, counting down.
ACGAATGGACAGGTCATTGTTCCTTTACGTCGATTCACTCTTTTTGTGCTAAAGATAAATGGCCATCTCATTGTTTCTGGTCCGACCGCTTTTTGTTAACAGGTCGCAAAGATAGATATAACTCCGTAATAGATAGATACAGTCTAAGGAAAAAACGTGCCTCGAAAATCAAGAAAATTTGATTCTCGTTCAGAGGGCGCTACTAGTTTTGGCCTACAGTCGTAAAGATGGCGTTGACGGTTTCGTTTGTTATTTAACAATTTTAACGCATATCAGTGAAAGAACATGGGTCAAAATCATAAAAATAATTAATGCAAATAAAAAAAATCATTTATCTATATTTAAATACATTCTATCGTATTTTTATAAATCTTCATTTTTAGTTTTAAAGTGTGTCGACAGATGGCAGTGAATTTACTGGGGTTACAAAATTTACTATGACAGTACCGCTCTAGTATAAGTTACTCTATGACAGGTCGGATGCGTTTTATACGCTCGTTAAATGTTTGCGTCGGTACTTAATTCTATAGATAAAATTTTCTCTACTGAGCTTGTTCACTTACCTGTACTAACAATGGCATTCTGTTAAACAAAAGCCATTGTTTCTTTTATGTGAGCGCGTGTCCATTGTGTGTGAGCCTCAGGCACAATGGTCACGCGCTCACAAAAAAGAAATACTGGCTTTTTGTTTAACAGAATGCCATTGTTAGTACAGGTAAGTGAACGAGCTCAGTAGAGAAAATTTTATCTATACTAATAGTTTACTGAATGACGAGTTTCGTGTCTGATTTAATCCGATATAGCCGACTGTTACGCCTGTCCTTTACACTTTAATTTTTCTCCTCGAGATCCCTCTCATGATCCAAATACGAGACATGTTGCGTTTTTTCTCTAATTCCATAGGGCATATATAGGTAGGTAGTCCATAGAAACATTAAAAATAGACAGAGTGAAGCTAAATAATAATATCACCTACAATTCATTTTAATTTTACTTCAATAATGCTCAAAAGATTCCATTAACACTTACTCAATTAGGTAAATTAATTCAGATCCGAGTAACACAATGGGTTAATATTTTAACCACTCTCCAAAATGGATGATATAGATATAAAATGGACTTTATCATAAACTGTATGAACAAGTTTTACTAGTGACATGAAATAGTGCCGCAAAGATGGATGACAGCTCGCCAGATTTGTCGCTCAAGCTCCGGCGAGGCTCGAGCGACTCGAGGGAGTCGTTCTACATGGACTTCGCTCAGGGGATCGACTCGGACATCGAGGAGGTGACGACGATCGAGCGAGTGATACCCGAGCACCCGGGAGGCAGGTCCGAGGGCGACGCGGACACCCTGGCCACGCCGTCCGGGCTTGAGGAGACCAAGGAGTTTCCGCCATGGTGAGTTACTTTGAATCTTGTAAGCAAAAGATATAAAATATACCACAAGGTTTGTCCGTTGTGTCCATCGTATGTCTGTCTGCTGTGGATTGGCTTGTAACCAAGCAACGCCTTTTTGGTAACGATACATTTTCTGAAAATGAGACTAACAATATCTAATATAACCTGTTTAGAACTTCGGGCCCAAATCTGTTTTAACAATTTGTTAAGGTTTTCAATTTGCTCGCGAAATGCAATCAGGAGTTGTCTCATTATTTGGCATCTCGCTCGCACTTGTTAGTACGCGTGATGCCTAATGACACGTGTTCGTATCAAAACAAGGTAAGCCTTATCAAATTTCTCCTTGTCATTCGGAAGTAACATAAAAAAAAACTTTCTTCCTTCGGTGAGTCACGTTTTAGGCCATGAGCTTTCTGCTCGCTGAAAAATCGCCGGTCAAGTCAAACTTCTAGTTACTTAGTCAAACTTCTAGTTACTTATAAGGCTTCAAACTAAAGCTAAAAGCTACCTTTAACTAGATTGAATTTTCAGCAGGTTTAGGTACCTGGGCTCTAGTTCATCGTTCACGTTATGTACCTACTTAGTTATTTAATATCCGGTGTACCTGCAATAATATGTTACACAACGAAGGCCGCAAAAATATCTGACACGATCTTATTTGAAGAGCCATAAGAGCGTGTCACATATTTTTGCAGCCTTCGAAGAGTAACATATTATTGTAGGTGACTGTACGTACGCGGTAAATAAATGATGCTGCCGTAAATTAATATGCAGGCAAGCATGCAGACATGGTGAAAACGTTAAACATTTTTAATTGGATTTGGGCCAGTTTAATTAATGAATGGCGCGCTTAATTCATCTGAAGGGTATTTGTACAATTCGATAAATACAAGTAAACACACGTACTAATTTAATTAAGTTTTGTTTGTCTTTGCTTTTGTATGAAAAGCGCTAAGTTCTTAAAAAAATAAAAAAATAAAAAAGACACTACTTATAGAATGGAGTGCGTAGCTTTAAATGGAGGAGTACGAGTAGTGGTCACAAAACCGTAGTGCGTATTTTAGAAAACCGGTTTATCGGTTTTTGTAAAACAGCAAAACCGTGTTTCATGTTTTTTCGGTATGTTTAGGATCAATGCTTTAATATTGAGCCTTTCACGGCATTTACATTTACTTTATCAATTTTTTTACTAACATGGTCATTCATGGTCAGCAATTCTAAAACGTAATGCTTAAGCAAAATATTACATGACAACGGTATTGACATAGGAAGCACTTCAGGAAATACACTCCGCTGATGATACGCGATTAAAATGCTGGGATTTGATTTGGTAGCAGCCATAAACCATAAACAATATGGAACTACGACATATACGCCCGGTCTTCTCTTACTGCCAATAATAATAGTTTAAATAGGAATAATTCTTAGAAAACCAATTCCCTTGCCAGTAAGATCCAATTCCCATGGACAGAATAATTCCCGTGCCTGGATCGAATTTTCAAACTGAAATATCTTTCAAAATTTCATGAATATCATCATCATCATCATCATATATTTAAGAGTTATACTCTTGTCGGTGGAGCGATTTCCATATGTGTCGGTCCTCTGCCTTCTCCTTGACAGCCTGATACGACACGACGTTGAGTTTTTCCTTTACTTGCTCTATGTATGTTCTCCTTGGTCTCCCCCTCCGTCTCCTTGCCTCAACTCTCCCTTCAATTATGTTTTTGATAAATTCGTCGTGTCGTAGCAGGTGTCCAAGCATCTTTCAGCTTCTATTTTCTATGGTTCTCAACAATTTCCTCTTCTCTCCTACCATGCGTAAAACCTCTTTATTTGTTTTCTTCTCCGTTCAACTGACCTTTGCCATTCGTCGCCAGCACCACATCTCAAAAGCCTCCAGCCTTTCCCTATCACGTTGCCTCATTGTCCACGTTTCGGTTCCGTATAGTGCTATACTCCAGATGTACACTTTTATGAGCCTCTTGCGTATATTGCCTGATATTCGGGCTTTAAATAGGCACTTTTTTGTGTTAAAAGCTTTTTAAGCCATCGCTATTCTGGTAGTAATATCTTGTGTACATCTGGAGTCACTAGTAATTATTCTGCCTAAATATTCAAATGATTTGACCTGCTCTATGGTGTTATTACTTAAAATTATCGGGTTTTGTCTTTGGTCTTTATTTGAGTTATTTTTCGAAGTCTGTTTTGAAGTTATAAGCATCTTAGCTTTGTTTATGTTAATTTTTAGGCCAAACTCGTCAAAAACTGTGTTCATTTCATTAAGTAATTCTTCAAGCTGCTTTGTTGTAGATGCCAGTGCAGCGATGTCGTCAGCAAAGCGAATAAACTGGATATTTTTTCCATTAAATTTAACTCCTACTTTACCAGACTCTATGAGTTTCCTGATAGCACACTATAAAAATATTAAAAATTAGTGGCGAAAGTGGACAACCTTGCCTTACCCCTTGCTGGATTTTTGCTTTCCTTGTCTCTTCTCCTATTTCTATAGTAGCTTCTTGATTTATACAGTTCGAAAATTACTTTACGGTCTTTATAGTCTAGTCCAGCTTCTTTTAAAATTCTAAACATATTTTTCCAATTGACTTTGTCGAAGGCCTTTTCCAAATCTATAAATGCTATATATGCTATTCTGATTTAAGTCCATTCTTCTATCTATAACCATTCGTAAGCCAAATATTGCCTCTCTTGTTCCTGTTCATGAATATGTGTACCCTGAAAGTAATATTGGCTTTATTATATTTTTCTACGAATTATTACACTACATTTTAATTTTATTATATTAAATCAATGTTTCATAATTCCATGGAAATTAGATAAAAATGCTCGTTTAGTGAAATTGACCCGATTCTTCCCTTGAAATTATATCTTCTTAAAACACCTATTAAATTAGTTGATTAATTGTCTTGATTAACGCGACTAACAGACTTTCTGTATGGTATTGAGTAAATTACCAATTGCACTGCTGAATTGAACCACATGAAAGAACAATACCCTGTTTGTGATAGTACAAAGTACACAGCGGTGGGAACCGGGCCTCGCGACAAATGTGTGCCATCGCACCCGCCGGACGGGTTCCACGGCGGCTCCAGTGACTTTCTCCAGCCAGGGGTCAGAGTAACCGCACTGTCACTGATTGATATGCCGCGGAGTATTTTTGCCTAGCCGGCTTTTATTTGAATGGTATCTACATGCGCGGATGTGCTTTTCCTGTGTCGGCACGGCAGTCCATTGTCGAATCTTGTCCAGGTTTTATCACACCGGTAGGACACAGGAATTTAATCCTTTGACTGTGCAGCCGTATTCAATTTTAAAGGAATTCCGTTGCAAAATTGCTTCTGGCTATTATAGTCCGATGTCTATTGTCCACCCTTGCCCTCGGCCTCACCCATGAGACTCCATGTAGGTAGTACCTATCTAGTAGCAATTCCATTTGAATTTCTAAGCTTTTTCCTTTACCTAACAGTTTTGAATGATTTACAGTTAGTTTCACTAGACTGATATCGACCGTGATTACCTTTTGTATTGTTTTCGAGCTCCCGATATTTCGACGGAGTTACATGCATCTTGTTCACGGGTAACTGAAGATAGCGATATTTTATGTTTTGTTACCTATGTAAATTGGATGTTATAGAAAAATCTTTCAAATTTTATTGTACTACCTTCCACGACGTCGCTTTATGCTTTAGTAGATTTCTTTTTGAACCTATTCATCATCGTTGGGCTATCTAAGTATGTCTCGCTGTTGGACAGGAGTTTACTTTCATGAGCAAGAGGAAGAGGAACCAAGAGAAATGTTTATTATTAGCGGTTGACCTCAACCTTAAGTCATTTTCTTCTTTTGTATTAGTAATAAATTATAGTGTTTGTATAAAAATAAAAACATGAATCCTCCCTTTTACTTTAGTCACCAGTCACAGTATAGATATGTCCGGACTGCTAGCGGTTTATTCAAATCCCATAGCCATAGATCAATCATGGCGTTCCAAGGGGCGATTTTACTACATATCACTCCCCATAAATCAGAAGCATAACACGGAGGGATGTTTTAAAGCAGGGAAAATGCGTGTTTAGTTAGGATGACACTGCAAAAATTGCCCGCCACCTCGAGCAAGTCAGCAGAAAAGAAGAACATTTGATACCGGCTTCACGTTAACTTTTGTTATTAAAATGCTAATGGTATGGATGAAGATAGAAGATTGATTTAACTATGTAGATTACAAAAGAATATAAAACCGAATATAAATCCGGTTTATTTAAACCACCAAGAAACAAAATAAGTAGGTGTTTAGACTGCTTAGGTAAGTAAGGGGTGTACCGAAAAAAAAACTGTAAACTTCAAATGAAAAAAAAACTGACGCAATTGATAAGGATTTTTGGAATTTAGGATTACTAGAATATGAAGCTAATTTAATTTAAATAATTATCAGTTTTTTTATATTATTGAGTTGAGGAGTGATAAGCTTTTTCCTAGCGCAGTCAGCAGCATCCCAACACCTGCTGGAGTTGTTATAGTTTTTTGGCTGATTTATCCTTCTCTTTTAATACACTCTTGATTTGAGCCCATGAATAGTCGAGAGAACGGCACTGCAGGACGTATGGTGGTCTTACTTTGCTCATCGTCTATTACAAAATGCGACTTTTTGTACGAAGGAAATTGTAGGATTTTCGGCTTGGCCCAGAAATTTATAACGCAAATTTTCGGTTACTTTAGCTATCCTAACTTTTGTACGAATATATATACTATGTTTCTTTATAGTTCGTTTCACTTAAGCCGCATATGTACCCCAATTTTTCACGATAAATATGACGGCATGCGGGGGCGGCCGCAAATTATATTACCTAACAATCTTTCTGATGGTCCTAGGGTCCTAGAGGTCCGCCGCTTCGAGACCTCTGTTCAAGAGACAGCGTACAAAATTATTTATTTATATTATGAAATGCTCGAAACTTCGAGGTAATTTTAGGTGTATCGAAAGCAAGCATGGAGGATGTTGAAAATTTTCTTGCCATTTGGCAAATATTAAATTTCAGTGATCTCTTCTATTCACCGGTGTAACGTCGCATGGTGTAAAACCAGAATTATTTATATTGGAATGTATAATTTAATAATAGGACTTTTAACTGCGGTTAGAAAGCTGTCGTCATCTTGCTTGGTAATAGAATTACAGCCGTTTGAAATTTACAGTATTTTTTCGGTACACCCCTTATATCTCAATATAAGAAATTTCAAATTTAAGTAAATAAATCAGTCATATAAATTTAAAGATGACATATTATAGCGCTATTATAATTGCGACCATAGCACAAAATAAGCAGTGTCATTGCAGAAAAAATGTACAACGTCCCCACTGAAAACCGTTCTTTACCTACTACGAGTAGAGTAACATCAATTAAAAAAAGTTCATAGTTTCTTTGTCTAAGAGGCGACTGATTCAAGTTGCAAAAATAATGAAAATGCGCGACTGGGGTAGCTGCCACTGTCATAAAAACCGGCCAAGTGCAAGTCGGAATCGCCCATCGAGGGTTCTGTACAAACTTTTTTACAATAGTTTTCAGATTTATTCCCTGTAGGTATTTGTAGAGTAAGACGATATTACTTGCCAAGTTTCGTAGTTCTAGGTCAACGGGTAGTACCCTATAAATTTTGGTTCCCTTGAGAGTGTCGAAATATACGTTTTTTTGCGGCATAAACTGCTGTAAATACCTTTTTTTTACGGTAGCTTAGAAGTTAGATTTTTTCACTGACTGGGACTGTAGACTGAGTATATGGTTTTAATTTCAACATGGATACCTCCACACGTTCTTGAAATAAAGGGTCTTGACAGACAGACGGACGGACGGACGAATGGACGGACGGACGGACGAACACCAAAGTGATCCTATAAGGGTTCCGTTTTTTTCCTTTTGAGGTACGGAACCCTAAAAATAGAGTTAGCATTAAGACATTTTTGGCGGGAATGCACTTATTTTTTAGCTACCGTGTATACAGCTTCGCTACTACTTATCCATCCATAGTTTATGGTACCTAAAACAAAAAGAAACGTCCCTATAATCACGAGTATATTAAACGTTTTATTTGCTATTGATGTCGTAGAAATCGGGTCGTTGAACCAATCAATAATTTGAATCGAGTTTTCATAATTGAAGTCATTCAATGTTCGAGAATATATATTTTACCTTACCTAGTAGGTAGCTAGCACATTCTTTTTAACACACTGCTGCTATAAATAAGTAAGGAAATTAGGCACTGACTTTTTTTTTATTTAGAAAGTTACCACTGCTACGAGTTGGCATAGAATATTTAATACAAATCAGAATCACTCAGATCACTCTTTCTATTAAAACACGGATCCTTAAAAAGGAGTTAAATATTTAAACATCATATTTCTAATTGGCAATTTTTATTATTGTAGACAAATTCTTTTAAAAGCCTCCTAAAAAATTGCGCAATTCAATGTATTATCAATGAATTGATATGAAACTTTTTAATACTTATAGCGTAATCAATAAATGTGTTCTCCTTGCAACTAAGTCAAGTACCTAAGTTACGTTGCAGGTGAAAAGTTGTATATGTAACGTGTAACTAGCACGAAACCAAGAAGTTATTTGTTGCGTGTTAAGTTGTTTTTTGTCTTTATAGTGTGTAGGTTAAAAATAATGAATCACATAACAAAAATAAACGAGAAAACTTTTAAAAAACTTATATTCAAAGCAAATTCGAGTAAAACACATAACAAATGAACATGTCGCACCGTTTATTCGCAAAAAAAATGTTTAACTGTAAAGTCGCGCGCTCACATTTCCTAATAGCATAATCGGATTAGGACTAACCTCCTGCCCACAGGACCCGCCGCCATCTTGGAAAATGTGTACCATCCTTTGAGAAATTTGCATTTGATTCGGAATCTAAGTTTTCTATGACAATATGATTGGCAACATTAAAGCCGTTTCAATTCTACACAAAAAAGTCTGCGACACTTTTGTGGAAAGAATACATGTCCTTAGAGAAAATATTTGCTGAATCCAGATTTAGCGCTTATACCTTTTCAGAGGACATTACCCAAATTTGATTATTGTCACTATTATTTGAACCCCATTTAATCTGTTTTTGCAGTCACATTATTTAGCCCTAAATATATCTCCTACAATAATTTTAGTAAATTTGTATTGCATAGCACTCATGTACCAATTATGGATCTACTGATGTCTATTTTATTCAAATCCGCTCAATAGTTTAGTCGCTAGAAGAAAAAATATGATTTAATATTCGGCGTCATGGCGGCTGTTTTGATTTTTCTTTAATAAAATATGTGCTGAAGGGCAAGAGGAATCTACCGATAAGTAATTTAAAAAAATCTGTCCAGTATCCTAATTAAGCTACAGGGTGTACTGCATCATTAGTACTTAAACTCATAACCCTACTTTCTGGCTATGTCACAGTCGAGCACAATGTTTGATATTGGGGTAGATCATATACAAACGTATAGACAAACGTGGAATTCATATTTCTCCAACTTTCCTATTAAGAAAATGTCCCCTGAAAACTATAAGCGCTAAATCTGGATTCAGCAAGTATTTTCTCGCAAAAGTGTCGAGATTTCGAGTAAAATGCTTATTTCTCCAAGATGGTACACATTTTCCAAGATGGTAAGTAGCGGTTCCTTGAGGTCCCCAAATGTCAAATAGTGTGGACATGAAAAAGATACCTTTATTAATTAACATATGTACATACCAAAGTTCAGGACTGTTCTAGAGATTTTGAGGTTAGTCCTAATCAGATTGTGCTATAATGAAACTTTGTAGATATAACACTAATTTATTGCAGTAAACGTACTTACACGCATTTTGGAGTTTTGAAGGCAACATGCAATAATTTCACGCCCGTTGGTCTTCGGAGCAATTGCGTTTCCCAAATTATACAACACTGTGATAGCCAGTCTGCCTACGGGGGTTAATTAAACTGAAAATGGGGCTGCGTCATTGGCTTAGGTGGTATTTATGTAGGTTCCGTAAAACGCGTAAAACATCTCTCCAAAAATCCAAAATCATCTATGGTCCAAGAAAAATGTTATTTGGGTAGAGTGTGAGTGGTGTGACTATTAGCTTAGCAGTCTGACATTTGTGTAACTAACATTTGATATTGTTTAAACTAAAATACCTAGGTAGTAAAAATCGCTTGGCAACCTGTCTGCATAATACAGGGTGTAAATCCAATACAGGCCATAAATTAAACCAGACAGAGAATTTATCCTTCTAATCATTAATTAAGAAGTTCTTTTAAGTTACACTTAATTATGACCCTGTACCAATTTTTTTGTTATTAACCGAGCAGCAATGTACTGCAAACATTAAGAGACATAAGATGACAGTGGCATGACATTACGAGATACGAGCTTCTTTATAGTAACTGCCAACAAGCGGCGTTGACGGTTACTTTAAAACTCTCGTATCCCATAACTTGTGTGTTGTAATTGCGGGCCGAATTATTTTGTATGGTTAAAATTTTCATTGTATTTCTAAGCAAAATCTATCTCAATATACTTCTTGGGTCCTATGCTAACCACTGTTTAAATATTCGCCCGTATTAGATTTACACATCATGTCTTATATGTATATCAATTCATAAAAACTACAACGAAAGTTAAACAAGTTAATTAAATTAACAAAATAATTAAACAGCAAGTCGTACATTGTGCAATATAAATTTAAAATTATAATTTTAAGGCTAGAATACAGAAGCATCTAACTTACTCCATCAGAAGTGTCTCAATTTTATTAAGCGAAATTGTTCTCGCGGACCGCAATTTTCATACCCCTTTTCTAACGCGAAGAAACGTGGCAAAAAATTGCAAATGTAAGGTGTTTTATTACGTTTGAACCTGTGGGAAGCCCCACATATGGGCTCCTTATTCAGAGGGGGCTTATGGTAGGTTTCAATTTCAATATATGTATTATACCGCCAATGTTTTTAACGTATGCTTAGCTACATCAGGGACTTGTAAGCGACAGCTTACGGGAACAATTTGATGTAACACACTCACGCTTCAATATCCAATATCTGATGATTTATGTCATCGTCCGTCGTCAAAACAACCCGTTGTGTTATATCAATATTTACTTATGTATAAAATGGGCTTATAACGCGTATATATTAATGTATTTTTCACCTCACTTGCTCGGAAAACCTCAGTTTATAGCACGAAATCTGCGTGCAAAAGTCTATTTTATCCGCTAGCGTACAAAAGTAATTTAAATTTCAAACACGATGAATAACGGCAATATTAGGTACTTTAATCTTTTAATATGTGTGATTTGAGTGTGTTATGTCTTAAATTTGATATGTTAAATAGAGGGCAAAATTGAATATGATTATTTTTATATTTTTATTATTTTTCTTGCATCTCGCATTTTCCTCACTGTAGTGAGTTAAAAAGTTGTGTGTTCCGCACGGCTGCAAAATTATTTGGCGTCTCGTGTCTTTAAAGCCTCGCTACGCCCAGGAATCTTTCATTGAACCATGAGCGAAGCGAATTCAATCTTAGATTCCTTCGCTCGCTCAGCTTTCAATTTCAACACTCACGCCAAATAACCACTTTGCAGCCTTGCATAACAAATAACTATTTCTTTCTCCGAGTGTGTGAACACTCAGGAAACCGATATTTCCCAAAAATTCAATTTCCCTCTCAGTATAAAGGGAAAAGTAAAATTCTCAAAACCTTGTGCTAAAGAGGATAGAGGGGTACATAGGGGTACATAGGGGTGTCATAGTAAATTTTGTAGTCACAGTAAGTTTACTGCCATCTATCGACACACGATTAAAACTTAAAATGAAAATGTATAAAAATGATTTATTTTATTTGTATTTATTATTTTTATATGATTTTGACCCATGTTCTTTCACTGATATGTGTTAAAATTGTTCAATAACAAGCAAAACCGTCAAAGCCATCTAGCCGAGAATAGGCAAAAGTGTAGGCGCCATTTATCCGAGAATCAATTTTTCTTGATTTCCGAGGCACGTTTTTTCCTTTTTTTATGATATAGGAGGCAAACGAGCAGATGGATCACCTGATGGTAAGCGATTACCGCCGCCCATGGACACCCGCAACACCAGAGGGGTTGTAAGTGCGTTGCCGGGCTTTTGAGATGGGAGTACGCTCTTTTCTATCCTTAGACTTGATTCATCTTATACGGAGATGTACTGCTCCAATCAGTCACTCCAAATCCGTTGCAGTTCCACGGTTTTACTGTTGAGATTCTAAGTTTCTAACGTGAACTAGCGGTAAATACGAGTTTCTAAAAAATATGCATCGAAATTCGAAATACGCGTGCCGGCCTCACCTGGTGTTCAGTGTGGTGCGCAAATTGTGCAAATAGTTTCAACCGCCGTGTCCGCCGTGCCGAAGATTAGCATAAAAGATATATATAATATACGCTATTGCCCGACAGGCGATGTCTTTTCTGTTGAATGTTCAATGTTTTTATTGTAGTAGTAGTAGCAGTAGTAGTAGTAGTAATAGTAGTAGTAAAACTCTTTATTGTACAAAAATAAACATAAAACAAGAGAAAAACGCATCGTATTGTACCTACCCTTTAGTATTCTTCCAGGTGCTGGTGCACACTTTCATAGGTAATTCTAGTTAGGTACATTGCGTGACATAAAATGATAAATAAATTTTCCGCCGCCAATATGATTTTTATTTAACGAATTAATTAAAATTGTTGAGCCAGCCGCAACTGTGGATAAAATGGACGATAATAATTGACAATCACTATCCAAATTACCACTGTTGACCGTGAGGTTTACTCGATGAAACAACTTGATTGGCTGGAATCGCAAATAATTGATTACCTATATCAAGTGTTAAAATTGATCTATAAAAACACCTTAGGTACCTACTATTCCATTAAGCGGTTATAAAAACTTGATGCATGAGCACAATCTTTTATATTTTTTTTTATTTGAAGGAGATATTTTTTTATATTATTAGTATAGACTGTTTGGTGTATTATGAATCTGGAATGGAAAGTTACATCCTAAGCCACGGAACGTAGAAGTCTAACTATTTGGCCAAAAAAAAAGTTTGCTTGAACGTCAAAAATAATTACCTCTACTTTCAACCTTAAAATTCACTTTAAGGTGCGTAAAATGAGTTGCAACGAGTCCAAATTTTAAGGACGTCCATTAAGTTGTCCTTATGGAGACGGTTAAGCTCTAAATACATAATTGCTCTAAATAGGTTTGTCGGTAAGTACCTACATAAATAAATCCACGCTACATCCATACATTTGAATCCGTATACGCTAGTCCGCATTTCGTTAAGCCTGCAGACCCCGCAGCTGTTGTTGTCTGGACGCGACGCGTTGATTCACCCGGTAACTGTCCAGACATACGAATATCGACATATCTTCTTTAGTCTCTACCACTCTGCGTGTACTGGTATTTTTCGTTTTTAGGGTTCCGTACCAAAAAGGTATAAAAGGAACCCTTATAGTGCGACTCTGTCCGTCCGTCTGTCTATCACATTGCAAAATATCTCGAGAACTACTTGAGCTAATCGATTTGAAATTTGGAATAGTCATGAAGAACGCTAACCCATACACATTGAAAGTGTAATTTTATAATATATTTTTTTTATTAATTATGGAAAATGCCCAATATAAAGAGGGGGCAATATTGCAAAGTCTAGTTGCTAGGTCGAGTGGGATATCATTTGAGAGAGCTCAAACTGAATACTTATTACAAAACAATTTTTTTATATAAAGAAAAAAAATTGAGTTATGAAGGAAAAATATTGAAAAAATACCATTTTTTTTAATAATAATAACATTATCATAAATATTACAGGAAAAATATAATCACACTTCTATCTTGAATACTTTTTTTAATTATAAAAACACTTTGTAAATTAATTTTCAATTTAAGCCCCTTTGCGGGTGTTTATTATACTTGAAATATCTATGAGATGAGATTACACTAAAACCACCTTCTTTCAAATAAAGCAAAAATTGTTGAATAATTATCCCAGAAAACCCAACATACATACAGGTCGCGCAAATTAGTTAGCGCGAGCAATATGTTATAAGCGCTATTGAGTGTAGCGCACGAGTGGTGACCGCGAGTCGTCCTATAAGCTGTCTATAGGGGTTGGTCTGTGGTCTAGACATAAGGACGGCTGGAAAATGGAAATGCCTCAGGAACGCGGTAACAGCTCGGGTATCTTTTAAGTTACCTAGGATATTAGAAGTTTCACATCGGACGCTGAAGGTAGACAGCTAATTGCTCCTTGTGGCTTAATAAAGATAAGGGCTAAAGTTTCAGTAGTTAAAAGTAATGTAAGTAGATTTTGGCACCTTGGGAACTTATAGATAAGCCCCAGCGGTGTAGGTATTATTTCTTCTATGTAAGAATGTATTCATTCATTCATTCATTTGTTTATTGCAATCATGTTCATTACATACAGGTGGTAAATAAAATATAGTCAGCACATGATACCCTGTTAGGGCACAGCAAAATTAAGACTTTGGTTAAGATTTTGTTACTTCTACTGGGAATCACGAGCTCTCTCGATCCAAATATGAGAAAGGGAGGGCCCCAAAACGTTCATAATTATTTTTTTCATCCATTTTGTTACAGTCATGAAGGTTGTATTGAAAAGGTAAGCAAATGGACCAAAAAACATGCGCACACGCATAAACATTTTTCGTTTACGGATATAAAGAACTTTTGATTCTGTGTAGAAATAATAGAGGATTTGCAAAATCTAAAACAATAGTTGAGGGTACACGTTTAAATTACCTAGTAATACATGTATTGCTCATACTCGTATTTAGTTATCTTCTCATGTTGTTTGTGCTCATAGTATCTTATAGGGACTTAATAAAACAAGAATCTGAGTTTTTTTAGGTCGAGGCATCAATTTTTCCAGTAATCCGAAGGCTCTCTTTTTTAGAGATTACAGAGACATTTATCTCTTTTTTTTATTTTTATTTATTTATTTATATTACAAAACAAAATACAAATAACTTAAAGCTAAGATGCGCCACAAAAACTTATAAAAGTTTATGCGTGGTACAAATGCATCACTTCGCTTAAACTGCATGCATATATATATATATGTTTATAAGGTATTCTAAACACAATAAGGAAAAGAAGGCAAGTAAATAGTTATCAGGTAACACCTGTCATCACACGTTCCCGTCCGTTATGTAATATTTCTTGAACGCGTTTTTACATCTGCTAGGCTTCGTTCTCTTTCATGCTATTTATTTGTTATTAGTTACTCAGAGAGCTCAATAATCAGAGCAAAACAAGCGTAAGGGCACGTAAGGGTGCCAAATAAAACCACCAAACAGTTTTACTTTACAACAATTTATATGAAAACAAATAGGTATAAATACACTAAATAAATTGGATTTATTGACGCGTTATATTTTTATCATGACAATATTTATTGTAAGACATACTTTTTTTTAAATAATTTTAAAAGGTGGGCTCATGATAGTTCATTACGTTAGATTTCAAAATATTCTACCTTTTAGAAAATAAGATGCAGTTCTGCCCACTGATTTCAATTAAATACTTAAGGTAAATTAATTATTTAAGAGTTGGTACCTAAGGTGAAATACTTATATATAAAGCCCTCGTCTCAAGTCCAATAAGCGGCTCCAAGTCTGGCAACTACTCGTACATTCTAATGACTATAAGCTAGTAGATACCTCAGACTTCCATATACCTATTCACCGTATAACAACAAGACAACCTCGTACCTATTATACTAAAAGAGTATTTATTTATATTTCAATACCTAAAGATAATAATACCTAATAATGTTACTTATATCGTTTTTGCTAAGTAGCCATAATCTACGTAGCCCGCAGACCGCAGACATTCGCTCAACTTAACTTTTGCCGCGCATGAAATATCTCTATCACCGCTCCATAAACCATTTGGTGGTATAACATAACATCGCAACACTACTTAGGTTTAAATGGGGGAGTGGTCTATTTTTACTAGTGGCTCGGTAAAATCAATCTCTCAATTTATCAGTCAATCAATTTATTCGTCTAAAAATTAAAATACTCGTATCTATAAGTTTGAAAAATATAAATTGTCAACGATAGTTGGAAACTGTTTTTGCAGTTTACTTTCCTACCAAGAAGGCTTAGAAGTTTCAACGTTGATTTATCAAATTAATACCGTGTAGCGTCATTTCGGTCCTAACTATATAGGTGTTATGTTAACTCGCATTACTAGGTAGGTACTCATATTATTCACTATTTATTAAAGCGAACGATTGTCGCTGCAATCGTAGTTAGAGAAAAAAAAAACGTAAAACTTATCAGTTTCTATTTATTTGTATTACTTATTTCCTATTTTTATCACAGAATGGAGCAAATCTTCGTATTCCTATACACGAGCATGCATTGCGGATCGATACGACGCCCGCTTGCATTTTATTGTCCCGGAAACCGATTCGCCCGACATGTAGCTGTTGTTTTCAGACTTAACAACGGTTTACTCGCATTAAAATGCCCATGACTTTCCAATTTATCTGGT
The DNA here is from genome assembly GCF_947568885.1 of Cydia strobilella. Classification (NCBI taxonomy): domain Eukaryota; kingdom Metazoa; phylum Arthropoda; class Insecta; order Lepidoptera; family Tortricidae; genus Cydia; species Cydia strobilella. The sequence continues at coordinate 15,010,847 of NC_086045.1, read as the reverse complement.
TGTCGGTTAGTAATTTTATTTATACTTCGGAGGAGGACCAGGTGAATCATTGCGATTTAATGATTATCTCTTCACTAATTGTAGAGCAATGGCTTTCCACTTGTATATCGCCTGAATATTCTACCGCAAGAAAAATATACAGAAAATATGTCCTTAAACAGCAGATAATCTGTCACTGACCAGCCTGCACTGCCGGCTGGGCAGGTTCGTTGCTCATCTTCTGGCGGGGTTGTTTTCGGGCGAACGAATTAAAGCACAGGTTTTACCACACGTTGTTTATTCTTTACAAACAAAGAATCAAGGAATAAAATAAATAATAATGTATTAATTTGTTTGCTCCACCGTTTGTTTCAGACCGACATGGCCAAACAGACTAATCTAATTCAATAGCAATAGCATAATTTAATAATAGCATAATTTAATTCAATAGCATAATTTATTACTTAAGAAGTCTATTAAAAAGGAGCATTTTTTGTTCTAAAAAACGCTACTTGTTTGACATAAAAACGGCTAGCGACAAATAGAATAAAGTTACAAATAGTTTTAACGGTATCTGTAATCTGTAGTTTCGATCTAGCTCTTTTAAGTCTAATATTTATTTGACAGATGACAATGCCTCCTCGCTGGGATTGAGTCAATGTTGTCCTAAGTCCCAATTCCTTATCGGCATTACACCTGACCAGGCTGGATCGATTGACTTCTCCATCTAAATAATGGTTGGATATTTAAAGATTCGGGCCTTACTAATTCTTGTAGAATTCATACATTTTGGTAGTTATTATATTATGTGCCTGTTACTTTTGCCGGTAGGTAGGTAGGTTTAAGCGAATAACAAAAAATTTTAATAAATTATTATGTGTTTTTATGAGAGCAGTTTGTTTCAGGGGCAATACATTAATTGAAAAACCGGCCAAGTACGAGTCGGACTCGCGTTCCAAGGGTTCCGTACATTGCACAATTTAAAAAATGTATTTTTTATGTGAAACGTGCGTGAAATGTCTTTAATATACCCGTAGGGGTTGGATCAAAAACTAAATAATTAAGTCCGACTCACGCTTGACTGCACATTTGTAATAGGTTTTCCTGTGATCTATAGGTAAAGATCTGTCTATGGGGGAATGCTCATTTTTTGCCTATTTTCTTGAATAACTTCTAAACTGTTTATCCTAAAATTATGAAAAAAAAAAAAAATTTGAGATTCTCACAATGAGCTCTTTTTTTTGATATGTAACACGATATAGTTTGAAAAACTTTATTTTTTAATTTTCTCATTTACCCAAAAGTGGCCCCCATGTTTAAAATTAATTTGTTTACGTTACATGTCCGTCTTTGGGTCACAAACTTACATATGTATCCCAATATTTTACCTTAATCGGTCCTGTAGTGTCGGAGCAAATTGACAGACGGACAGACAGACAGACGCACGAGTGATCCTATAAGGGTTCCGTTTTTTCCTTTTGAGGTACGGAACCCTAATAGATCGGTTTCATGTAACACTATTTATTTTATCAACTGGCTTCAAGAATATAAGGTGCCTACGAGTATACTGGTAGGTACTTTACTTATTGATCCATACATATGTAATAAAGCACTGCACCATTTGTAATCGGCGAACTAACGTAAGATACTTGCCAAACTGTACCTATACTCGTAAAAATCAGATCTTCAAAATGTAATGATCGATTTTGATGTTTAGGTAAAATAAAGGGATCACGAAGCAAAAAATCAAAAAATGGTACTAGAAGAACTCCTATGAGGTTAAATTCTTGAGAAAAAAAGTTTGCCGAGTTTTGTCGGTCATCTCAATATAAAAAAACCTGAACCGGCTGCAGAATATACCTCTAGGTATACTTTTACCTTTTACTTAATTATAGGTAGAGTTAAAAGTAGGTAAACTGTTTATTTTGCTTCGGGCAAGGAAACAAGTTATGACAGTTGCTTAGTAGTTTAATTCTTTATTTAATCCATCTTATCATATGATTATATAACTGTAGTTCGTATCCTAATAAGTAGAGTTAACTGTGTATTTTAAGGGAAATAATTTAACTGAGAAAGATTGTTTTTAAATTTGCTAAAAATCGATCTAATTAATTGTTCTTCTGTAATTCATTTTACTTACCAATTGATTATCTCATCTCGATGTTTACAATCCTGCACTAACTACAAGTCTCTGTTTAAACTCAATGGTTGACTGGTAGCAAAGACCTATGTACAGTTACATGCATCATGTTCACGGGTGACTGAAAATAGCGGGTGGGTGTCAAAGTTGTGTAGACAGCGCTCTGTCTACCCTCATTCTTGCGCGTCGGCTGCGTTCACTTTCAACGTTACCAACGGTCGCATTCACACTTGTTGGTCCGGTCGCGTTCACACTCGTTGGTCTGTCCAAACACACTACACTCACGGTGTCAATACGCGTGTTTGATTCGGATATCACTGGTTTTTTACACAAACAAATCACAGGATTCCACACATTTGACAGTTTAAACTGCGTCGAAATATCGGGAGCTCACAAATAATACAAAAGGTAATCACGGTCTATATCCCGGTCAATATAAGTCTAGTGAAATTTACTGTAACTACAAAATTTACTATGACAGTTAGTACGGACAGTATATACCCCTCTACCCTATATATTCTCTTTGCTGGTAGAGAATGACTTAAGGTTTAATACCTTAATTTTAATTAATAATTACTTAATATACGCCATTTGAAAAAATTAAGTAGGTACATATTAAATCATTTGGTTTTAGTTTCATTCGGGGTTAACTGTCAATAAATTACGCACTTCTTCACTCACTAAAAAAACAAGTAACAAATGTTGCGTCCCAAACACCTAGCCAATCTAATAAAGTAACGCCAATTACTTTCACGCCTTAATTAAATCTCTACGTTTGTCACAAAAGTTAAACAAAACTTTACAGACACGCTGATTAATGGGGAGCAGATGTGCCATCCTGTTACGTGAGAAAATAGGGAATTCTACTAGAGAATGGTGGTAAAAGTACCGAGTCAAGGGATTGAGGGATGTAAAAAGAACACCTAACCCACTATGCTGGTTGACACTTATGGAAGAACAATCATGGTGACTACAGGTTTCTACCAGTATAGACAGTTTTGTTGATTTCACAACCCATTCCTTTAAATTTTTATTGCATTATAAATTGAAATAAATGTGATATACTAAGAAAAAGTGACCAAGGCCCCCAGTAATTAAATTTGTTTAATAATTACTTTGTTCTTATACTTCTATTTCATTCTGAGGCACCAATATTACCATGAGGGCATGTGTGTTTTTATTGCTCAACGAACTAATAGAGAAGATCTTAAGCTCATTGTCGTACGTAACGTATCGTACCTATATACTTACCAACGTACGTGTCTTTCAAAATATATACTAATGGTCAACTTCCACTCCTACATTTTTATATTTCGTACCCTTTTTGGTGACGTAAATTGTAGACATCACTTCAGTTACTGATTCATTCCCGCTCTGTAGAAAATTGACGGTGCATTTCCATGCTTCCATAAAACCTTCTATACCAACACTTTTGTGCACTCTGAAAGCACGCATGGAAACGCGCCATGACTTAACGCCCAAGAATAGGGTACGGAGATAACGTTAATGGAGTGTAAGACATATAGATACGAAGATACGGCTATTTTGGGAGCTGGATCAACAAAATATGTGTCCGTTGCTGAGTGTTATTGTAACGGAAGTGGTACAAAGGGCCTGATATAATTATAGTTAATAATAGATACAAACACACGAGAAGTTCAAAACTTGCAAATTTAATGTCAGTTTTTTAATTTATTGATAGGGATTATTATATTGATATTAATACAAATAAATAAATATGACGTCTGAGAATTTTTTTATGACTAATTAAACTAAACTTTTGAGCAGGAAAGCGTAAAAAGTTTTTTTCATAACAAAGGTAAAATTAAACCGGAATTGTCAATAAGTAGGTACACTTTTAAGTACACCTATTAAATAATTGGGTAATAAATAAACAAAGTTTTCTCTCACGGTTTCTTTATGATCCGCTTTTATTTGGCTACATTTATTAAATAAAGTATCTGAGACTTTCCCGCGTTTTGGAGCACAGGCTATGTGGAGTGATATACAACAGAACTTCACAAAGCCAGAGTAATTTGCGACTGATGAGCTGCATATTGTATCCTGTGAAAGGCAACGCCTCGCTCCAGGGGATAACGAGGTGAGTACACCCCCAAATCAAATATTTCGTTGGGAACATATTCAATTCTCGTGTATAATAAACTAGGGATGGTTGTATTTCTAAGAAATCGTAATTTTGCTCCCAGTGCCAATTTGATTGCTTTGTGGAGTTTATGGTAGGATAGATCATAAATAAATTAAAATTAAAAATTAAAATTGTTAATAAAATATAATATTCTAAATTATACAAGAATACCTATTATGATCATCAACACAAAAAACTAAAATGTACATGTACGTCAGTTACATGTTATGCTTTAATTAGCTCCATGCATGAATTTATTTTTATTTTTGGATTCATAATTTATATCGTTGGAACACCGGAAATGATAAAAATACTTTTATAAACCTTAACATTATTTTATTAAAAAATATTTAAAATGTTGAAAATTTTTGAGCGGTTGAAACGCTCATAATTTTTGGCGCGAATTCGACAGAGCGTGATGACGTCACACGTTGGGCGGCCCAACTGACGTTTGCTACTAATGACACTAATCTGTCGAACGCGTGACGTCACGTGGCGTTTCGAGCGTTTCGCTCACTAGCTTTTCGCGGGAAAATTTTTGTACTTTTTATTTATAGTTTTAAGTAATTAAATGGTAATTTAAAAACGGAAATGCGTTTGTAACATGATATAACGGTAACAAACATCCGAATAAAACATATTTCGTTCAAATATAAACTTCATGCATGAGGCTAATTGAATCAACGGCTAATATTGGGTTAGGAGCTAAAACTAAATGTCACAATAAGTTATTTTATTATAGTTTTTTGTTTGTGTAATTCGACATTTAGAGACTGGATACATCTGTAACGAAGTATGTAATTTCATTGATTCCATATTTGTAATTGTATTTTGTAATTTTTCATTATTTTTATTGCTTTTAAAAATTTGACATGTAAAAGCGGCTTGTGGCCTATTTGCTGAATAAATGTTTGATTGTTAATGTATGTAATAGACGTAAGTAATAGAAAGCTCTCTCTTAGAAATAAATCCGGCAAGACAATAAAGTCGGCACCTCATAAAGCTGCTATTAATATCCTAATGCTATTCCTCTGTTATCGATGACAGCTGTCGGGAAACATTAGGAGGGTTGGTTTTGCGTCTAAGAGTATTTCAAACCAATTTCTTTCTCAGGAAGTCAGGACTAAAGTTTAAGGTAATCAGATTTCATATGTTACGTATAAAGCCATATTAAATTATTTCTGCAATAATTGTTTTAGTTAGTTTGCATAAAAAATGGTGTACCTATTTGAAATAAATAAAAAGAAAGATATATTAAACAAATTAATAGGTCAATTTTACATTTTTACACAGGCCAAAACGCGTAAAATTCAAATTTTCTATGGGACGGTATCCCTTCGCGCCTACAGTTTTTAAATTTGCTGCCTTTTTCTACTGACAAAATTTGCTTGACCAACTATAGTATATAGGTATATACAAATACTTATACATATGCCGTCATATTTATAGGTAAGTTTAAACGATATTCAACGTGTTAAAAAAAACAAGCTCACGCTTCGACAATGAATTGATTTAAATATTAAAACCACATATATACTATGAAATACAAAAAAAACGAAAACTATTTGGCACGATAGGTTTAAAAACATATTTTCACATCACCAATCCGAAAAAGGGGTTTTTCTTCCATGCTATGAGGGATCAAAGTGGCACTTTTCTTCCCTGCTAGGAGGGATCAAAGTAACACTTTTCTGTTCTAGGACACTATTTTAAACAATTTTTGCACATTATTTTTTTAGCTTAAATAATATTTTTAAACATCATAATTACTTCATAGGTGATGTGAAAAGCAGTATGTGTCACTTGATAGCAAAATTATTTCCATCTTGGGCGTAACACACTTGAATCCCTCACTACGCTCAGGATTCTACTTTAGAATCCCTCGTTACTCTCGGGATTCTATTATAGAATCCTTCGCTGCGTTTAGGATTCAATGTAAGTACGCCCTCGCCGTAAATATGTAATTTTGCTCCCTTGTAACACAATCTACTATTGCGTCATTAAGGTACAGTGACTGCACAATAATATTAATCGCCAAGCGAAGCGCAAGGGCACTACCTACTTTTTCTCGAAGCGCTTCGTCGTTTTTTTGAACCCCCATAACTTGGGTTTGGATTATACCAATATTAAAATGTTGCCAAGGCGAAACCATAAGGCTCGCACTGTCAAAAAGTTATCAGATCTCTTGTAGAGCCAAGCCTCTAACTCTGCAAGCCCTAACTTCACAAACTCTACACCTTAGTCAAAATATGTGGCTTAGCTGTTTCGTTACTACAAGAACTATTTTATAATAAAAAATAATAAATTGTGAATACATTTTCACCTTACGCCCATGTGACGATATCGAAACAGCCAAGCCACATATTTTGACTAAGGTGTAGAGTTTGTGAAGTTAGGGCTTGTAGAATTAGAGGCTTGGCTCTACAAGAGATCTGATAACTTTTTGACAGTGCGAGCCTAATCGTTTCGTCTTGGCAACATTTTACATGAAAATGATTTTGGTGGGATTAATATTTCCCAAAAAGAAATATGATAGCGAGATTTTTGATACAGCTATGCGATTTAATCGAATTTTCTTGCCGACAAACCGTAAATTGAGTGGGGTGAAAATACTTAAAACGGAAGCACCACTTCCAATTAGCCTATCTAGACGGCTAAACAGCATATCCTCAATGTAGCAGGCAGTCTAGCACAGCCTCATTGTGTTCCGAGGGCTCTACAGATGTCTCCGGGCCCACTTCACCCGTGTGCTACGCAGCTTATTGCTTAGCTTTACACTAGATGACGGGTGTGTGGCTTACCAACCCTTGCTATGATTGAAATTGAAGGGATGATTTCAGCCAGGGTAAATAATAGGGTGGCTTATTCATATTCATAATCATCATCCTTTATTGATAAAAATACAAATTTTACATGTCATAAATATTAATAAGTAAGGAAAGAATTATAACTTCGACGAACTTACTACTTCTTAGTAAGTTATAATTTTCTACGAGGCACCTGCCGGCCTAGCCAAGGTGACAATCGCTATCGCTTCGACAACAAAACGCTTTGTGTCTCTCTATCACTCTTCCATATTAGTGCGACAGTGACAGTTGCGTTTCGATCGCTACGGAGCGTTAGCGATTGGCGTGTTGGCTACGCGGCCTGCTTACTGTAAAATCTACCACTAAAAAACCGGCCAAGTGTAAGTCGGACTCGCGTCCCAAGGGTTCCGTACATTACACAATTTAAACAATGTATTTTTTATGTAAAATGTGATTGAAATGTTTTTAAAAAAACCCGTACGGGTCGGATCAAAAACTAAGTAATTAAGTCCGACTCACGCTAGACTGCACATTTCTAATAAGTTTTCCTGTAATCTATAGGTAAAGATCTATTTTGCGTATTTTTTTTTTAAATTTTAGACCCAGTAGTTTCGGAGATAAAGGGTCATTTTTGCCTTTTTTCTTGAATAACTTCTAAACTGTTTATCCTAAAATTATAAAAAATATATAATTGAGATTCTCATAATGAGCGCTTTCATTTGATATATAACACGATATAGTTTGAAAAACTTTATTTTTTAACTTTATCATTAACCCCCGAAAGTGGCCCCCATGTTTATAATTCATTTGTTTACGTTACATGTCCGTCTTTGGGTCACAAACTTACATGTGTATACCAAATTTCAACTTAATTGGTCCAGTAGTTTCGGAGAAAATAGGCTGTGACAGACGTACAGACAGACAGACAGACGCACGAGTGATCCTATAAGGGTTCCGTTTTTTCCTTATGAGGTACGGAACCCTAAAAACCGGCCAAGTGCGAGTCGGAATCGCGTTCCAAGGGTTCCGTACATTACACAATTTAAACAATGTATTTTTTATGTGAAATGTAAGTAAATTTGTCTTTAAAAAACCCGTAGGGGTCGGATCAAAAACTAAGTAATTAAGTCCGACTCACGCTTGACTACACTTTTCTAATAGGTTTTCCTGTGATCTATAGGTAAAGAACTATTTTGTGTATTTTTTTCAAACTTTTAGACCCAGTAGTTTTGGAGATAAAGGGGGAATGGTCATTTTTTGTATATTTTCTTGAATAACTTCTAAATTGATTATTCTAAAATTATAAAAAAATATATTTGAGTTTCTCCCAATGAGCTCTTTCATTTGATATGTAACGCGATATATTTTGTAAAACTATATTTTTTAACTTTCTCATTTACCCCCCAAAAGTGGTCCCCATGTTTAGTTTTTATTTGTTTACGTTACATGTTCATCTTTAGGTCACAAACTTACATATGTATACCAAATTTCAACTTAATTGGTCCTGTAGTTTCGGAGAAAATAGGCTGTGACAGACGGACAAACAGACAGACAGACGCACGAGTGATCCTATAAGGGTACCTTTTTTTCCTTTTGAGGTACGGAACCCTAAAAATCAGTGTAATATTTTTTCAGAATTTTTAAATACATTTTAGAGGTCGCTGCCGCACTGAAAATTTGGACCCTCCATAAATTTTTTTTATCCCTTCATTAAAGTCGTTGTGGGGGTGTATTAATATCCAACTTAACATAAAATAACGCCGCTGATTTTTATTTATTGTTTTATTTTAAGGGTTCTAAGTATTGATTAAGAGGTGCGTCCATACTTTCCGTTCCTAATAAAACTATGAAAACGGATTATATCGAGTATATTGAATTTATTATTATTTAACATTTAAAAAGAAAAGTACTGGATTCCTGTCTACTTCCCACACTTAACTATGGTTGTCAAACGTGGAAATACACAAACTACATTAAACACTAGATTAGAGCATGTCAAAGAGCAATCGAAAGAAAAAATTAAAAGTTAGGCTAATAGATAAAATACGTCACAAAAATATACGAGAAAAAACTAAAGTAATTGACGCTCTCGAGCACTCACTAAGACTCAAATGGCAGTGGGCAGTTCACATCGCGAGGATGCCAGATGAAAAATGGACAAAACGAATAACTACTTGGAAGGGACCAAGTGGGAAACATTGTGTCAGTCTTGTGAAAAAACATTAAAAAATATGGATGGGAAGAAAAAATGCATAAAAAGTGGGCAAGAGGCTGCTTTAAATGCAAAAAACAAATGCAGATAATATTATGTGTCAAATATTATCAAATGTTGACATGTCATCGTCGATGCATTATAAATAGGTTTATTAGAAGAGATTGTATACCTACACACTAACTTATCTTCACACTGCACTGGTACTTTATTTATATACTATGCTAGTAACTATACTTGTTCGATAATGTTTTTTTTTTGACATGACGCACGAAGATTTATGCAAATATTTTTATATGTGTATATAGTGGGTATTAGTGGCTACTCATGCATATTTTTTTGTAGATGTACTGTCACGTTACTCCCTCCTCCACGTATATTGGAGGAGTGAGTAACGGAGCTGGGAGTGAGGAGGTAGAAAGGAAAAGATAGATATAACAGGGGTAGGTTCTTTATTTAACGGCTATTGTCTAAATATGACACGCTACAGATGGTTTAAATTACAAAAAGAATAAAATAAAGTTTATAGTCGCGCTAATAGCACGTGCAAGGCAGGAGCACGCACACGGATAGGCGCGCTGATAGCACGCGCAAGGTGAGGCGCGCTGGTAGCACGCGCACAGTAAGGCGCGCAGATAGCACGCGTAAAGGTAAGGCGCGCAGATAGCACGCGCAAGGTGAGGCGCGCTGGTAGCACGCGCACAGTAAGGCGCGCAGATAGCACGCGCAAGAGTAAGGCACGCAGATAGCACGCGCAAAGGTAAGGCGCGCAGATAGCACGCGCAAAGGTGAGGCGTGCTGGCAGCACGCGCACAGTAAGGCGCGCTGGTAGCACGCGCACGGTAAGGCTCGCTGGGTAAGGCGCGCTGATAGCGCGCGCACGGTAAGGCGCGCTGGGTAAGGCGCGCTGATAAGCACGCTCTTCAAAGAGGCGAGGCGCAGTGACAACACGCGCCTGTTGAGGCGAGGCGCGCCGATAGCGGGCGAGGCGCGGTGACAGCACGCGCCTGTTGAGGCGAGGCGCGCCGATAGCGCGCGCCTAGGAGACGAGGCGCTCCGCTAGAGCAACTGCAAAGCACCACCGGACTTGGGTGCGTGCAGAGAGCGCCAGACTTCGCCAGGAACACAGGTAACCTTTTAATGAGCGCGATCGAGGGTTTCTTGATGGTGCGGGGCCTGGCTTGGCCCCGCACGGACCCTTACAACTGATGTTCCTTTGTTGGGAACTAGAAGCAAACTGAATTCAGATGTCCGCTGGGCCGCTTATATAGCTAGCGATAACATTTTCTAGAATTATTGTTTACTTTGTTATTATTTTTGAAAATATTTGAAAATATTTGTTCACCAGTAACAATTTTTAGATAAAATTTAGAACAAACTACTTGAAAACTATACGACCTAAACTTCATGCTAAGGAATTTAGAGTAAATTATTAGTTTGACGGATAATGTCAAAACAAAGAAACAAATATGTCAAGGAAAATTTATAGTGAATTTTAGGTCGATTAGCTTCGAAATTATTATAAAAACATGAAGTGATTAGAAAAACAGCAAGGTAAGTAACCGGACGGGTCAGGGCCGTATTAGGGTAGAAGGAGTTTAGGGAGAATTTAGAAATGATAGCCAGAAAGTAAAACATTTTAAATCAAAAGTTTCAGGGAGTAATTTGGAAGACGAGAATCAGACAGAAAGAGAACGCAAAAGCGTTAAGGAATTATAGCCGATTGGAGAATCCAGAGCATCAGCCCGTGGGAGTAAGGACTGGGAGTTAGGACCCAGGTATGAGATGCTACATTACCCCAAAAACCACGGAAAAAAAACTTTGTCGTAATCTTAAACGGAAAAGTTTTTTTTTTTGTGAAGAGTTAAGTTTTTAGGGGAAAGTAAAGGAAGTAAGGTAAGTAGGTAAGTAAGTAAGTAAGTAAGTAGGTAGGTAAGTAATTAAGTAGGTAGGTAAGTCAGAAGAAAGAAAGAGCAAGCTCGTTAATGGGGATGAATAAATGGAATGAGAGGATGAGTGATATAATGGAGAAGAAGATGAATAGATCGAGGAACTTCCCTGCACTCATACATCGCCTGTCATAATCACGCATTCATAAGTCTCTGGCAAAGGAAGGGGATGTGGTTCACGCTCTATGACGCACACTCCTAAGAAGTCCTCGCTATGACCTGAGGCTTCTTTATAGAAGGGAGTAGTCAGCCGCTCCACTGGAAAAGATAATAAGATAATAATGAACGACCTAAGGCTTATTTTAAGGGAGTAGTCAGCCGCTCCGCGAAAATAAGTTTATGTACAAGTTCTAGTCGGTTTAGAGCCGACGAGAATAGAGAGTAGGGGTAGAACCTACTTCTAGGTTGTGGTAGGGGTAGACCTACCACAGTAGAGTAAAAAAAAGTAGTGTTTGACCATAAGGCTTATTTTTTTCTTCAGAGTTGGACTACCGCTCTGCAGGGTGAAGAAAAGAAAAAGAAGGGCACCTGGCTTATTAAGCCACCCAAGAATATGAAGAAATATCTACAGATGACACACTCACACAAAATGAAAGAAATGTAAAATGGAAGTTAATGAAGAATGAAAACGAGCTTGAAGAAGGACAAAGGGGAGGAGGAGGACGGGCTGAGCTGAAGAGTAAAAGAAGTACAATTATTATAAAGTTAAAGACCTATAAAAATACATCATTAGAAATAAAAGTGATAAAAAAAGTAGCTATCTAGTCTGATTGCTATAATAAGATAATCTAAAAAACGTGCCATATTGACTAAGGAAATAGAAAATTAAACAGAAAGAGGCCGAAAAGTTATTTAAGATTTAAAGACACGGATTCTGTCTATAATTTAGAATTTAGTGGGTTAAGAAAGCCGGTAAATTTTAAAGTTGGGCGCCAAAACTGTCACGTTACTCCCTCCTCCACGTATATTGGAGGAGTGAGTAACGGAGCTGGGAGTGAGGAGGTAGAAAGGAAAAGATAGATATAACAGGGGTAGGTTCTTTATTTAACGGCTATTGTCTAAATATGACACGCTACAGATGGTTTAAATTACAAAAAGAATAAAATAAAGTTTATAGTCGCGCTAATAGCACGTGCAAGGCAGGAGCACGCACACGGATAGGCGCGCTGATAGCACGCGCAAGGTGAGGCGCGCTGGTAGCACGCGCACAGTAAGGCGCGCAGATAGCACGCGTAAAGGTAAGGCGCGCAGATAGCACGCGCAAGGTGAGGCGCGCTGGTAGCACGCGCACAGTAAGGCGCGCAGATAGCACGCGCAAGAGTAAGGCACGCAGATAGCACGCGCAAAGGTAAGGCGCGCAGATAGCACGCGCAAAGGTGAGGCGTGCTGGCAGCACGCGCACAGTAAGGCGCGCTGGTAGCACGCGCACGGTAAGGCTCGCTGGGTAAGGCGCGCTGATAGCGCGCGCACGGTAAGGCGCGCTGGGTAAGGCGCGCTGATAAGCACGCTCTTCAAAGAGGCGAGGCGCAGTGACAACACGCGCCTGTTGAGGCGAGGCGCGCCGATAGCGGGCGAGGCGCGGTGACAGCACGCGCCTGTTGAGGCGAGGCGCGCCGATAGCGCGCGCCTAGGAGACGAGGCGCTCCGCTAGAGCAACTGCAAAGCACCACCGGACTTGGGTGCGTGCAGAGAGCGCCAGACTTCGCCAGGAACACAGGTAACCTTTTAATGAGCGCGATCGAGGGTTTCTTGATGGTGCGGGGCCTGGCTTGGCCCCGCACGGACCCTTACAACTGATGTTCCTTTGTTGGGAACTAGAAGCAAACTGAATTCAGATGTCCGCTGGGCCGCTTATATAGCTAGCGATAACATTTTCTAGAATTATTGTTTACTTTGTTATTATTTTTGAAAATATTTGAAAATATTTGTTCACCAGTAACAATTTTTAGATAAAATTTAGAACAAACTACTTGAAAACTATACGACCTAAACTTCATGCTAAGGAATTTAGAGTAAATTATTAGTTTGACGGATAATGTCAAAACAAAGAAACAAATATGTCAAGGAAAATTTATAGTGAATTTTAGGTCGATTAGCTTCGAAATTATTATAAAAACATGAAGTGATTAGAAAAACAGCAAGGTAAGTAACCGGACGGGTCAGGGCCGTATTAGGGTAGAAGGAGTTTAGGGAGAATTTAGAAATGATAGCCAGAAAGTAAAACATTTTAAATCAAAAGTTTCAGGGAGTAATTTGGAAGACGAGAATCAGACAGAAAGAGAACGCAAAAGCGTTAAGGAATTATAGCCGATTGGAGAATCCAGAGCATCAGCCCGTGGGAGTAAGGACTGGGAGTTAGGACCCAGGTATGAGATGCTACAGTACCCTCCGCGAAAAGTAAAAAAAAAATTAAAAGAAAAAAAAATATGTTTTTTTTTATAATGCAGTATAAGGACATGATGCAAGTTAAAAATATGCATTTTGTAGTCTATTTTATTATTGTCAAATATAATTTTTCATTTCTCATGCTCTGAAAGAGAGTCATTGTTGTTCTAAAAGGTGCGCAGAAAATGATACGTGTCTGCACTAGAGCATTTCACGTTCGAAGTACGATTTTTTTAATTTTGTTACGATACGCAATTGAAATTTGAGTTTAAATGGATTTGTTATAAAATTTCCATTTTGATGTTTGACTCTCCATTCCATAAATAACGATACTTTTGCCTGAATTGTTAATTGAAAGTACCCTCAAGAAATACTATAAAAATGTATACTTAGCCATGTTTTTAACAAAATACATGCATTTTACTTTTCTCGTATTCGAAATGAAAAGTAGAGTGTTTAACTCGGGTGAAAGGCATCATTTCTGCCTCGGACTATTGGCGCTCTCACTGCGTTCGAGCGCCAAAACACCTCAGCAGAAATGAGTGCTTTTCATCCCTTGGTTAACAATCTACTATTGTTTGGTTCATCTAACTTGAACAGTATACAAAATATGACACTTTATTCAGCTTAACATTAGACTAGCTAACATACCAAAAGTTAACCCCGAAAAGTAACACGTAGGCACTGATAAGTGAGATAAATTAACACTTTAAAAATAATATATATCTAATTTGTAGTAATAAATTTTGCTTTTTGCGCAGTGGTACACCATTTATTTCTAATCAATAAAAGGTGAACGTAGTGTAATCAAAAAGGTTTGCTGCAAAAAACTGCGCAGTGCCATGTTATCCGGGATATCGGTGACATCCTATCAACGTTCCCCTAACGCGTCTCGCAAGCCCATTAAAGTCCAATAAATCTATGCTATACGTTTGTAGGTACAGATTGAGTAATGACACAGGGAATCCATAGACATAATAAATACATTATCCCTGCTTCCTCTCGAGCTTTCTCGTCTGTGATATTTTAGCGAGCATTTTGCAGCTACAGTAACTAATATAAAAAAAGATACAACGATGTACCCACAAAGCAATCATCGAATAAGTTAGCTTTCATACAGATTACACAGATTTGGCATTCCGTATATTTTGACATTTGTATTTTGATGATATTGCTAAGCTGGACTATGATTTGGGAGTCTCGTCAATGCGCTATCATTAAGTGGTTATTTTCCAATTTCGCTTGAGAGCCAGTCTCCTCTTTAGCCCGCCCCCATGCCTGCTATCACAGTATGAAATTGCAGCAATCCAGAGCCGTGGTATCATTGTATTAGATCAGTGCTTCCCCCGGGTCGCGACGCATGTTGCTTGCGGAAAACAATTCAAAGTAAAATTTTATTTCACGGTCAGTCTGCTTTCTTGAGGCTTTTCTATAACGCACATATAAAATATAGTTATAGTATTTAACTATGTGAGTGTTCTGTTCGGTGCTTAAAAAGTGCAAACTCAAGTGTTTCGCAATGAAGATCACCGAGTCCATAGCAATCGACAATGAAGTACCACCCGAGGAAAGGTTGAGTTTTTTTTAATTCAGAACTCGTACTGTGCTATTAACGATATATAAATTCATAGTATCAAACTTCACAATACCGGTCGAGTATGATTATTACTACGTTTGACATTTCTGCTATGCATGCGACACAATGCGTATTTACCAAAGATAGATATAACTCCGTAATAGACGGATGCAGTCTAAGGAAAAAACGTGCCTCGAAAATCACGAAAATTTGATTCTCGATCAGATGGCGCCATTACCTTTGGCCTACTCTCGTATAGAGGGCGTTGACGGTTTCGTTTGTTATTTAACAATTTTAACGCTTATCAGTGAAGGAACATGGGTCAAAATCGTATAAAAATAATTAATGCAAATAAAAAAAATCATTTATCCATATTTAAATAAATTTTATCGTATTTTAAAATCTTCATTTTTAGTTTTAAAGTGTGTCGATAGATGGCAGTGAATTCACTGTGATTACAAAATTTACTATGACAGTACCGCTCTATCCTATTATATCCTCTTTGGTATTTACATAAACTTGTTGCTTTTCCGCCCTCCGTAAATGAAAATGACATTAATCGGGAATGACAAGGTGACAGATCGGTGCGAAATGATTCGTTAGTGAGGTGAGGTGAGGGCGTCCCTCGCCCTACTTCCTGTATTTTGTACAGTTGTAAACACTGGGTCGTCCTAAATCCGGGTTCGTCGACCGCTACCTTACAACGCGCTGACAGCACAGGGGTGGCCGCGATTAATTATTATAAAATTCAACAAAATGTGACTTGTTCACGCGACGGGTCATTCCTATGGTAATGAAATAAATGGTGTTCTCGTCCGGCTCGTAGGCGGTAATTTTTCGTGTTACACGGCCCATAGCTACCTGACAACCAATTGAATCCCTTCCTGCATTTTGCAATGATATCACGTATACGTAATGAATTTATAGACATAAACACGAAGGAAAATAAACTGAAAATAAATGTCATATACGAAGGAAAAAATGACCAAAGCCTCCAGTGTCCAGAGCTGGAACTGCTTGAGCTGCTGCTGGAGCTGGCTGGTTTATTTTTAGTTTATAGTTTAAATAGTAGTGTGTCTACTTGAAAAAAAAACACAAATTAAAATATTTTCATAGAAAATAATTTAAATTGTTCTTAGAGTACGAAGAAAAATGTTTTAATATTTTTAGAGCCAGACCAAGCTAACTCTGAATAGACTGCAGTAAAATAGTGCACAGCCATAAACGTTCAATTTCTATGAAAATATGACTTCTACTCTTTGTCAAAGTCGGTGCAGAGTTAACTAAGCCTTGACTCTTACCTGTTTATTGCTCTTATGTGGTTTTACCCTTATATTGGTGGTTAGGGCATCCATCGTAGCGTTTTCAAGTACTGTGCAAATTAAATTCAAGAGGAAAACAATGGTATGCTTCCATTAACATAAGCTATGCTCAGTACACTCATAACGCTCACAAACTTCAAAGAGAAACGGAGGGCTAAACATGCGCATTATTTTGTAGGCAACTTGCAGCGACACTAACGCGTAAAGCGACGCAAATGTGCCTATAATTGAGTGAAATTAATGACGTTTTTACAAAAGGTATTGTTTAGCGATAGGTGGGTAGCGACATGTAGGTAGTACCGTAAAATGGGTTGAGTAGGGTTCGCGGGGAGAGTTGGGCTATGAATGGGGAGAGAAGGTATGAAAGGGGGGTGAGATGGGATTTTAAGGCTACTGCTACAAAAATAATGTATTCCAATTTAAAATGGAGCTATAGTAATTACTCATAATAATAAAAATATCGATCCAACAATCTTCCAAAATCACCTTTGTATGAAAACCGATCTCACCACCCCAATTACGAGGGACTACGGGGTGAGGTGGGATTTCCTGTTTATCGTCAAAGTTATGAAATGGAACTACCCAAAATAAAATATAAACTTTTTACAAACGTCCGGAACACTTATAATATACACCATTCAGTTTGCATATGTAAAAATAAAATGTTATCGAGGTTTGAATGTCAGTTTTGTTCCTACTCACCCCATTTTACGGTAACTAAAATTGTTTTTGACTACACCAGCTCGTAAAAGCTTTCTTTATTCTTCAAAAACTGATGAGAAAGTTGCATTTCATCCACAACTGGCCAAGTTATTAAATTAGTTCATGAGTTGTTTCCTCATGTTGGCTAATAGAACAGGAGCGGTATTCGACATGCGTTAAGTGACGTTTCGTGTTGAACTTCAGTTGAATGGAAGAAATCGTGTGTTGTCAAATAGGTAAATTTGACATTAGCAATCCACAGTTAGGTGACAACGAAACCAAACCGAACCACGCAGAGTTCAGAGCCATTTTAAACCGTATAGTAGTAAGAAAACAAAGTTGATTTTTGTTGCATAATTTTTTCAATGAATGAGTTTTGGTGTACAACCAAATGATACTTTCCACAGTTGATGAACAAATGATTCATTCCACTGTTGAACTGATGTTGAAGCCGAAACTGACAGTTGTGCATCTCGAATAGGGCCCCTGACTTTCAAGTGATTGTGAATGCTGAAAATTAAGTATTTGGATTTGATTCGTCTCGTTTTACAATTAGTATTATCCTCACATTTTTGTGATTTTTACTATATAGTAAATAGTTATTTGTACAACAAGAGAGCAAAGGTTGATATTTCTCAGAGTGCTTATTTTGAGTCCCGTGCAAGCGAAAGATTTTATAATATCTAATTTAGAATCTAAATTAGAAACTTGAGCGTAGCAAGGGACTCAAAAACGCACGAGATGTAAATAACTTTGATATCGTGTAGTACACAAGATTTTTCACCTCAGCAGTAAGAACATATTTGGAAGGAAAAATACAACCTGAAAAAATGTAATCCTTCTTCATCACTTTTTTACTCATATTTTCATAAGGTATTCTGACAATTAACTTTGATTACCGCCATAAAATACAATAATAAAACGAAAGAAACATTAATTGACAATTCTATTGACAACTTTAGGAAAAAAAAAACTAATATACGGTCCGAATTGCGGACTCCGCACGTTGAAATGACATTCGAATATAAAGGTCACTTGAGTGTCGTTTTGTCTCACTCTGTGAGCAAATTCGCATTTTTCTCACTGTTTTTAAGCAGCAAAGTACCCTTGTTCGAGCTGATGAGATGGAAATTGGTTTACTCTCGTGCCTTGAAACTCTCGCAATGCTCAAGATGACACTTTTGCTACGCTTGGGGTTCAATTTTAGAATTTTTCCTTTGCACGGGTAGGTACAGTCAGCATGAATAATAGCGTATGAAACAACGCGCCAAAAGTATCTGCCACACTGGATTACTTTTCTCGTTCTGAAGTGTCTGCAACAGTTTAATTTTATTGTCCTATATACAGATACATCTCTGGAAAATAAAAGCGCTGGTGGCCTAGCGGTAACAGCGTGCGACTTGCAATCCGTAGGTCGCAGGTTCAAACCCCAGCTCGTACCAATGATTTTTTCGAAACTTATGTACGAAATATCATTTGATATTTACCAGTCGCTTTTCGTTGAAGGAAAACATCGCGAGGAAACCGGACTAATCCCAATAAGGCCTAGTTTCCCCTTTGGGTTGGAAGGTCTGGTGGCTGTCGCTTTCGTAAAAACTAGTGCCACGTCAATTTCTGGGATTAGTTGCCAAGCGGACCCCAGGCTCCCATTAGCCGTGGCCAAATGCCACGTAGTAGCAAAATCTGTTGTTATTGTTGTTCAAATTATACATTGTATACCAAACACCAAGTTTTCAAAGTAATTTATTTATTTATTTTATTTCCTTGGATAAGAGGCAATGGTTTAATATGTTTTGATAATAATAAAATGTGCTTTGTATTCCCGTCGCCAACTAACCAGCAAATAGAAACAAATGACTTTGTTTTTTCTAGTTTCTTGTGTAGACTTTTTTATTAGAAATTCTCAGAGGAACTGGAGAATGCTCACTCGGACTGTTTTGTTTCAAGCAAAGCCTTTGTACACCTCCAAGATAAACAAGGCGTCGGTATCTCGCAGGAATGCTAAAGTAAAAGTGAGAATATGTGGATATTTCACGTGGTAAAAAGTGTAAAAACAACACTTTTGTAGAGTCTTTTGTTTTGAGGAAAATCCTAAGATAACGAGTGATGCGGTGCTATATATAAGCCAAAGATAATGATAATCAACTGTATGGTGCTCTATCATTAAGGCAATGATAGAGCACCATAAGTTTGTTGATAATTTGAATGCTGATGGGAATCTAGTTCTGCGGATAGATGCAAAACCACTGGTGGCCCAAATTAAACAAACTATGTACTCTTTCAATGCAGAGTCGTATCGTAGAATACCACATATTAGAAAGAATACTAGATAATTATATATTTTTAGCATATTTTTATTTTATATATACCTTAACTCACTTAAGTTAGACTTTGACACAAGAGGAAGTGATATTGTTAACATCATATTGTTTCTATAGAAATTTGTAATTTTTATCGTTGATTGTTTTTTTATGGTGACACTTTCACACTCTGTTCTATACAGGGTTAGATTGGTGCCTAATACCTACTTATAAAATACCTAAGCATTATTATGTAGGGTATGAATATTAATATAGCCTACCTTACCTAAATAGAAATACTGACTAAAAAAGAGGCCTTTTATCGATACCTAACATACCTAATGAGGAACAAAAGGCAGTTACTAGCTGCCGTTCGTAAGACAAAATCAAAGAAACATAAGAAAAAAAATCAACAAAACAAGATTCCTAACCAGCCAGCAGTGAACCAGGAGGGAAAACAAAGAACTCTGTTACTACGTTGAACGTAGACGTAGACTTTAATTGTGTATTCTCACTGCTTACCGATCAAATAGTCCCACCCGAACAACAACTTTCAAACATTATGAACTCATTATCATTTTTATATTTTCATACAAATGAAATATTATTTTCAACGTACGCTAACATCAGTCTAATTAACGTCGCTTATTAGTTGGGTCAAAATTATTTTCGTTGTCTTGTTATGATCAGTATCATTAAAATACTGTCACTCTGTATCTGCAATAAATAAAGTTGAGTGCTATTGCAAATTTCACCCCTTACAAAAAGCTCCGCTCCGTCACATTTTTGGAGACAAAAAACAAGACACCGAAAATAATTTTGACCCAGTTACCCTACACTGTTTACACCTACAGCGTTTCCTACAGCTACACACCTTACACTTTCGCAATACATTGCTTCTTATTAACCTGCAATTATATATAACATGATAAATAAGGAACTTAATATAAACTCGCAAAATAATTATACATAACATTATGTATAATGTTAATTAACTTCTCTTAGTATAGATTTTTTAAAAAGTAATCTGGAAGAGCGAGGTCTTCTGACCTGACTTCATACCAGGTACTTCTAACCGTCATACCTAATAGGATGACTCAATCACTATGTATTTACCAACTAAGATTGAAATGAAATAAATGATTATCTTATCTTATTATTCTTATTAAAGTGTAAACTAAAGTCACTGAACAAATATTGGCCAGTTCGAGGAGCAACAGTCGAAATTTATTGCGCTTGTTACAGGCCCAGAAAAAAAACTGAGTCGTAAGCTAACTTTGCACCGATTTGAATACAACATATTTTTATATCAATTAGATATTAATGATGACATCGCCACACTTTGTCATTGCAAATGCCATGCGGAATTAGCTTGATCCGAATCTAAACTAAATTGTCTTGACAGTTCTATAATCGATATCAAGTTGGATTTTTGAATTTGAAAGCCGCTCCTTGTTTCTAAAGTCAAAAGTCCTGTAAGTGGTGGCAACAACAGCCCTGCAGACGTAGCGTCCATTGATCACGGCGGCGGCGGCGTGCCAACGAAAGCGAGCGCTACGACACCAGACACTACGGGCCGGGTCGAGTGCCAGCGGCAGCGGGTGTGACGCTTGTGGAATACACTTATAATATTTATCGACTTAGCTATGGGTGATTCACTTTTCTTGCATGTACTACGGCATAGCAAAGGGAGGGTTATGCTTTCTGTTTGATCGCTTGGTATGGATACAAAAATAATTTAAATACTTACACACTAGAAAAGTCGGGCCACGCCCGTTGTATGGAGTGCGCTGCGCGCATTCTAGTGGAATCAAAAAGAGTGGAGAAGATTCGTGTATCTAAGGGAACCAACATACATACATGACGCTTCTCTTTCCGCACAGACTAGTCGGGTTTTAATTTTTGAACTTTGTTTTTGGGTTTAAATAAAAACAATTTTGTCTTTTCTTGTTACATAGATAGGAATTCTGCCTCTAAACAGTATTTCATATAATTTCATTTATTTATTTTAATATAAACACTTACAGTTTAACACCAAAACGTTTACATGAGACTATAACTATTCAATGTGTCTTCAGATGAAAATACACTTCCTTATGAATTTATTAATCTGTCTGCCTCCTTAATATCGTTCTCGTTCACTGCCAAGACAAAATTACCTATTATATGTATAGCATCAATATGATGCGTATGTAGGTACGGGCTACGGGTAATTTAATTTTCACATCACCTATTCGAAAAAGGGCTTTTTCTTCCCCGCTAGGAGGGATCAAAGTGGCACTTTTCTTCCCTGCTAAGAGGGAGCAAAGTGGCATTTTTCTGTTCTAGGATACCATTTTTTTTCTTTTTTGCATACTATTTTTTTGGTTAAATAATATTTTGGAATATAATAATTTCCACATAGGTGATGTGAAAAGCAGTATGTGTCACATGGTAGCAAAATTATTTTCACCTCGGGCGTTAACACTTAAATCCCTCACTACGCTCAGGATTCTATTTTAGAAACCTTCGTTTCGTTCAGGATCCAATGTACGCCCTCGCCGTAAATATGTCATTTTGCTCCCTTGTGACACAATCTACTATTTCATCACACTCGCTCAGTAAATGTGGAATTGCACGCAGGCTTAGCGGGAACTATAGAGAAAGCGTTTTCCCTAGGGAGTTATGAAATTTCTAGTATTATAATTAACAGTTTTTTGTCATTATACTTCATTTTTGTATCGCAAGTGTGATTGTGTGTAACTCGGAGCGTAATAATATTGCATACTCGAGTCTATAAATCGCTCCGGCAAGCCGTCCCGATTTAACTATACTCTCGTTTGCAATATTTAACTTACGCCCCATGTTGCACAATCAATTTAACTAATCACCTTCAGAAATATTCAATATTTTCTAACCGCTGTATGTGGGTATATACCTTTTGTTTTCAAGGTACGTAATATAGCTGCGCTAGCGTAGTTGATAACGAGCGGGTTAGCCAGTTTGTACCAGACTATAATATTGTTTTTGTCAGAACTCGCGTCTGGATGTCGAAACAAATTCTACCATGGGAGAGGATGTTCTTTATTGACGTTTTTAGACGTCCATCTTGACCACCCTACCAACATTTCAATTAGTTGTTATGCAGACAGGATGGTCGGATTATTATTTACCCTGTCATTGTAAAAGTAACTATTCAATGGGGTTTAAGTTGAACAAAAAAAGCCTCGCCTAAAATTTGAAATGCCTACTTATGTAAACTACGAGTACCTACATATTAAAAAAAACCTGTTTTTAGTATTAATTTGATACAGTGTCAAAAAAAGCACAACGCACACTTTCTAATTCGCTGCTGTGATACGACTAACAAATAGTCTAGCCGGAAGACCAGCGCTGACTTTAGGGTTAGCATTATGCTGAGGCGGGACCATTTCGTGGTAAACTATATACTTTTTGTTTTAAATATACTTTTTCTTTGTAATACGTTTAAGTATGAAAAGTAGTTTGCCATGAATAAATGAATTATTCTTATTCTTATACTTACGACGAGTATGCATTATGTAGTTAGTGCCCATTGACCTACTGTCGACTAACGTTTAATCTCTACACTAGTGGCTCTGTAAGCTTAAACAAAAAATAATAATGCTTACTTTGTTTAATCATTATCACAGCGAACTCACAATCATTTATTCTTAAGAGTCCCCGGCAACCCCGGCCGAATTGCATCTTCCCATTCAAACGTAGTTCCGCTCTCATATTAGAACTACGTGTTGGATTGTAATGAAACTTTGCACATACAATGACATGAGGTATAACTAGGTCTGAAATTAGTTTATATAGCTGCAGTTTATAAAACAAACGAAATAGAGTAAAAACAAGTTTTGTATGAAAAACTTAAATTAGCTGTATTTTTTTAACTATTAGCTACGTCAAATTAAGCCGAAAATGGGCGATCTGCGGAAATAATTCGTGTAGTTTTGAAAATTGGTATAGTTATACCTCGTGGTGTACTACAGATAAACATACTAATAAGTCCTCGGGGGTGGGGGTTGTGCTAAGGGTGTAAGAGGGGGTTGAAGGTACCTTTTTTAAAGATTTTTGCTCATATCTCGAATATCTGTACGAATAGCATTATAATTATTTCAGACAAAAGATTCTACATAAAATTTTCTACAAATTAGGTCATATTCATTTCTACTCTACGGTCAATACTTTACGAGCTACAGGATGTTTAAATTAACAACGAGATAAAAAATAGACGATTTAAGAAATCGTCGTTTTTTCGTAGTTGTTCATCATAACTCAAATTTTAGTTAAGCTTAGTGACCAGCTGATCAAATATAATAAAAAAACAACCAAGATCATGTCGAACCATGCTCAGTGTAGTTCCGTAGTTACCCATCCGTCAAAATATACTTTCTGCAAAAACTTAAAAACGGCTGAACCGATCAGGTTCAAGTTAAGTCAAGTCAAGTCAAAATATTCTTTATTCAAATAGGCCTAGCAACAAGCACTTTTAAATTCGCTATAGTTTTCCATTAGTCTTTACTAAGCTCTACTTTCACGATTTTTTTCATATTTTCTTTCTTTCAGAGCGAATATTTCCGGAAATATTACGTTTATCAAAAAAATGTTCTTAAAGACTCATATTCATTTTTAAAGACCTATCCAATGACACCCGAAACTATAGGGTTGAAGCAAAAAAATAATTCATCCCCATTTCTCGACCATCGTCTAACTTCTGAACCATGGGTCCAAAAAATATGAAAAAAAATCGTGAAAGTAAATCTTAAAAAGGCTTTCAAGAAAAATAGCAAACCTGATCGGTTAAGCCATTTTTGAGTTTTTGCAAAAAGTATATTTTGCCGGGCGGGTAACTACGGAAGTACGAAACCATACACTGAGCATGACCCGACATGCTCTTGGCCGGTTTATTTTTATTTTTAGCTGACTAAACTTGCTTACTCTATACTAAAAATTTCAGTTATGATGAACAACTACGAAAAAACGACGTTTTCTTATATCGTCTACGTTTTATCTCTTTGTTAACTTAAACTTAAATATAACCTAATTTGTAGAAAATATTATGTAGAAACTTTGGTTCGAAGTAATTATAATGCTATTTGTACAGATATTCGAGATACGAGCAAAAATCTGAAAAAAGGTACCTTCAACCCCCTCCTACACCCTCAGCACAACCTCCAACCCCGAGGACTT
Organism: Cydia strobilella; assembly: GCF_947568885.1. Classification (NCBI taxonomy): domain Eukaryota; kingdom Metazoa; phylum Arthropoda; class Insecta; order Lepidoptera; family Tortricidae; genus Cydia; species Cydia strobilella. Next base: position 14,986,133 of record NC_086045.1, on the reverse strand, counting down.
TTAGTATGTTCATCTGGACACCACAAGATATAACTATACCAATTTTCAAAACTACACGAATTATTTCCGCAGGTTTGTTAAATTTTCTTGGGTTATAAGGTATTTAAATTCAGATGAAGCTACTTAAACTAATTACAGACATAGATATACCTTATCCTATTGTAAGTACAAAGTTCTAGAGCAATCTAGCTACTAGTCGTTTTAAAATGAGGGCGGAACTACGTTTGTATGGAGAACCGAGCTTGCCGGAGACCCTTAAATGCCATAGAACCGCTTAAGCTCTTTAGGCTAATTTCCGCAATTTTAAACATTTACCGAAAAAACTAAACGACATAATTTTTTTATCTAAGTAGATAAAATTTGTAAGGAGGATAAGTATCCTCCTTACAAATCCTCCTCCTCCTTAGGAGGTTTAGAGGAAGGAGGACGGCAGTTTCTGAATACAAACGTAGTCCCCATTTTCCTCCCTGGATGTTGGCATTATGGAAAATATTTTTTTACATAATTTGAAGTATATGAACATTATGAACCATAACTATGCCATGCCCCATTTGACGTTTTTAGATTTTTTGTTTATAGTATAAATTAGGAACGAAAAACACATTTCATACAAATTTTTAAATGCTCATAACTTACAATAATTAAAAATTCGCTGTAGTTCATAATACATCAAATTGTCTCAAATTATTTTCAATAATGTTAATCTCCAAAGAGGAAACCGAGGACTACGTTTCTACGTTTGTATGAAAAGGCGATTTCGCGCGGGTTCCCACTTTCGTCTTAACTACCGAATCTGCTAACAAAATTTCACGCGAATGGGTTAATAAATGCGACCTGCAGAGGAAAACATCCGGATATTATACGAAAGCATGTTTACGCAAGCTGAAACCAAGACCCTCGTTAACGCTCGGTCAATGATATTGTAATATCAATATCCATTACTAGTGTTTACCGGATCGTAAATACCGATTTAAATTCAACCTATTATAGCCTTAAATGCCATGTTTAATTCGTATTATGAAAACAGGCACACAAAACCCGGAAACTACGTCCAAAAGAAGGTAAGGTCAATGTTATCTCGCTTTGTGTGGTAGGGCACAGCACAGCGGATGTCATTCCAGATCTAGAGCAGAACCCAACTGGGGATACCTTAGTATTATTGTCTTCCTGCCGGTGAGTAAGGTTGCCAGAGCTCAACGAGGGTGCGGAGTGTTAGGGTCGGCAACGCGCATGTGGCTTCTCTGGAGTTGCAGGCGTACATAGGCTACGGAGACTGCTTTATATCAGGCGGGCCGTATGCTTGTTTGCCACTGACGTAGTATAAAAAAAAAACTTTCGAATCGTAATTAAAAATATTTTAATATTTTCTTAAGCACATTGTCTTAACGTTATATAATATTGTGTTGACTTATGGGCCTACAGCTTTTGTAAAATACAACTCGTACACACATTCAAAGTAGACCTCGAAGCAAAAAAATCGGCAGAAAAAGAAAAGTGAAGTACCTATACTCAATTACTCACATTTCAAGAAGGTCGATGCCTCATCCAATTTGTGTTAAACGTGGCACGGAAAGTGGACGGGATTCCTGTATTTAGGAGATTCTAGTTACGTTTATATTACGCTTACAACTGGCAATAAGATCGTTTAAAAATAGTACGAGATTTTAGGTATTCTGAATAGCTTATCTAAAGAGACTGAGAGCCGCGTTGCTTTTTTATAGAACAAAGGTTAAATATAATCACGTAAGAGCCTTTTCTTGCTGTTTGAAACATGAATTACTTATGTTTCAACGGCGTGTAAGACAGTGTAGCGATAAACTTACCTCTACCAAAACTTAGTGTTGCAAGACGGTTGTTCTTGCTCTTGACGCTGTGCTGAATACGTAGATAACAAAGTTGCCCACGGAAGCATCCTTTACACAAAGGATCAAAGGTCATATACAAACTTCAAAACAAAAGTGTTAACTCTTGGTAGCAGCTCGTGTGTAGGTTTATAAGTAATGATTTTATCACATTTCAAATATTATTAGCTGTCATTGCATGTCATTGTAATGTAAACAACCCTATAATGAGACGTTTACCACAAATCTTATTTATTATACATTCGTTTTTAAACACTGGCAACTTTTCCCATAAACAAGAGTCATAGAGCTCTATGCATAGAGTTGCTTAAATTTGACGTTTCTTTAATTTATGTTTGTTTTAAAATAAATGGCGCCATATTGCCCGTGACTGGACAAAAAAAAACCAGTTTTAATTTCATAATTATGTTGAAACCTTCTTCTTCTTCTTCTTTTAAAATTATGGCTTCAGCCCAGTGGGACTATTTCGCCAGTATCAAGGTATTGAGAGGTTTACAAACGACAAAAATTGTACGGTTGTACAAGACAGTGTACGGTGATTTGTTAGCTCTTGTAAATCGATAGCTAGTCTTTACAAGAAGCACGTGGACTACCGGCCGTTGACTCCAAGATGGTGGTTAAACGCGCTTCAAAATTAATTCTCCATTCACTGCACACTACCACATTAGTTTACTGTATAATAAGCTATCGATATTACACTTTAAACAATATTAATAAGCAAAAAACAAAGTAATTAATCACGATGCTAACTATCAAGATGGCGCTCGAACCGGAAGTCCATGTTGAAACCAATAAATAGGGTATTTGACAACTAGTCAAACCAGTTTCTTTTTTCGAACTGTCAAAACGATTTGCAACTATAGAATTTATATGAAACACTAGCATGTGACGTCACGATCAAATTACCTTAGTTACTTAGTTTTATACGGGTTTTAAAATAGAAATAGTGTCTAAAAATAACTGCTGTATACGTTTCTCTATTAATCTTCTGGTGCTTTATTTCTTGCACGGTATAAAATAATTTATTTTAAATACAGTCAAATACCCTATTCCAGTACACGATATTTATAAAATGAGGTATGTTTTAGTATTTAATTTAATACAATGTACAAGAAAGAAATGACCACAAGAAATATTAAACTAAATTGCTCGCAGCCTTAATTACACTGGTCACAATCCCTCACCTGAAGAGTAATATTGTTTGTTGTTCGCATCACAAAGCGATCACGGCTTGATCCCATGAGCTCTGTCCAAAGAACGATTCAGCATTGGCTGATTAAAATAAACGTTGCATGTAATCCGACATAAACCGTTTACTACTCGTCGGGCCCGGAAATCGAACGCAATATTGAACGCTTTTCACAAACTCGTATTTCACTAGTCTCATCCCCTAAACGCAACCTAGCTCTGAATAAAATAAAGCCCACATTTCGCAATCGAGTGCCGTAAATACAGGGTTGAGAAAGTAACCAGACGATATTGGACGAGGAAATGGCGTTCGGCGTCTGCGATGCGATTGGTGGATCTTCGTTGGGTTAGAAATTCTTTATTCAATTCGCGTAACATTTGATTTTAATTTAATGATGGAAACTTTACAGGAATTTGTACCAAATTACGTGTCCGTTTTAATAGTGGTTTTAATAACTCAACTGTCAAAATGCTGTCAATACGTCAAACATTAATGTACAATTTTCTGATCAATCTGACGGTGATAGTGACAAGTCTATAATTACATAAATACACAAATAAGACATGAGTCGATTTCGACATTTTCGACTCCTAACTATATTGGTATATGTAGAATGCCAGGACAGGTAGGAAGTAGATAATTTTTAGGGTTCCGTACCCAAAGGGTAAAAACGGGACCCTATTACTAAGACTCCGCTGTCCGTCTGTCCGTCTGTCACCAGGCTGTATCTCATGAACGGTTTTAGTGTTGCCGCTATAACAACAAATACTAAAAACAGAATAAAATAAGTATTTAAGGGGGGCTCCCATACAACAAACGTGATTTTTTTGCCGTTTTTTGCGTAATGGTACGGAACCCTTCGTGCGCGAGTCTGACTCGCACTTGGCCGCTTTATACTGCCATTAATATACTGAACCCTTGGGGCCCGAGAGTGGGACTCGCACTTGTACGTTTTTTGTAAAGTATTTAATAAGGTAAGATATATTAATATTTAGAATGAATGAATTTTAAAGTCCCCAACGTCAAATGGCCTGGCATGAAACTGGGGCCTCTTAATAACACACTATAGGGACCGTGCGCGCTGGAGGGTCTGCCATCTTGTGGCCTGAATCGGAACCATAAACATTGGTACATCACATGTACATTGACACTTCATGCCAAAGCAAGTGCTGCCATCTTGTGGGCTACTTTGGAAGCATAAACTACACATTTACGCCTCGTGCCAAAAATCTGACGTCTCCTGTGTTGCCCCCTACAGTTTATGCACGCTCCCTATACAGAATTTCAGATCTGTTTTCGAGATTTCCAACTGAAAACAAGTGTGATTGCATAATAAGAACTAAACAAAACTAATTTGAAAACGGACAAAAATGTCCATAAATAGGCACCTTCAGACCTTCACAACGCGAAGGATTACTGAGAACATCATTAGTTATCACAAGAACATTACTCAGATGTCGCGTTGCGGTATTGACAGCATGATTAAGCGTCGTCCATTTGTTACAGTTGCTACTCGATCCCTGCAAACAACATGTCGGGAGGGTCTCACGTGTCGCGCACGACGTTCGAGTCCAGCCGCGAGTCCGAGCCTAGTCGCGGCTCGGCGCCACCACTGCCGAGCCCGGCGTCGGCGGGCGCTGCGCTGGTGTCGCCGGAGACGCTGAGCCGGCACAGCAGTCCGCCGCCTCTGCCTCCTCACTCGCAGCCCGCGCCTTCTTGTTCATCTTATCGAGTGCATATGGAGTCACCGCTGAAGTAAGTGATCTAACTACGGCAATAATTTTATTAAGATCCGCGTCCTTCTTATCAGTTCCCCTGTAAACAAAGTAAACAAATATGGATCAAAAGTAATTTTAAATTATGTATATCCAGGCAAAACAATTAGCTTAGCTTATGCAGGGGTCCTAAGTAGTTAAATAAGTTCTTTTGCTAATGGGACATTGCTTTTGATGACAACACAAGGTGTTAATGTCTGGTCTGGTGAGGAGTAGCATGGTATCCATATTAATTCATCTGTACTCTATTAAGGTTCGTAGTGCCCGTTTAAAAGAAACACTTTTTGGTATTTTGATAAATAATTAAGGTGTACCTAAAGGTAAGTACTTAGGTGAACCCCTGTTTTGGTGAGAACACAACATACATAATATACCCATAATACAAATTTCATAAAATAGCAAGCTTCTTTCTTTAAATAAATATAAAACACAAATTAGTCAATGACTCAAAAGTAACCTAGGTATTTTACAAGAAGAGGTCAGTGATTTGTTCCACATAATTATAACTATGTAACTTAAGCCTACGTTTTAAATATAAGATTATTCCATTGAAAGATTCAGTGATAATAATACTCTGAAAAATTTCCAATTCAAAGGTATTGCTACTAAAATAATGGAACAAGTTTTGATATGTTTTTCAAGATAAATATATTATCTTAATTTTAATCATGTATTTTGTACACCTACCCGCCACTGTGAATAAAATCGAAGGCCTAACTAGATTGTAGACATTGTAGTGAACTCCGAAAAGGGCCTCAGGTAGGCGTAAAAACTGAATTATAGGGGGTAAACTCGGAGAAAATCATGGTTACAATTTACGGATGATGTAAATAGGAACCCTCTCTTTTGGGCCGTATTCAACGATATGTGAATTTGAATCATAGGGAAATATCCCAAAATTAATTCAAAATATTCCTTCATATAAATTCTTGTAGAGTACATTATAATGAGTTGTTACAGGTGTTCAAGTCCTCCATCGCTGTCCCTTGGCGGCTCGCTGTCTCTGCAGCCGGTGCTGTACCCCGCGGGCTCGGCGCACGCCCCACTTCCCCCCGCGCGCCACATCCGCCCCTCGCCCACCATACCACATGTGCATCTTATCAGCGCGTGAGTGGAAGACTTAAAAATTCCGTTTCTTATTTTTGAGAAGCAAATTATAACTTTTTGTCAATAGGACGTTATTGTGTAAAAATGCAATTTCCAATTAGAAATCGGAGTTGCGACCTCGCGGAGTTCGCATGCCTCTTAGCTACTGACTACGACAAGCCTTTGTGAGAGCGGCGTCTAGAGAGCTCTCACAGAGACTGCATCTAGATACTTTTATATTATTTCCTTTTAAGGCTCTTTAGTTGAATGTTCTATGAAAAACACTGTACAATACTATACATCGCGATACTGTGGAATGAACTGTCGCCTTCATAAACCTTCAAGAAAATAGTCTAACCCGTTCGTATAAAAATACCGCAAGTCGATGTACTGGTTAGCCGTTTGCCACACACATAATTCGCAACTCGTGTCGATTTAAAACACTCCCTGCGGTCGTGTTTTAATTTATCGCCACTCGTTTCGAATTTCCTCTTTTCCGCACTTGTATCGTAAATAACTATTACATCATAATTTGATGTATATTAACCATAGCTATGCCCCTACGTTTGACCTTTTTTCGATTTTTATATTACTTATTGTAAAAATTAGGAGCGAAAACCAGATTTCTTACTAATTTTTAAATACTCCTAACTTATAATAACAAAAAATCGAAAAAATCAAACGTAGGGGCTGTAGTTGATATACAACAAATAGTATAAAAATATTTTCAATAATGTTAATATCCAGAGAGGAAAATGAGGACTACGTTTGTATGAAAAGGCGATTTCGCGCGGGTCCTGCACTTTCGTCTTAAGTACTATATTGCGCCCGACCAAATTCATTACTTGTTAGATTAATCCTTATTATTCGCTATAATCGCTATCCCTGAAGTCATGGATATTCAATTCATACCTATATTTTCATCACACTTGCTCGAAAATAGTTATTTGTTATACAAGGGTGCAAAGTTGTATTTTACCCGCGAGTGTGGAATTGAAACACGAGCAAGCGAAAGGATTCTATAGTTGAACCACGAGCAAAGAGAGCGAACGTATGAAATGTCAATGATGCGTTTTGAAATTGCATCGACTTAACTTGTGCGTTCAGAATTACATTTAACATAATAATTAAAAAACAAACGTTTATTCTGGAGTTTTAAGGTTTATGACTTAAAATCATTAAATACAGCTAAATCTGGTATTTTTTATTAAATTCTCAAACCATTTATTTAATAATAATTAATATCGAACGAACCATTATTATTAGCGTTTTACGTTTTGTTATCTGTCAAGCTACTTAAACACGTTCCATCCAAGGTCAAATTACTTTCCCCACTAGTGGATAAAATGCGTTTTTCCCCGCTTGTTTTAAAGGATAAAAGACGGCTTTCCGAGCTAGTGAGGGGAAAAGATCTTATTTCAGGCAGGTGTACTGAAGGACAAAGGCCTATATTGTTCCCGCGGGAGTTATGGATTCTGAAACAACTCACTCGTGAGCTTTTTTTATTATGTCACTTATTCATATGAACCAAGTAGGTATAAATGAGTTTTATTTTGAAAATACTGACATTTATAAATTCGTTTTTGATAAATTTAATAGCCGTTTCAACACAATTTAACACAATTTTCAATTATGGCTGAATGCCGATGGGTCTATGTCACTGTATTTAGGAATAATTTCGCTTAAAGTTTAGTTTTCACGTCACCTATTCGAAAAAGGGCTTATTCACTTTTCTTCCCTGATAGGAGGGATCTAAATGGCACTTTTCTGTTCTAGGACACGATTTTTTTTCTTTTTTGCATACTATTTTTTTAAGTAATTAATATTTTGGAACATAATAATTTCCTCATAGGTGATGTGAAAAACAGTATGTGTCACATGGTAGCAAATTATTTCCATCTTGGGCGTTATCACTTGAATCCCTCACTACGCTCAAGGTTCTATTTTAGAATGCCTCGCTACGCTCAGCATTCAATTATAGAATCCTTCGCTTCCTTCAGGATTCAATGTACGCCCTCGCCGTAAATATGTCATTTTGCTCCCTTGTGACACAATTTACTATTTTTCTTCGCAAGCACTTCGCAACTTTGTCAGCCAGGTCCAAAAACCAACAGAAAAGAGAGTTAGGTCATTAGATATTTCTATGTACTTCATTTCGTTCTATGGGCACCAAGCGAAATTCCATTGCAGGACTGATATATTTGTATTTTAGTCCAAATGTCATCACCCTTATTACCTAGGCAATGCAATAGAGTCCAAGTAAGTAAATTAATTGCTGCAGGGTAGATGTTCGCGCACCGCCGGGCGAGCGCGGCGAATGGTTTGCCACACTCGCCCGGCGGTGCTCTATTACCTAGGTAATAAGGATGATGACATTTTAACTAAAATACAAAATATCTCAGTTCTTTAGTCCTGAATAAATACGGTAAAATAACCTACAAAATTGGATATTTTTGTATATTTTACTCACAATCGAAGTAAAAAGTACAGTGTATAACTCAGGCATAAATGTCCATTTTTATCCTCGACTATATTGGTCTTCACTGCGCTCGGACCAATAAATTGCCTCGTATGAAAATGGAACGCTTTATGCCCTTGTTATACAATCTACTATTTTTGGCGCCGACTCAGGGTTGTTTTTTTTTTCCAAATTTATATGGGACCAACTTCGTTATTTTTTTATTATGTATTTAAACTGAAAGGGGAAAATAAACACTTTTCTTTCAGTGGCGGTCATGTCTCATTGAGCTTATAATAAATGAGACACCAGATAAGAACTAGCCCAAAAAAAGACTCCGACCAATGATTGGCTGGATAAAAATTGCCATAGTGAAAAATGTGATCGCTGAGCGCACGGCGCCGTAATAAATTACAGGAGTACGTAAAAGCTTCCAACCTAAGTGTTCTCCCCTTCTCGCAAGCACTTCAAAGTGGGGAAAAATTTAATCTAATCGACCATGGGCGCTTTATTGCAATACTAGCCAGCGGTCTCCCGTCTCATTGAACGTAATTTTTCACTTGAAAATAGCGTCGGTTGGAAAATATAGATTCTTACTGTTTTTGCTGAAGCATACATCCTTTTGAAATAAGCTTTAATAAAAATAATAAACACATATTCACGTTCCACGCGTTGTCCCTGGATTTGGCCACGGCTAAGTTAGGGAGACTGGAATCCGTTCGGCAACTTAATCCCAAGAAATGGCCCGAACAAAAATAACAACTACATATATTATATTGTAACCAACTTTTTGGCACTACGATATACATGAATAGCAAGGTTTAGGAATATGTATTTAGAACTATTTGTAGGAATCACAAGATATGAGTTCTAATATGTTGTTTCAGGATCCAGGAACAAATCTCACATACCTATAAAAACCACCACCATTAGGTATACCTACAGATATCATTTTTAGGGTTCCGTACCCAAAGAGTAAAAACGGGACCCTATTATTAAGACTCCGCTATCCGTCTGTCCGTCTATCTGTCTGTCCGTCTGTCTGTCCGTCTGTCTGTCTGTCACCAGGCTGTATCTCATGAACCGTGATAGACACTTGAAATTTTTACAGATGATGTATTTCTGTTGCCGCTATAACAACAAATACATAGTATAAACAGGGCAAAGTATGTTATCTTCATACAAACGCACCGCGCGCGACTTGTATGTGTGCGCCATTAGTATCTATGAGTCGCCGCACACACACTCAAACAAAATCTCTACGGGCGCACTGAGAAACGGGTCGAGATTTTGTTTGAGTGTGCGTGCGGCGACGCATCGATACTATGGCGCACACTTTGTATTAAAATAACATACTTTGCCCTGTTTATACTATGACAAATACTAAAAAGTACGGAACCCTCGGTGGGCGAGTCCGACTCGCACTTGGCCGGTTTTTTTATTTTCTGCTATGTGACTGTGTATCAAGCTCCAAAAGTAACGTATCAGAGTATGCGTCTAAAGTATCTAGGTACCGTTCTTTAAAAAAATAACAAAAAGATATACATATGTCTATATCGTGGCCAGATCGTAGATTTTGATAATTACATGAAATTCCATTTTAGAATATTGATCCTTTCATCACATGATTAGGTTAGGTTTGCCGCATCATGAAATAATCAATTATAAGATCTGGCCATGACATATATTATATATGTAACAATTAGACTGTAACGGATACCTACCTTTGAACGCGAATTGTAGAGATATACTTTTGGAGCGCTACTATTGATGCTGAATGTATAACGTACCTACACGAAGTTAAAAACCGTAAACGAATACCATGTTGTCCTGATTTCTGGTCCTACAATGGTGGTACAACAGTCCCATCCCTAGTGGCATAATTTGCACTTGGCGGGGAAATTGCATTTTCCCCTCTGAATACCTATGCACTATAATGAAAAGCTCTCGGTGGTGTCACAGTGTAGACTAGCGCACTTGGAATTAGCCCTGGAGTACGTGTGGAGCGGACAGCGGTTGATCGTGTGGAGGGTACTTAACTTACGCAGCTGACCGTGAGTACTTTAAGTCGCCACAGGCTCATAAAGGAACTTAATATCATTATATAGATATTGCATACTGTAGTTTGGCCAGAGACTGTCTCATTTCAAAAATAGAGAGATTAATCATACTGTCTACCACCCAAAAAAAGGGATGAGTATAGAGTTAGACCATGATAAGTCTGCAACGATTTTGATAGCATACGCAGTGCAAGTGTTATTTATACGTCATAATTTCTTAGAAGTTGACGTTTAAAATAACACTTGCACTGAGTGTGCTATCAAAATCGTTGCAGGCTTATCTCGGTTTAACTAGTTTTTTTCTTCTTATTTACTGACAAATTGGGTTTGCTAGACTATGTTTAACTGTTTATGGGATGGAATTTGTTGTGTTCAATTTTATCTCATTATAAAACAAAAAGCCAAAGAAAGAAGGAAAGTTTATTAATACACGAAAGCGAAAAAAGTCAAATGTTGTTTGAGTTGTTTCGCTTATCGTTTGAACGTCAAGTTGACTTAACACCGAATAGGTAGTAGGTACCTACAGTCTCGTTCTGTGTAATATCTAGGTACCGCCATCTCGAGAGCCTTATTTCCGTTTACTTTGTGCAAACAAAACAACCAACTCGGGAATAATGCTGAAAGTTAACATGACTTCCACGGGTTTCCACTGAAAATAATACTTCAGTTACGAAATTTTCCTATTGTTTAATAACTGGGTAATTAGGAAAGTTGAAAAATGGTTTAAAATCCGGTTGTGCTGGAAATATTTATTTTAAGTGTAATGTTTCTGAATAGTTTGGAGCTGATTCACTGCTCTATTTTCTCAGAATCCCGTGACGTCACCATTCCTTGAGGGGAAAATCATGACGTCATATCGGATAAACAATGAATATGGGTACCTATATTTGGCACAGAAAGTTTGGAAGATTGTTTTGAGGATTATTTTCACTATTTTGGTCATTATACTATTTATTTTAATATTTAGGGTTCCGTACCTCAAAAGGAAAAAACGGAACCCTTATAGGATCACTCGTGCGTCTGTCTGTCTGTCTGTCCGTCTATCACAGCCTATTTTCTCCGAAACTACTGGACCAATTAAGTTGAAATTTGGTATACATATGTAAGTTTGTGACCCAAAGATGCACATGTAACGTAAACAAATGAATTTTAAAAATGGTGAATTTTAAACTTTTGGGGGGTAAATCAGAAAATTAAAAATAAAGTTTTTCAAACTATATACCTAACTATATACCTAGTATAAACTATATACCTAGTAGGTAGTGTTACATATCATATAAAAGAGCTCATTGTAAGAAACTCAAATATATTTTTTTATAATTTTAGGATAAACAGTTTAGAAGTTATTCAAGAAAATATCCAAAAAAATACCATTTCCCTTCCTTTATCTCCGAAACTACTGGGTCTAAAATTTGGAAAAAAATACACAAAATAGTTCTTTACCTATAGATTTCAGGAAAACCTATTAGAAATGGGTAGTCAAGCGTGAGTCGGCCTTAATTACTTAGGTTTTGATCCGACCCCTACGGGTTTTTTAAAGACATTTCACTTACATTTCACATAAAAAATACATTGTTTAAATTGTGTAATGGCCTCGCACTTGACCGGTTTTTGCGTAATGGTACGGAACCCTTAGTGCGCGAGTCCGACTCGCACTTGGCCAGCTTTTTTTTAAATTTTTCCATTTACATACACCCCAAAAGCCCTAAATTTTTTTACGTTACATGTCCAGCTTTGGGTCGCAGACTTACATATTTCAACTTAAGTGGTTTCGGAACAAATAGGCTGTGACAGGTGGACAGACAGACAGACGCACGAGTGATCCTATAAGGGTTCAGTTTTTGTGTTACTTGAATACAATAGTTCTACTCACGTAGAGTGCTGTATAATGAGCTTCACTCGGGTAACTCAACGTGAGGTTATACGATTAGAATACAGGTACTCTTAATATGGCTAACGACAACATATTATGTAGAGACTTCCTAATTTTTATTGCGATGTTTAAACTATACAACAGTTTTACATAACCTACTTTTATTGTATGTTTGTTGTTTGTTAGTAAAGAAATAGTTTATAGACTTCACAAAGCTGAATCAAGCTGTAAAATTAGATTAGGTACACCCAAAGTCAGCGAAGATTCTTGCGAGACCACAACCGCAGCCGGTCCTTTGTCGCAGACTGCTTAACTTTACTAATTATGTGTTGGCCCAGCGGATTAGCTGGGCTTGACATTTCACACACACAAACACAGGTCACTTGTTTACATCAAGTATTATAGACGCCAATCAATATCCCCACCAGATGTACGGGGATAAAGCGAAACTTAGTCCATGTTTGTTAAGTAACGATACTTGGGTTTAAGTCGTTCTTATTGACTAGATGCTCCTATAGTATTGAGGAAATATTTGATAGGTCGCTAATTTAAGGTATTTACAATTGTTATTTAGTATTAGTTTAAATGTGTTTATTATTATTGTTATTTATAAATTGTATTTAATGTGATTTCTGACACAATGACTGTATTGTTTAAGAATAAAATAAATACAATGAAATTATTATTATTAATAATTATTGAGAGCCCACTGTGTCCCACTGCTGGGCAAAGGCCTCCACCCTCTTTTTCCACTCGTCTCTGTTTAATGCAATATCTGGCCAGCCTGTCAAAGAGGAGTCAAATAAAATGAAATGAAATGATAAAACCGCCTGTTGTTACCTAGCTGTAATTTGTGTTCTGTTGTGTATTCTCTCTTTCATTTTCAATATGTGGTGCGAAATAAACAATATATTACTACTATTTTATTTTATTCATAAACACTTACCATCTAAAATTATATCGTGATTTCTGCGGCACAAATATGTAGTTGACAGGTTGATTCACTTTAAAGCTTCTGAAGCCCCTTTTCAACATCTGTTTTGCCAGCGACATCGTAATCCAAAGTTTGAATGGAAATTGGTGCAATATCATTGTCCCGAAACAGGTTGAGTTCCTGTAAGTAGGTATCGTTGGCAGCGCAGTGGGGAGCCAACAGTACGCCGTTGCCATGGTGACGATTCGCTCGAGAGGGGATCGGACCCTGTGGGAGGGAAAACCAAAAGAGTATAAGGTACCTTGACAGTAAGTTGGAATTATTCTTCTGCAGAGAATTTTGAGCTCTTCTTATTTTGGACAATCATTATTTAGTTTTCTTTGGTCTGCGTTCCTTCTGAAACACTTGTTATAAACGACTGATGGCAGCATTGAATAGCACTATATCCCCCTTGAATTTAGGTTTTAACTTTACGGATCATGCATTATTATTATTTTTATTTTTATTTTTATTTAGGCAACAAACAGTCATATACAAAAATGATGTAATAATAAGCAATGTGTTAATAGACCTTGAGTGCCCTACCTTAATTAAATAATTTCTAATCTAAAGTAGCTAGTGTAGGAGCAGTAAGCGGAAAACAAAGTTATCATTAATTAACAAACTTATCAGTAACTTGAAGTGTATCTATATTCATTCATCCATGTATATGTATGCACGGGCAGGTTGCTTATTTACTCGTACATACATCCACACGGGGTACACAAAGAAAGTTATAAATTTATTATTTATGTAGTTGAACGGACATAAAACAGAAAAAGAAACGGAAGAATTTAGAACATAAGGATAAAAGAAATCATCTAATAAGTATTAGCAAAACTCAATTTTCAATATAATATTCGTGCAATATTTCATTTACGTACTCAATTAAAATATTTGTTCAGTCAACTGCAGAGAAAAGTGAGCCTCCTCCCGTGCTCCTCCCCCATGCATAGAAGTTTGTATGCAAAGGTGCTAAGCGAATAGTATTGCTGACAATGCTGACTGTACATACCTACTCGTATGAAGTTTGATTTATAAGATAACATTGTAATAACTGCATCGGATCTGTAGCGCAGCTTTGATGTAGATTTAAGACGAAATTGGAGGACCCGCTCGAAATCGCCCTTTCATACAAACGTAGTCCTCATATACAATTTGTTGTATATCAACTACAGCCATGCCTCTACGATCGATTTTTTAATTATTATAAGAGTTAGGAGCAGTTAAAAAATAGATAACTACATCCAATTATGGTAAAATATTTTCCATAATGTCAATATCCAGAGAGGAAAATGGGGACTAAGTTTGTAAGGAGAAACGGCCGTCCCGTCTCCTCCTAATATCAATGTCCTAGATGTAATAATATCAATGCCATTGCAATTTGAACTGGCCTTTGAGAATCAATACATTTCCGCGAGCTACAAGGGAAAGTTGCTTTGGACGTGACAAAGACCATTTTTATTGCTGAAACTAGGAGGAGTGGTACGAAGTCTGTAACGTTTATTGGTCCGGTATTGTGTCTGTCTATACCGTACCGTACCATACGCTATGCGAAAGGTAGGCTAAGATAAACTTATGAAATAATATTTATAATATTCGGCCCTGCCCTAAAAGAACATCAACTTCACAAAGTATGAAGAACAGACTTTTAAGTTATATATACTTAAGTCACAGATAAAAAATAATATCTATATACCCATCATGACTGTGTCTTGTATTGTATGAACATAGTATTAGTTTTTTAGTTGAAATTTTACTCGTTTTAATCCGGGACTAATGCCGTAAAAAAAACCGGCCAAGTGCGAGTCGGTCTCGCGTTCCAAGGGTTCCGTATATTTCACAATTTAAACAATATATTTTTTATGTGAAACGTAAGTGAAATGTCTTTAAAAAACCCGTAGGGGTCGGATCAAAAACTCAGTAATTAAGTCCGACTCACGCTTGACTGCAATTTCTAATAGGTTTTCCTGTAATCTATAGGTAAAGATTTATTTTGTTTATTTTTTTCAAAATTTTAGGCCCAGTAGTTTCGGAAGGGGGGGGGGGGGGGGTGGCCTATTTTCTTGAATAACTTCTAAATTGTTTATCCTAAAATTATAAAAAAATATATTTGAGATTCTCACAATGAGCTCTTTCATTTGATATATAACACGATATAGTTTGAAAAACTTTATTTTTTAATTTTCTCATTTACCCCCCAAAAGTGGCCCCCATGTTTTAAAATTCATTTGTTTACGTTACCTGTCCATCTTTGGGTCACAAACTTACATATGTATACCAAATTTCAACTTAATTGGTCCAGTAGTTTCGGAGAAAATAGGCTGTGACAGACGGACAGACAGACAGACAGACGCACGAGTGATCCTATAAGGGTTCCGTTTTTTCCTTTTGAGGTACGGAACCCTGAAAATCACACGGAAACTACATTGTAAATATTTATAAGGGCAGACTAAACCAAAAAAATTCAAAAGTTAAAGTTGGCTCAAGAGAAAAAAAAACAAAAACAAACGCCTTTCATTTACTTTTAATTGTATATCGTTTTCCTGAATACCACAGCAAAATAATTTTAATATAAAATAGCTAGTAATATAGCCGAGGGATTTGACAAGCAAAATTTTAAATAGAAGTATATTACTTTCAGAATAATTGAGAATATTTAGATAAATGTAAAAACCCGCACGATTGCCAAATCTTCCGTCGCAAGTTTCGCACGATGCGCCATATCTTTTGTTCCTTGCTGTCCATTACCTGGCTTTACGCCCTCTCTTAACAAAAACGAAAAAAAAAAGCGAGGTTGAAATGAAAGGTAAGAAACATTAAGATGATGTTCATTGATGTTCTAGGCGATACGCTGATTGTTTTATACATATTGTGGTGTTAATTTTAATTACGTACTGTTTACATACATTAAGAGCCCTTTATCGGTTTTAGTCGCAAAAATGTAAAATTGATAGATTTAGTCGCTGATATTGTACAACTTTTGATACGTAATAGAAATAACAAGTACTGGTTTCTATTAGCACGTCTTCTCATTTTGCCGTTTTACAGATCAATTTTTTGCAAACAGGGCCACTAAATTAGTAATGATTTTTTTTCTGATGGACGTTTAGGTAAACGTGCGTAAAGCACTGATTTTGTCGCTCTTATTTGTAAATTTCGTAAAGTTTGGACGGCTAAAAATGGTAATTTTGTATTACACATATCCTGTACTCTACCTTTTACGGACTACATTTTTATTATTTTGACTTTGAAGTAGTGTAAATGAAAGTTAGACTAAATCAATTATCTTCAGAAATTACTTCAAAATAAGTGACAATTTCTCTGAAAATCGATTTAATTTCGACGTAATTTTAATACTTAAACAATCTACAACATTTGCTAAAACTGTTCTTATACATCAATTTGTATAATTTATCACCATAATTTTTTGATGAATTTTTAAAAACTGCCCCTTCTCTTCATATATTACCGGAGACGCACGCTCGCGACCTCATTATTAAAAGGCAAGATGAGAAAACGTGCTACTAATAGCACAAAAAAACTACTAATAGCAATTGGTTTCTAAAAACCAATACTTGTTATTTAGATATTACGTAACAAAACGTGTATAATTTCAACGACTATATGTATCAATTTTATATTTTTGCTCCAAAATCGTTACCGGGCTCTTAATTAGTATTATGATACTGGCATGAAATGTCAAAGTCATACGAGTATAAAACTTTTTTGAAATGTACTGAAAGGAGTAGGCATTTAAAGCCTGACCAGGAATATATGATCACGCGCCATGTTGCGGAATTTTACTGGAACTAATTTTTTCATACTATACTGAGCTGTCACCCTATACATTGAGAATAAAAGCCAGCGCCCTCTTGACAATGATCATATATTTCTGGTCAGGCTTTAATCGTACTCGGATATTGAGATATAATTTGCGGTGTCATTATCAGGCTCATGGAAGCAGCATGGAAGCTTTGTGACGTTTGTGACAGAAACAGAGCTGTGCGGATTAAATAAATGCTGCGACGGATTTTGTTAAAGCAAGTCATATCACATTGGTTCTGATTTAACTGTGTATAAAATTTAATATCGACATCCCTTTAACAAATCGAATACGTTAGTCGGATAACCTAATAGAGCTGAAACGAAGTGACAATTTTAACGAATGCTTTTATGCATTTTTTTTTACAGTTTCATAAAATTGTGACAAAGGTAATTAATAAGTAATGATTGTACTTTAATTTACTTAAAAAAGTTAATCTGTAGATCTACTTTAAATATTGGAATTGATTCTATTCATCGCCATCAGTAAACTGCATTACAATGCAGAATGATTTTAAATGGAATGCGTTGCATTATATTGTAACACAATTTTTGTCGCACATGTTGGTGGATAATTGGATATAGGTACTCGTATGATGTATAAGGCAAACATTAATCTCTCATTTTACCCCAGTTTCAGTTCTATGTGTCCCCAGGTACTATTTTGAAGCCGGATGTTCTAATAGTTGTTTTGTTACAGAGGCGACGCACTAGCCACCACCCTCTCGGCGCTGTATGGAAAGCTACTGGTCGTCATGGGCATCGCCTTTCCAATGGCCGAAGTAATCTCTACCTACATTCCACCCTCCTTTTATGAGGTAAGAATATTATGAAGACCTTTAAATTTTTTTTACATAAATATGTACATTCGCGGCAAAAAATCTATCATATCTGGGGGCACGGCAGTGCCCCCGCCAAGTCGAGCAAAACAAAGAGGCACGGCCGTACCATCCTTTTCTCGAAGCCATTCAGGCCATTTTCGACGTCCTGTAATTTTGTGCTGGCTAAAGCTAGAGCCCTGAATTTTCAGCGACATATAGGGCATGCTATGGCTTACATATATTCCCAAGAACATTCAATTTGAACTTGTAGTTTAAGAACTATTGCATGTCAAAGTTCCTTAGTTTTGTCACTGACACACTCACGATCATCATAATTCTAAGGTACTTCTAGCAGACCCACGAGCTCCATTTGAAACGTAATTAGTTTTTAGCGTATTAAGATAATAAAAACTTAAAAATACTGCAATATCAGTCACGTTTTAAAGATTTAATAGCTGCACAAGTAAGTTTGTAATCCTATATAAACATATGCGATAACAAAGTTACGTTTGCAGTTCCTAAAATTAGTATGTTAAGTATTGGTACACTACGTTGTACGATGTGAGTATGAAAGTATGAATGAAGATGTGTATAGTTATGATATATGTATACATAGTATGAGTATGGTATGGGTATGAGTACACGAAAAGAAGGACTGCCTACAAAAAGAGATGAGATCCCATCAAAAACATTACATGTAAAAAGATGCAAGTCTCGCAACCCAGTTCTTCTACTACAAAAAAGTTTTGAGATGTAATGTGATACCAAGTCGGTTAGACGGTTATGTTAGTCAGTGCCAGGGGGTGTTAAAACTGTAACAATATTAGATACTTACCTTTATTTTTTTAATACTTATAATGACTTGGCAATCGCACGGCTACATAATGACATAAGGATAATTCGTCAAATATTTGAAATAATCCTAATTGAACATAGCGCTAGCTCTAATAATGACATACAGTTTGAGCAAAGTAAAGCATTGAGTGCGATTGCCAAGTCATTATATGTATTAAAAAAATAAAGGTAAGTATCTAATATTGTTACGGTTTTAACACCCCCTAGCACTGACTAAAATAACCGACTTGGTATCACATTACATCTCAAAACTTTTTTGTAGTAGAAGAACTGGGTTGCGAGACTTGCATCTTTTTACATGTAATGTTTTTGATGGGTTCCTATTTTCTTGCAGGCATTCATTCGAAAATTCGAGAAATTAGACTTTATAACATGTAAACAATGATTGTATCATCACCACGATCATATAAAATTATACTTTGGTCCCACTGCACGTGGCAACATAGTAGTAATCATTTATTGTCAGATTGTGCATGTCAGTTTACAGATGTTACAATAGTATGTTATAATAGTAAGTGTCACAATTAACCGGTTTAGGGTTACAATGTACTTATTCCTAAAATACAATAGACAGATTCGATTACATTCCAAAGACAGAGTCAATTCAATATTAGTATAGTTTACATTACAATTCAAGTCAATATACATTATAATTTGCATGTCAAGCGATCGATTTTGTTCTGCTCTGAGAAAAAATCATCGAGATTGTAAAAACATTCAGTTAACAGAAAGGTTTTTCGACGATGTAAAATGTCGTGATTCGAGCAATCCCAATAAGACCAACCTATTCAGTCTATTCACTTTTTATAAAAAAATGCTTAAAAAATAAGCCACAATTATAAATCATATACTATCTCTTACATTCTTTTGCTTTAATAAATATTGAAAACGCTTTAAAAAATAGTTTATATAACTATTTTTTTAAAGCGTTTTTCAATATTTTTCAATAAAGTCAAGATCGTTTACCTACTTTTTAATGCTAAAGAAATGCTATGCCTGTGCTAATTCGTAGGATTAGGTTGCCGAGTCGACACCGGGCTCCCTTTAGTGAGCTGTGGCAAAAAGCCGGAACAAAAGGATTCAAGTATCATGACCTTTAGTGTCGTACTATAATTACGTCACAATGTTGTCAGCATAACAAAATCCATAAAATAGCACCGGCACGCCCTCAAATCCTACGACGCTTCACTTTCCGCACAGACTCTAACATCCATCAAGCGTTGGTATCCCGTAACTTGTCTGTTATATTACATTGCGGGCCACATTATTTTGTATGGTTAAAATATTAATTGTATTTCTAAGCAAAATCTATCTCAATAATTATACTTCTTAGGTCCTTTGCTAACCACCGTCTAAATATTCGCCCGTATTGAATTTACACAAAAAAAATTATACCACGTCGGTGGCAATCAAGCATACGGCCCGCCTGATGGTAAGCAGTTACCGTAGGCTATGGACGCCTGCAACACCGGAGATATTACACGCGCGTTGCCGATCCTTTAAAAACCTGCACATAGTTTATGTGCACAAAATACGCCTTTCCACTAACATATCTTGTGGCGTCCAGGGCTTCTACTTGTACCTGTACATCGGCAGCATGGTGTTCCTGCTCTACATGTACGCTGCGCTGCTTAGGGATCGCTCGAGGTCTGGCGCTGATTCCCCCCCTGTCATTGGTAGTAAGTATTTACAACATAATTACTGTCAGGTCACACCAAAACAATCTGATTTTACATAGCAATTTGATACTTTCACACTGTTTTGTAAAGTGGCTACTATTGGTAAAAGTGATTTAGTAAAAAAAAAATACAAAAATATGTTCATTATCTAGAATCAGACTCAAGTTCGTCTCCCTCCGAGTCTGACTCGTGTTCTTCGCGTACGGACCGCAGCACCGCCACTGCGCCGCACCCGCAGTACCAAATGCCGTCGAACGCTGCGAAGCGGCTGTCCCTTGGGTTCGCTCTCAGCACGAGAACTCACCACTACGGAAGCTTCTACCTCAGAATGGGTGCTGTCGGTAAGTTGAAATATGTACCTACCATTCCAACCCAAGGACTGAGTGAACAATAAATGCCGTTTAATTATTACATGGTCGAATCGAGAGCGTTTGCATAAATATGTAGCTTGGAAGTAAACCGCTTTGCTTCGCGTTCGCGAGTTGTTCACCGAAGACGCAGCCTTAGAGAGTGAAACTTCTGTACCTAGTACTATTATTTATTATGTGTAAGACTCCACTGTCCACTGAAATTTTCACAGATGATGTATTTCTGTTGCCGCTATAACAACAAATACTAAAAATTAAATTTGTACGGAACCCTCGGTGGGGAGTCCGACTCGCCTTGTCCGGTTTTTTTTACGACTGTCGCTAATGATATTTATTAACCAAAATTGATTTTCTTGGCTTAACGATTGAGTAAATTATAGTTTCTGGTTGTGACGGAGTGTTAATGTGAAGCATAACAGATTACTAAACGATAAGAATAAAACATTGAACAACCATTTGTCAGGTGACATTAGGTAGGTACAATACAAATATTATAATTATAACGACAACAATAATATTCTGTTAAACAAACATTCGAAGCAAACAATTGTGGTTAATAATTCTAGGCATTCAATTTTTAGCTATCCCTCAGCCGTTAAATAATTGATAATGTCACGTGACATTGTTACCATATATAAAATGGCTGTTTTCCCTATTCTAGAGCACCACATATTATATTTTTTATTTCGTTCAATAATGTATTTTTACACTATTTTGAGAATAGCACTATATTGGACTCGACCGGAGCGAATGGCTTGGCTTCGTATTAAATAAACCGGACTCCCAAAAGTCCCAAAGTCGTCCGTTTAAAGTTACTTAATGCTCAAGACAGTAAATGCATTCATTCTACTCGACATTAATGCACTATTCTTACTTATTGCAGCATTTGCAGCAGGAACCTGTCAATCCCTAGAATTGTGTCAAAATTAATATATCGAAAACTGGATATATTAATGGCGCACTTACACGGCGGGTGCACTTCGCCCCCTCACTTACTACATGTATCATATTCAAGACGAACCTTATTGTCTTGCGTATCTAATTTAACCTGTTTAAGAAAACCGCTGAAATCCGTTTTCTTGTAGAGCAAAAAACTATTCAACTAAATTAAAAATATTCTTACTTAAAAAATCGTAATATCCCTTATCTTTATCGTATTCCTTATTAAATCTTCCTTTACTCAAAATCGCTGAAATCGTTTTTTTTATGCGACTAATTGCTTTTCTACGTAGGTAAGGTAGTATGAATTCCATCAATGTAAGGAATGTGTTTTCCAGTATAAACATTCGGTTACGCGTCAAAATATCCCGAGCCAGAAATATTCTTAAAAAAATTACAAAAAAATCCAAAAAGTCTTTGATTAATCTGCGATCTTGCTAATCAATGTTTAAAAACAATACTTATATTTAGTTTTCCAGATAATCATAAATATTTTTTTAATAAGTATGTATACTTATAAGACATACAAATTTGTATGTTTGGAAAGCTACATGTCTAAATGTTTCTTTTTGATTTCTAAATCATTACTCAATCGTCAAGTTGAGTTTATACAAGTAAAGGCAATTTTATTTGTCAATAAACAAGAAGATTAATGTTATTCTCTACAATTTATCAAAAAGCAGGTACTTACTGGAAGAAGACTTACTTTTATGGCCAATGAATGTATTCACGAAAACACTTTTATTAGAAGGTTGATATGAAATAGACATGTATTTTAATCGTAAATTACTGTTTTACATCATTGGCCAATTTCATATTGTGCTCAGTGTAGAATATTTTACATTGATCGATGATGATAAAAACGATTTAGTGACTTGTCTCGTAAATATGATATCCAGAGTACACTTTGGGGCTGAATTGGGTATAATTAACAACGATGAGATGACCAACAATTTGATTCGTCATATTCATGCGACAAACAACGTCAAGTTATATATCAAAGACTACAATAAGTTAGTGGAAAACACATCACCTGACGTGTTTATAATACACGTTAAAGACTTTGTCGCTTTAAAAGTTGTAATTGGTGAATTAAACCGAGATTGGAACCGAAAACCGGAAATCTTGCATATCATTATTTTAACAGAAACAACCAAAGAGGACCGTTTAGCGATATTTCGAATATTGTGGGAATACCATATAATACACCCCCTCATTATTACTGGTGACGTGGATGATACAGCATCAATATACACCTATTTTCCTTACGAAGAGGGACAGTGTGGTTTGGGCTACAGCAATATTATCAAGGTATGCGAATGTGAAGATTCTAATGTATGGGACGTCTTTCTAATTATTGACTATCTGAATAAACCTGTATTGAGGAATTGTACCCTACGTGTTGCTACTCACAACTACCCTCCATTGGTTTTAGAGGACCCGAACCCTGAAAATACATTTGCTATAGGTATTGAGCGATATTTGGTAGAAATGTTTTTTGCGCAAGAGAACATAACCTTAAATTATACATTTTTCCCTGAAACGGATGAATTCGGAAACATTTCTGATAACTTTACAGTAACTGGAGTTCTCAGCAAGTTGTATGAAAATGAAGTTGACGTCGTTTTTGGGGGTTTTGCGCTAAATAATAGACGATCAGCGTTTTTTGGTTACATTTGCTCGCACTTGACAGTTGAAGACAGTTTTGTTGCCATATCTCCTAGAGCTGATTTATTAGAAAGGTGGAAAATTGTTTATTTTATATTTAGTACATTAGGTTGGTCAATAATAATGTTGATATGCTTTATCTGTGCTATAATTTTATCATTTTTTGATAATTCGAGTGGGACCCGAAAAAGCAATTATTATTGTTCAGTGTTATTCAAACTTATTGGAAACGCTACCCATAATACGGCCTTGGTTCTAACAAACAATATTTATAAAAACGTGCTTATAATACATTGGATTTGGTATATGTTCTTACTAAACACTTTCTATCAAACGCAATTAACGACTTACACAACATATAGATTGTATAAGCCTCAAGTAAATGAATACATGAATTTACGCGACTATAATTTAAGCCCTTGTTTAGCTATTGATATAGGGCCGTTTTTGAAAAACTCTGGCGATATCCCTATAATAAATGAAAAATATTTAGAATATCAAGGTTGCGAGACTGGAGATTTAGCTCTGGACCAAGTAGCAAAAACGCAGACCAAGTACACCATAACAAATTATTTAAGGTATCAATGGTGGATTACCCAGCATCCACGAGGATTATGGAAAATACATCTGATGAAAAACAACTTTTATAATGTGCTCTATGGTATATTTTTCAAACGTGGATTTCCTCTTTTGAAAACGTTCGACAGACATATATGGCGTCTTGCTGAATATGGTTTTATTGAAGCTATTAAAAGTTTTCACAATCTACGTAAATATTCAAGGACATCTGAGGCTATAAATCATTCATTCGAGTTACGTGTTCTCATAATAGAAGATCTAACTATACCGTTTGCCATTCTAATTTTCGGCATAATCTTTTCATGCTTCATATTTACTATTGAGTTTTCGCACACACGCAGAAGAAATGTAAAGTGGGTTTTCAGTCCTTAAATAAACATGATCCTTAATGTCTGCTTATAATAGTTAGTAATATGGTACCTACATGGTACTTTTTTTTTTAATACCACGTCGGTGGCAAACAAGCATAAGGCCCGCCTGATGGTAAGCAGCCACCGTAGCTTATGGACGCCTGCAACACCAGAGATATTATACTTGCGTGTTACCAACCCTTTAAAAACCTGTACACTCCTTTTTTGAAGAACCCCATATTTTATCAGCATACATCGGGGTTTTCGGTGCGGGAATGTTTGACATTAGCCAAAGAGTGGGTATTGACTTACAAAAGTGGGTTTTATCCCAGCAGGAAGCTGCCGATGAATTTGCCAACCTTTTTAATCAGTGTACAATTCTAGACCAGCTACACTCGATCCTGTAGTCGCAAGCGCCACAGCATCGCCTAATAGCACGTACTCGTACGTACACATTCACGAGCTAGGGGGCGGAGGTGCGCCACGCGCTGGAGAAACTGCCGTCTAAACGCTCAATGGGACCGGACGGCATTCCTCCTTTTGTATTAAGGCGCTAGTCGCTATTGTTGGCCGTAAACTCTTACTTTCTAGAGTATATATCTGCTTAACGGCTCAACAAAAAATTATGAAAAAAATATATATTAATCTACATTATATGTACAACATTCCTAACGTTTGACTTTTTCCCTGTGACTTATAGTTTTTCCATAAAAGGAACATTACTACAGGCCGTTTTGCGACTAACTTTGCTTATATCTAATCTCCTAAACGGTTTATTCGATTAAAGTAATTAAAATTAAAATGTTTTAACAGGCACTACAAATGCATTTAATGCACTACATTTCATAATATTAAAAAATAATATTTTTTTAAAGAAATCGACTTTTCGAGAATTCGACGGGCACTTTTTGAGCAACTATATTAAGAATAAAATTATATCATAGTGTGTATAAAATTCATAGATAGGTCGTTATTAATTAGGCATAATATATGATGTTTTCTCAGACTAACCTATCTGTTTATCTCTACTCTTACTCAAATAATTCCCGCACCGAAAACTCCGATGTATGTTTATCATATTAAATCACATTTACAATCGGATTTATCGTGAATCTATTTCCTTTATTTACAGACCACGACCAGTGAAACCTGGGTCGAAACGTCGGTAAATAAAGGTAACAAAATAGATTCGCGATAGACCCGATTGTAAATTTGATATAATATGTGTTCAAAACGCGAAAGTTTTAAATGTTGTATGTATATCAGTTTGTAAAGAAAAAATGTGGCTGTACGAATAGTACTAGTCAGGTTCTTTCGTATTTTTTGCATAAAAACTGACAAAGGACCTTAAGAGAGGTATGCATGGGCACTGTGAATGACATCTCGCTTTGTGTGGTAGGGCACAGGACAGCGGATGTCATTCCAGATCTAGAGCAGAGCCCAACTGGGGAAGTACCTCCACCTTACAGAAAAACGCAGCCAAATAACACTAGACCCTACTCATAGTGTTGTGTTCCTGCCGGTGAGTAGGGTTGCCAGAGCTCAACGAGGGAGAGGAGTGTTAGGGTCGGCAACGCGCATGTTACTCCTCTGGAGTTGCAGGCGTACATAGGCTACGGAGACTGCTTAACATCAGGCGGGCCGTATGCTTGTTGCCACCGACGTAGTATAAAAAAAAACTTTCGTATCGTAATTAAAAATATTTTAATATTTTCTTAAGCACATTGTCTTAACGTTATATAATATTGTGTTGACTTATGGGCCTACAGCTTTTGTAAAATACAACTCGTACACACATTCAAAGTAGACCTCATCAATCAACGTAGCTTGCATAATGAATTTTGAGGTTCCCTTTTGATTGCAGTGTTTAGGTTGACGACTATGATAAATGATAATATTGATAATGATGATGTAAATAAAATATATGAGTATAATACATATAATGTTTTGAAGTTAAAAAAAAAACATAATTATAGCCATTATTTAGGTCCGTTATTTTATTACGAACATTAGCTAACAGTTATTATCATTAACTAAATATAGTCCCACATGGCTTTAGCTTTTAGTACTATTAGCGCACTCACGACAGTCAGTCATGCTTTACAAAATAGTGATTTATTATTTCATTGATATGGTTTATATTATTATGGCCATTGGAAATATTCGCGTTGCCGAAATGCCACAAGAATTAGTAGAGCAATGTATTGTAGATATTTTGGCATCAAAATCTCAGTTTGACTCCGACATAGCTATCATTAACAATGAATTTGTCACCACTGAGTTAATTCGGAGGATTCATGAAACCAACAATGTCAAGCTTTACGTAAAGGATGGTTCCGTGCGTGTCGCGACATCGCCCAGTAGTTTTATAATATATGGCCAGAACCTATCGTATTTTCAAAATCTGATTGACTATATGAACAAGGATTATTACCGCAAGCCAGATGCTCTTTACATCATAATAATGCCAGATATAACTGAAGATGATTTTATACTAATATTTCATACATTATGGAAGTATTATATTATACATACGCTTATCATTGTCAAAGAGACAAATAATTATGCATCAATATATTCCTATTTTCCATACTCAGAAGGTGGTTGCGGCCGGAATTATAACAATACAATTAAAATAAGTGATTGTAATAGTGTTAAGAAATCGGACATAATGGACTTGATACGTGAATTTGATATTCCTGTCCTTAAGAATTGTGTTTTACAAGTAGGAACTCATAATTATCCACCGATGGTTATATCGGATATAGATCCAAACAATAAATTAGCTGTTGGAATAGAAATAACTTTGTTAAACATTTTAGCAAAGGTGGAAAATATTTCTTTAAATTATGTATTTTTTCCCGAATCTCTAGAATTTGGCCACGTATTTGATAATTTTACTATTACTGGAATATTAAGGAAATTATATAATAATGAAGTGGATTTGGTGATTGGGGCCTTTGCGTTGAACAGTCGACGAGCGCTATTCTTTGACTTTATATGGACCTTTCCGTATGAAGATAGTTTTGTTACTGTGACTCCTAGCGCCGGTCTTTTAGAACGATGGAGAATCATATATATAGTGTTTAAACCACTAGTCTGGCTACTATTATTATTCATATTCATACTTTGTTCATTTCTTCTGTCAAGTAGTAACACTTTGCTATATAATAATAGATCTTCTGAACTTCTTAATCTATTTGGGAATTGGACACAAAACATTTCATTAAGTCTCAAGGGACACAAATTTAATAACTTGATTATTGTTCATTGGATATGGTTTGGGTTTTTAGTAAATTGTTTTTATCAAACTAAGCTAACAAGTTTTACTACATATCGGAACAGCAAGCCACAATTGAATAAATATATATCTTTAAATGATTACAACTTTACTCCATGTTTCGCGCTAGACATAGCTCCGTTTATGAAATACTCTGGTCAAGTTCCTATTATACATGAAGAATATCTAGAAACACTTGGTTGTGAAACTGCCGACTTATCCATGGATACGGTGGCGAAAACGCAAAATAAGTACACAGTTACAAACTACTATCGATATCTTTGGTGGATAACTAAAAATCCAACGAAAAAGGCACAAATCCATCTCATGAAAGAAAAACTCTACAACGCTCTTTATATCATATTCCTAAGACGTGGTTTCCCACTTCTAAACGATTTTCAGCTAAAAATGATGCGCTTAGTTGATAATGGTTTTGTAGATGCTGTTAAAGCATTTCATATGATTAATGACAATATAGATTCGAATGGTGGTGGTTCATTTGAAATCAGTAGCTTAAAATTAATAGATTTTATTATACCGTTTAGTATTTTAAGCACAGGTTTAGTACTTGCATTTGTAATATTTGTAATTGAATTATTGCACGCTGATAAATAAATATTTGTAACAAAAACTGAATTAAACTTTCTGCATTTGGCATTATTGTATGTGTAATATATGAAATGTGTTAAGTAGTCAAAGGATAAAATAAAAAAATATTACAGTAAAAAAATATATTATTGTGGTCTTATTTTACATATCTTTTTATTTGAGGTTTTAGTTATCCCGTAGCCGCCCACAAACCAAAACTTTCCAATATAAATATAATTTTTATTTGTAAAAATAAAGATTCAAAATAAAATGGAATGAGAGACCTCTTTATAGCCTCTGGGCTGCTAGAGGTATCACTGATTCATAGAATGTACCTACATTGTGTCGACTTTAGAAACGAGGTTGAGTCCGTCTACGCTAAGTATTCACGCCAACTTCCGTCAGATCGTCAGTGTAAAGAGCTTATTACACTATCCTAATTTAGTGACTAACAAGAGGAACGACGCTATACGTGAGAAACGATAGGATGTATCTCTTATCGCGTCTCACGTATAGCGGCGTCCCTCTTGTTAGTCACTAAATTTAGCAAAGTGTAATAAGTTCTTGATTATATTATATTTAATTTATAAGCTCCGATACACAAATTATGAAACTTCGCTTGATACAATTAATTCCCAAAGTAACCTCTAACTAGGACTTTTAATCCAACTTTACTCGGTTATTTATTATGTGACACTTTAAACAAAAAAAGAAGAAAAAACAATCTTAACTTGAATTTCGATATTGTAAGGCAACGTTTTTAAAATAAATAAAAATCTACAAAATTCGACCAAAATTGACACTTGGCGCGCATGGTCTTTCCCGTTCTTTCTTGCGAAATGTGACAGTGATAGCGGCAAACCGATGGAACGGCCTTAAGTGTGTGGCCAAACATAAGGAGACATTCGGTTGGCAACTGCAGCTGCAGTACTGTTGAGAAATTGCTTTTGCGCCCTTGAAGCGGGCGCTGTCACTGTCAATTTATTTGGTTGGTTAAATGAGTAACGGACTGAACGTTCTCAATCAATCTTTATGTAGAAAGGCTCCATCGATCCATCGGTCCATTGGCATCGACTGTCGATGATTTCGCCAACGTCAAAGTGGGATCCACGTGGGATCGAGTTATATTTCTTCAATCTTGATGTAAATCAGCCAGTGTACGGTAAAAGTATAAAAAATACAATTATGGCCTCTAGGGCTCTATCCAGATACGGTTAGAGGCAGAAATACCAAATGCTCTTAGAGCACGACGTTGTTCGGTAGTTGTGATATTATGAGCTCTTGTATAGCGATAGCGACTATACAAGGGCCACGTGGAGCTACTTGGCGTTGACGCCAAAACGGTGGATAAACTCGTATCTAGATTAATTCTTGATTATCCGCACACGTCTTCATTAGTTTACTGCATAATAAGCTATCAGTATTACACTTCAAACAACGTTAATGAGCAAAAACAAAAAATTAATCCCGACTCGATGTCGCCAAGATGGCGGTCGTCAAGCAACTCCAGACTGAACGTTCTAATCGCTGCAGTACCGCGATTACAAACGTTACTCATTTAATGACAGAAATTGACAGTGACTCCACCCGCAACAAAGCCGCAACAGTAATGAACATCACCTTTCATATGTAAATTGAGTGACGGATTGAACGTTGTAATCGCGGCAGTAATGCAGCGGCGTTACTTTTAAGGTGACGTTTGGATGGCAACTGCATTACTGTTGTGAAATTACTGCTGCGGCCTGGACGCGGGCACTGTCACTGTCAATTTCCTTGATATAATGAGTGACGTTCGGAGTCGCATTACGGGCGAGATTAATACGTTCAATCCGTCACTCAGTTTATCTAGGAAATTAACAGTTAAAGCAACCAATTAAATTATCAAATTCTATAAAGGCCATAATACTGTACGACAATTTAGAAAGTAACCCTTTTTCCGTCAAATGCACCGAAATGCGTTAATTCGAAATCCAAACTGAATTACCACGGTTACGGACACGTCTCTCCAAGCTAAAGTCAGTTTCTTTTTGTTGGAACACAATTTGGAACTCCACTGGACTGTGTTCTCTAGAAAGTAAATGTGATAACTGGACACGTGTTCAATATGCTTACAGTGCCTATCATTATTAAGTGTTGAAGGGTTAACTCAACAAAAGTTCCGGTTTGTCTGTGCTTTTATTAATTCAGTGTGAAAATAACATGTACCTTTGGCACTAAGTTTTTCAACAAAGGTTTTTGGGTTAAGTACGATACACACAGGGATAGGAATAAAATGAATGACGACCATAATATAAATTCGTATAGGTTAGTGTAAAATAATTTATATTGTAATTTGATATTATGAAATAAATAAATCTAAATCTAAATCTTAGAAAACACTCATGACTCGGTAACAAATATTTGTGTTCATCACACAAATAAATGCCCTTACCGGGTTTCGAACCCGGGACCATAGGCTTCACAAGCATGGTCACTACCCATCTCTAGGCCAGACCGGTCGTCGCAGTCACAGACCTTTAGTGTTTTAAAATGATACAAAATGAGCGTAAATTAACGAACTTATTTAAGTAAAATGAAACTACAAATAATTTAAAATTAACACTAAAAGTAAAATTATTATACCTAAAAACCCAATCAAAAAACGAACACCCCATCCAGCAGGTCCGCCTGCGCTATGGTGCCGACGTATTGAAGATTGTCAATAAGATACAATTTGAGGTTCTTGATAGCTGCATTATTGTGTTGCTGCGTTATCTTACAAGAGAGCCATTCATTCTATAAGTATACAGTGTGGAAAGAATGAATGGGCCCTGGAGGGAAAGTGCCTTAATACCTTAAGTTAACTCATTTTGCTTAAAGAAAACATTCTTTAATTTTTTTAAATGAAACAAAACTGCATTTAAAGATTTTTTGAAATTTGCTTGCTCACCCGGGAAACGAACCGACAAAAAAAAACATGCTATTTTATTCTACTGTTCGATACAGTTAAGATAAGATAAGATAATATTTATTGAATAGCTGTGTACAGAGATGTTCATCTTAAAGATAACATTTCTCTAAGAAACATTAGGCCTTACACTCGTCTGTCGTACAAGATATCCATAAAATCGAATATAAGTATTCAAGAATATTTTTAGACAAGCAAAATTAAAAAAAAAAAATGAAAAACCTTTGAATGCAGTTTCGTTTATTTTCAAAAATAAAATAATGTTTCCTTTAAGCAAAAGCTAACTTAAGGTTTTGGGGTACTTTCCCTCCAGGGCCCATTCATTCTTTCTATAACTTAAGAACTAAGAAAACTTTTTAAAGAAATTAATATTTTAACCGTAGCTTCCCAATACATCTATGATAATATTAATCTAGACTCCTTCACTAAGAATTCTGATGTCCATAACCCATAACTAAGTATAACACTATAAATAAAAATAAGCTTGCTAACAAAAAGTTTCGTGTCCGCAAAGTACAAAAGTCATTCGTTGGACAATGCATTCATTTTTATAATACGAGTAAGTTACCTGACGATGCTTGATTACCCTTTCCAGCTCTTAAGAATTACTTAAAAAAGTCTTTGATGTTGAAGGCTTATTACAGAGTCGAGGACTACTTGACAGACAAACATGCATGGTCCAGACCAGAAACTGTAATAAAAATCAGTAGCAATTAAAATCATTGTATTATGTGTATTAGAGTTATAGGTGACACAGCTCGGGTAAAAAAGCACATCAAATATTTTATGTAGGTACAACAATCAGTCAGATTTATATAGTATATGTATAGTCTATGCTAGAAAAAACAAAAAAAAATACTAAAAAAATCTTTATAGGGCTGTATCTCCTAAACCATGCGTCGTAGGGCAAAAGTAATAAAATTTTCGTTCCACTTTATGAAACCCCAAAGTAATATACAAAAACCACAATGAAAATAATAAAAAAAAAGCAAAAAATAATCTTTATAGGGTTGTATCTCCTAAACCATGCGTCGTGGCGCAAAAATAATAAAATTTTCGTTCCCCTCTAGGTGACCCTTAATTTATATTGAAAAAAAAAAAAAAAAAATTATATTGCTGTATCTCCTAAACCATGCGTCGTAGCGCAAAAATAATAAAATTTTCGTTCCCCTTTATGAAACCCTAAAGTAATATACAAAAAACACAATGAAAATCAATAAAGAAAAAAATCTTTATAGGGCTGTATCTCCTAAACCATGCGTCGTAGCGCAAAAATAATAAAATTTTCGTTCTTCCTCGATACTTCACGCACTAAATAACCTGTCACATTACGACATGAAACAATCATCATCATCATCATCATGTTTTTATTATTATTTCATTGCATGTTTGAGAAAAGCACTATACATACCTCGGCGTGAAAAGGGGTTGGCCTCATAACTATCCGGCCTCACTACGTTCGGCCGTCTATCCTATTAGGCCGGCAACCCCTTACTTCAAGGCCTCTGTAGTAATGTACTATTTCACTAGAGAGCAGCTGGTAGCTGGTACATACCAAATCATAATTTGTACTTACATAATAAGCGCCAAGAAACTCAGTGGTCCAAGCCGGGTTCAGGCAGTTTGGAAGCAGCACGCCACGCTTTTCGCTAGGCTTACTACGTGAGTGTAGTGTATTTATTTCATTTTTAACCGACTTCAATTTCATAGAAGGAGGAGGTTCTGTATTCGGTTGTGGCTTTTTTTTTTTTTTATGTTCACCGATTATTCCGAGACCCGTGGTCCGATTTGAGTAATTCTTTTTTTGTTCGAAAGGAGCTACTTCCAAGTTGGTCCCATATTAATCTGGTTCTGATCTGATGATGGGATCCCTGAGGAATTGAGGGAACTCCTCAATTTTTAAAGGCACATGTATGGTGATTTGGGTGTTTTCATAAGCAACTTGAGCATTTTCTCTCGAAAACGACCAATTTGATGAAGTGGACCTGATGATGATGATTGTTTTGAAGATAGTGATGATGATTTTTTTTATGTAGGATGTTCGGCGATTACTCCGAGACCTGTGGTCCGACTTGAACAATTCTTTTTTTGATTGAAAGGAACTACCTCCAAGGTGGTCCCACATTAATCTGGTGCTGTTATGATGATGGGATCCATGAGGAATTGAGGGAACTCCTCAATTTTTAAAGGCACATGTATGGTGATCTGGTCGTTTTCTTAAACAACTTGAGCTTTTTCTCTTGAAAACCACCAATTTGATGAAGTGGAGCTGATGATGATGATTGTTTTGATGATAATGATTTCAGTGATTACCCCGGCACCCATGATCCGATTTGAGTTATTCTTTTTCTGTTTGAAAAAAGTTACCTTTCCAAGGTGTTTTCGTAATATTTTTGGTTTTAATCTGATGATGGAATCCGTGAGGAATTGAGGGAACTCCTCAATTTTTAAAGGCACGTGTATGGTGATTTCGGTGTTTTCTAAAGTAACTCAAGCATTTCCTCCCAAAAACTACCAATTTGATGTAGTGCAACTGTAGCCTAACCACGAGTTTGACACTAAATATTCTTCGTAACTTACTTTGTACACTAATATACTACTATACTAATATATATATATATACGAGCGATATGTATACGAGCGAGATGCATAAACAGTAAGTTACGCACACGATAGCGAATATATCAATGTCAAACTCGTGGTAAGGCTACTGATTACTTCCCTCGTATGTGTATTATGATTTTTTTATGTAGGTAGTGTTGGAATCAACCAAAGAGACTGAGAGGTGAAGGTAGAGGGTATTAGTGTTTGGGGGGTTTGAGGTTGGGGGTTGAGGGGAGGCGAGTTGATGGGTCGGGGACTGAGGGGTTGGGAGTTAAGGGATTGGAGGTTAGGGTTAGGAGTTAAGGGGTCTGGGGTTAGGGGTCGGGGAATGGCGGATGAAGGGTTGGTGGTTTAGGGTCGAGGGGTTTAGTGATCAGAGGTTGATGTGCTGTGAGGTTGAGTGATTGGGGGGTTTGAGGGATTGGGTCAGTGGCGGGGCGGAAAATGGATTTAGTGACAGGAATGATTTCCCAGACGGACTCGAGGAAAATTCTGATTATTTTATAAAGTTTACGAATTTACAGTTAAACATGATAATGTTTTTCATTCATGCGTCACGCTCTTAACAATGTCTTAAAACTAAAAATGGAAAAATAAAAACTTTTATAAAAAAAAAGATAAACCGACTTCAAAAAGGATGAAATAAAATATTATCCTTTTTAGGGTTCCGTGTTTAAGTATATGCGTTACCAACTGATATGTTTGAAGTCGGTGCCAAAACGTATTAGATTTACACTAACGTGCCGACAAGCATGGTACGAACTGCGCCAAGAAGGTTCAACCGTGTGTTCTGTTCTGAGGTGTGTTCTTAAATACCTACAGAAAGTTCGTTTATTGTCGTCGTGTAACGCTGCGTCTTACATAGGCGAACACTCGCGAACGCGAAGCGAAGCGACGCGGCATGTAGGACACTTCTATATAGGTATCAAAGGATTAATTAAGGCGCCGTGCCGCGCCGCTTCGCATTCGCGTGTTGTTCGCCTACGTAGTACGCTGCGTTACGTAATGCAACGTACATACTTATATAGCCGCATCCTTATCGAATACACCAAAATCACTATGAATATATGGTTTAAAATTTGGCTTGGCACCGACTTCAAACATACCAGTTGGTAACGCATATACTTAAACACGGAACCCTAAAAAGGATAATATTTTATTTCATCCTTTTTGAAGTCGGTTTATCTTTTTTTTATAAAAGTTTTTATTATAATTATTTTTTCAGCGTTCGGCATCGGCTCTATGATCTACTCCGGTCTTGAGTTCGGCCAGTACTGGGAGCTGGAGAGAAACACCAACTGCCACAACGTCCTGCTGGCGCTCACGCCGGCTACTAGGATGGCCTTCATCTTCATCCAGATGTATTTCATCTTTCTTAACAATGAGGTTAGTTTTGCATTCATTTGCGTTTAATAGTTACTTACACGTCTAGACTTTCAATATAATCATTATTTAATTATAATATTGAATTAGACCATTGCTAATTAACATGCGACTATATCCTGCGTCTAGATTCCACACAATGTAGTACCTAATTAATAATACATATTCATAAATAATTAATTATCTACTAATCAAGTTTCTTTGAAAGATGCTATATTAAAGAGTGATTTTCTTTAAAATAATGTGAAATAGATCGACTCACTGTGTATCCTAATGTAATAAATCACGCAAACTTTTGCTCCGGGAACAACAATCAGGCAGCGACCGTGAGGTTTTTTTTTTAATTCATGTATTTATTTAGGGACTTTTAATCTTAAGATTACGCCAGTCCCATCGTACCTTAATCTAAATTACACTCATCTACGGCCTGTCAGTATACTGACTAATATAATTATACACAAATAAATATATCTCCTTTGCCTCTTCTGAGATTGGTGCCGCCAAGATGCTTTGAAAAGCGCCTACATCTAACCTATTAATATTTAGTGACTTCATCAACAATTGTCTTTTACCTTCGTTCCGTACACATTCCACCAATATATGTTGAACATCCTCTACAATATTGCAAGCTTCGCAGTTCGGGGATGGCTCTTTTTTCATCAAAAAAGCGAACTTCTTTAGAGGAATGTGTCCTGAACGAAGTCTTAACCCTATTTTAATTAATTTCCTACTTCACCTAGCACTCATAAACCAAGGAATATGAGGAGGTTCACATTGCATAGTCCTGTACCATATACCTTTTTCTTTGCAACGCTCATCAAAGTGTTCTTTCCATATCCCACGTACTT
Source organism: Cydia strobilella (assembly GCF_947568885.1). Taxonomy (NCBI): domain Eukaryota; kingdom Metazoa; phylum Arthropoda; class Insecta; order Lepidoptera; family Tortricidae; genus Cydia; species Cydia strobilella. Next base: position 14,950,123 of record NC_086045.1, on the reverse strand, counting down.
TCATATTGTATTTTTACCGTGAGGTGAGTTACAAAAAAAATGTTGTGCGTGCTACGCGCTCTTTATAACCGGTGGGACGTGCATTTGATGCTTGCTGTCAGAAACTGAATAAAATTGAATATAACATTTAAAACTAGTTACCTTTATTTACTGACGTTTTGACACAGGTTTCACTGGTAAATAAAGGTAACAAAATAAATTCGCCATAGACCCGATTGTAAATGTGATTTAAAATTGAATAGTTACTCGTTGAAATTGAAAATTTCAAATTGTTGTCAAATATATAATAATACATATATCAAAACAAGTTTAATAGCTTCTTTTATTTTAATTTTTGGCCTTTAATGTATCTAAGAAAATTATTACGGCGTCTTACACAAAAATCAGAGAACTTTACTTTTACTATAAAGATATTCTATGTAATTACAGATGAAAGTGTACAAGCACAAGATAGTGGCGAGATTCGGGCTGATGCACATGGTTGGGACTAACCTCAGCGTGTGGCTGAACGTGCTAGTGCAGGAGACCAAGCACGAGATCCTCACCTTCTATGACCCGGAGAATAAGACCATAGGCTTATCGCACAGACTAGGTAATTTTCTTTCTTTATTAAATACATAATAACATAATCTCCGACACGCCGGTGTCCATCTACCTCGAGTACTAGCCTTGTTGTTCAACTTGTGCTTAAATCACTCTTATTTACCGCCTGAGTTGATGGAGACCCTGGTGGTGCCTATCTATCATCAAGAATAGAATCGGTGATGCTTCGGTTGGTACAAATTACAGGCCTATATCATTAGCGACTATTGTAGCGAAAGTGTTTGTTAGTGTGCTTAACTCCTATATTACTGCACGCATAAAACTACACGATGCTCAGTTCGGTTTTCGGGCTGAGTTTTACTTAATTATTAAGGCCCTTGTCACGCCATCGTCCCGATTGCTCTCCCATTCCAACCCGCCGGTATTTGACCTAAATTCTTGGCGAAGCTGGAAACTGATCGGAGGTTTGACGTGCTTTGCCTCATAACTGAAATGATGTATTGATTGGAAACTTTGGTTCACAAGTAATACTTATTCTATCTAAGCCTTATCTTATCTAAGCCTTACTTTCTAATCAAAATATTCGATTGCTTCATTTTAATATGATATTTTTTACGTTTCAGCGTTTCAAAAGGCGTTTGTTACATCATTGGCAACCGAAGTGCCTCCATCGCACCCAGCGGCAGCTCATCTACGGGTACCACGTGGCTTGAAAGGACCTCATCACATCTTCGAGTGTCGGCGGACTAATATCATGGGCTCTTTAGTGCAAGACGCTTCGCCTTTTCTCTTTCCGTGCACTATCGAGTATTCCCTCATATGCGCTGCTATATTATACGTCATGTGGAAGAATATATCTAAGTATCCGTCAAAAGACGTCGCAGCTGCCATCGCAAAAGCACGATTGTTGGAAGGCCTCGCGTATAAGAAATCGCCACACTTGTATAGCGTGGACTGCGCAAGAGCTCATAAAGGCCTGTTCTTTGGAATCTTGGTTTTAGTACTCACAATTATTTCCCTTATACTGTTCTTTGTTCTGATTTCAAAAAAAGACTACGCAACATTAGCTGTGGTGGAGGTTAACGTGTGTGAATTAGCGTTATATGCCATGACAACTTTCGCAAGTCTAGCAGGAATGGTATGCGTACGAAACCTCAAATATGATGGCAACAGAAATCTGGAGCTGGACAATATCCTGCTTGTCGGAGCGCAGACTGGCATGTTCATCTATGGAACTTTTACAATCATCGGAGGTCACTTTACCATTGAAAAGAATACCATTTTAATCTTGATAACAGCCTTATCGTCACTAGTGCAAACGACTTGCCAGACGATGTTTATCTTAGACGCGAGTCGTCGGTCGGCTAAAACACCTGATCAGCTCCGGAAAAAACCCGGGAGAGAGATCGTTACATTCCTTCTTGTAACTAATTTGGCTATGTGGGCGATAAATACGCTTGAAAAGTCTAGGGCGGAGTCCCATCCGGTGCAATTGCACTTTTACGGGTTATGGGCGTGGACGATCATCACTCACGTGTCTATGCCGCTGGCCATATTCTACAGGTTCCATTCTACAGTTTGTTTGTGCGAAATTTGGAAGCGAGCCTACAAGATGAAGCCAGCTTACATGTAGCGACGAGCCTTCTACTAAGTGATCCTCGCTCACGCAATAAGCTAACGCACTTTTTAAAGCGCATATGTAAGGTCGTTTGAAAAGAAGCGTAACTAAAATAAATTGTGCCATAGATTTAACGTCAGTGGATACCGGATTAGCATAGTTAGTTATTTGCTGTTTGGACAGCAAACTATACTTATAATGCCAACCAAAGCTCTCATCCAATTTTGTAATTGCTTATTTCCGGTGTGCACTAACAGTTTATTACTATATGTGTTAGTTTGAAGTTGACTGCTTTAATGTTAAATTATTGTATTTAAATATTTTAATGTGTTATTTATTTGTAGCTTTATTACATGCTTTAAATATCACCAACAGATTCATATTGAAATAAACATTGGTGTTGCATCGAAACTTGAAACAAGTTTAAGACAAATATTTTCTTATCTTGAATTGTCCACATAATTCATACATTTACTACGCAATTTGTTTATCTTAAATAAAAAATATAAATACCAATACCTACAATGGAATATTTTGCAAAAAATGTATTCAGAATGAAATAGTCTTCCAATAGGTTACAACTTACAGATCACTTTTTATGACTTTTTATTCGTGTATTCGCATTTGCAATATTACCATACAATCAACATCTCAAAAGAGAACAACAGAAACTGGAGATCTATCGAATGGGGCAATTGTGAATATCTGAAATGGTATCTAACACGAATTTCACAAAATTATGTACGTAAGTGTTTCATATTACTTCGGGCCCCAAGAAAAACATAGTCTGATCAGATTTATAAATTTTGTAGCTATATTTTTGCGATAAATGTAGTGACAGTATTTTGGAAAAAATTTAAACCATAGGGATACGTAGTATATACCGAGGACCCAGTAGGTAGGCAAAAGTAACACCAAAGTTTTATATTAAATATTACCATTAATGGAGTAAGTAATTTTTGGAGCTTATAATTGTATTGTACACAGTCCAGTGTTTTCACATTTTTTACAATCTATGAAATAATAGAATTGACTTCCATTTCTACACAAATTTTGAATAATTAGGTAATTTATAGATTTAGATATTACGTCCAGTGAAAACATGTATATTTCCCGTGGAAGATCTTAGCTAGCCCTAATAAGTGAAATTTTATGCAAATCTTATTTTTGGCTAACTCAATGCTCAAGTACCTACCGCCTCAGCGTGATTATGATTATGTAGCTAACCTACTAAAGTGGTTATTTATGAAACATTGGGAACTATGAAGTAAATATTCCTAACATTGGGTTGTAATTGATTTTCAGAACACCTAGCTAAGCTCTTTGATATAACTAATATGTTAATTTAGCAGTCGCGTACAATTTTCTTTGTATTCGTCTTTTATAAATTTTGACATATATGTACCTCCAAAACGGAGGTTTAGGATTTTGGTAGATATTGTATTTGTGTATGTAGCATAATTCCTAAAATCGAATATCCTAAGTACGAAATTCCTAAAGACAGAACATCGAAAATTCAAATGTCTAATGTACGTAATTCCTAAAGATGCATGTCCTAATACACTTTTAATCGAACGATCTCGTTTTCGAAAATCAATATTCCTTTGTACAAAATGCCTAATGAAAATACTTTAAAAGTCAATATGTCTAGTGCTCAAAATAGCTACGTAAAAAAATTCTAATGATAGTACTTTGGAACTCAATATTTCCGAGAACTTTTCCTTCTTACCCTGAGTCGACGGACTCCTATTTCTGGGCGGTTTGCCCTTCGGCTATCTGAATCTACCTAACGAACCTACCCTACCTACCTATCGACTTAGTGTAACTATCGTGAAACATGGGGAAAAAGCGACCGGGACATACACCTGTAATCAAATTAACTACAGTAAATAAAAAAACGACTGGTTAAAAAGTAGAATGGGGAAAAACGCGAATGGAACAAAAAATATTGGGGAACAAAATTTTTGGGTAGCTAATCTAAACACTCATTTTAAACAATTTATACATTTTAAACTTAGGTCAACTGGACGTAGAAAAAATGTCGTTAGTATTTTCGTGCACTAGCAGTATTGTACTAAACTTTAGACATTTTAAAAGTATGTCATTTTGTTTTTCGATGTTCTGTCTAGGAATTTCGTGCTTAGGATATTTGATTTTAGAAATTATGTTATTGTATGCCCTTTCATTTTTGTACAAATTTACAAACACTGTGATCAGTATGCTGCAGTAAAATTCGGTTGCATCTCATACAAGAACAACGTTAATTCGAGCTCTGACACTGAGCAAGTTCACGAAACGAAATTATTTAATAAATGTATTAATTATATCTAAATATAGGTACATATGTAGGCGTAGTTTTAATACAGTTTTATTGTATTAATTTAGTTGTACATACAATAATATTTAAGATTCAAACAATACTCAAGCATGACAATGTTAGCTTTAGATTGTGTGAGTACTATGAACTATTTATCGTACTAATCTACCTTCTACCCGAATGAATGAAGTACTGACCGTGTATGCATGGAATGAATGAATGAATGTAAAATAACAGTAGGCACTAGTATAAGCTCAATCGCTTTAAATGTGTTTTAACTTTACACGATAATGCATTATTGTTACAAGTCGTATGGCCTTTGTTTGTTATTAAGTGCAATAATGATTTGAACCGCATAAGTATTTAAGTGTTCTTATTTCCCGACTTCGGCAAAATCAAAAAGGAAGAATTTTGATATTATTTATTTATCGTATGGCATTACAGTTACTGGATTTAAATTAAATACTAATCTAAAGATTGAGGTTTGCACTCTTCAAATACTCGATGGCCCTTTCACTGAGGTTCGCGAGGTCTTCAATCCGTCCCTTGAATTTGGTGAGAGGGCATTCCAGAACAATAAATTAAAACAACAACAACAACAACAACAATAAATTTTGATATTACATAACTGTGTATGTGGGTGAGTCGGTATATTTGTGTAATTTTCCAGCTAACTAAGTTTTTTTTCAATGAAGGAGGTGTCAATTGATTCGTTTTCGTAGCCAGGTAGACATAGGCCAATTTTTTGAGAAGAGGAGAAGTTTACTCTTTACGAAAAAAAAACCTTAGTCGGGGTAAAGTTATGAAAAGATTTACTTGTTATTGAGATAAGAAAGGCTCGGAGTCTATTTTATGTTAATATTCTCCATTTCGTTTAAAACTAATAGCCAACCAAAATACTTATATTGACCGCTTATGATGATTTGAAAGTTACTTAATTATTTGACAGTGCTTTCTTAAACTTTTAAGATATACACCATATTTATTTTGTAATACTCAAATCCTGTTTTCTTTTCTTTCCTGTTCTACAGTTTAAAACCAAATATTTGTTGATTGTCCTCTTATTGCTAACTTTAGTTGTGTACAGTATTATAGTGATATTAGATTAATGTTTCTTTTATATATATATATGAATTATTTATTTGTTTAGATGAGATTGTGTATTATACCTAAATAATTTTAAGATTGTCTTTTCGGATGTTAAACGTTTACAAGCAAATATATTCCTCAAATTTTGGATCCCGCTACCATATTGTTTTCTTTTTTATCAATGATAAGTTATCATAAAACCTAGATCAACGTCCACCAAAATTAAGGCCTCGTCTCTTGACTAGGTAAACTACCTAAATGTGTATTAAACCGAGAGTAAGATTATACATGTTTTTCGAGAAAAATCTTTCCAATGGGAATCAGTTAATTGGAATATGCGTAATCTAATAGAAGATAGAAGTGCAAACAAAAATTTAAGCAGCTACTGCGTGATTAACTGTCCACACACACAGTAGCTGCTTAAATTAAGGGCTAATGCCCTAATATACTCGTATCTTATTCATTTTTGATAAAATACCTACTTGGTATCTTATAAATTCACTTAAAAAGGTTTCAAGCGTCACGTCCGAAGCTAAATGTATTCATATCGGCACCGATCGAAGAATGGGAATGCTATGCCGTTGTTTCTGTATTCAATAAAGACTCAATATGTGAAAGTTTGTATTTTTGAATATTTGTTCCTCTATCACGCAAAAACGGCTGAACGGATTTCGATGGAAATACAGATAAGGTTATAGCCTGGAAAAGAAGAAAGGATACTTTTTTATTACGGAATTTATTCTCTAAGTTCTTAATGAACGGTTCGGTATAGCCACGTTTTCACTATAAACATTTTTGTTTAGTAACCAGCGGCCGTAGCACGGTGTCATTTTTATCACCTGTCACCATGCGTGTCACGTTCTAACAAGTATGTAAGTGCGAAAGAGACTGGCATAGTGACAGGCGATAAAAATGGAACCATGCTGCCACCGCTGGTTTATAAACAATGTTCCTTAATGTCTACCATACCTTTTCTCAGAAACTTTGTTTACCAACACTGTTAAGGTATAAACAAAATTGTTTATTCAAGTATTCAAGTAGTTTATTTGCTTTCATGTTGTTATACATAGGTTCTTATAAGATAAAAGTATCAAACATGAGCCCCGTTAGGGCATGGCAATTCTTAAAAGTAACTTAAGCTAACTTAAACTTATGTTTTTTTTACACAAGGTAACAACTGTATCTAACTTATTAAACAAAAAATTACATTTTATAGTTGGTCGTTTAAATATTCATTTACAGTATAGTAGGTTTTTGTAACAAGCATTTGTTTTAATTTCTTCGCAAAAGTAGTTTCTTTTTCTTCTTTTTTAATTTCTTCAGGCAATTTATTGTACAATTTTATTGACATTTTTAAGGGGCCAGACGAATGTAGTTTTAATCGGGAGGATGGTGGCATTAATCTTGAATTGTGTCTAGATGGGTAGGACGAGGGTATGTCACCTCGTTTTGTGCAAAATTCTGTGTATTTGTGGACAAATTTGCAAGTTTCCAGAATGTAAAGGCAGGGTAGAGTAAGTATTTTGTGTTTTACAAAGTATGGCTTGCAACTTTCCGGTTCTTCAATTTTACGATTATCCGTATCAGGTTTTTTTGCTTAATAAAAAGGGAGGAAGCATCACTACTATTTATATGAATATTCTTTCTCTTACCCCCGGTCGCTCGGTGGCGCGACTATAACTACTTGTATATACTATGTCTATGGTTTTGCACTATGTAACAATAAAAACTTGTTTTTTTTTTTTAACTGGAACTAGGCGAATTACAGAAAAGTTTATAGGACATTTTAATCTTTAAATATGATCAGGAATACGCACATTCATTAAACATTCTAATGTTACAGCATATTTTATATAGATAAACAAGTCAAATATAATAGTGTGATAAAAATTCCTCGAGCATTTCTAAAAGTAACTAGCTAGTGTGACATAACTAGTGTAACCCGTATTAACATTGCGCGTGACACCCGAGGGGTAGCGAGTAGCGACTATCGATCGTTAGTCAATCAGGAGGTATGTATGGGGGTGCAGCAACCTAATTCACAAACTGTTTTGCCGCGACTGTGTGAGCCCTGAGTTACTAATTTAACTTGACCTCGAGGTCTCAAAGTTCATAAATTCGAGTCCGTACTGTACCTTTGCACTTTGCAATTCTCAGGTTCTTATCCGAAACACCACACGTAGTTTTTTTGGATATCAGTTTAACTGAAGCTTTAGTAACCAACATCAATGTCAACTGGAGGATGATCTACTGGTTATTTGCAGAATATGTTAGCTGATTTTTTGATGATTTAACGACTTGAAAAAAAAAATTATAACACATGCGTCTCAACACGTATTGCGTTTTTCGGAACGATTGATGTTTCATTAATTAGACTGGTTAACCCGAAGTGATGCGCTTGGCACACGTAGTGAATGTCCTAATACTAGGGTAAAGAAGAAACAAGCAAATGCCCCCATTGCCCCCTTAATGCATGCTACGATTAGTAAGAACAAATGGTGTCAGCAATATCTTAAACGTCATCAAGAGAGCGAACGAAGGCTTTTGAAGAGTTTGGAATAGATTTTAAGAGTTTGGTATGGTAGGTAAAGTATTCTGTAAGTTTATTTGCGTACATACAGGTTACTTTCGGATGGCACCTGCAACAACGTTGCTGTTGCAGCGATGCCAGCGATACTATTGCAGCGTAATCGGTTGGTGCGAGCGATGTCAAATACAAATATCTTAAAGACATGTATAGTTCTAAAAAGTTCTAACTTACCTACACTGGCACCTAACCAGTTATGCCTAATACAACCTATTATAACATCCACCTATTATGCAAAATAGGTTATTCTAATAATTTAATCGCTTTCTTTCATAAATTTCATAATCTTTCATTCGACTATCGATGAGGTTGGTCCCTAGCAGTAATTGGAATGAAAAAATATGTATTTAAGACAAGTAGGTACAATTAAACTTAAGGAATCTATAGGTATACTTAGGTATACATATACGAGTATACACCGATTTATTTACTAATTTATGAAAGGGACTAACTTAACGTGCGATGCTACCTACCGAAGGTATCGGTGGACCCCGCACTAGGTAAGCCTGTTTCAGGCACAGATGTACATTTTTCAGGTAAGTTCGGTTGACACGCTGAATATATTAGTGAAATTAAAAGAAGTATCTAACTTCGGGATCAATATTCTCGTTTCTAAAAACTTTCAGGTTACCCCTCGTATTTCTATGCATCTTCCCTGTTCAGTGCGTTTTGTGTAGGTTCACCAGCTGTGTCTACGAAGTATGCGCGTGTTAAACTTGTCTTTTAGTTCTAATTTAGGCTTTATTACACTGAGATAAGGTTGTACGTATACTTAGGGCTATATCGATTGCAACCCTTATTGCAATGCAATGCAATGCAATGTATGTGGAACGGGTGTATTTAATTGGCGTCTGCGTTTCTATATTTTAAGAATATTTACGTTCGTGCTTAAAATTATTTTTCAAAAATAGGTATCAATTCTTAATTTTGTCCCAGTTTTGTTTTATTTTGTTCGTGATAGTTATTTCATTTTTTCATATTTTTATTAGTGGTAACGTACCCTACAGTCGGACGGTATAATATTGGGAAAATATTTTGTAAATTGGTTGTAAACAAATAGTATTTTTATTTAGCTCATTTCCAATACCTAATTCCAAGAATAATTTTATATCCGTTTTTTTTAAATAATACCTAGTACATGGTAAAGAAATAGGTAGGCTTTATGAATTCATTTATCAGAAATCATTTTGATAATGAATGATTTATGATTTCCTTTATATTTTTTTCTTTTTAACTAATTTAATAAGGTATTCCTACATGCCATTGATTTATTGTTTGACTCATTGTTTAATTTTTTTTAATTTAAATTTATTTTGTAATTGAGGCCTGGGTGACAGTGGATCGCCTGGATCAGGTTGACAGTGGGTCAAATTAACATGCACATCATGTCTTAGTGTCAAATTCAAATGTAGCTTTGTTGCGTCAAAGCGCCCAACATGGGTTACTCTAAATATGGGTAACAAGGAAACATAAAATTATATTTATTATATCTGAATTGCACTACCAAATATAAGAAGTCATAAATTCAAATACAACGGCTCTCTACAATCGAGTTATTTTACAGATGGCGTCAGCGTATGTTCTGTTGTCAATCCCTAGAATTGTGTCAAATTCTTGTATATTATGGCCTGGAAGCTAGAGAAGTAAAACCTATGTTGGCGCCATCGATGGATGGATGGATGTTAATGCAGTTTAAAAAAACGATGTGGCTTAGCACTTCTGGTACTACAAAAGATATCCTCAATTTTTTTATTAAATGAATGGACTTTAATTCCGATTTGTTGATTTCATATGGAATGGCCCATATATAACTATTAAAAACTACCTATCTGCATATCGTTATGATTGTAAAATATGAACGGGGGGTGTAGGTTGATATAGCTTTCTATAGCTAATACTCGTAGCTATGGCGAGAGGGTTCGCGTGTCTGGCAACCACCACCGCACAATAGAAGACTGTGCACCGTAGTTATGCGTGTTGTTATATATCTCGGCGCGCAATCTGCGAGTTGGCGTCTGACTGCGAACTTGATCGCGCGTTCGGTTGAATTTCAAAATCGAGCGCAAAATATTTAATAATTGCGGGGAAAACTAAAATCGAACCAAAGTGTTATTACAAAAGTGTATTTTTTCCTTAAGGTGACGTTTGAATTTTTGACAAAGACGCTATCAGGATACGTTTTGTGTGCCCGCGTATTTATCTACAATAGGACCACGCTGAATGGACATAATAGAAGTTTTCTGCTAGCAATTTTCGTCATAAGAAAATGAGAAAGTAAGGATTGTGAGCTTTTTATTTACCTACTTTCTGAGCCGCTTCCAGTCATTGAAAACTTGTTGAATTTAATGTTAAACGCACTTTCTTATAACTAGCTTGGTGGCATGGGCTTGTTTCTCCAGCGGCGATGCTTTAACCGCACGTTGATATAATTACAGAATTACCTACACACTTAGATGCATGCTGGCATCAGACCGTTTCTGGAAGTAAATACTTGAGTAAGGAATGTTGTACCAACGCTGTCACATATCTCAAATGAAGATTGACTTTGCATCTTTGCATATTATAGGCAAATTGCATTAAAAGAAAATAATCAGGGGTCGGAATGAAAATAGGTATTTATTAGTATTTATTTCGAAATTCGGTATTTCCTTCATAAAAACAACCGGTTAATGAGTTCGGTTAATCGTAAACCGTGACGTTTTTTGTTCCTTAATAAATCATTAATTTAATATATTGAGGATTTTAAAATAGAAATAGAAAAAGGTAAAGTATTTAAGAAGGATATTCCAAATTTGTAAATGCCAGTAACGATCCCTGCAAAGAATTAAATGTTGATGAACTCTTTACTTTTGTGTGGTTAAAGTTGGCTAACCAATGTTTTGTTGTCGGGCAGTTATTGAATTTGTTTTTAAGGGCTGTCCTAACAAAAAGAGTGAAATATTATTGTTACTTACTTCAAAAAAGGAATTTAAAAGTGGAAAAATTACTGCCTCGGGTGAGACTTGAACTCAAGGCACGGCCTTACGGTAGATGTCGCTAGGGTCCCCTAGACCCATATAGTGGGAAGATTTGCTGACTATGGATGAGGTATCTGGTGCTGGTGGAGCAGGCGCTGGAGTATCGATCCAGAGGCCGTGAGTTCAAGTCTCACCCAAGGCAGTAATTTTTCCACTTAAATTTATTCTGAGCTTAATAGCATCGTTCGCAGATGTTTCTGCTTGGTAAAAATTTATTTTCAAAAAAGGAGGTTATCAATTTGACCGTATTTTTCTTGTATGTATCAACTCCATCACTTCTGAATAGATTCGGAATTTATTTTTTTGTTTAAAAGTATTTCTTCAACCAGAACCGTCAGCACTTTTCACATTGACAGATCATAATTTTATCCATAACAAATCCAGATCAAATTCATAACCTGTTGTTTTATTAAATCATAATGCGCTTCAAGGTTGGCATTTGGCATATGGTTCGACAGTGTGTTAACGCTTTTAAGATTTGGCTTGGCACCGACTTCAAACATATATATATATATTTTTTTATTTAATTTATTTTCAAAAAAGTATAACACATTTTAAACTTATACAAGTTTCAGTTGCTGGCGCATATAAACGGGAAGGTAGTATTTATTTTATCCTTTTTGAACCAGGTTTGTCTTTTATAACCAGATTTCTAGCCTATTTTTTCGAAGTAGTTTTTAAACTTATTATATTTTACATATACACACGGCTTCACCTAATGAATTAATGTAACTAGTATGCTGGTCGTATCATACTAAATATCATCGTTACATATATAATTGCAACTTTGAATACAGTCAGGTAGATCAGACAAATCTCATGTAAATTAAAGTTTTACTAGAGACAGGCAGTCGCGAAATAATGCTTTGTGAATGAGACAGCGGGGAAGTTGTTCTACTTATTGGGCTTCGAAGGTGAAGTGACTAGTATTACTTACTCGTATGCCATCAGCTGTATTAAATTAATTACATGGGGCCAATTTGATTCTGTTTTGTTTGCATTATTTTAAAGATTATAATTATGTAGCTTTACCTGCCACGTTAAATGTATGCCTGTAATCAAATCTTGTAAACTTAATTAGTAAGTTGGGTAACGACGAAATATTGATGATGAATGATGATGATGATGCTGATGATGGAAACCGGAGGTGGCCATAGAAACTCTGTGATAAAACACCTCAACCTCATTTTGTTTTGGTTTGTTAGAATTGTCTCGCTGAAAAATTGGTAAATTGGGTTAGTTAGGATTCAACAGTCAACTTAATACAAGTTGACTGTTGAAAGAAAAGCACAGTCTTACTGTATCATAATGCGCTAGTATCAAAAATGAAATTATTGACAAAATAGTTATTTTCCCCTCGCTAGCTCGGAAAGCCGTCTTTTATCCTTTAAAACAAGCGGGGAAAAACGCATTTTATCCACTAGTGGGGAAAGTAATTTGACCTTGAATGGAGCGTGTTTAAGTAGCTTGACAGATAACAAAACGTAAAACGCTCATAATAATGGTTCGTTCGATATTAATTATCATTAAATAAATGGTTTGAGAATCTAATAAAAAATACCAAATTTAGCTTTATTTAATAATTTTAAGTCATAAACCTTAGAATTCCATAAGAAACGTTAGATTTTTTTATAATGATGTTAAATATAATTCTGAACGCACAAGTTGTGTCGATGCAATTTCAAAACGCATCGTTGACATTTCATACGTCAGGTCAGAACAGAAATGTCAACATTGTCAACAAATTTTTTACTTAAAAACACTTCTCACCGACTCACGTAAAAATCAGAATTTCCAGTGTTTTCTGTTGTAATATCGTACAAAATAAGTGATTCCAGTGATGAAGATGATCTAACGCCTGTGGATGTTGCACTTTCCTCGCTATAGTGAGAGGAAAAGTTTTGTGTTACACACGGGTGCAAATGTATTTTACTTCTCGTGTGTTGAAACACTCGCTACGCTCAGGATTCTATTTTAGAACCACTCGCTTCGCTCGTGGTTTAACTATAGAATCCTTTCGCTTGCTCGTGTTTCAATTCCACACTTGCGGGTAAAATACAACTTTGCACCTTTGTATAACAATAGTTATTTGTTATACAAGGGTGCAAGGGGGGATTAGGAGTAGGCGATTTCGCGCGGGTCCTCCACTTTCGTCTTAACAGTGACAGACGGTTTAGTGCAACCGACTCTTAATCTCGTATTGTTATAATGACGGTTCTAGGTCTGACCGATGTTCCCACCATAGCATGTAATACCATTGTGTCATAAAATGACGTAAGACTTTTGAAAAAATTTATCTCTCATACTACGTTTTATGCCTACTACGAGTAAGTGGACAGATGATGCCGTTATATTCTAACTACACCATCGGCTCTCTCTCTCTCTTCTTCCTGCCCTTATCCCACGTGATGTGGGGTCGGCACAACATGTTTTTCTCTTCCATTCTCCTCTATCTTTCGTCACCTCAGTACTCACTCCTTTCTTTCTCATATCCTCTTTCACACAACCCATCCATCGCTTTTTGGGTGTACCATACGCTCTCCGTCCATCAACATTCATCCCTAACATTCTTTTGCCTATATGGCATTCATCCCTCCTCATCACATGCCCATGATGCCCACCATCATAACTACACCATCGGCTATAAGCTTAAAAACAAATTAACACATATCGTTCCCAAACGTTTCTGCTTGATAGCAAATGTATTTAAATATGGATAAATGATTTTTTTTATTTGCATTAATATTTTTTATTATTTTGACCCACGTTCTTTCACTGATTTGCGTTAAAATTGTTATATAACAAACGAAACCGTCAACGCCCTCTATACGAGAGTAGGCCAAAGGTAGTAGCGACATCTGATCGAGAATCAAATTTTCGTGATTTTCGAGGCACGTTTTTTCGTTAGACTGTATCCATCTATTACGGAGTTATATCTATCTTTGTTGATACGAAATGAATTTACCATCGGTTTTTACCGAAATTGTAGTAACTACTTACCTGCTGCATGCTATTATTTGTAATGTATCTCGTACATGCCTATGTTTAAAAGGTAAGCCGGGCCCGAAGCCAAGACGTTTTGGTACTAACTATAATGCCGGCTGTACACACTCGTCGAGAGCCACTCGCCGAGTCTCGGCACCGCTCCGATCCAATCGAAGAACCGCAAGACGAGACGAGGAAGAGCGCGACGAGAAGAGAGCAGTATGTGTGTGTACACACTCGTTCTCTGCCTGTCTCGGGGTGTCTCGACGAGTGTGTTCAGCCCGTATAAATTATGGGGCATACACATCAATTCGGCTCACGTCTCTGTGGACATACTCAAAGTTAAGAGCATTTCTACTTCAGATCCTTGATTGCTCCCATAAGGGGCCCACTGACTATCAGTCCGCCGGACAATATCGGCCTGTCAGTTAGAACAAAAATTTGACAGTTCCGAACAACTGACAGGCCGCATATCGTCCAGCGGACTGATAGTCAGTGGGCCCCTTAAACAGCATAATCGATCACCTTCATTGATATAAACAAAGACCTCTCCGTCTATCATTAGTCAGTCGAGTAAAAAATAACCTATACCTACAGTTCAATATTTCGAGGCTCGCGAAATGTCTACTCGTGGCGGGCGCAGAAGCACCGGCGCGGCGAGCCTAGTTTTTTTGATAACTCATTGAATCTTCGGCCACTGGCGACCCGTTTTAAAGATCTCGCATCATTTTTTTGTGCTTGGCAACTGCGTTTCCTGTACGAAGATACTGTTCGTCTCAACTCCCACATTCTGCAATGTTGGAGAGATAAATTGGTATTGATTGATGATGTTCTTATTTAAAGGTTTTCATGAATATTTCAGATTGCACTACCCTTAAGAAAACTGGTATAAGAGTAATTTTAATAAGGGAATACTGTTCCACGAAAAAATACTTAGATTCAATCCGTGCCCCTTCCTTCACGTTTTACATTTGAAAAAATATTTTTAAGTACCTAATTTACCAATTTTTTATTTAACTAAAAAATAAAAAAGTAGTTATATAACTTCATTAACTACTTTTTTATTTTTATTTATTTAAAACTCGTAAACGGTATATGAAACTACACAAAAACGTAAATTCAGTTCTTTATAATTATAACCTACATTCTGGCAGATATTAATCAATACCCGTAATATCAATGTATATTGGCATAATTTATTGAATTGGAACCTTCAAGGCTATGCCTATCAGGTTGCGGCTGAGACATTGTCATCGTCTACGGAGCTTGAATATTTTTTAACGTTATGGAATCGGTTCCCGTTTAATAACCCTATAATTGTTCATTGTTTTTTTTTGTGCCATATTTCTTTTAATTCTGTAAAGCCGCTGTTATCCATATTCCGCATTTCTTTACGGCATTTTCAAAATTTTAATTGCCCCTAATTGTCAGGCGAAACTAATATTCGGCATTAAATTTAGGTACCTATCACCCGTTGAAACAGCCATTATCGTCCATAATTTCCATCTCATTAATCCATTTCTTTCCTTCTACAGCTAAATTTATACGCCGATATCTTTCGCACGTACACCAGTTCACGCCAATGCGGAAAGCGGACCGTAAACAAAATATTTGTTTTGGTTATGTTATTTTTTTTAAATTACTTTACAAATTATACGTGTTGTGTAGAAATATGTGTTTTTACTGCAAATTGGCGCAGTTATAAGCTCGTAGTTTACGGGGCCCAAACTATCTCCACACCAAGTTTTATCCAAATCGGTTCAGCGGTTTAAGCGTGAAGCGGTAAAAGACAGACACGCTTTCGCATTTTTTATAATAATTATTAGTATGGATGTCACAAAATATAGATACCTAGGTAATACAATAATTATTTATTGCAAAGTTGTAATAGTTGTATACCAAAACATTTGAGGAGGTTTTGTCTAGGGCTTACATTATCGATAGCGTTTATGCCTAGCCTTATTGCTTGCTGTATGCGTTTGTGTTATACTACTCATTACGCTTGTATAGTCTATTTGCTTAACCGTTTGGACGAGTTTCCGAAGGCATGTTTATGACTTCGCGACAACGAAGTCCAACGCCATTAACGAAGCAGTTCAAGGCTCGAATGTCATAATAAGCATAATAATTGCGATATTATGCCTGCGAACCGCGATGCAAGAGCGCGCCAATGGCAACTACGACTGTATAGTGAACATCTTGTAATTCTTATTAACTTCACCTGAGCAGAAACATTAATAGTAGTAGTAGTAAATCACTTTACTGTACAAAAAAAATAGTTAACATGAAATTTATATAAATTTAGGTACAAAGGCGAACTTATCCCTAAGGGACTAATAATGGACTAATATGCCGAAGTATGTAGGCGTCATTACAATGCTCTTATCTGATACAATTTGATACACTTACATTAAATGGTAATGACAGAAAAATCTCTTAGTAGCAGAATCTCCTGCAGCAGTTATAGAAATGAGTTGGTTCATTTCATACGTATAAATACTTTTAAAGCTTGGCCACCGTACGCGCAAGCCGCTATCGCTCGTGACTCGTGACTCTCGTGAGCACTAATCTCGTGAGTATCGCAGGAAGTCATCTAATTAAATATGGCTTACACTTGCGGGGGTTCACGAGAGAAATAATTAAGTTTTTTTATTCAAAAGCAATCTCTGACGTCACGTGGTGCGTAACGACGTATATTAGGTAATCTATCAATTTTCCCGTCCAATATTTATAAATAAGGCTTTTAAGGCAACGCAACCGTTTTTCCCTAATCGGAGGTTGATGCGATGACGCCGGTATTATACCATTATACCTGAGCCTGAGAATACGAATAGGTTATCTATTATTATTACGGGTCTCTTTAATTACGTAGGTATGTGGCAGTAGTACCTAATGTGGTATAAGCAGTTTGCGCTGACGCAAAGTGTGAAATATGTACTAAATAGGTAGTACTTAATCAAGACATCTGAAATTAGGTATCTTTATATATTAATCGAATTGTGTTTGATAACATGATAGGTATAAAGGTAAATATTAAAACAAATTGATTAAACTTTGAAATATTAGATCCCAGAATTTTATAACAACTTGCAGATCAAGGCTATCTCATAACATAATGTACATAGTGCAAAGTTGCATAGATTACGTAGGACGGGTGGAATCGAACATCTGTTAGGCCATTGCACCCACTTGGTATGACCTTGTACCTAGTTTTTAAACGGTTCTTATTAAAGAAAACAAACTAATTATCAGTACTTCGGATGATTAGGAATAAGAATCACCAAAATATAGTGGCTACTGTGTCTTTATCGATCGCAGTGGCTACAGGTGTTCTTTGTTTTGGCGCGGGCATTCACCCACGAGCGTCGTCTGCCGCGCCCTTGCGATTTGCCTGTGCTGTTATAAAAAGTTCTAAGCCACACAACGTAAAATTACGCTTCGGTCGTTTCAGAATGGCGATGGCGGGCTACTGCATGTCCGGGCATGCGCAAACATTTTTAACTACTGTGCGTTAGCTGTGGCTTAAGTAACCTTAGCTTACTTACAAATATTTATGCCAAGAAGCAAATATTTGTCCAGCTACTTTAAGGTTTTTAAGTGATTAAATCTATTAAAAAGTCTGAATAGTTGAGCCTATTCATGACTGGTAACTTGGCAAGAGTACATATTCAGAGTATATTAATATTATTATATTATTGTACGGATGTTACAATTCGCTTGAAATAGATTACGAAAGTAAACTTTCAGAACCTCCTATCTCATTTAAAAGCTCAATTGCAATTTGAGCCTTACAGTAATAATAATATTTAGATGTTTATTTAAGTAGTTGGTTTCGCATTATTTTAAAATGTCATTATTATGTTATTAAGTAAAAAAAAACATTCTTGTTTCTATTTTTTGTGATTTTTTTTGTTGAAATTCAAAAAATCTAACTTAAGAAATTATAAAAAAGAAATAAAAATGTGTTTTTACTTTAAAACTTATAAATCACATGTTAAAATAGTGTGAAAACAGGGACTTAATAAAAATCGAAAAAAAAAAAACATTTGTTTTTGGATTGCATACAACATAAAAAAAAATTGTGGTTGAGCACCTCTTGTAGTTGAGATAAAGTTACAAAACTTGGTGTATTTACCCCTTATTATATCAGCATAATAAGTGTAACAAAATAAGGGTGTGCCCAGTCGGAAAATTAAAAAAAAGTTGTTATGAACCAACCTAATGGCAGTGCAGGATGTTTTTGTAATATCCGGTAAGATATGAGCATCAGATCGAATGGAATAATTACTCTTCCTAAATCTCGTATTTCATTTGCAGATTTTTCGAAACCTGAACTGTATAGCACAGGTCTCATGGTTCATCGTACAATGTCAAGTAACACATGCGGTGGTCTAAGTCGTGGAGTGAAATGTGTTGCATTGCATAACAACTTGCATAATGATCGTCCAATGACGGAGCGATAGAAATTGCTATTTTGATTATAATGCGATAGCTTTACCGCCAAGTTTTTACGGCTATAGGAAAGCGGTCTGCGGTATCTACGAAAGTTTTTTTTTTGCGTAGGAGAGGTCACATTTATTTTCCGACTATTGAAAGGGAAAGCGTATTTACGTACAAATTTCGAGAATTTTTAGACCGGATTACCGCTATTAACGTTAAATATGTCGCTGGATAAAAGTAAATCTGCAAGAAATGAACATTCTATAAATATGTATTACAAAACTTTATAATTTTATAAGCGATTACTTACTTACTGCTTACTGCTAGCCTTTCTCCGCAGACGTCTTGTCTGGTTGCTCTTGGCATAGGCCTCTCCCATATTCCTCCACGAGTCCCTGTCCAGAGCCTGTCTTCTCCAGAAGGCTCCAGCCACCTGCCTGAACTCGTCTTCCCATCTCATTTTTTGTCTTCCATCATCCCTTTTTCCGTCTCTTTGGTTATATGTTGTGATGTCTTTTGACCATTTTTCTCTCTTGTCTCGGAGCATGTGGCCGGTCCACTTCCATTTCAGTTTTTTTTTAAGCGATTAATTGTCGTTAAACTCAATAGGTAAAAATGTGTAAAAATCGTGAACGTTATTTAGGTAAGCAAAAAATCCCGTACGTCTCGCTTGTATCATGGAGGATAAACGATACACAAAATTTTGATGCCCATATCCCATATGCACTGTGTCAGTGCAAGTGACTTATTTTCTTTACAAAACGAAGGAAGTGATTAATATTACAACACTTATATCACAATGCACCAGCCGGCCAGTGAACTTATCGTTTCCGGTTCACGTCTTGCTCACCCTATGTGGTATTTTTGTATGATAACCGTGTCTGTTACGACCTTTTTGTTAAGAAAAGTGTAGATTTATATTGATTACAATTGTTACAATAGAAAACAGTGTAACGCACTAGATAAACTGTGGTACACTGGTAATAATTTGAAAATTGTGGAATTCGGAAAATTTGTTTTGATACAATATGTATATATAGGTAGGTACATATATATTTATGTGCATTCGCTCTCTCTCTCTCGGAAAGCACCAAATTTATGGAAGTGAGGCAGACCATGGAATTATGGCATTTCTATTCTGTTTCGTGAAATCAGTTGTCTTTTTAGGGTTCCGTAATCAACTAGGATTTACATACCACACGATCACTTACAAGTGGGGTGTGTTTTTTTGTAAAATATGCCTAATTATTTCTAAAGCCATCCAAATTGCGGACCCGCCATGTTATGGCCTGCTAGCCAGCTACTGTTACGGGTGTTATGACAGATGTCGGTCACGTAAACAGCGTGCGCGTGCGCGTTTGTTTGGAGCCGCGTAATGTGCGTTCTCGGAATCGGAATACTTGGAGGGAATAAAGATCGAGATAAGGTGAAGCTATTTGTTTCTATTTAAGAATACATTTTTATAAGTACATAGAGATAAATGATAGTTTCAAGAGTCACACGAAAGAGGAAATAAAGGTTGGTAAAGAGGCATTTTTCAATTTTTATTCTAAACATCCTTTTGATATATTCGTTGCGAAATTTAGGAACTAAGGTAAAGTACCTAGTAAGTATGAAGCTCCCAGGCAAGGACTTGGAATTTAGGATAACTAAGTTAAATTTGAACTGCAAAAATAAAGTTTTAAGGCAGACAAAAATAAAATATTAATGTACCTATACATAATAATAATAATGCCACACACAAAGTCAAATAATCTAAAAGCTTTAAATATAATTGTAAAATAAAATGTAACACTTTAAATCTCGCTACCTACCTAAACACATACATTTTGTCGAAGGAATCTCTCATCAACGAAACTAAATCGTCACCATCATAAATAGTGCCGACGAATTGATGTTGGTGGCACCCATTATGAAAGTGTGAGATACGACAATAGCAGGCGACATTGGATCGAACGAACCCCACGCACTACGCCCCCATCTGTTTCCTACGCTACGGCCATTCATCGGCCTAGACACGACGGATTTTTATGGATGTAGCTATTCTTGGAATTTTGTTAAAATCAAAACCTATTTGGTAATCCAAATATTTTATTAAACGGATATTGACTGGACGCTTATATGTTTACTTTGCGTTGGCTTATTTTTTTTACTAACCTGTGGCACTTTAATAATTTTCTCATTTCTAAACTATAAATACATATATTTCTTACTATGATCAGATAAAAATGTATTGATTGTATCAAACTTTAACCAAAGCTTTGGTAAAAAAATACAATAGATTGCACTAAATGCAGAAGTAAAGATTAGCGCACCTTTTTTCAAATATCATTTTAATCAGATAACTTTAAGTAAGCAGTAACTTATTTTATTTCTCTAATTACTTAGTTATTCTAAAGTCCTGCAATCCTGTATTATATGTTTTTTTTAAATATATATATTAGTCATATCCACACTGTTCTATCCTTACAATCCAACAGGCGCTACGGAAGACGCCGAAGTTAGCCGAAAGTTTTTGTTGTTTTTTGTTCCCTCTCGCTCTTTCACTTAACGAAAACATGGTGGCCATGCTTGGCTTGCAAGCGTTGCACTTAGTCGCTCGCCAACGCCATAGATCGGTCGAACGTGCTACGAACTCTGTCGATAAATATTGTTTATGTTATTAAAATATACGAACAAAGTTGTTCGCTTGCGGTTTATTTGTGAAACTAGTGCTGTTTAATTTATAGTTCGTTGCTGGTCGGTGTTACATTTATAGTGGCAGAAGGATTCTAGATAAAAGTGCCTACAATTAGAAATATGTGAGTAGATTTTAACAAATAATTGTTGCATGGAACTATTTTAGTCTTATTTTGCTTTAACCTGTTAATGTTTTCGTTTGGTTCTGTGTAGGTACTTACAAATAGAAAGGTTTGTTTAGTAGATTGTGTGAAAGTTCTCTATCACGGATGTTTTTGTTATAACAAAAGACTGTTATTGACTTGTGACCTAGAATCAATTGTTGTAATGTTGGGAGATGAAATTCATCATAAGCAAATAAAGGTATCTTGCAAAATAATTCAAAGTTTAAGCCCATAACTTTTTTCAACCAAATATGTTTTTTCCTAAAAAGTTTCTGGGAAATTTAAGATGAAAAAGCCAGTTTTCTAAATGAATAAAAAACTTTCATTTTGCTGTACATAACATACCTACGAAATATTATCATTTAACATTCACCAGTGACATCACTGCTGACTGTATTACTGCCGCGAATGTCAAAATCGATGTTGCTTCCCGAATGTCGCGCTGCAACACTGTTGCAGTAATGCTGGTGTAGTCTGAATCTGAACGTCACCTTAAAGCGGCGGGTAACTTTAATAGTCAATATTTTTTTTATCACATGCACTTGCGCAGTAAGCGTGCCATTTCACGCAAGTGCAGCGGGAACTAAGGTCCATTTTACTCCCATGGGAGTTATAGCTTTTTTTAAATTACCTATGTCACTAACTTATACGAACAAAGTAGGTTCCAACTGAAATACTTGTTAAAAGTAAAGGTATAAAATGAGTAGGCACCTATTACCTACTTTTAAAAATACTAACGTTTATAATTTAATTGTTTATGTTTCAAAATATTTAATTAACGAGTCCATGCCTTCGATGCCTAACCAGTCAAAAAATTACAATAGGGATGTTTGAAATGGCACCGTATTTAATAATTATTTCGCTTAAAATTTAGTTTTTTCTTTGCAAGTGTGATGAAAAACATTGTGTGTACTCCGGGGGTAAAAATATTGCAAACTCGAGTCTTTAATTCATATATATTCATCGCACGGGCATTAGGTGCGAGGTCGTGGGGGCTAGTGGAACTGGGTATATTGGTATTAAAACATTTGCCATACAGGGAAACAAGTAGTACATACATTTGTATAGAGAAATTAAATTACTGCGGACTGTCCTATTTAGTGACTCGTTATGCTCTAGAAATGCGCAGCTTTTCTGGTAAATATTTTATAATTAGCCGGAGAAATTAAAAGCAGTGTCACATGGTAGCAAAACTATTTCCACCTTAGGCGTAATTGAATGCCTCACTACGCGTTGAATCTTGAACGAAGCGAAGGGTCCTACACCCTTCGCTTCGTTCAAGATTCAATTTACGCCCTCGTCGTAAATATGTGATTTTGCTCTCTTGTGATACAATCTAGGTACTATTCCGTCTATACTTCAACACCACGTAAGTTTTGTAACGAAGAACCCGTTTTATATTGCAATTTACTTCTAGTCAAGGTTTAAAGCCATAACACTAATTATTAATGGGCGGCTGATGGATGCAATATGGTGACGAAATCAAATATGGATAACCCTTTTATTAAATTTCGAGTAATATGTTCCAAATAATGGCGAAGGATCACTTTATGAATTACGCACCTCTTACATCGATAGATGTAGTGTTAATTTTCCCTCTAAATAAATGGAATGGACTGAAAATATCTAATATTGAAAAAGATATAATTATATACTTCAACAATACATTTCTATAGATTTTTTGCAATCATGTTCCCTTTTTTTAAACCAATTGTACAAACCAACTCCGTAATAGATGGATACAGTACAGTACAGAAAAAACGTACCTCGAAAATCAAGAAAATTTGATTTTCGATCAGATGGCGCCTACCTTTGGCCTACTCTCGTATAGATGGCGTTGAAGGTTTCGTTTGTTATTTAACAATTTTACCGCATATCAGTGAAAGAACATGGGTCAAAATAATATAAAAATAATTAATGCAAATATTGCAAATAAAAAAAAATCATTTATCCATATATGTATAAATACATTTTTTTAAATTTATATTTTTAGTTTTAATCGTGTGTCGATAGATGGCAGTGACTTTATTGTGGCTACAAAATTTACTATGACAGTACCGCTGTATCCTATTATATCCTCTTTGGTATATCGTTCGACATTATTTTGACGTATTTTGCATCCGTCAGCCGCCCATTTTGCCATTACTAATTATCAATAAAATTAAAAGCCAAATCGGATATCGGATATTTCTCGGAAGGGCTTGGTGCACAACTGCACACCCAATCCGCAGAGGATACTTTAATTCAATAACTCAATATCTAACAAGCAATATTATCTAATCATGCACGCATACCACTCCCTCACATGTAACTGCGCTCCGAAACCAAGAGGTCATTACAATTGTGAATTGTGACATAAAAATGATATCTAAATGTCAGACACCCGTGCGGCGCGCTTGCGCCAATACAAACAAATAAGAGCGAAATACACGCGCGACTGACATCATTTAAGATATCATATTGATG
The DNA here is from genome assembly GCF_947568885.1 of Cydia strobilella. Classification (NCBI taxonomy): domain Eukaryota; kingdom Metazoa; phylum Arthropoda; class Insecta; order Lepidoptera; family Tortricidae; genus Cydia; species Cydia strobilella. The sequence goes on along the minus strand of NC_086045.1, from coordinate 14,926,218 downwards.
TCACAATGTAAGTTTGAATTGACCCCCAAGTCAAACGTGCTTTCAATAAAAAAAAAAGTCAAATGCAACATTTTAGAATAAATCTACCAGTGCATTCGATGTCATCGGCTGCCAGATTCTGGCAGCCGATCGCATCTCGTTAAAACTTTCTTGCCAAGAGGCTTTTAACAGTTTTAACTGTTGCCGGGATTTGACCAATCTTTCGAAGATTTGCTCAGATTACTGAAGATATTGTAGTGGGCGTTACTTAGTTTCTACTTTCCTAGCTATTGCAATTTAGGCGCAAACAACTTTGTGAATAATGGTACAATATTTTAAAACGTTATCCATCCAATTTATTAATTCAGAATTTTTATAAACGTACTTCATATGCTTGACTGGCTAAAATAACGATTAAAAATAGTTCTCATTTATTTCTGTTTTATTTAATTTAAATAAAAAATCGGAAACAAAGGTTCATATTACAGCAGACATGAAAAAGAGTAACTAAATGTACCACATATTTTTATGTGTTTGTTACCTACGTTCTGGAAGCAAAAGCTAGGTTGGTTCCTAACATCGTAAGTCGTATGGGATCATAATATGTACAGTAATGCAGCTGCAGTTGCTATCTAAAGGTCAACTTAACTAGGGAATTGTGTGACTACTTAAAAACACAAATCAATTTGTTCCCTAGTTTGTTCCCTAGCTGGATAGATGGTAGCACGTACCTCTCTCGCTATACGGTAATCCAGTAAAAGGATTCGTATAGGAGACGCAAGCACGTACTGCTCGCCCTTAGAGTTGGTCAAAGGCCTAGCCTTTCAAAGATAGCATACACCATAGAATTTGGGACGGGTACCGCCATGGCCGGGTGGTCTAGTGGTCAGGACGTTAGCCGCGTGAAATGCTTTCCCATAATATTTGCATACTCGTAGCATGCCATTGTGGTAGTTGTGTTTGTTACGGTATGCATTGTGCCAGTGGGAATTTTGTAACTTCCTTATAAACATTCGAAAATGAGACTTCTTTTGAATGTCTTTTCCTAGTATGTTTATAAACAGCTTATAGTCAATAAACAATGTTATCATTGTATAGGCATCAATTGTTGAAACGTTGACCTAATAATTATAGTTGGTTAATGAATGACCCGCTTTTGGTATAGTAACAAAATAACCAGAAAGCAAAAAAGTGCTTTATCAAACCGTAGATACTAATATCAACGAAAAATAAACAAACAGCTCTTTCTGACTCCAACAATTGATGTAATCTCTCCTCGACAGAAGTTATGACTACAAATCTCATTGCTAACAGAAAGTTAGCACGCGTTTAGCTGAAGTTATACTCTGCCGTTGCAAAATAACAGGTGCACGTCGCCATGGGATTTTAAGTTCACTGAATAGGAGTTTCGCTATTTAAAAACACCTTTTTGTTGCAAGGCTTATATGATACTTGATGATTACTGATGTAGAAGGATCAGTATTTTTCTTCTGTGCTGTTTTATGCACGATTGCATAGGGATGATAGGAGTTTTTTGTTCCTATTACGGTAACAGTCTAGAATAAAGTAGTAATAGAATAAAATAGTGCTGAAAGCGCTCATCTCGCCTGAATACCCGCTCAACCCTTATACTAATAGGGTTACCAGGAACTTGGTCGCTTTAATTACATTTATCGTTTTAAAAATAACACCTTTTAGACTTCCTGTCACAAGCATAAACTCCTTTTAAATTTAGTGGTTACGGATGTTAAGGAAACATCTTAAAATTCTTAGATCACCAACACGTAAGGATGACATCATGTCCCTTAACCGTCGACCCCTCCACGAAATATCGCAGTAAACCGACATCTCCCTACATTCTGGCAACCCTGCGCACTATTTGTAGAACAATGCAGGCTTGATGTGCGCACGCCGGGAAAGCGCGGGAGGGAAAACGTGCGCGGAGCTGTCCGCTCTGCTCAGTGTAGGCCCGCGAGCGCGACCGGCCGCGCGAACCCCGCGACGCAAGCGCCCTGGCGCACGCCGCGCGCCGCGCGAAACGCGGCGTAACCTTCCTCGAATCGACCGAGGTAGGCAACACTGCCGCCGAAACCGAAATTCAGTGTCAAAAGGTTGGTGAACCCTGAACCTAAAGTGCACCTAAAACAAACCCCCGAAATACGAAATTTGCTCGCCGGCCCCGGTGACATCTGTTATTACGGCGTGCGCTCGTAATTTCCTCGTGCCCCGGTACTGTCAAACGTAAAATCGTTTGTTAATTCCTATCGATGTGCATGTCTCTGTTCTGTTGTTCTGTGATTGGTATCAAGAAATCGATGTTTGATTAACTCAAACGGTTTTGTTGTTGCAAACAAACTGTTTTTTTTTCTTTACATTCGTCAAGTCATGAAAACTTATTAAGACGATATATTTCTAATCATAAAGTACACAAAAAGCATAATAATAATAAATGAAAGTATGTAGGTAATGATTAATGACAATAAAGTTAATTATTACGCCACTATTTAGGCCAAAGCCTAATTTCAAATCTGAAACTAACGTCAGCGCCAAGAAAGCGTTCAACACAAAACGAGAATAAGAAACCAGGAAATCTCTCCACAAACTGTCCCGAATCTCGGTCTACGGCTCATAAAGAGAAAATTGTGACCTACATTCGTGTCTTAAACTGAATTTATTCCGCGAAATGTACTCGCTAGGACAAGAGTCCATGCCAAGTGGTCCCATGTCACGCATTAGAAATATCGTTAGCATCATGCTTAGAAACGTCGATGACAAGATGAGATCATACTATGCAAATTACACATACATACTAATTATAGAAATGCGGTACCTATTTTTCTAATAAAATGCATTGCAAGTCAGTAAAGTTTGAAAACACAAAAATTATTTACCATATAGGTAACTTTAAGCAAAACCCGTGTTCAAGTTATAAAAAAAACATCTCTAAAGTATTTGTACCTTTATATAATTATATTTATAATAAAACTGTTAGGTATTTATAGTTCCAAAAAATCTAGCGATGATGTTCTGAATGTGCCTGTTTAATTAGGTCCATATATTTAGCTCTCCTTCCTACTTTAAAGGAAAAAGGCGCGGCTGTTTTAAAGGAAATGTAGTAAAATTTGAAAAAGCACAATATTTTACCACTTGAAAAGCTTTAATTTTCAACGAATCAATCATATGACCCGCTAGATTCTCATGCAATATTGTTAAAATTCTTCGCTTTCGCGACAAAGAATGTAAAAAAAAACTTGAATACTGTACAGGGAACCGATATTCTTTAATATGTTTGTGCAACTGATTTTACAATAAGTTACGCCATAAGCCTTCCGTTAAAGTATCATGTTATCATGTAGTATCTCAACCTATTTCATTCTGGAAATATTATTTTAATGAAGTCATCATATTCAGTCTGGATATTTTAAATCACATGTGGATAAGTTTGCATAAATAAAAAAAATAGAGATAAATAATCAGAGATAAATACCATTTTTGTTCTGCAGAAGAGTGCTATTCGAGCAATATATAAAATGAACCATAGAGACTCACTTAGAGATAAATTTAAGGAAATTGACATAATGACAGTGCACTGTCAATATATTCATGAGAATATTCTGTATGTACATAAAACATTGCCAGTTTTAAGAAAAACTGTGACATACATAACATTAATACTAGAAATAAGCATAAGCTTGCAGTACCCTTCACTCGGCTCCATAAAATTAAAAAATCATTCATGGGTAATTGTGTAAGATTTTATAATAAACTTCCAAATATCATCACTAAATTATCTGTTCATAAATTTAAAAAATATGTAAAACGGTAACTTATATCTAGAGCCTATTATAGCACACAAGACTACATGAATGATGAAACACCGTGGGATTGTGATTGAAAATAATTATTTATTATTGTGTTAATAATGATGAAATTGATAATTCAATGAATACCTATATTAGGTAATCCGTATTTTTTGACATTTAGATTTTTATTCTAGAAAGTTTCTAGACTAGTATTTTTTATACAATTTTGGTGTTTGACGATCCTTTTGTGAATTCTTATTATTAAGTTTGACATATCTATAATAATTCAATGTTTTTAAGAATAATAATAACTGCATCAATAAATTGCTCTGATATTTAGATTAAGGTATTATTTAAAACTTGACAATTTAAAAGTGCTTGTTGCTAGGCCTATTTGAAAAAAGAATATATTGACTATTGACATACGACCAAAAAAAATATCTTGCTTTAAATATAAACGTAAAAGTCCTGACTGACTGACTCACTTAAATCAACGCCCAGCTCAAACCGTTGGACCTAGAGAGCTGAATTTTTCATAATAGGTAGCTTTTATGACGTTAGTATCCACTAAGAAGGGGTTTTTCAAAATTCATCCCCTAAGGTGGTGAAAAAGGGGTTGAAAGTTTGTATGGAGATCATATTTTTTTTGAATGCGGGACTTGAAACTTCGTATAAAGGCATATTATTAATATACAAGAAAAGCCATTTCAGCGTTTTTAAAAATTCATCCCCTAAATGGGTTTAAAAAGGGTTGAAAGTTTGAATCCATTAAAAATACTTTGAAATTTCCTAGAAAGGCATAATAGCCGATTATAAAAAAAGTAATATTGACGTTATTGGAAATTCAACCCCTAAGGGGGTTAAAAAGGGGATGAAAGTTTGTCTTGGGGTTCAAATTTTATAATATAAATGTTTATTAATTATAATAAAAAAAAACAAGAAAACTCATTTCAGCATTTTTAAAAATTCATCCCCCAAGGTTGTTAAAAAGGGGTTGAAAGTTTGTATGGAGATCAAGTTTGTATATGTTCCAAATTATTATTATATTTTATATTTTAAGCAAGAGTTTGAAACTTCGTAAAAAGGTATTTCATTAAAAGAGAAGAAAGCTCATTTCAGCGTTTTTGAAAATTCATCCCTTAAGGTGGTGAAAAAGGGGTAGAAAGTTTGTATGGAGGTCAAACATCTTTTGAAGTGCGCGACTTGTATCGTTGCATAAAGGCATGTTATTAGAATACAAGAAAAGTGAATTTGGCGTTTTTAAAAATTCATCCCCTAAAGTGGTTAAAAAAGGGTTGAAATTTTGTCGTGGTCCTAATTTTATTTTAAGCTAGGTACAGAAAGACCTTAATAGAAAGATATATAATTAAAAGAGAAAAAAACTTATTTAAGCATTATTAAAATTCATCCCCCAAGGTGGTAAAATGGGGTTGAAAGTTTGTATGGAGATCAATTTTTTTTTGAGTGCGGGAATTGAATCTTTGTATAAAGGCATATTATTAGAATACAAGAAAAGTAATTTAAGCGTTTTTAAATATTCATCCCCTACAAGGGTTAAAAAGGGGTTGAAAGTGAATCTATTACAAATGCTTTGAAACTTCTTAGAAAGGCATTGTATAAGATTCCAAGAGAGTTATTTCAACGTTCTTAAAAATTCAACCCCTTAAGGGGTTAAAAAGGGGATGTAAGTTTATATGTGGTACAAATTTTCTTTTAAGCCAGGAACTTGAAACTTGGTAAAAAGGGCATTAAATTAAAATAGACGAAAACTGATTACTTACACCGTTTTTGAAAAGTTTGTATCAATAGTTTCGGGAGCGAATATTTTTTTAAATAGTGGACTTGTAAGTCTTCTAAGAGGGTCGCGAGGGATTATATCGGAAACAATTTTTTTCAGTTAGGGTCTTGAAACTTCGTAGTTTGTGAAAGACAAATTTCATGCGTTGTATAATTATTAACAAATGATTAACCGTCCCTACTGCTATCTTTTGCTGCATATAGTTATATGCTCATGAAGAATATATAACCACCAACATACAAATCCACGCGTACGAAGTCGCGGGCAACAGCTAATAAAGGTAAGGTATGTTTATTAAAAAGACGAGGAACTGTCAAAATTACGTGCTTAAAATGAAATCCTAACTTGTCATACTTACTTAACAAACACAATTTAAAACGGAATATTAGTAAATCAGTAGTAGTATACGTAATGTTCTGCCATTTAACTCGTACTGAATAGAACGCTGGAAAAGCTAGATTTAATTCAGCAGAAACAATAGCACTAGGGTATCAGCAAAATTTAAATCCACTTACCACCTCACCAGTCGTAATACAATAGTCAACTCTATTGCCATTACAGTGGGGTTTATATTAGTCACCGCCTATTTACGTCCAATAAGCAACAGGCAGGTGAAATTATGAAAAAGTTTCTGAATACCACACTCTCATCATTGCATTGCAACTCATATACCTGTCATCCTTTTGAAATCATACAGTGGCAGCGGGGTAATAACGCGAGCTAGGAACAACCTTTTTAGGGTTCCGTGCCCAAAGGGTAAAAACCGGTCAAGTGCGAGTCGGACTCACGTTCCAAGGGTTCCGCACATTACACAAATTAAACAATGTATTTTTTATGTGAAACGTGAGTGAAATGACTTTAAAAAACCCGTAGGGGTCGGATCAAAAGCTAACTAATTAAGTCCGACTCACGCTTGAATGCACATTTCTAATAGCTTTTCCTGTAATCTATAGGTAAAGATCTATTTAGTGTATTTTTTTCAAAATTTTAGACCCGGTAGTTTCGGAGATAAAGGGGGAATGGTCAAGTAGTTAATCCTAAAATTATTTAAAAAATATATTTGAGATCCTCACAATAAGCTCTTTCATTTGATATGTAACACAATATAGTTTGAAAAACTATTTTTTTAATTTTCTCATTTACCCCCCAAAAGTGGCCCCAATGATTAAAATTAATTTGTTTACGTTAGATGCCCGTCTTTGGGTCACAAACTTACATATGTGTACGAAATTTCAACTTAATTGGTCCAGTAGTTTCGGAGAAAATAAGCTGTGACAGACGGACAGACAGACAGACGCACAAGTGATCCTATAAGGGTTCCGTTTTTTCCTTTTGAGGTACGGAACCCTAAAAACGGGATTCTATTACTAAGACTCCACTGTCCGTCTGTCCATCTGTCTGTCTGTCTGTCTGTCTGACTCTCTGTCACCAAGCTGTATCTCATGAACCGCGATAGCTAGACAGTTGAAATTTTCACAGATGGTGTATTCTGTTGCCGCTATAACAACAAATACTAAAAAGTACGGAACCCTCGTTGGGCGAGTCCGACTCGCACTTGTCCGGTTTTTATAATTATGATGTTAATTTTATCTAAGCTCAATCCTTTGAAGCGGGTTATACGGCGCGCGTAAAAGGTATGTTCCAGACGGATAGCAACACCTTTTAGCGTTATTTTTATCGTTTAGGGCGCTGTGGCATATCCATGCCGCTTTATTTAACCAGGGCGGTACTTGAACTTTTTACTGTGTGCTAATCATAGACTAGGATGGTACCTTAAATACCTGTACTCGTTTGTACAGGCCGACGTGACGTACGCGTTTGCGTTAAGTGCCATCTTGTATGGGATTTTGAGTTTACGAAACGTCCCGCTTGGCGCGCAGTTCAAAATCCCTTACAAAAATAGACAAAACGCGAACGCTCGTCAGCTCGTCACGCTATTGAATAAACTTTACACTAGGAGCTTTTTGAAACTCAAAATCCCATACAAAATGACACTTAACGCAAACGCCCATCACGTCGCGCTATGGAATGAAATTTACACTAGGGGTTTTTTTTTAAATACTGTATGTCATGATCTTTTATACAAATCGAACTAGTCACATATTAAATTGCTTGTGATGTAATGACGGCGATAGTATGCTTAATAAATAAAGATCTAAATATATAGAAAACATCCATAAATCAGGAATTACACATACAATTAATTGGAAAAACCCTAGAAATGTAAGTACCTACTTTAATTTTTATTTGGTCCTCTAGAATCTAATAGCAACAATCGGGGTCTATTAAATTCGAATTATATAGGTACATTACATACGAACCCACCGAAAAGGGCAGCTGCAATTTTACTGTACACACTACGCGCTTAGCTAGTAGGTTTATGATATTTTTACAGTCGCTGCTTACTGAAATAGGTATATGAGTGCTACTTTCGGTGGTGAAGTTTTACATTATTTATACACTGTCGTCAATATGCGGAAACAAAAACTGTTCAGGTTTTACATTATTTATTATACACTGTCGTCAATATGAGAAAAACCACGAGTTAGCAAATATTATCCTACTTTTCCAGAAATATCAATACTTTATTAACATAATTACAATTTTACAAACGAAACTTACATTATAACGTCATAAAAAATCCATACATTCCAGTACTAAATTACTCGTAAGCAATTTTTATGAGCATTGGGATATGTAAATACATCATACCGAGCCGAGCTTTAAGGCGTGCGAAGAAGAAATATTTTTTAATATTTGCGATAACTCTTCAGTGATGGAAAACATCTTGAGGAAACCGGACTACCTATAGTTACTCTACACAACAGGCCCTAGTTTTCTCTCTAGGTTGGAAGGTAAATTACCTTTGTAAACATTAGTGCCTGTTTTCATTATTGGTAATTAGGTTGCCATGTGGGCTAAGGGGTTCATTAGGTACTATATCTGGATTCCTAGTATTTCTCCTATTTTTGCTCTCCCTAATACTTTTTGGTATAATTATCATTTGTTTTAAAGCTCATACGCCCTAATTGTGGTTGCCCTAACATGGAAAGAATGAAAATGTTTTTCCCTAATAGGTTATTTCCTAACTTGAATTGACAGAAAACCCTAATTTGGTTGACTTGAATTGAGAAAGGTATGCTGAGATGGTTTGCACTCGTAAAAACAATGAGTGAGAGAAGGCTAACTAAGAAAGTGTATAAGGGAGAAGTAGAAGCGGGAGTTGGAAGGGGACTTTCTCTGATCAAATCGGGGAAATCCTGAAGAAAGGCCAGGTCAAGAGCACCCTAAACCGGCGAGCGTGTATGAAGAATGTTATGAAAGTGAAGGAAGCGAAAGATGTATGTCAGGATCGTAGCAAGTGGAAATCCGTGGTCTCTGCCTACCCCTCCGGGGAATAGGCGTGATTATATGTATGTATGTTGAATTGACATATGGAATAGTTGTACTAATATTTGTCATATTATTTTTTATCGTAATGCCCTACTCGTTAATGCCTATATTAGTCCAAACCTAAACTGGTTTGGACTAATATTGTTTGTCCTAATGTTTTGTTTCCGAGTATAATTTACTCAGGTTTTTTTCCTAATTGTAATTATCCTAATCAGTTTTAACCTAAGCAAGCAGCTAGTAACTGTTATGATAATTGATAGGTTAAATACCCATTAGGACAAAACGGTTAGGGCAAGTAATTTTAGGACAAAAATACGGTTCATTAGGTACGATGCAACCAGGAAAGTGCTAAGGTGAAAAAGACTGTAGTAGTTGTAAGGCAGTTTAATGGCAGATCTGTAAAAATATTCCGACAATTGCCTTAAATATAAATTTCAGTTTTGATCGTACCCAGGTGCTCCTAAACTGCAAAAACAAAATGCAACAGGAAACATACACTGAACCAACAAACTAAGCCTATATTTTCGATTCCCCAATTACCGCGACCGACTAGGATTACGCAAACACATCAGAGGGCATGCTCGGTGTCTCTTTCATCATGGATTGAAAACAAAACCCAGTTTTGTTTCCGCTCTCGTTGCTATTTGCGGAAACTGATGCTGGAGCAACTGACAAGAAAGCTTTCCTCTAAACTATAGGCTAAATGAACAAATACCTAATACATATAAGTTTTTTTTTAAAGAGTTAGATAACAGAAAGTATTTTTTTGCCCTGCCCTTTCTTTTAAGCATAGGTATCAATTATTACCGACTGTCAAAAAAGAAATGATAATAAATAAAGAAGTGAAGATGTTAGATATTAGGTACATCTTCACTAATTCAACTACACTCATGGACAAATTTAGAGGAACGTAAAAAAAAAGTTTAATTACTAATTTTGAAATTACCTTTTTTTGCGGTCCTCTAAATTTCTCCATGAGTATATATAAATTACTAAAAGACAATGTAATTATTACCAGTATAGGTAGTACGGAATAGCATTGTGTAGCTTATGAACGGCTTTATATGGAAAGTAACGGGGACATTACGTGATAAAAATCAAAAAGTAATACTTTAAAATCCTGCAGAAGCTGAAGCAGGAAACTACTGGAAAATGAGTCACGTAACGAAACGAAACAATAAACTATTGCTAGCATACGTCGACAGCATTTCTAGTCTACATCCGTTAAAGTAACGAAGATATGTATTTTAATTTTTAAAGCTCACGCCACCTGTCGGTGATAGTCGCTAAGCATCGAGCACGCGATATATTTACAACGATACGATTGAGCCACGATATGTTTACAATGGGAGGTTTACGGCTTGCGGTTACTACATGACTGACCTATATTCTGAAATAACCCGTTAATAGACTATTGGAATGGGATATTTAATTTTGTAATGCTATTTTGTGTGTTTAAAATTTAGATACCTACGGGCAAACAATGCTTAATATTATTGTGACTTCAAATATTGTAGAGTTCCACTATCTCCACTAAAAGAACCTTATTGTGACTTCAAATGTTGTAGAGTTCCACTATTTCCACTAAGCTCGGATTTTGATGAATTTATACCTTTGGTATAAAGTGGGGTAAAGTATTTAACTCTATTATTATTATTTAATCTTTTTTAGGGTTCCGTACCTCAAGAGAAAAAAAATGGAACTCTTATAGGATCACTTTGTTGTCCGTCCGTCCGACCGACCGTCCGTCCGTCTGTCTGTTTGTCAGGGCCCTTTATCTCGGGAACGCGTGGAGGTATCGAGTTGAAATTAAAACGATTATTCATGTCTACAGTCCCTTGAAGCTGTGAAAAAAATCAAACTTCTAAGTTTACGTAAAAAAGATAGGGCCGTTTATGCCGCAAAAAACGTATAATTTTTTTCTATTTAAATTTTTATTAACCAAAAAAAAGGCATACCATCAGATCCACAGCGCAGGCTTCGTCACATTACAAAAAGCTCATCCACCTCAGGTTTCGCCAAAACAGAACGTTCGTTTACACGTATATTTCGACACTTTCTAGGGAATCAAAATGTTTGGGGTACTTCCCGATGACCTAGAACTATGAACTACAAGTACCTACAGGGAAAAATCTCAAAACTATACATTTCTAAAAAATAAAACAAATAATAAGTAAAATTTTTACGGAACCCGCGGTGGGCGAGTCTGACTCCCACTTGTTTTAATATTTCTAACTCTATATTATAAACGACCATAAACACTAAGCGTTTCTTCACCCGCGCGTGCCCGTGAATATATCAATTAAAAATGGTCTCTTAACTGTAATAACATCTTATCTTACTCAATAGTATATTCAAAACCAACCTTGAGTTGCATAGCATAAAGCTCACTATCAAAACAACGTCACAAGTTAAATAGGTTGGCATGAAAGTGATCAGTTGAAATGGGCCACACATCCACAGGAGTAGAGAAATGATTCAGAGTAACAAATTTTAAGGAAAAACATCATATACCGGCGCAAGAAACTCGGCGAGACTTTTATTGCCAGTTTACATCATAATAATTATATAATTAGCATGCATTACATTATTGACAGGAGTGACGTTTGTTTTAAATTCTGTGCATGACCCCGCGCGCTGTATGCTGTTGTTATTCTGAACCGGATGTTTACTCCAGTGACATAACTACACACTTGTAGAGCTGTCAAGAGATACAACAAAGGGCGTCTCAAGGGCCCCCGTTTCAGAGCTTCGGTCCGCTTCGAATGGGCTTTCAGTTTCCTTTCACGTGTGTTTTGATTGCGGCTCGCGAAATGCTTTGCCTAGTTGTCGTAAATACGAGCACAGGGTGGACACGTCACAGTACGGAAATCGTTTTTGTGTCTATCTATAGGTATGTGTCTACATAATTATGTACATATGGCATGACATGTCCATGTCAGTTCCTTACAGCAGTCGGTACAATAGTTACTTGTTTTACAAGGGGGCAAAGTTGTTGTTTAACCTCTCGTGCTAATATTGATACCCGAGCACGCGAAAGATTCCAAAATTGAACCATGAGCGTAGCGAGTGGTTCGAAAAATTGAATCTTGAGCGTTGTGAAGGTTTCAAGGCACGAGGGTTAAACAAATTTTGTCACCGAGTGAAACACAAAATGTTTCACCAAATATCAACACAAGGAAAATGCAAACTGTAAAATACCAAACAAAATCAAAGCACATCGATTCAAAATGAATGTTATTAGATATTTATCATTCAAAGTCATCATTTAAAAGTCAATTCTACCAGCCAACAAAAGGAAACAACTCAAAATTTGATTACTTTGCCCCAAATGTGAATAAAATGCAACTTCATCAGTTTTTGAAAAATCAAGAAAGCCTTTACCAGCTGGTGTGGTGAAAAATATAATTATACTCGTTACTTTACCTTAAATTGTTTTAATTATAGTTATTATTTCAGTTTCAGTTCATAAGTGTAGAGCATGGGTTGTTGAATGAATCATATACATAGTACTTTACCTACGTAGTGCTTTACATTATTAGGCATGCCTTGACAGAATAAAGTCTGTGTTTGTATTACATATGTACTACCGTAAATGAATGTTTGCAAAAGCATATGCAACCGCTAAATGCATGTTTTTTAATTTCAAATATGCACTAAAATAACAAATGTTGTTACAAGGTGTGTCACAAAGTACATCGATGTACCTATATGTACCTATAATATAAGGTTAATATGAATCATTCTTTTTAAAGTAGTTAGTAGGTAGAGGACACTACATTTTCTACATTTTTGGGTAATTACCGGTCAATTCGAACAACGTGATAATTACTACATACGTGATTTAATATATACGTTATAGTTTAGTTCTCAACTAGTTATCTTTTGCAGTTCGATTCGAGAAACCAATTGTCATTTCACGCTACAATTATTGTGACGTTTTGGGATATCCATTAGATATCCATTAGATGTCTAAGTAATATCTTCTTAAAGAGATCGTTGAAGAGGACATTCGGAATCGCGGAAATGTCAAACTTGACATGACTTTCTTAAATATTTCGTTATCGTTTCTGTTTCATATGATTCATATCTAGTGGATATCTAAGTAGTATATTTAAAACCAATGATGATATCTAGATCATTTTTCAAATTGGCCCGTTAGAGCTTGTTCTTTTTCTCCGCAGACGAAGTCGCGGGAAAAAGCTAGTAGATACATATAAAACACTCAGAATAAGTCAGGAACGAAAATAGTTCACCTATTAACTAAATAAAGCCTTTACCGGAATGCGGACCTGAAATTTTAAGTTATTTTATGATTTGGAGTGCAAAGCGAACAAAGAAACCTCATATGCAAATACCTCTACCCTAACGTGAACAGATTAACATTCAGTAATACTAATTAGCTATGTCATGTCACTGCCTGCTTTGTTACATTGGGTGTCAACTTAGTCCGCTGACCTATTAGCCTCATTTCATTACTGAAATCGATTGCAGCCCTTAGGCACATACATTGCGTGGTGGACCCAAACCATAATACGTGCACTGCAGAGCTTTTGTAAGTGTAATGTGCATGAATCGCTGAATACAAAAGCAATAGACAGTTACTTTAGAAAGCATAATACATGGGACATATGTTTTAATGATAATTGTACTTTCTTTGCACAATAATCGAGACTACTTTATAGCTTTATCGATATAGGTACAGCTATCATCCGTCATATTTGTCACAAAATCATTTCTACAACTGTACCTATTTGTAAGGCCCACTTGCACCATCCCTCTAACCCGGGGTTAAGCGGTTCATTTCTCATGCTCTGAAAGAGGGTTATTGTTGTTCTAAAAGGTGTGCAGAAAATGATACGTGTGCACTACAGCATTTTACGTTCGAAGTACGATTTTTTTTACGATAAGCAATTGAAATTTGAGTTTAAATGGATTTGTTATACAATTTTCATTCTGATATTTGGCTCTCCATTATAAATAACGCTACTTTTGTCTGAATTGTTAATTGAACGTACCCTCAAGAAATACTATAAAAATGTATATACTTAGTCGTGTTTTTAAAAAAGCACATGCATTTTACTTTCCTCGTATTCGAAATGAAAAGTAGAGTGTTTAACTCGGGTGAAAGGCATCATTTCTGCCTCGGACTATTGGCGCTCTCACTGCGTTCGAGCGCCAAAATACCTCGGCAGGAATGAGTGCCTTCTATCCCTTGGTTAACAATCAACTACAGTAGTAATCTAACGGTTTGTTTATAAACAAATCAGTTGCGTAAGTTTGGTAACTGGATTGAGTCGAGCCCACAATTCGCCAGTGTTCGAGGGGCGCGGGCAGCTCGCCAACAGTTGTTCTGGCGGAGTAGGTACTAAGTAAGTAGGATTGCTGCACGAGCGTGTGCCAGGTGAAGCTTTTCTAGTGATCTAGTGTAATTTGACCTCCAGTTTCTAAGCAATGTGTTGAAAGAGCACACTTTATACTACTGGGTAGCGATCGAAATAACACCTTTTCCACTGCTATCATTCGTTCATCGCAGTTTGCATATTTTACAATTGTCCACATCGTCGATCGTCGCATCCGGTCCGGTGGGAATTTTAAATTGGTTTCAATAAACACTTTCACGTTGGAAAAATACCCGATTGTAGAACCGAGAAAATCGATGTTCTTCAATTTAGAGCAACTATCTCTATCACTCGACTTACAATTAGTTGGAGCAAAAGAATAAGATGCCCGAAATTAGCGAACTTCGGTGTTCGCGGTAGGCTCTCTGACTACAGGTTTCCGATGTTTCCAACTTTAGTCTACAAAATAAAGTGGCTGACTCGAGTAGGTACCACAATATTAAGTTTAATGACTTTCCGAAAATGAAAAGTTTCGATGCGTTGCGGAGTTCAGGTACAGTCGCCATCAGATATATCGGAGCCCCAGAGGTGCTCAAAAATATCTGAACCCGCACCCTAGCGTCTTGAAAATAGAGGCGTGTTTTTTTTTTCTTATAATTATATACCTCGCCAAACTGCGAGCAAACTGCTGTGTTCAGATATTTGTGAGCACATTGGTCGCTCCGATATATCTAATGGCGACTGTACCTGAACTCCGAAGAAAATCGAGTTGGTATTTATTTTTATTTGATGTGTGTATCTGACTGTCTGTAGCATAATAGGTCGTAAACTAAAAATGGAGTAACCGTTCGTTATACATTGTTGAAAAGTTCTGCTGTTGTTATTTTGTTAATAACCAATAAATCCAATAATATTCTTTTGATTAAAAAGGAAGACATTAAGCTAATTTTATATTTTTAGTGATCTTAATGTTAGTACCTATGACTTACGATAGTTTAATTTTGAAGACATTCATTATGTATCATCCGTCTCCACAAATTTTGTGACAAAAGCCAGGAAAGTCATAACATGCATTGCACAATACTTAGCTTAATTGTCTTCACAAAGTCTTACTAGAAGCCCTTGAACCTTTTACCTCGGATTGACCCAACGACCCCAGATATAATATGTTTCTCTGTAATTTCGTCCCAAGTATAGTGGTTAAATAATAAACCAAAATAACTGACTGGTGTTTTTGAAGTTTTTGCTCTCAGAATTATTTTTAGTCGCAAAACTATTTTATAAGTAACTATAAGTTAATACATACTACATAATATTGTCGTTTTCAAACAAAATGTAGGTAGGTATGGGTAAGGTAAAGGTAGGTAAGGTAAGGTAAAAGGTAGGTAGGTAGGTAAAGGTAGGTAGGTAGGTAGGTAGGTAGGTAGGTAGAGGGTGGGTAAGGTAGGGTTAGGTAAAGGTAAGGCTTTGTCGCTTGCCATGAGGACGCTCTGACAGGTTTTTCGTATAAAGATACAATCAATTTTCGTCCTTTTGATAAGCGACAATGTGGTACCTTTTGATTGAAAACGTCACTATAACGATTTAATACTTAGATAGCTGAAATATTACCATGGCGTGTGTTAATTAAGCTTCTGCTAGCTAGGACATCCCCCGAATTTCTAAAAGATCTGATGAACCGCAAATAAATGAAAAAATATTAACTAATTAGTAAGTTATACTCGTATTTCCACCGGTTTTACTTTATTGCCAAATTTCGAAACGCTAATAAATTCATATATGTGAAACAGCCTGAGTGTACCTACTTAAAAAAATTACATGATTGGTTGGACTCGTTTTTTTTACTCAGAGAAAGGTAACAGCTGTAATCGTCTGCCTTCGTGATCGAGATTAAAAAACTATTTAATTGAATTAAACGCTCGTAAAAATACCCAAGAAGCTCTCCGTTACTTGCCTGTGTCTCCGAGCGCAGCTTCCCAATATGGCAAAACGAGTGCCACGGCGGGTGATGTCCCAGTATTCTCCACATAATAGAAACGTTTACAAAAAATGTACTATATTCAGGCCGCTTTCTGAGCCTCTGCGAACTCTGAATTAATTCTCGTAATGCTATTGCACCGAGAAGCTGACCTTAATTTGTTGCTTGCTGTTTTACTTGACTTTAGCTGACTTATAAAGAAGGGAAAATGTCTGTTTGTAGTGAAGTGACATGATTTGATATCCTGCTAGAATCTTGAATGCGCGCTGGTAGTAAGTCTTACGTCCTAATTTGACCAAATTAAAATAAAAACAACCTCAATAAAATATTCATGCTACAAATTTTTATTCTGTGATACACACCTGAATTAACCTAAATTCTCTGTATCTGTATTGATATCTTATCTCAATCTTGTTAGTTGTTCTGATAACTTATTAATTTTTTGCTTTGAATAAATTTTCATTTTAGCTAACTAAGAATGGAGAATAAAGTTTCTCTATTAAACGGTTTGATGGGTTTGCGGTATGTTATAGGTTAATTCACGAAAGCTGGCGTGGATTATGATAATTTGGACAGTTCAGTATAAATCTTGCGCCAGCTCTTATGAATATTATAATATATATTAGTTATAGTTAGATTTGTCGTAGTTTTAAGACTGCCATAAGCTTTAATATTTATTTATTGGGTC
Organism: Cydia strobilella; assembly: GCF_947568885.1. Classification (NCBI taxonomy): domain Eukaryota; kingdom Metazoa; phylum Arthropoda; class Insecta; order Lepidoptera; family Tortricidae; genus Cydia; species Cydia strobilella. Next base: position 14,909,237 of record NC_086045.1, on the reverse strand, counting down.
GGTTTTTAGGGTTCTGTAACCAAAATTGCAAAAACGAAACCCTTATAATTACGTCATGTCCGTCCATCAGTGCGTCTATCCGTATGTCACAGCCCACAGCCATTTATCTCATAATTTATAAGGTACCTATATTTGAATAAAATTGGAACATAATAGGTATATTTTTTAAGCCGCTGCTAACTTTAGTAGTTAAAATAAAAAAATATATATTTTTAAAGGAGGCATTCCATACATACATACATATTATACCTACCTAACTAAAAGTCTTTAAATATAAGGTTCAGGTTTCCAAAAAAACCGGCCAAGTGCGAGTCGGACTCGCGCACGAAGGGTTCCGTACCATTACGGAAAAAACAGCAAAAAAATCACGTTTGTTGTATGGGAGCCCCATTTAAATATTTATATTATTCTGTTTTTAGTATTTGTTGTTATAGCGGCAACAGAAATACATCATCTGTGAAAATTTCAACTGTCTAGCTATCACGGTTCATGAGATACAGCCTGGTGACAGACGGACAGACGGACAGACAGACGGACAGCGGAGTCTTAGTAATAGGGTCCCGTTTTTACCCTTTGGGTACGGAACCCTAAAAAGGACGTAAGTGCCGGATATACGCCTATTTCTGGTACAGTTTATTTAATATCGTATGAAGGTATGGAATCCTTCAATAGCCTGACACGCACTTGGCCAGTTTAAAAAAAATTGGTTTCCTGAATTGAATAGGCCATTATTTCACATTCTAACGACAACTCGTTTTCCACAGGTCCGCGTACGCGAGTTCTACATCGCGATGCAGCGTTGCCCCTACATCCACGAGATGAAGGAGCGGCTCCTGACCGTGGACGGCGACTCGCGGGAGAGCCCTCGGGACCCCCGCACCCTCCCCGACCCCCGCGAAACGCCCCGCGAGCGCGCCCTCGAACTTCAAGATTCCCAAGTTGGGACCATCGTCAAAGTGAGTAAATACCATAGCAGTATAATTTTTGCATAAAATGGCTACCTAATAGTGATATTTGGCTTGTCTCGGACAAGCAAAATTTTAAATAGAAGATTATTTTTAGAGTAATTGAGATTAAACCCCCTTGAATTATGCGCGTCCGATAGAGTTAGGAAAACTCGAGTCTATGTACGATAAAGTGTTCGTGCTCAGCGTCCTTACTTTACATTAAGAGGATAGTAGATAGGATGACCGCTTCTGGTTACAAACGTAGACAAGTCCTCTATCGTCTTAATGCCAAAAATTTATCATAAAACAAACTCCATACTTTATTATCTACGTATCAATCAAATCCGCCTTAGTCATATTGTATATTTAAAATAATGACATCCACATTTGTTTTTAATTAGGAGCATTTTTATTTTTTATTTTAGTATAATAATATAGGTTTCGAGGTTTCAAACTGTTCCTACAGTTTATTTGTTTAATTATATTTTCCTAAAAACATAATAAGTATATGTACATAATAAAGAAACTTTGAAAAAAAAATTGTACCTAGTATCGCGTACCTCTGTGAGATACACCAGCCATCAAGTGAATACCAATCCCGCTATTACCTTGAAATGACAATAGTTACGCAATGGCATAAGATACCTACCGTAAACAAACCCGGTTGATAATAATGACAAAATAATAGTAGTCTACGCACACAAGTGACCATTTCTTAAAGCCGAGATCTGAAAACAGGCCACCACGTGTGCCTCACTTAAAAAACGAACACAATTTGTAAGTACCCACCCAATTTGTTAGTACGACATTAAACACTCCATTTTTAGAATTCCGTACCCAAAGGGTAAAACGGGACCCTATTACTAAGACTCCGCTGTCTGTCTGTATGATGTATTTCTATTGCCGCTTTAACAACAAATGCTAAAAACAGAATAAAATAAATATTTAAGTAGGGTTCCCAAACAAACGTGATATTTTTGCCGTTTTTTGCGTAATGATACGGAACCATTCGTGCGCGAGTCCGACTCGCACTTGGCCGGTTTAAACGTTTTATGTAAACCGGTTAGACCATTAACTAATTTTATGCGTAGCCTAATTTTAAGTGGGTTTTGATAGACATTATTTTCTTACGTTAATTTAGGTAAATCGACATAGTTACTCGACCGAAATATTGTATTTAGGTATATAGGTTAATGTATACTTACTTATAATAAAAACACCTATTAGCGACCCGATCCTTAAAAAATGTTTTTTACCACTTGTTTGGTTATTTGTAACTTACACTATCATTAAACCGCTACAAAAAAAAACACTTGGCTACAAACGGGTTACATTCGGATTAAATTCGCATAAATATTGTGTTGATTTGATATCGTTTTGCTGCATTTCTGACGCGATGAGAAAGGTTCAACCGGTCGCTCATTTTACCAAGGAGTTTGGACAGAGACATCACTCGCGTCAACAACGCTGTAGCATTAAAGGTGATATTCGGACATGCGACTGACTCGTTTATCGTTGCCGCAACGCTGCAGCTTGCAGCACTAACGCTAACCGGTAAAGGTGATTAGGTGACGTTCGGATTTCAACTGCGTCTTTGTTACCGCCGCTGTATCTGTCAATTTCCTTGATAAAATGAGTGACGGAAGACATCGGCGGTAACAACGATGCCCCAACGATGCCCTAGTGCAGATGCAGTAGACACCCGAACGTCACCTTACGCGGCAGCAGTAACGCTGCAGCAGCGCGGTATTTAAATTTTTAGTCATAACGATAACCGATTCAAATAATTTCACGAACTATAGATCCGAGTTTGTTTCAGCTGAATTCCGACGGGTACGGGTCGCACACGTCGCCGGCGCGGGCGCCGCTGGTGACCGACGAGTGTGACGCGCCGGAAGAGACCGACGCACTGTCGCCCACCGATGCCATTCTGCGGTACCGGGCTTGCTGCCAGCCGGAGAAGAGACCCAAAAATGCCAAGTGAGTTTTATATGAACCACAACCGCGAGGGAAGTGTCTTCGTTTCAGCTTGGGCAAAATTGATTTAGTAAGTCCGGTTGATCTCCTCTACAGGTCGCGTTTTTCAAGCGATTCTGGATTTTTTTTGTGAGTAGGTTCGATAATTACCTACACGGTATTTTACTATCGGTTTATTTCAACATTTTTTTTAAATGGTGGAGCCATGGGGGCTTGCTAGGTCTTCAACTCACGGGACCAGTGTGTACTCGTTGACACAGTTAAGTGACGCTTCGTAAAACTTATTTCAATTACATAAGTTCTGCTGTAACGATGGTCAAAAGGGTCTTAACTGTATGGCATTAGCAGGTACAATGATCGCTACAATAATCGGTCACTGTCCCTTGTCACTTAGTATTTTGAAAAAACCTTTACCAGACTGTCTAGTATGAGTAGCGTTCTCGCGCGCGAGTCCATACTTGAAGTCGCGCTAAATGTATGGAGTCGCGCGCGAGAACGCAACTCATGCTAGCAGGTCAGATCGACCCAGATCCAAACTAAATATCTAAATACCGCCTAAACCAGCGATACAAATTTTCTGCATTTTTTGCCATTTACTCTGTAAACACGTCTCAAACGAAAAAAACTCATGATATCGATACGACTATTTTATTTCTTCCCACAACTGACTTACCCACGCGAGCGGAACGAAGTTGACTATTTCGACATTCTACTACTAGTGGCCCAGTGAGCTGTAGACTTCGCAAACATAACTTTAAAACTGAATAAATGTATGACTCCGCCGTTTAGAATAATTTAGAAAAACTAAATAAAATAAAAAACCGGACAAGTGCGAGTCGGACTCGCCTACCGAGGGTTCCGTACAAAATTCGCAAATTCTGTGTAACCTTTTACTAATCAGCTGAACCTAAGCCAAGATAGGTACTTTTTCGTGCTATATATAAAGATATGTTTAATAAAAATGGAAACTATAGGTCTAGACTAAGAGAAGAAACTGTAACAATATTTTATGTATGACCGTTTGTTTCATATTTAAATAAATAAATAAATAAAAAAAGACGATATTACTTGCCAAATTTCATAGTTCTAGGTCAACGGGAAGTAGGTACTCTACCTATACATTTTGATTCCCTTGAGAGTGTCGAAAATTAAGTTTTTTGCAGCATAAACTGCAGTATCTTTTTTTTACGTTAACTTAGATGTTTGATTTTTTCACTGCTTTAAGAGGCCGGTGTCGATTTTAGTCGCAAAAATGTAAAATTGATAGATTTAGTGCGTGAAATTTTACACCTTTTGTTACCTAATTGAAATAACAAGTACTGGTTTCTATTAGCACGTCTTCTTATCTTACCTTTTATCAGATAATTTTTTTGAAAACAGACTCACTAAATTAGTAATGTTTGCTTTTCTAATGGACGTTTAGGTAAACGCGCGTAAAGCACTGATTTTGTCGCTCTTATTTGTAAATTTCGTAAAGTTTGGACTGCTAAACATGTATTACAAATATCCTGTACTTGACGTTTATCAGACTACATTTTTATTATTATGACTTGCTAGTAGTGTAAATGAAAGTTAGACGAAATCAATTTTCTCCAGAAATTACTTGAAAACAAGTGACAATTTCTCTGAAAATCGACTTAATTTCAACGTAATTTTGATACTTAAACAATCTACAACATTTGCTGAAACTATTCTTATACATCAATTTGTATAATTTACCACCATGATTTTTTGATGAATTTTTAAAAACTGCCCCTTCTCTTCATGCATTACCGGTGACGCACGCTCGCGACCTCATTATTAAAAGGCAAGATGAGAAGACGTGCTAATAGAAATCAATACTTGTTATTTAGATATTACGTAACAAAACGTGTATAATTTCAACGACTAAATCTATAAATTATACATTTTTGCCCCAAAATCGACTACGGCCTCTCCCTTAAGAGGCCTGTGGACCTGAGTATATGGTTTTAATTTCAACTCGATACCTCTACGCATACCCGAGATAAAGGGTCTTGACAGACAGACGGTCGGACAGACGGACAACAAAGTGATCCTATAAGCGTTCCGTTTTTTCCTTTTGAGGTATGGAACCCTAATAACTTTTTTAGGGCAAGTTTAATAAAAGATGAATACGCTTAGCCCGCGTTTTGGGCTCGCTTGATCAATCAACAATACGAAATTTAAGTGTAAAAAAGTACAAAAAGTTGTCCCAGCATATAATTACTAACTGGGGATCGAATCAGAGACTTCCTACTTCAAAACGACTGTTAGCAAACTGCGCCATGATAGCACTTAGCTGAGTTGACGAAATTTGGCTACTAAAGTAAAAACTAAATATTCTATACCTTAACCCGCGATTCATCTCGGCATCGACAAAGACAACGTTAAGTAATAATGAAAAAAGCTTTTGTGCCAGTAATGTATCAACGACCCAGTTCATATCAATAGGCTTTACAATCGCATTTTATTTATTCTTTAAAGAACGTAAATGACATCATCGGACAAAAAACACGGACAATTTAAAAATAAATAAAGGGGAGGAAGCTTTAATCAAAGCACTTCCCTGCCGCATGGATGGACAATCGATGAAATGGTTACGCATACAGACGTGACTAAATGAGCACGTGTGCTGAGGCTGGGCATTGTAAACTAAATTTACTGGCTTCGTGATAAAGCTTACAATTAATGAGCAGCGTGGGAATCAGGTAACATACTGGAGCGTGGTCGAAAGGCGTTCATCCGTTGTGAGATGTGGACAGCGCTGGCGCAGCAGCGTGAAGGATCACGGATCACCTACCTATGCAAAACTAAGCTTTGAGCTAATCTAATATACATATAGTATGCGAGTAATCCTCGGGCTTAGAGACCTTTTGTTTACCACCCATTTGAAATATGTAGTTGTGCTTTTACTTAGAAGATTATTATGATGACTTCCGCTGGCAACCAACTTTAAATGTTTTAGCAGTAGAACTTTTTCAGCAATTAGTGTCATTTCTCATAATGAGAAAATATTATTAGCTGACTTCATATAAATAGATAAACTTATAAAATTGATTTTTATAGAGGATCAACTAAGTCGCCGTAACTAATTTGAAGATCGGTCTTTAGAGGGAGACAATAGTGGAGTTTCACCTATCAAAATTAAATTATAAAAGTATATGTTATTTAAATAGTTTTTACCAAAACAAATACGAATTTAATATTATTTTGCTACAAAAATATGAGATTTTAAGTTCAAAATTCAAATCGTAGTTTTACTATCTGTATGTCACGTGATCGAAAACGCGGACCACCATTTTTTCTCGTAAGTGACGTAACTACTTATAGAAACAAGTGTTAAATTTGTAATAACAGCGAAAAGTATTTAAACTTCCATAATTTAGATAACAAACACCACCTTACTATAAATAAATAAATAATAAATAAATATTATAGGACATTCTTACACAGATTGACTAAGTCCCACGGTAAGCCCAGGGATTCGAACCCAGGACCATCGGCTTCACAGGCAGGGTCACTACCCAAGTACCCACTAGGCCAGACCGGTCGTCCTATAACTTTATTTGATGAGATTGTCTCAGGACCGGGATAAGTGGCGTACTCGAAGAGAGGCCTATGCTTAGCAGTAGGCGTGGGCGGTAAAAGGCTGATATGATGATAACTTTTTTAATTATACTTACCCAAAAACACGAGTTATTGCAACTAATCAGTAGCTGTCCAAGGCAGAATAATTGTTTAGAAAAATAAAACTAGCCAAAATATATGAGCAACTTCTTCCTCGCGTTATCCCGGCATTTTGCCATGGCTCATGGGAGCCTGGGGTCCGCTTGACAACTAATCCTAAGAATTGACGTAGGCACTAGTTTTTACGAAAGCGACTGCCATCTGACCTTCCAACCCAGAGGGGGAACTAGGCCTTGTTAGGATTAGTCCGGTTTCCTCACGATGTTTTCCTTCACCGAAAAGCGACTGGTAAATATCAAATGATATTTCGTACATAAGTTCCGAAAAACTCATTGGTACGAGCCGGTGTTTGAACCCGCGACCTCCGTATTGAAAGTCGCACGCTCTTACCGCTAGGCCACCAGCGCTTCAGCAAGCAACTGTTATAAAAAACTCGATCGCTATTTGGAGGCGCTACTGTGTAGTGTGTATAAGACGAAAGTTGCTCATAAATGTTAAGTATTCGAATAATAAGTATACAGATTAAAAAGTACGAGTTGCATTGCTAATATGATGTTATTTTGAACAAAGCCATTATAACGAATCGTCTTCAGACCTACATTTATAATAATAACGCATTGCGAATGCGCTTTATAAAGCGTTTGAAGTCCTATTTGCCAAAGCACTCACCTCTATGGTTATGCTCCAGACATTCGCAATTACGCTCCATAAAATAAGACAACCCAATGTTTATGCCGATATACCTTAAGTTAACTTACTAAAGTCTATATTTAAATGAAAACCATTGAAGTTTAAAGGTATAGTTGCCAAACAAAGAGGCGAATAAATCGACTTGGAGACAGAGTAGTCTGATAGCAAACCCATTAATGGTCCGGCCCAGACGACCATAATGTTATGTAAGTGTGCATTGTGTGCACCAAGGCCGAACGTAATGTCATTCACTATTTTTACTATTAATAATTGAAACTGATATCGTGTGATAATTGAATAGAATAGAACAGGAGACTAAAGTGGAAATTTTATAAAAATTAATCATTAATGCTGCTTGTGGTTTTCTACCCTTGCATTTTGTTTTTGAACCAATTCCAAGGGCTGCTCCGAATGGTTTTAGCTGCTCTGGCGAGTTATGCGACTGTAGTATTATTTATACCATTGTGAGGGATATTTCAATGCTAATAATAGCCACATGAAATAAATTATATATTTTTTTTACTGAAAGCTGTTTGGAGTTAGAAATTGCTTAGAAAAGAACGACATTTTTTCTCAAAATTAGATTCGCAATTAGCTCTACCTAAAAGTCTAATATTCATCATATCATATCCATAACAAATCCAGGTTAAATACATAACCTGTTATTACTTATTACAATCAGAAGGTGTACTACCTTACGATTTCTTTGGGGTTCCACCTCGGAATCGGATCGATATAATTATTACGGCTAGGTAATGATGGTTTTGTAGGCGTCCTTTAAACCCTACTTAATTTATGTAGGTAAAGCTCTTTATATGTATAAGGACATTCCGACCTAACAAAGCCCACCCCTTATACGTTTTTATGGCTTGGCTCAGTCACGTGTTAGAATTGAAAAAATACTGAAGAAGTGAAGAAAAACATTGTTTTGGGTTAGAAGGTCAGATGGTAGCCGCTTCCGAAATACTTGAGATTAGGTTTCCGAGTCGACCTCAGAGCTTCCCGTCGCTCCTAGTGTGCCGTGGCCAAAAGCCGGGATAATGGTAAGAAAATGATGATCATACAATAGATACAACTAGCGACCCGCCCCGGCTTCGCACGGGTAAACCTTAACAAATTATATACCTACCTTCCCTAAAGAATCACTCTATTAATAGGTGAAAACCGCATGAAAATCCGTTCAGTAGTTTATATGAGTTTATCGCGAACATACATACATACACACACAGACGCGGCGACGGACTTTGTTTTATAAGATGTACTCGTAGTGATAGAGTACGAATATAGCTAATAAAGGTCAACCAGGATAAACGCAACCATGGGGGGGTTATTGCGTCTATTTGAGTTATTTTATAAACAACATGCATTACCAGACCAGCTCCCGTCATCTTCTTGGAGAATAACGTAGCACAGACGGCGTTCCTTCCTATCCTACCAATCGTATTCGAGAGGTAGGTAACGAATAGACGCAATTATGCCATTATTGCATTTATCCCGGTTGACCTTATACCACCCTTATACACAGTTTAAAGTGTCCTAAAACTGACTATTAAAACTGACTAAATACACAAAGATTTGATGCGGCCCCGTGACAATCAATCGCGATTCAGTTCGTGTGATTGACGACCACGATTGTTCGTTTACAATTTCGATGGAAGAAATTGTCAATCATAATTAAGAAATTAAAAGCGATAGACAGAAATAATCATTGGAGCCCAATCGATTATTCGTTTAATTGTTCGTTATTATATAAGTAGGTAGAGGTACATACAATAAAATATGTCCAGTTAGCGCAGCTAAACTTGCCAAAAATAACTACAATTTAAAAACATTACCCTTTTTCTTAGGGATATAATGAAAAAAGCATAAATGACGCTACATTGCTCTGAATCCCTTGGAACTAACGAGATGACGACAGCGACAAAGCTAGGATCTTGCGTAATGACCATTTAGAATGCAAGTGACGATTCTAGCAAACCTAGATCACGTCGCAGTATACTAATTACTTGGCTCGTGTCTCAACTCAGAATTAAGGGTACAGTCTACTTGAAAACGAGTCACAATTGCTGATCAGTAATAGGTACCTAAAGTTAAAACAGTAAACATACAATATTAAGTGTAGTAGTTATTGGAGTTGCAGGAGTCCATATCCATAGGCTACGGTGACTGCTTATTATCAGGCTATCAGGGGTATGCTTGTTTGCCGCCGATGTGGCATATAAAAAACCGGGCAAGTGCGAGTCGGACTCGCCCACCGAGGGTTCCGTACTTTTTAGTATTTGTTGTTATAGCGGCAACAGAAATACACCATCTGTGAAAATTTCAACTGTCTAGCTATCACGGTTCATGAGATACAGTATGGTGACAAACAGACGGACAGACAGACGGACAGTGGAGTCTTAGTAATAGGGTTCCGTTTTTAAACTTTGGGTACGGAACCCTAAAAACCTAGGAGGCATATTTATGGCCTTTAGAATATACCTACATAGATATCTTATGCATCTAGCACAACTGCTAATTTAACTATACCGTCAACCGGGGTGAATAGGCAGCCTGCGAAGTGCAAGTAAAGAGATCGCAGCGCATAAGGTGGTAAAAATAGGCACTAACGGTAGTTAGCGTCTTTAAGATTTAATACAAGTTATATGGCTCGATATTGAACTTTTTTTTTACGGATTACTCCTGAGATATTCATTTAAACTGTATGGTGTAAATGGTCCCTTACACCATACAGTTTAAATGAATATTTCAGGAGTAATCCGTAAATTAAAGTTCAATTTTGAGCCATATAACTTGTATGAAACCTTAACTAACTTCCGTTAGTGCCTATATTTTTATGAAATGAAATAAAATGAAATGAAATATATTTATTGCTAGAACATAGTGTTGTCATACAATCGGTGGTCTTAAAATAAATAGTAGTCCTTATGTTCTACCCCCATGATAGGCATGCAATATAAAGGAATCGGCAGGCAAGCATGCAAACAATACAATTTAAACTATAAACATTTAAGGCATATCAACTATATGATAAAAATAACTAAGTGTCAGGGTAGGAAAATAAGTTAAACATGTCAATTTTAAAACTATTGCATTAAAAATTAATAAATTACCAAAAATGATGAATAAGAGAATAATAAACAAAAATAATATTTCAATATGTCAACATGTTAATAAAATAATTTACTTATTGATTTTCGTCGGACATGAACTCTTTAATTAATTTTTAATTAACACGTAAATAATAACCGTTTACAGAGGGCATTTTTAAATAGCCTCGGTTCAATTTCTAATATGTGTTTTGGTAATTTATTGTAGATTTGAATGACCATTGAAAATACATTAATTCAATTCAATTCAATATATTCTTTATTCAAATAGGCCTAGCAACAAGCACTTTTAAATTGTCAAGTTTTAAATATTACCTTAATCTAATTATCAGAGCAATTTATTGATGCAGTTATTATTATTCTTAAAAACATTGAATTATTATAGATATGTCAAACTTAATAATAAGAATTCACAAAAGGATCGTCAAACACCAAAATTGTATAAAAAATACTAGTCTAGAAACTTTCTAGAATAAAAATCTAAATGTCAAAAAATACGGATTACCTAATATAGGTATTCATTGAATTATCAATTTCATCATTATTAACACAATAATAAATAATTAATTATTTTCAATCACAATCCCACGGTGTTTCATCATTCATGTAGTCTTGTGTGATATAATAGGCTTTAGAGATAAGTTTACGTTTTACATATTTTTTAAATTTATTAACAGATAATTCAGTGATGATATTTGGAAGTTTATTATAAAATCTTACACAGTTACCCATGAATGATTTTTTAATTTTATGGAGCCGAGTGAAGGGTACTGCAAGCTTATGCTTATTTCTAGTATTAATGTTATGTATGTCACAGTTTTTATTATTTGTCATTATTTTTGAACACATCTTTTCTTGCTCTAGGTAAGAATATTTGGTTTTCACGCCTGGTTGATCTAGGAAAAAATTCACCATTAGCCACCTTATGCGCTGCGATCGCTTTAGTTGCACTTGTAATATGTATGAAATACTTAATATAACTAAAGTATTTTATTTGATAATTATTAATACTGTATCCGTGTAAATAGCTTTGCAAATACCCCATATTATAAAATCTTTTTGTAGAAGATAAGTATAGGTATAGTAATTTATTCTTAAAAGAAAGACATAGGTACACCATCGCGGACTTTTTTGTGCACCAATGAAAGAGAGATAATTCCACCATACATTGTGTTATTATATCTCCGGATTGGGCAGCGTTTTCGATTAAAGCTCTTAGTCAGCGTGATTTTTTTCTGACTTCATTAGCAAATATCGTCATATTTCAACCAATTTACACAAAACCTTAACAAATTATACTTTTTTTTACTGAAATTATTACGATTTACTTGTGATAAAATACGGGCCTATAGTTGCAACCAGTTGCAACCGCTGTGTGGCGCTGTCGTCGTGCACGGTCCCAATAGGGATGGCTGGGGTGAATAGGGACAAAACTTAAAGATGCGTACTGCCATCGCTGGCCCACTACCTTTGATGTGCGGACGAAAAACCGACACCGGTCCGCGGCCATCCCATCGCCATCCCGCCGCGCCATAAGCCATCCGACACCACTACCCTCTCTACACGCTGGCTTATCTTAGTGGGCCACTATGATGGACCATCGTGTAGAGGAGCCAAAATATGTGATTTACCTGACATTTTCTTAAAAAAAAGACCAACACAAAATCTACTATTATTTACAATTAAATGATACAATTTGTGTGGGCATTTTTTAAGAAATTACCATTTTAAGTTTTGTCTCTATTCACCCCAGCCATCCCTTTTCACCCCGGTTGACGGTAGTACCTATTATATACCTACATTTTCCATATCAATTAACCCATTTTTATTCATTTTGAGTGCTAATGTTACGTATTTAATTATGGAAGCTCGACACGCTCTCGTCTCTACTTTGTATTATAATTAGTCCAGCAACGACGGAATCTCCGCTGGCTCGAAAGTGGCTGGACATCCAAGGCCAGGGGATAAATAAAGTTCGTGATCCTGACCTAATTAATCACTATTCCACTTTCCTGGGTAATAGCGTCCAAATTACGGTCAATGTCGATTTCTAGTTCCCATCGAGGTACTTATGAATAATTATCACTCACACATTATTTTTTTCAATTTATGTACATACTTTTAACCCTCTAGTGCATGTCATAGAAAATACTTGTTTAAATTTGAACTTTAGTAGATGCCAATAGAGTTCAATATTATAACTGCTATATATGGCTTCTTATGAAAACTAGAGGGTTCAGATACCTACATGCTCTATAACGAGTACGCTGAGTACGCATAAATAGTAGTGGCTTTTCCGAAAAAATATCTTGACAATATTATTATTTAATATTGTCTTCGGTTACCGCGATACTTAAAAGCCTTTAAGTTTATAGTCTATGATGGTTCATTATTTTTAGTATGTGGGTATTTTTGCACGTTGTAGTTTTTCCTCAGTCACCCGTTGACCACGAACGCTGTAAAGGGTTCGAAACGTCGGGATGTATTATAAATTCAATCATATACGCGATATAATCCGTTTTAATAGTTTTATTTCATAAATATTATTATTTTTTAGTTGGCTTAGTTATCAAATTATCAATTCTTGCTCATTTATTATCTAGCCTTAAGCAAAGTGAGAAAAATCTAGCAATAAGCAGTAAGAATTAATTTTCCTAACAAGTTTCATTAAAAAGTTCCACACAACATAAAGGAGTAATGGTAACGTAATAGTGACCTCGATTGCATTGGAGCATACACAAAAACATAGTGTATGCAGGGATCGTCGACCCCGCTCGTAGGTCACTATTTAATCGAGACCGCGCATGCGTACCTTATTCATCCTTTTAATACCATCAGATTGGTACTTAACTGTACCTTTATAGAACTCTACTTAATAGCCCTAGATGCATAATATTTATATTATTAGGGTTGGCACGTATTTGCATCTGAGAGTTAAGAAATGCATGTTGCGTAGCATTTTGGTAAGGGTGTGCGGCCGGGTCAGTGGGTCGCTCGCGCAGCCTCCCGGCTGCCGGGACGCGTCTCTATCGACCGCTTGCTACTGGATTAGGGTTGTCGAGTGGTGAAATTTTGTACCCGATCAAATATAGGTACTTACTGTTAATGGGTTTAAAGACCTTGAGTTGTTAAGACATTTTGGCCGCCCGTGCTCGGTTCGACGCGGTATAGGCCGTGTTGGTGATGTATCCACACAGAGACGTTTTCTTATTGGTCAACATCTTTGTCTGTGCTTGCCGAGCCCGACTCCTTAAGAGTGTAGGTACTCATAGCTTGAATTTATTTTACCGTTAGAGCAAAAAAAAACAAAAAAAAAAGAATACCAATACAAAAAAATCACAACATTGGTAAACCCGTCGTGTATAATAAAGAGATAAATAAAAGTCAAGTAAGATATTTAAACGGCTGAAAGTCGATAGCGCATTAGCTGCATAAAACATGCATTTCTGCACCTCCCCTTCGCAATCACGAGTCGAATGGAATTACGACCCTCTCGCCATTACGACTGCAATTTAAAGAGGGTTCGCACAGGAGGGTCGACACCCCTAGTCAATCGCGCAGCATCCAATACTGCGCAACTCGGCTCTCAGTGTCCCGCCGCACCTTACTTCCGGAGCTTGGATAGCACAGTCCGCCCTGCCCTAGTATCCTTAACCCTGAGTCTTATGGATACAGCCTAAGTGCGTTAAGTGTGTCGTGATGGGGAAGGAAAAGCATCAGCCGATGGAGGCTGAGGTGAAGGTGGCCACAGTGGAGTTGGAGGCGGTGGACAACATGGCGACTCTGCCGGTGGGCCAGCACCGACAGCAGGGTAGCGACATCGCCATCGCCGAGAAACACAACACGGCTAATAAGGAAATGGAGCTAAAATGCGTGCAGCCGAAGCCATCCAAAAAGTATGTCGATCGGATGACCAATTTAAATTTAAACAAACCTTCATAAAAGCCGTATAAAAATGCCATACAATCCATAAAAAATGTGTGTGTAATTTTTGTCTTTGTAATTAAAATCGTCGAAAAATCAATTTTTTTACTCAATATATGAATGCAAATGGATATCTACATTGATTTGACTTTATGCACTCTTCTATTCTTATGTAAAATCGAATATAAGAATATTTATTTATATTATATTGTGTATAATAAAATGTAAATGTTCATATTGTCGATATCTAAACTCACTGAAAGATAAATATCATCGTCAGAATAATTTGTCAAAAATTTAGCTGAAGGAAAACATATTTTATGTTCTGTTCGTTTATTGTAGTGTAGGTGCAACTGCGCAGAATGCCGCTATGTACCTACATTGTGTTGAGTGTGTGTAAACGAATCGAAATTTTAACCCAGCGAAAACAATTCTGTTATAGTTAATGATTTATTTTTATTAATTTTACTATGCTTGTTCTTAATCTGCGATGGTGAACAACCGCGACATTGTATATTATAATTCATTTAAATATTTCGCTAACACCGATTTCTGCGATAACCAATCAAATCAGTCATTGTTTGTTTTAATCAGTCATTGGATTGGATTCTAGGAACACACATGTGCGCTTATTTCATAAAAGATCCTTTGTTTGTTACAGAACCTCCCTGTTCATCATCTCGAGTTTCATCTACGCGAAACTTCTGGTGGTAGTTTGCATCGCCTACGTGATCAGCGATGTCATCACACACAATCTGCCCCTCTACTACTATGAAGGATTCTTCACCTACCTCTATGGCATGAGCATATTGTTTCTGTTGTACGTTTTCTGCTTCCTACTTCAAGGTGAGTGATTAGTCAACCTATGTTACTTATATTAAGAAGGTATTTACCGTTTGTTTAAACGACTTATTGTTATGTGCCGCTATTGTATCAGTATTAGTGAAATTAGCTCAAATATATTTATAGTTCAGTTCAGATAAAACTTGCACATGGAAAACGTCAGTACGTGTGAAATAAAGTACCTATAAAATAACGAAGTAATATATTGCGCCCTGGATTGGGTATCTTATAAAGAAGAAAAAAACACTTAGTAAAACATATAAAAGTATGTTTATTAGGGCCTATAACTAAATACCCTAAAACGCAGCTATGTCCATTTCATATCATTTCTTTAGTTATTAATAAATAACATGTGATTTTTTTTTGACAGAAAGCGCCTGCTGTAGTGGAAGTCCCCCGAAACCTAAGCCGCCCCCAAAAGAGAAGAAACCGAAGAAGGAAAAAGAAAAGAAAACCAAAGATAAAGACGCGAAAGAGGGAAAAGACGGCAAAGAAGGCAAAGATGGAAAGAAAGATGGCAAGAAAGAAGGCAAAGGGAAAGACAAGGACAAGGACGCCGGAAAAGAGAAACCAAGCAAAGAAGCCAAGAAACAAAGTCAATTCCAGGTGCGTTAACCTTAAAATCACTAAACAGCACATCCATTTTATTATCAGTTCAATTTTATCACACACACTGTTATCGCTTCGTTTGGTTAACCCTATAAATGTTCGTTTTGAATTATTATTTTTAATATCACCATGATTTTCGCAATTCGTTTGTTTAACCACGTCGTTACTGTGACCGCTTGACATGGACGTAACAGGCGCATGACCCTTTTATGTTTACGCCGGCTACTTTTTTTGTTTTTTCATATCATTTTGGGCAGGAGGTGTATCCCCGTAAGATGCGTGATAAAGTTCGTCAACAACAATTACAGATTCAAATGGCGCTGTATGCGTCAGACCAGGTGAGGATCATCGCATCCCGCTTGACACTTGTATCATAATCATTGCGGAGAGCTTTGGATGTGCTGTCGTAGTTCATTGGTTGGCAGTAGTGCTTTTTGTGTTGAGTGTACTTTTTATAGGCTTATTGAGGACATGAGACGCCTCCACGCCATACGTGTGAAGTTAACGCGTTGATATTCATTAGGAAATTATCATTAATTGGCTGTTAAAATCGCTTGTATCAATAAGTATAAGTACCTACTTAAGTATCATTTTTGACTCAAATGGGAATATAATTTTAAATACCAACTGTAATTTTAGTAAATATCAATAGGTACATAATGTAGAATTCAATTGACTAATAATTTAACTATGTACTACATATTACACTGCCAGTGTTCAATAAGTCTATTATTTGCTGTATGGTTTTGCTTTCTGGAAAAACGTCGCCGACACAGCCGCCAGAGGAGTTCCCACTTTTGAATCAGCGATGACAATAGTATATTAGTAGTGTATAGTTTGTCAAAGGACTATCTCATTTCAAACATAGACAGAGATAATCATACTATCTTTGTCTTACACTAGTACTAGCACCCAAAAGAAAAGGATGAGTATAGTTTTTTTTTCTTGTTTTCTGAAAATTTAGTAAGTTTGACCAACTATACATATAACATACGAGTATAAGAAAGGTTAACAGTAGCCACGAAATCGAGTAGTAATACTAATACATTTGCAACAATTTTATCACCATTGTACAGCGCCACTATTTCACCGAAATTATGCTTCTTTTTGAGGAGTGTGATTTCATTGGATGGAGGATGAAGTATCTTATTTAGGTGGGTCTTCTTTGGAATAAGTAATATATTATGTTTAAAAATGTTTTTTTTTTTCTTTTCAAACAGCAACAAGATATTGTGGAGATGGAAGCCGGACCAGTGGCCAGACCATTACGCAGACGGAAGACTTCGCAAAATGAGCATAGTCATGGTAGCTTTTTCCTACGAATTGGAGCTATTGGTAAGCAAAAAATGTATTATTTTTTAAATACAATTGGCACCTTTGAATAAAATGACGTATTTATAAGTTATGGTTATTCCATTAATCGTAATAATTATTGTTTTAGCTTTCGGCTTGGGTACCATGATATACAACGGCTTAGAATTCGGAACTTTTTTTGAGCTGCCCCTCGATTCCCCTTGCTATCTTATCTTGAAGGGAGTAAACCCGGTACTGCAGATGGTTTTCACCTTCATGCAGATGTACTTTATTTTCATGAACTCTCGAGTGAGTATATTTTTATAAATAATAATGTCAGAAATATGAGGACTAATAATAATATTTAAAACCATCTCTCAATATTTCAGTTGAACATTCATCGATTCAAAGTTATTGCCCGATTTGGATTAATGCACGTCGTAGCAACTAACATCTGTGTATGGATAAGAACATTGGTCTTAGAATCTTTAAAAGAAATCACCGACTACCATGTGAGGTATCCCAATGGAGTGTCCGGCGAGACAGTTCTTGGAGGTAAGATTGCTTTAGAGATTAGTTTTAAAAATATAGTGATTAAATAACCCATAGTCTCCTTTAGTTCTTAGCCATGACATTGCATACGAATCTAGTAGTTCTAAGATTAACACCCAGTAAACAGAGTATTTTCTGTTTGTTTAATGAGCACGGATATTTTAAGTAAATTTACGAAAATCAAAACGTAAAACTGGTTGATGGAGAACCGAAGCAGGTGCCTATATTTTAATAACAGGCTTTTTCTTGTAATGATATTCAGGGCATCAATTAAATTTACGTCTGTCTGTCAAGTCTGGGGCTGGTAGTTGACGAGACGGTGACCAAATAACACGGGCGGGGCGGTTATAAAATAATGATGAAGCCTTATTGGACTAAGTCGATTTGGCTAAGATTATCAACATTTTTTTTCAGGGGTCATTCGTAAGCATACTTTGAGACACTCTGGGAAAGTTTTTGGAGCTGCTAGCACGGCTGCAACTGCTATTGCCTCAACGGCTGTAAACTCTGGCAAAGCCTTAGGAAATTCCATTGGTATTACCACAACCTCTGCTCCCATCACAACTCCTACAACTAGTAAGTTTTGTGTTACATTACTTATTATTCGTTTACTAATACACTAATGTTGTACTTGTGAATCGTTCGCAATCATATTAAAATCTGCATGTTACATGTCAATAAAATGCGTTTTGAACAAATTTTCAGCGACCGCTCCCTCACCATATTTGAGCGGGTTTAATATGGGTGGTTTTTCTTCGAAATCGAAAATAATCGATACCATTAAGAGTACTATAGGGTACGATAATGGGATGGTTTATGGTCGCGAACAAGACGCTTGGCCCAACGATAATCCTTTCACAACGACTACACATGCGCCACTGGTTGATGAGAAAGTGACTCAATCTCAGTCGGCAATGTTAGAAGTGTACCAAGGGTTTTACTCGTCGACCTTGAAACCGATTGTCAGCACTATGGTGCAGAGTTCGACCCCTGGCTCGTACTTCACGAGCAGGGACGAATGGGGTAACAATGTCGAAACCTACCGCGTTGACGAACCGCCTCACTCGCCAGGTTTGTCGGAGTGTCGTTTTGAACTTCACGTTTCCGTTCGTCGCCGATGCACTTTTTATTTGCCGTTGCCTGAAATATTTTAGTGCCATGAAATTCTATTATGTATAGTAGGTTGTATAGTGTTGCCATAGGAAATCGTATTAGGTATATTTTGTTACTTATATCATATCACCATTTGTGCATGTTTGTTGTTTACTATGTAACTAAAAACTAAGATTCTGATGAAATGCAGAAAACTGTAGCTCTCAGTAGGGTCTTAGCTCTTTTAGACTCATTTAGAATGTATGTTTAGTTCGTAAATAAATCCCAAACTAGACCCGTATTTTACGCCTTGTTAAATCATATTTTACCACAAGGGGTGGCCAAATAACAGGTATACACTTTAGTTTTGTAATTTTATTCTATGAAATATAAAAAATATTAAGCATTCCGTGTTAAATATAGTATTTAGGGCCGGCAGTTAAACATGGAAAATAATGTCAAACAAATGTCCACCTCTAGCAGCATGGCAGATGTGAACCCTTTTCATCGCGTTTTTCATCTCATTTTCACACATTTCCTGCGTTATCTCAATGACTGTGTCTCGAATATTTTGTTTTAATTACTGAAGGTTCATTGGCCTGTTAGCATAGGCAAGTCCCTTTAGATAGCCCTTTAGATAAGTCAGGAGCTGTTAAATTAGGCGATCTTGGGGGCCAATAAATGTCACCGTTTATCGAATTTTCCGCAATTTTCTTAGAGTTTCCTCAATACATGATTGGGTTGAGTAAAACGTTTAAATACCTAATTAAAACTCGTTGTTCCGTCGTAAAACGCTGCATAACAAACTTGCCGTATCTACACAAAGTAATTTTCATGCAACAACTGTCATATTTACAGCCAAAACAAAATGGCAGCAAAAAAAAGTTGTATATCTCCAAGTTGGCCACCCTGTATTATCGTTCAATGATGATGCTAATTGCAATAAATATGTTTTCAGCGAACAACTCTTCGGAAGTATTTGAGTCTTTATACAATCTGCAACCGCAAGCGCTGATCGCCAACATCGATAATACCACAGTATGCGGCCGAATTCCAATTATGGGAACCATCGTTACAGACTCCGCTCCTTACCTTTACCCGTTCATCATCGAGTACTCTTTGATCGGGGCTGCCGTTATCTACGTCATGTGGAAGCACATTGGCCGCTATCCTAGGTAACCTAATTTTATATTTACCATTTTAGACGCATGTTGTAACCGAAACGCAACCTAACGGTTTCATTGACCAACCTAACGCACAATCTTTATTATTCCAATAAAAGTAGCTTTCACTGTCACATTATCTGCCGGTTTTACATCATATGTTTTTCTTTTTTAGGTTTAAACATAATAGTTACCTATAGTATTAACCTGACTCATATTTGCACCACGAATGCTTCCACTAAATTTTATCTACCTCATCATCTAACATAACACTAATAACGGTCCCTGTACAATGATTGGCCCCTTGAGTTATTCCCACTAGTTACAACCAAGTTGTTACCAGCTGTAACAGATTTTTTTTTCTGTTGTTAACACTAAACACACAACTTAGTTTCTCGGTAGTTACCACCAAAGTTTTGTTAGTGTTCAATACTAATAAAAATACCTAGATAAATATTTAGCGTGTTTTAAAATACCTATAGTTAGGTATATTTTTAAAAAAATTTTCCGGTACAAGAAAAGTTAAAAATTAAAATAATTAATGAGAAATTAATGTTAATATGAAAATGTATCTTAATCATTTTGATCAGTTTTAGACCAGTTTATTATATTTTTTAAAGCATATTTATTAAGGTATTTTTTTAAAGTGCCTATTGAACACTAACAAAATGTTCGTGGAAGTTGACGAAATATAATTTGCACCGATTCGACATACAAATTGTTCGAGAGAATGGGGGCAAATTGTATTTCATCAACTATCTGATATTATTTTTCTCTTTCTTAAAAAAATACCCACTAGTTACCACCAACTTACTAAACTTATTTAAGTTAACTACTGGAAATTCTTTTTCTCAGTTGTTACCACTGGGAACACGTGAGATAAAAATCTCACTTGTAACAACTCGGTGGTAACTAGTAGGAATAACCCGGCCGCTTCAACCTTAAAAACAGTGACTTTCAAATACAAAACGAGGCCAATGATTGCATTTTAAAGGGTCGGTCATTGGGTGGTTTGTCCTGTATAAAGAGGAAAGATTAGCTGAGCCCCTTTTCAGATTTGAAAATTTTAGATAAATATCTCCGTCAGCCTGACGGGGTCGGCTCCTCAAATTAGTACAATAAAGACAATTGCAGCGTAGGAAAAATATCCTGCGTACAAATCTCAGAAATCGAGGTTTCGTGCTCGACATTTTCCTCCTCCAAAACTTCACCAATCGTAACAAAATTTTGGAAACGGAATGAGAATGAAATTATCTTTGTCTGACCGTTTTGATTTTTGCGTTTATTGTTGCCGATTTTTATCCTAGGCGTCTGTTTACGGGGTATTTATTTTGCCGTTTTTAGCGCTGTTTGAAGTAACCTAGTTCTTATAGAAACAAGAATATCAAAAAAAGGAAAATGTACAGACACAGGTACTGGTAGTATTGAACTCATTAAAAAAAATGGTCTAGGGCCAAAATCCAGCGAGGAAAATGCCGAGACGTTTGTACGGAAAATGACCACTAATCTTTCCCCTTAATATTATCAGTAAGTAGTTAATGTAGTTATTCAGTAATGTTAGATTTGATGTAAAACCGGCAGTTAGTGCCGAGATTAAGTACTGACGGGTACGCGTTTGGTTGCAGCGTGGCCAACGACGAAGATCTGGAAAGACGTCTGGAAGCTGTTCTCTCCCGCAGGGCGGCAGCACTGGCAGCAGCTCAGCGTGGAAACCGCGTCGACTGCGCCGGAGCTTCCAAGGGCCTCTTCTGTGGACTGCTGTTATTGGTTGCTTCGCTCATCTGCTTGATTCTCTTCTTCGTGCTCATTAGACACCAAGAACTGAAGCGCATCTCGATCTATTTGGCTGATGTATCCCATTGCGCTCTGATGGTTTTATCTATATTGGCGATCTTAATCGGATTTATACGGTAAGTTTCATGTTTTTTGTTTAACCAATTATAAAGTAGTAGTACGTAATTTCTTCTTAAATTTATTAGAAAACTTTTATTCAAATGTGGTATCCATTTATTATTACGGTATCCTTTTCTAATCGTGTCACTTTGTTTAACAACTATATACTTATTAGAACGGTTAGTGAGTAAAAACCTTCATTACATTAGTTGCATTTTTTACCTTCTATCCATCTAGGTAGTTACTTACGTATTTTAATTTTAGTTAGATTTTAATTTTAACTTTTTGTTATTTACTTATTTAGTTTGTTGTTTTCTCCCATCCTACCCCTCTCCGCGCTCCAATTTTGTTTTTATTTATTACCTTCATTGCTAACCTTCACCACGATACTGTGTGATCTTTATCCCTCAATCATTTACCATACTTGGTTGTCCCTGTAACGGCCAGTGGTCGAGTAATGAGATGGAGCAATACCCCCTCCTACACCGAACCTCTCCGCAGGGTGCAATCGCTGAAGTTCCGCTCCGAAGAACAGTCGGACTTGAATGACATCCTGCTGCGCGTGTCTGCCTTCGGTCTCTTCGTGTACGCCGTATTCAGCGTCATCGCTGGTGGGATGGGAGCTTTTACCCATGAACCGAATTTGCTCGTCATGATTACTGGATGCTTAAGTGTTCTTCAGGTAATTTTTTTTACTGTAGGTACTACTCCTAAATATTTCTGTATGCATGTTGACTTTCTTCATGGTATATTTAAGTACGTAAATAAAATTGATAGCAATCAGCGTGCGGTAGCTAGTGTGGCTACCTATATCGGGTCATAAACATCACGATCTATAAAACTCCTTTTATAGCTACGAGTGCAATAATCTTCACTAGATCGTCGGTCTATAGTGGTCCACTTTTGGTTTTCCGGCATTTAAGTACTGGAAAATAATATGTTTCCTCCTCCTCCTGCTGCTGCTCCTTGCGTCGATACCCCAATACTTGGGATGCCCCATCAGTACATTAGCTTTTCCAGTACGATAATCCGCCCATGTGTTCCGGTTCTCGGCAGCATGATCTGCTTCGGCAACTTTAATGTTGAGTCTGGTCAGTCCAACTCATTGGGCTCGGCCCTCTTGCTTTTTTTTGTCGACTTTGATTTCAGCCGGATATTTAACTTAATTACTTTCAGGTGGTACTCCAACTGTTGTTCATTGCCGACGTGTCCCGTCGCCGCGTGCATCTTCCTGAACAGGAGCGTAGCAAGCCGGCGCGCCAGGCCGTCACCTTCCTGCTTATCTGCAACGTTACCATGTGGCTCATCTACACCTTCGAGGCACAGAAAGTGCTGGCCAATCCCGTAAGTATAGTTTTTTAAAGGATACATATCAGCACATATAAGCATTAAGCATCATCCTTTGCTCATAGCATGATGAGCAAAGGATGAGTATAGTTTTTTTTTTGTTCTTATTTACTGACAATTTTGTTCGACCAACTATAGTTGGTGTAACGTATCGGTCTAACGTATCGAACGATATGGCAATCGACCCCGACTCTAGTCTTGTCTCTGAATAAAAAAAACTACGGATGCGTGACATGCGTGAAAAAAGTTTTCATTTGCCGCCATTTACGTACAGTTTATCTTTTAATTATTTTGTAAGTAATTAATTTGTTTTGTCGTGTTTAAACTAACTATAGCAAAAGTATCGTGTAAAATGAGCGATAAAGATATTTCGAAGACGCCACCTTTTCTATCCGCGAGTTTCGCTAGAGAGCAACGACGCCCCAATGTCGGCTGTAGGTTATATGAGGTGAGTGAATATATCATAGAAAGTTTATAATATGTGTGTAGATAAAATAGTGTATGTAACTGTACATAATTAGGCATTACAACATGCCTTTCATTATGTAGCAGTCACATTAACTACTATTTATACGCGTTACTCACGTATTATTAAGTCAAGTAAACGCTCGCAAGCCAGCAAGTGACGCAGTGAGTGTTGTGTGCAATCCGACATATGACAAAAGCCACAAGGAGGGTAGACCCGTCCTCGCAATCGCTGCCACCGCCTCACGTCTCGAACAGCCGTGCGACTCGGGCTGTTGTAGCCCGCACTACACGTCGCGAGCTCGATCAATAAAGGCAATGCAGTCGGTGCTCCTGGACGTAGACCCTCAAAAATTGGATCGAAACATTTCGAAAGTTTATTCGACTTAATACGTGCTTAGTTTATACGTGAGTAACCCGTTTAAAATAATAATTCAAATGATCGAGTTTCACGGGAGATATAGGAGTTAGGCCTGAAATAGTTTACAAGTTATCTATTATTTACTAACTTACGACTCGTTTTAAAAGAGATGGCTCGAAACGAAATGTAGAAAATAATTTAAAATTTCTACACTTGTCGGTGTTTTGAAACGCGTCCGTTGAATACAATGGTTGAATAATAAAATAATGAAGTATTTTCATTACATGTTCCCAATAGGGTAGTTAACAATTTTTTTAAGAGTATCAGTCGATCAGGTTTGTTTTGAGGATCAAATGTCTGTATGGGACCCATTGTCTTAAAGCAATACAAAAGTCCCAAATCATGGTCAAAGTCTGGCATCGCCACTTTACTGAGCAAACGCTCTAACACAAATGGCAACACATCGTGACGTCAAGAAAATTGCGATTTTGTTAGTGAAATGTTGCGTTGCTATACAATATTTTTTAAAATAAAATGTAAGGAATCGAATGGTACCATTATTTTTTTCCGTTAAATTTTTTTTTTTGAAACAGGACTTGTATTTCTTTTAATCATTTTCTATCTTTTTAACCAGATTTCGTTATAAAATTCAACATGTGTCAACTACCCTATTACAGTTTTAGACTTTTTTTTAAATGTTCTTCAAATGATTAATATCGATTCCAGGTTCAACTGGACTTTTATGGCTACGTGGCATGGTCCCTGGTTCAACGTTTCACTCTGCCACTTTGCATCTTCCACCGTTTCCACTCAGCTGTAACTCTAGCAGAGATATGGAAGACCAGCTACAAAGCGCGCCTGGAGTGAGCGCCAGGGCTTAACGCCTGCTTAGCGCCTGGAGTGAACACCAATGAGCGTAATGGGTCTCGCAAAATGAGGGTTTCTGACATTACTTTCCATAACTCAGAACCAGGCATTACTAACATGAGTTAACCAGATATTTCTAAATGTTGAACCCTCGATAAGATACAGTATAAGGAATGTGCAAGTGAGAATCCAATCGTCAACAACGTCCTGGAATACACTGGGAAGCCACTGATTTCGTCCTTATCCGGGACAGCAATTGTGTAGTTAGAACGGAATAAATTTTATTGTTGTTAAAATCATCCTGCAGATTAAACTCCTCAATTGTAGAATCGTGTGACGAATTTTGCGAAGTTGTAAAACTTTGTTATTGTAGAGTTAAACTGATTGCTATCCCGGCGCAAATAAACAGCTGCTGAAGGTGAAACTACCTAGAAAGGGTTTTGTAAATCGTTTATTTAAATACTTTAGCAGTTTTTTCGGATTTTTTTGACATTCCATATAAGTTACAGACCATAATATAATTAGGTTTCTTCGAAGACTGACTGTGGAGACTAACGCGACCAAACATTTTTTACATTGCCTACAATATTTTTCTTTTGTAGGTACGCACGTAAATACAAATTGCTCATTTTTCGAGGTCATATCTTGCGGTTTCTAAAATTTAAATAAAAAAAACTTTTTTACTTACCTAATAATAAGTAAAATTGATTGATCGAAACAAGATACATAATTATGTATATTTAATCCCAGTTGTGAAAAGTTCCCTCCTTTGTTAGAATAATTTATGTGCCATGATTTTAGGATTAAGGCTCAATTAAAATTTGACAATATTTTAGATTTTACCTTTATTCATAATTTGAGAGAACTTCCTAAATGAGCACACATTTTTTATAAATATCGTTTCGTTCAGAATTTCAAATTATTTCGATGACGTGCCGCGTTTTTAAAGTCTTAACAATTTAGATACCTATTAAAAATAATATTAACAGCTATATTAAAGTTTCAGAAGATTTATTAGCCAACATAATAGATTAACTTGATCAGATTATTTGATGTAAGCGAGTAGAAGTAGGTATATCGGAAGTTTAATATAAACATTTCGGAATATTTATAATCGTAAGCCGGTAGTGAATAGTGGGAAGTATGTACTTAATTTTACATACAGTAATGTACTTTTTTCAGCTGCAGTAAACTGCTTTGTACTGATGATTTTGGGTAGCTATTTAATATGATTCAAGGATACATTTTTATTGCAAGGGGGCATGCGTAATGTGACAAATCCACCATTGTAATTAAGCATGCCCACTGGATCACAATTGAAACACCAATATCAATAATGATGAAATGCACAAACTTCCTAATGCCCATTTCTGGGAATGGTCGCGATAAAGCAAACAGTCAGGTAAAAGAGGAAATCTAAATTACCCTCTTAACACTCTGGTCTTATTGTACATTTATACCGGATTTTTCATCTCTTTTAACAGCATAGGATGGACTCGTCTCTGGGTTTGACATGTCACCAGCAACCATTTCTTCTATACTTGACTGTCATAAGAAGGCAATTGTACATGCACGTTGGCTATACTACCGCCTTGTTGCATTAAAAATGATCACTGCAGATATTTTCGCAACGATCTTTGTGTGCAATCTATTTTTATAGGCTTACTTATTTTACATACGATATTAGATGATGTTTAATACGAAACGCATCATTTATACGTGATATCAGTTCGATGTTATGGATTTTGTATAAAATAGTTAATAATTCATTTATTTATAACACATTTATTAACTTTGTAAATTAACTTAAGGTAAAAGTAAACCTAATCACTATAAGATCTGGAGTGTGTGTGCGAAGCGGCGTGGTGTGTATCTAGTTAGTTTTCGAATGGTTTTATTATATTTTAATGTTAAAGTTCGTAATTTATTACTAATGCTAAGTAAGTTGAACTGTGAGCCCCTCAGATAATTTCCTGAAAGCTTTGGCCTCTCTCAGAGTTTGCGAGCTCAGTGAAACACGAGAGCTAGGCTTGTCTCATCACTGCCGATATTTTAACACTAGGACCTTTGATAAATCTATACTATTATCTACTTATCAACTCGTTCAATTTTGTAGGTGATATTTACTGTGTACCTAAATGTTTGAAACAGAAGATGCCGACGACGTATATGCGTTAGGTTAGAATTAACATTGTAATCGAACCCACACGTGGATACTCATTCCGCGTTGAATACATAGATACCAAAAATTAAAATTTGGAAATTCTACTTTATAGTAAGTATATGAGTAAATATAAATGTCTATTGAATAAAATAAAATAATATATGTGATCGTAAGTTTTATTTATTGTCCTCTGTGTTAAACTAAACCATGATTACAATATACTGTTTTGCATGGTAGGGATTAGTTTATGCAATTGTATTGTATAACATTAGTTATTAATTTTAATTACTAACACTTAAATGCGTTGCGCCTGAATTAAATAATTATTTATTTTGAGTCACAATAGAACACGATGGCTGTATTGTCGGCGTCACACAAGACTTTGCGGTTCCCCAGCACCACTAAGATAATATTGTTAGTATACGCAGTGACGAGCATAGGGCCAAGTATACTACCTTGTGGTACGCCGAAAGATACAGGTTTAGAGGCGCTGGTTAAGTTTGCTATTCTGACACGTTGAATTCTGTCCGTCATGTAGCTAGAGAACCAGTCTAGGGTATTCCACGAATGCCAAAGCCTCCTCAAGTTTTCGGAGCAATATGAGAATAGACAGTGTCAATGGCTGTCGCCAATTCGAGAAAAACGCCGATGCAACCTCTCAAGGGGGACATGGGCCCTGGTCTGTAATCTACACTATATAAATTTGTTTCAATGTTGTATTTGCGAAAAAACGAGGTCTTCATCGAGGTATCTCGCTCGGCAATTTTTTTGGGGGTTAGTTCTCTGCCTTGTTAAATTATTGTCTTGTACGAAAGTGGAGACCCGCGTGAAATTGCCCTTTCATACAAACGTAGTCCTGATTTTCCTGTCTGGATACCTATTAACATTATTGAAAATATTTGACACAATTAGATGCATATCGACTACACCACAGCTATGCCTTTTTTTTAATTTTTAATTATTGTAAGTTAGCAGCATTTAAAAATTCTTATAATAATAAAAACCAATCCAGAGGCCGTGAGTTCAAGTCTCACCCAAGGCAGTAATTTTTCTACTTTTAAATTTATTCTTAGCTTAATAATATAAAACCCGGCCAAGTGCGAGTCGGACTCGCGCACGAAGGGTTCATTACGCAAAAAACGGCAAAAAAATCGCGTTTGTTGTATGGGAGCCCCACTTACATATTAATTTTATTCTGTTTTTAGTATTTATTATAGCGGCAACAGAAAGACATCGTCTGTGAAAATTTCAACTGTCTAGCGCCGGAGCCGCCACGGAGTCCACCTTATTCTCCCCGCCTCTCTGCATTACAATCTTTGGCACTGTTATAGCCTTAAATTATAAGATTATAACCATGAATAATTCAGAAACCCAGCATCTTCGCGGGGGGAAAGTTGAAACCCCACACCCCTCACGCCCATCTATTAAGGCGACTTATTTTAAGATTTTTTTTCGAATTCAACATGACTTGTGTCATCATCCCTATTAAGAATCCGATTTCAGATTAATAGAGACATTCCGGACGTGTGAGGCATGATATGCTAAGAATCTTCCGTATTTTGCCTTCCTTACTAAAGATAACAAATAGGTTGGAAATATTTACCTGTAATACATTACACAAACCACCAAAATCGCCAAAAATGAATCCACATTGTTGCTCTGGCGACGGCGGCAATGGATTCTACGCTGATTTGATCACGCACAAATTTAAATGCTTTGACCGGTCCCCGGTTTTTCATGCACACACCTTTATTAGTAGATTGTTAACCAAGGGTTGAAAGGCACCCATTTCTGCCGAGGTAGTTTGGCGCTCGAACGTAGTGAGAGCGCCAATAGTCCGAGACGGAAATGGTGCCTTTCACCCGAGTTAAACACTCTACTTTTCATATCGAATGCGAGGAACCCAAACAAGACAAGGCAATTTTGCTAAATCAGTAATTTTAGTACCTAATAGACTTACGGCCATGCTCTTTTTTCCTAAGGACTTACTTGCAATCGGAAACTTTTCATGTGTGAAGATAAATAACCCCTAGCGAAAAACATTTAAATTGCAATATTTATAAAAACACACATATTTTAACAAACTGCAGTAATTTTAAAATGATTTGTGCATTATATTAGTATCAAAATCAGCAGGATTGCCTCTAGCTTTTTAATTTTTTACTTTTTAGTTCTAAAACTTCCAATAGTCAATGGCATCCCAGTCATTTAGGCAACATAATAAACAAAAATAAACAAAGTATTTTTTAAAGAAATTTAAATATTAAATAACAATTTAATGAATAAAATAAGCAATTTTTTTTTTTTTTTTTTTTCATGAATTCAGTGCTAAATAACTTTAAAACCCCATTTAATATCGTACAAACGTTTAACTGTGGCTGTATCAGATTCTGCCTTTGCTCATTTACGGAAGCGTAAGGTTTAAAAAAATATTTTTAGTGTATTCCTTTTGGTTCCCACCTTATAAAATCGAGTAAATACAATTTAACAAAAGAAATCAAGAATAATTTATTTTAACAATCTGCTTACATCATTTTTGATAAAAAACGATTCAATGCGGGATTAGTAAAATTAGAACAATTACCAATTGTTCCAGGCGGGGAATAAAGACACTATTTTTCAATTTTGTTCCCACTCAGTTGCTCGGGGGACGGGGACGCAGAGGAGTACACCACTTTTCTGCACTAGAGCAGAAACGTATCACTTTCTGCGCACTTTTTAGAACAACAACGACCCACTTTCAGAGCATGAGATATGAAAAATAATATAACACAAGTGTCGTGTTAAAATTGGTTTACTTTTAACACCATTTGAATATAAATCCGAGTTTTTTATGGTTTTTTATGATTGATTGATTGATCATTTATTTGTATGCTCCGAAAACTTTTTCAATTCGTCATTATTGCAACCCTAAGCAAAACCAAAACTGCGGCTGATTGGTTGATTTAAATATATGTATAAGTTACTCTATGATTTAAATTGAACGCTCGTTCTTGAGGTTCTTTGCGCGACTGCGCAGTATGTTTTTTTGGAGTTGCTATGACACAAGTTGCAAGCAGCAATGGATTTCAAAATTGAGAAAAGAGGAACTTTTAGAACCTAGGAGGATATAACCAAACGGAGTAGCCATTAACAGGTATTTGTTCCCCACTGTCGAAAATAGTCGGCCAATGGTCATACACAATGCATGGAACGTTTAGACATGGCTATTTTGACGTTACGTATATATAGGTCATGAATCTAGTATAACTGGATCGGTCATGAGTGGTGGGGGAAAATGACCGAACGGGATAGTCTTATGTATCTTTCAGTAGGAGTAGCAGAGAAAGCGCTGTTATTGTTTGTCCTTGTCATAGTTTCACTTTTTCACCGCTGCCACAACCGAGGTTGTGGCAAACAAATAAGTACGTGACATGTCATGTTTGTTCGTTGCTTGTTTAATTATCGTTGTTTTGTATGAAATTGTGCTTTCTCTTATGAAATATAGTGATGGTTAGCGTTTTGAATGCTTGAACTTTGATAAAATACTGGTGAATTGTTCTGTAATCGGCTGTAATAGCCGCTCTGAGCAAAAATATGAGATCATAACCTCTCACACGTAAGTACGGTATTTTACACCTTCCTCTTAACGCAATATGTGAGAATAACATCGAAAAATTACGTTACACTCAAAGCAATGTAGAATCAAACGATTTCAATAAAAATATCACAATTATTTACGCAAATTAACAAAACATTATTTGTAAAATTATCCGCCCAAATTACGTAGGTAGGTAGGAGTCTGAGGTCAGCCATTTTTAACTTCTTCTTAATTTAGCTGCATAACAATCATGTTAGGGATACCAGATGAAAATATCATAATTTTATGGGTAATTTTGACCTCGAAGTTTTTTCGTACTTCTAATTCCAAAAAATAAATAAACAAATGTTGTGAAGATTAAATGTGGTGTACATTAATTGGTGTGATTGCGATTTGTGATTTCTTTAAATTAAAACCCATAATACATTTTATTTTACCTTTTATTTACTAAACATGTTTAGTTTTGTACCACCTGCGCGAATTATAGGAGGTATTTCATTGTTCATACGCCTAAAAAGAACGGCCCATTGACATTTTATTTAACAGTTTTTTAATACCGTCAAACAAGCTAACTTTGCTTCCAGGGTAATCGCCCCAACGTGATATCAAATATTGGGGTAATTTTTACCAATATGGTATCCCCACGTTTATGACGTCATCTATGTCTATCCCTTACGGGCGCACGCGTATAGCTGGTCTATGTAATGCTAGGTCTATGATATAGGTACATTTGACGTTCCCCTCCCCCGCAAAAATTGGCAGACTTTTTTGTACAGCAAATTGGCGGCTCCGTTTTTATATCCTCCTATAGTTGGTCAAGCAAATCTTGTCAGTAGAAAAAGGCGTCAAATTTAAAAATGTAGGCGCGAAGGGTTATTGTCCCATAGAAAATTTTAATTTCGCTCCTTTTTCTGCTGACAAGATTTGCTTGACCAACTATAGTTTAGATGATGATGTTGATGAATGTAAAACTCTCTCCAGACTATGTGCGTGAATCGCGGCAAGACTCGCGGAGAGAACATGTCGCGACGTTGACGTATGACTCCATACTCGCAAACTTCGGCGATTTTGCAGTTTGGTTCGCGCCGAGAGCGGAAAAGCATCAGCTGATCGAGTTTAACTGTCATTTATCTACGGCATCAAACGCACAGATTATTAACTAGTTACTACGTGCTGTAGCTATTTTTCCATTATGTTTTGTTGTAAAACTGTAAAATTAACCGCTTTATATAATATAATTATTATTTATCTTGCCACATATGAGCCAAAATAGTGTGTAATGGGGAGCCTTGCCAGTTCGCGCTTCGCGCTTGCTTCGCGCCTCCTTTGACGCGGGTCGATAAACCGAAAGAAAACGGGAACTAGGCGCGAAGGCGTGAACAATGCGAAATCGACGCCACACTTACGTTCGCGGCTTCGCGCCGTGATTTATCGCACATGAGTGTGGAGGACCCTATTTGCATGTGGGGCAACCGCGAAAATCGAAGTCTTTGAGGCCTCTACAGACCTTGCAACAAATTGCACGCATTATTGGTAAGGCCAGTTCAGACGGGACCATTTTTCGCCCAATCTGACTAGATTTAGATTTATTTATTTCAGGATAAAAATTACACTATAAATTTGCATCAATGTCAAAATTATGCTTATCTTCAAAGTCAATGTCAAAGTCAAGTTAGACCTGGTAATGACATTAATTACGTGTACTAAATGAAATTGACGCCAGTTTTTGTTCTGATCAAATTTTGAATTCAATGAATTTTTAATAATCCCGTCTAGTCAGAGCCTGCATAGTCTGGCAAACAGGATTGTTAGGAGGGACAAGGAAAAAGCGCGAAATTTTTTGGGAGTTCGACCCTTCGCGTCCATATTTTTCAAATTTGCCACCTTTTTCTACTGACAAATAGGTTAGGTGGTATTCCACCTGTCCAATGTCATTGCGTCTCACTCTCTCATTAAGCAAAATGTGACACATTGGACAAAGAAATTGGATGGTGGAATACCATCCTTTTGTGCATTTAAATCGGTCGATCAAATGCCTCAATGTAACATAAATGGTGCAACTGTCAAAGGTTTGCATAGATGGCGCCATCATAGCTTGACCCTTTTTCTATGAGATTTGGCTTTAAGGGTTAGCATCCAGGGCATAAAACTCCTTTAAAAAAACAAAAAAAATTACACAATTCTAGAGTTTGACAGGCCAAGCTATGCTGGCGCCATCTGCTAAATATTTCGACATTTCGACCGAAACCCCATTATCGTTAGTTCAGTGGGGCTCGGCTACGTTCGGCTCAGCATTGCTCCGAGCAATTATTAGGGTTGGCACAACTTGACGTCCCTTGCGTACACGATTGGTACACGACCACAGATAAGACTTTAATTTACACAATCCTAACAAGCCGAAAGGGATAGTGCCATACATTAGAAAGGGAAACATGATTCGACCCCACAGAACTAGGATGACAAAGAACAACTGTCAGGCTTTAAAAGTGCGACCAAAAAAGAAATGCAAGTGTGTGCGTAAATTGCCTATGTGAGATCAAAACTAGTGATGTCAAGTTACAACATATTAATAATCTATCGGTGTTTGACTGCTTTATCGACTACTCTTTCAATGTTTCTTATTAAAATAAAATGAATGAATTGAATCCTAAACGAAGCGAAGAATTCTATAATAGAACCCCGAGAGTAACGAGGGATTCTAAAGTAGAATCCTGAGCGTAGTGAGGGATTCAAGTGTGTTACGCCCAAGATGGAAATAATTGACGTCAAGTTGTGCCAACCCTAATAATTGCTCGGAGCAATGCTGAGCCGAACAGAGCCGAGTTTTCCCGAAGCTAGGAGTTTCGCACCTCTGATTTCGCGCCTTTTTCTACTGACAAGTTGGATTGGGTGTGTATACGCTGTGTGCAAGTATACGCTGTCTTGTGTTTCCTTGTGTTGGCGGCAAAGTCGTGGAAAAGTGGCTAAAATGTAAGTAAGTACCTACTGTGTTGGAAAGTGGAGTTTAAATTTACCGCTAAACATGTGCACCTTCAAAAAAGGTGTTATAACAATCGTTATTACTTTAACTCGGTTATAAAGGCTAATATCTTAATGATGTGAAAAAATAGTTAAATATATATTGTACCATTATACCGACAAGTTATCGATACAGTCATATGAACATTTTGTCAAGCCCTAGCGTATAGTAACAGTTTAAGTTTTTACACAAAATATTCCAAATTATTGACTAATATGATAAAATATTAGCACACAACTGAAGAAAAACTTATAATTAATTGTATAAACCGGCTTTTTACACTTTTTATGCTGTTAATTTGACAAAATATCGTTAAGAAAACTTCGCTCGGAATATCATAATTACCTGTGAAATGAATATTTGCCTGGGTTATTTCGCCCTGTGATACTACAATCCGGCACACTACACGACACCATCTACTACATTACTTTATTGTACGTTTTCTTCCTGATTTCTTTTTATTTTCAAGATTAAAAAATACGGCAATGCGCTCCCGGTCGAGTTGGGCCGCCTGTCACTCAAAAATGGTTACGTTTTCTCATTTGTAGTCTGACTCTTTCGCACTCATGGGATGTTCATATACGTGATCGCTTCCCTTTCCCACACTTCAGCTGTCTTTATGCGTAAGCGTAAATTTTAGGTCTGTGTTCGACTCTTCGCTGTCAAACTCCGGGTTTGTTTTGTAGGAAGTGTCCTTTCTTTCCCCTATATATTATACTACTCTTTGCTTTCTGTACGGTAGTACTGTTGGTCAAGCAAATCTTGTCAGTACATAGACCTAGCATTACATAGACCAGCTATACGCGTGCGCCCGTAAGGGATAGACATAGATGACGTCATAAACGTGGGGATACCATATTGGTAAAAATTACCCCAATATTTGATATCACGTTGGGGCGATTACCCTGGAGGCAAAGTTAGCTTGTTTGACGGTATTAAAAAATTGTTAAATAAAATGTCAATGGGCCGTTCTTTTTAGGCGTATAAACAATGAAATACCTCCTATAATTCGCGCAGGTGGTACAAAACTAAACATGTTTAGTAAATAAAACGTAAAATAAAATGTATTATGGGTTTTAATTTAAAGAAATCACAAATCGCAATCACACCAATTAATGTACACCACATTTAATCTTCACAACATTTGTTTATTTATTTTTTGGAATTAGAAGTACGAAAAAACTTCGAGGTCAAAATTACCCATAAAATTATGATATTTTCATCTGGTATCCCTAACATGATTGTTATGCAGCTAAATTAAGAAGAAGTTTAAAAATGGCTGACCTCAGACTCTTACCTACCTACGTAATTTGGGCGGATAATTTTACAAATAATGTTTTGTTAATTTGCGTAAATAATTGTGATATTTTTATTGAAATCGTTTGATTCTACATTGCTTTGAGTGTAACGTAATTTTACGATGTTATTCTCACATATTGCGTTAAGAGGAAGGTGTAAAATACCGTACTTACGTGTGAAAGGTTATGATCTCATATTTTTGCTCAGAGCGGCTATTACAGCCGATTACAGAACAATTCACCAGTATTTTATCAAAGTTCAATCACTATATCTCATAAGAGAAAGCACAATTTCATACAAAACAACGATAATTAAACAAGCAACGAACAAACATGACATGTCACGTACGTATTTGTTTGCCACAACCTCGGTTGTGGCAGCGGTGGAAAAGTGAAACTATGACAAGGACAAACAATAACAGCGCTTTCTCTGCTACTCCTACTGAAAGATACATAAGACTATCCCGTTCGGTCATTTTCCCCCACTCCTCATGACCGATCCAGTTATACTAGATTCATGTGTCAGTAAGTAAGAACAAAAAAACTATACTCATCCTTTTCTTTTAGGTGCTGGTACTAGTGTATGACAATAGTATGATTCTCTCTGTCTATGTTTGAAATGATACAGTCCTTTGACAAACTATATTACTTATTCTGTAGTTAGGTGTGTAGAGGCCCTGAGTCTGACACTGACACTGACAGTGACGCTAGTGACAGTGACAGCCACGCATTGCCAGCCTGTTCGTGGCCCGAATCGAATACGAATTTATCTTCTGATTTCCTTATCGTAACTCAAATAACAGTGAGCCGGGTATTCCCTTTAGAATTCACAGTATAATGTGGACCCGGGTAAGGGCGATAAAAAAATATTGCAAGATTTTTCAACGACGTGCGAAGAATGAGTAATATTAATGATATCATACATAGGACTTCAATGTTTGCATCATTAAGTCAGTGATTATTGCCATCTTCGATTTATTTCCTCGTCTGTTTTATAAGAACGATGTTATTACGTTGTGCGGCGTTGTTTTTGTTTCTAAATGTTGTGAGGACATCTGAGGTTGCTGGTCTGAGTAAGGATTTTGTTAGTAATGTTAACGCGAGATACTCGTTATGGCCGTCGATTCACCATGGAATTAGATTGATGACGATACGTAAGCGCGAGGTGGAGGCGCAAACGACACTGAAGCCTG
The DNA here is from genome assembly GCF_947568885.1 of Cydia strobilella. NCBI lineage: Eukaryota > Metazoa > Arthropoda > Insecta > Lepidoptera > Tortricidae > Cydia > Cydia strobilella. The sequence goes on along the minus strand of NC_086045.1, from coordinate 14,873,163 downwards.
AAGTACCCTCTGGCCAGGCTGTGGTGCAGGTTAATTCAGGAAACCAGGGCCCAAGTGAAGGTCAATCTGCTGCCCAGAGCGAAACTAAGATTTATGTGAATCCTGTTCTGCCCCCTCAGTCTACTGATAAGCCTCAGTCTCCTAATATTGTCTCTGAATCGTCTCTGTTGGTTAAATCTCATGTGTCGCCAAGTAATATAACCAAAAATGATAAGGATGGAGAAAAAGCTGCAATTTTGGATAACAAAACAGGTTTGTAAAGTGATATATTTACAAGTTGCATGCAAATTATGTGGTCATGGAAGTTTATGACGAAGGAGCAGAATTCTCATAGCAGAAATCAAAGGTCAAGAGGGATTGACTACTGTGTTTTATCGACTATTGATCATATTTGTCACTTAACATGACATTGTTTAAGTAATGAAATTATGCTTTTGGATTAGCAAAATAATGGATAAAACAGAAAACACATTATTTTATTCTTCTTTAGTGGTTTTAAATGAACACACAATTAGAGCAATATAATATAGTGGAAGAATCTGCATTGTAACTTAAACAAGAATATTTCTTTATCAATTTGTTTATCGTTTTTCTCGTAGGATTAACCATTTTAGTATTATGGCACCAGAATGACTTATGAAAACTCAAAGCAACATAAATGACATCTGTAACGTGGACGTGATTTATTTCAATATGGAGATGCAAAGAGGTCAAATGTTACAGAATAATGTAAAGGTGGTGATCGGTAATATACGAAAAGATTCAATAACTGGAATCGTCAATGAAGCACAATGGTTGATCCCTCTTGAAGTTTGATTTCTGCTATGACAATTCTGCTCCTTGTTTATGACACTAGTCAAAATATGGTTACAATATATTAATAATTAAAAATTAAAGATTCAGTCAGCTTTTTGATACTGTTTTGAGTTTTCCTATACAAAACAAGGCATTGTTTACAAGTATAGCTAGAAAATGAATAAGCTTAAGAGTCTCCGGCAAGCTCAGCCGAATTTCACCTTCTCATACAAACGGAGTTCCATTCTCATTTTAAAACTATGTGTTGGATTGTAATAAAACTTTGCACATATAATAATATGAAGTTTATCTAGGTCTGAAATAAGATTATATAGCTCTAGTATATAAAACAAAAGCAAAAACAAGTTTTGTATGAAAAACTTAAATTACTGTAACCTTTTTTTTACTATGGTATCTAAAGCTACATAAACTAATTTCAGACCTAGATATACCTTATCCTAATGTAAGTACTAAGTTTCAGAGCAATCTAGCTAGTTTAAAAATGAGAGTGTAACTACATTTGCATGGAGAACCGAGGCTGCCGGGGACTCTAATAAAATAATTGTAGGATTGACAAATTTACTATATGTACAAGTCATACTTTTTATATAGATGATTACTATGCCAACTAGTACCGCTAAAAGTTGTTTATCTATGTGTTTACATTTCAGTGCACAAACTTGATAAAGCAAACACAACAAGTGATAATTCAACCAGTATAGTTGATGATAAAACAAAAGTACATAACACAACAGCTACAGAACCACCTAAAATCAACCTAAGTGACCCTGGAGTTGTCAAACGGGCTGCTATAGTATTTGGTGGATTTGCTCTGCTGGCAATGGCATACTACTTCATAATATACAGGTAAAAAATTCAATGCTTATCTGATTAATAGTTTTTCTTCTTTACAAATATTTGTTAGCCAAAATATGTAGGTTTTCCCAGACACTATAAAATTCCTCCTGTATGGTAGTGGAAGCCGCTCGACCCAATTTCAAAGAAACACCGCAAATCGATGTACAGGTTAGCCGTTTGGCACACGCATACTAGAGGTCAAAACATTATTTTGACCCGCAGTTCCTAAAAAAATTTCCCTTAGGAGGGGAGTCCTGAAACATATTTTTTTTTGTATGGAAAAAAAATATATTTAAAAAACCTATCGTGTTGGTATCATACGAAAGGGCTTTTTGAGGCGATTCTGAAAATATACCACATCATTACATTTCAGCCATTTTTTTTAAATTAAAACAAAAAAGAAATTTTCAAAACATACCAAGTTTGAGCTCCTCCAGCTACGATATGGCTGATTTTTTTTCCACAAATCATACGTGATATCCTCATATCCAACCCCAATTAAGCAATTTCGAAAATAATGTCATTAACAATTTTTTTTTATTATTCAATTTTACAAAGTGACACAGTTCTACTTCAATACCTATTTTACGAGACTTATGGAACTGTACTGCAGATACGGTACAAATTAATCATAAAATGATACGTAATATCCATATATCCAACAGGAAATACTTCTTTAACCTTTTAACTGCGCCTTTTCATCAGTTGGTATAGTTTGTTTAGTTTTTGACACAAAATATCAAGATTACATCCTTCAGATACGATATATATACAAAAACACATTGTTTACCTTTATTTACCTATCTAAAGAAATATACTAGTTATCATAGTTAATATAATGGTAATATTAATTGTAATTTTAATTATTATTGAATTTTATTTATTGAATTTTTAATTTAATTATTTAATTTGAATTGTATTGTGTTGAGTTTTAATTAATTGTTGCATATTCTAGTCAAAAATGATGATAATTTGTGGTGATAATGTGTGGTGTGGTCCTAGCCCTAAGTTAGCTCCTAGTCATTAGTTAATTTGCATGTTAATTTGTTTTGTAATTGCACTAACGTTATTTTTATTAGCTATATAAGTTACTAACACATATGGGTGTATTAGGCCTGAAATAAATGACAATTTAATTTAATTTAATTTGAAAAAAATATTTAATTTGATTAAATTACACACTTTAGTATTTACAACACATAGTTCATGATCAGCAACGCAGGCTTCGTCAAGTGCTTACAACAATAAATCAGCTCAAGGCTTCGTCACCTACTAACAAATGATATAATCCGCAACAGGCTTTGTCAATTAAATTTTAATTAAGTGTAGTTAAATCTGGATCTGACTGCAATTGAACAAATCTGCTGAAATTTATATATACTTATTGCAAAGGTTTGATAATGAAATGAAATGAAATGAAAATTTATTAATAACATTAGGTTACAGGTCAGGGTTGTATAAGATTTGAAATTCGTATAGTATCAATAAATACAGTATACATATACCTATGAGTATATTACACATTCAATTTGTATGTCACAATGTTACAATTATAAGTACATTTTTATTCTTATAGTTAATTTTATTTAGGTACATCAATAATTTCACTGGAAAAATATTCATCTATGTCATAAAATTGTGATTTTAGTAACCAGTGTTTTAATCTACTTTTAAAATTATGGAAGGAAGGTGCATCCCTGATACTTTTAGGTAGGTGGTTGTATATACGTGGGCCAAGTACATAGATACCGATAGGAGCCTAAACACTAATAAAAAAAAACCGGTCAAGTGCGAGTCGGACTCGCCCACCGAGGGTTCCGTACTTTTTAGTATTTGTTGTTATAGCGGCAACAGAAATATATCATCTGTGAAAATTTCAGCTGTCTATCACGGTTGATGAGATACAGCCAGACGGACAGAGGAGTCTTAGTAATAGGGTCCCGTTTTTACTCTTTGGGTATGGAACCCTAGTAAGTATAAAAGGAGTAAATAAAAGTCACACACCCAAACCCATTGCTGTAAGCAGAAAAAAATTGTAAAATGGGATGTTATTTCCTTTTTTAGTTATATCATTAAGTAAATTTAATTTTACAAATCAATGTTTCCAGGAAAAAAGCCAACACCAGTGATGCTAAAAATACACACAGCTCAATTGATCCTAATCAATTCCGCTATGGTGTTTTACAATCAGAAGACAACAGAAGTAACATGGAGTTATCCCGGGTGCCGCTAACAATGGAATCGGATGAGGATGACGATGAAGACTTGGAAATATTCGACCTAGGGCAGAAGAAAAAGTCACTATCATATATCAACTTAGAACAACATGATGAAGATATTGTCTTAAATGACTCAAGAAGTATAGATATAGAGAATCTCCTTGTGGACATTGATGACACGAATACGGACACTCTGATTAACTGGTCAGGCAACGGTAGTAAGTCAGTGTTATAATAAGTGTCTAGCTGGATAGCATTCTCTGAAATATTTAATTTATTTTATTAATTGATTTATTCATATAAAATATGTGTACAATCCTTAGAAAAGGTTACTGGGAATTAAATTTCAAATGGGGACAAACGCAAATTTTATATGAATCAACACGAAAAATGTTGCATTTAAGAGCATCTTATTGATAAATTGTTGTAATTAGACAGGATGTAACTATATGTCTAATTAGTAGGTAATTTGAATATGATTAAGCGCCTAACTGCTGAGCAGAGAGCTCTCGTAAAGGGAATAACAAGCTTAAAATTTGTAAAATAGGGTATAATGTTAAATGATTGTGTAGATAGCGCTTAGTTTGGTACATATTACATCAAGACCATGACTTTGAAATATGACGAGACTCAATGAGTGTCTTGCATACCATAGCAGCAAACTATTTGGTGGCATCACTACAATAGTTTCAGTTTGTTCATATTTAGTCTTATTTGATAACAACGCGTGTAACCGGCGTCTTACGTAAGCGAACAATTCGCGAACGCCAAGCGACGCGGCGCAGCGGGCCCACTGCATTCGCGTTCGCAACGAGATCGTCCACGTAGGACACTTCTACGTATCAAAGGATTGATTCACCCCGCGCCGCATCGCTTCGCGTTCGCGTGTTGTTCGCCTAAGTAGTACTTACGCTGCGGAACTAGCCGGATTTTGCTTCGTTTTATTCTTGACCTTGTCTACGCGTGAAATAAAGGAAACTTGGCGTTATTTGTGATAAACTCGTTGTTATAGAAAATTTCGACACTACCCGTAATTAGTAAGATTAGTACGGCTACCATCAGTATGGTACTGACATAAACGCCATCGAGAATGTAATTTACTTTCTATGCAACTCGCTCGCACTAATATGCGAGTACGAGCGAGATGTATAGAAAGTAAATTACATTCTCGATGGCGTTTACGTCAGTGCCAAACTGATGGTAGCCGTACAGTATGCCTATCAAGTTATGTTATTTTCGATCAAAGGCGTATTAAAAATATAAGGTGGCATACATTTCGTTTCTGCTTTTTTTCCAAATGAGCGTACCTACTATGGACAGTAGTGGGCTATTGCATTTTATATTCACTATTTGCTTATTCTAGTACTGAACACAAAAGTGAAAATGCTGCTGTTTTAGTAGATTCTTAATAAAAGGTAAGATGGTGTTAGAAATCTGGACCGACTCTGCATGAGTTTATCTTGCATAAGTTTTAGTTGAAACTGTTGAAAACATCATTTGGCCCTTAGGCTTGTCTGTCAATGCTTCAGTGCACCAGAACCAAATGTTAAGGTTGTGTTCTAAATTTGTTAACTTATTGTCGACGTTAAAGAAGCTGAGTCGTGTTGATAAGTACAATCCAGACAGCTTCTGATAGGAAATAATACTGTTCACCCTCAGTCACCCAATCCCAATAGGTACTTGATGCAATTTTGCGCCCGATAAAAACTGAGTGATCAAAGCTATCACCGCGAACATCTTCGATCGTTTATTCGTCTATTTGCCTCCCTGTCGTTGTTGTATATTCGAGCTAGAGGTAGAGGTGCGATTAGAAACAAAGAGACGAACAAACGATGATGATTCTTGGTGATGGCGACATAATCGACCTTACGATATGATTGATATGAAGGCTGAAGCAAGTTTATATTGGTCGTAAAAACTATGTCTATTAGCTCCCTCCGCGTCTCGTTACATGAACTGAAAACTGAACCTATTAGGTTTGTTATTTCGATCAAAAGTGATAAACATTAGATTTTTCGGGTCTATATATTTGTTTGTAGTTACCACAGTTTAATGTGATTATTTCAATAACTATAAATTGTGTGTAACAAAGTTATTATAGAAATTAACCTGTTTACTACCTTTTTTTATAGATTGGTTAATCTCTTGGTTGACTCTTGGAAAGCTCATGAGTTTTAAAACAAATACTCGTAATTTCAGACACTAGATGTATCTACTTATTCAAATCCGTATTTCTAGAGTTTGTCCAGCGATTCTAAAGTGAGACAAATGCACATTCTATTAGTGATAATATTTAGAATACCTACTTAACATTCAATACAAAATTATTTTTAATCTTAATTATTTTTGTGGTGTAATGTACCTAATGGATGTATAATTGGGCCTAAGTTGTCTTAGGGAAAATTTTATTACCCAATGGTTGGCCTTCTTAGGACTACATATCCTCTATTTTTGTTAGAAAGCCACACTGCTGCCGTGAAATAAGGTTAAAGGTTAAATTAGTATAGTTTACCCTAATCACTGTAAGATTATTGTTGAAGGTCTTTCATAAGTTAAGTTACACAAGTAGTAAAATTTTAACTTGGAGCAAAATAAAACTTACCATTTTAAATGCAGTTACTATGTAATTCTACGTTATGTACATACATAAGGTGAAACTGTGAAGGCTACTACGTTTACTACTAATTTGCTGTGTTCTCTATGCTTGCATATTATTGATAAAATACCATTGCTTGTGCAATGAATAAGTGCGTAGGTACTTTTGTATGAATGTCAGATTATAAATATTTTGTAAATTTTATTTTAAAAAGTGCCATGTGTCGTTATAATAAAAAAACCGGCCAAGTGCGAGTCGGACTCGCGCACCGAGGGTTCCGTACTTTTTAGTATTTGTTATAGTGGCAACAGAAATACATCATCTGTGAAAATTTCAATTGTCTAGGTATCACGGTTCATGAGATACAGCCTGGTGACAGACAGATAGACGGACAGCGGAGTCGTAGTAATAGGGTCCCGTTTTTACCCTTTGGGTACGGAACCCTAATAAAAAAAGAGATTTATTGTAAAACACGCCCACAACTACTCTTATATTCCTGGATACCTACGTCATACGAGTTCTATTAAAGCTCAGTTTCAGCCGTTTATCGACTTATGTTTTCAATAACACCACGACACGATTTTGTTTATAAAAAGTAAATCGCAAAACGCATATACATACATAGGTACCTACTTGCAATTAAACTTGTTTTAGAAATCTATCACTGAAGTGGTTATAAAGTGGGATCCAGACAGGATAGGATAAGTTTTCGCACACTCTGATTAAATTGACAATCTAAATGTGTGGTGCGGACGCAAAAAAAAAAGAAATTCAAGGCCATTGGGTCGTTGATCCAATTTGATTCAAATCAGGAGGAAGAGGTGCGAACGCAAAAATGACAATTTTCACAGCTAGTATGCCGCGCGTGTGTTTGGGGGCAATTTTTGAATTTCAAGCGCTGTACTGTCACCTTTATTACCTATTACTTCTAAATCTGCTTGTCACATCAAAATAACTTTAAAATTGGCGATTAGATTTTGTAAGTGTAGACGCGAGATGAGATTTCAAATCATATTGGCAATTTCATTGTCCTGTCTGGACTGGATATGGATTTTATCTAATAATGAAAAAAATCCACTAACATATCAATAACAGAAAAAATGTAGTCCTAATTAACAGAAAATTATGTAGGTACTTTTAAAATTAAAAAGTATTACTTTAATAATACTTTACAATATTAGACAACTTCGGGTAAGTACTTTCCTGGTCTTCCATAGAACTCTGTTAACGTGTACAGTGCAGGTAGGCATACAAACGTTGTCCTTATTTTCCTCTGGATATTGGCATTATGGAAAATATTTTTACACAATTTGATGTATTTTAATCATAGCTATGCCCAACCGATTTTTTTCGATTTTAATTTTATTATAAGTTAGATTTTAAAAATTTGTATGAAACCTGTTTTTCGCTAATAACTCTTCTAATAATGAAAAATCAAACGGTCGAGCATAGCTGTGATTAAAATACATCAAATTGTATAAAAATATTTTCAATAATGTTAATATCCAGAGAGGAAAATGTGGAATACGTTTGTATGTAAAACTGGTTTCGAGGTGGTCGTCCCTTTTCGTCTTAAAAGTTGTACTAACAGAACAATCTTGCTTTTGGGGCTGCACGGTTAGCAACCAAGGTTCCAACGGTCCAAGGTCATCCTGACCTTGGTGGGGTAGGCAGTAGGTACTCATGATATATTTTGGTGGCAAACCACCGTCTGCCACCTTGATCACCTTGGCCGGAAGCCTTGTTGTCAAGCGTCTAGCACGTACTTAGCACGGGCTTATTGCTCTAAGAACTTTGACATGATTGTACAAAATTAAGTAGGTATGTCAACTTAGCCTTACGAAGACTTCGTATAGAAAAAGTGGAGGTACCTATAGTTTGCCGGGACATTTAATAATCGTGTTTTTAGAATAAATTGTCTTAAAGGGCCTCTGCGGCTTCGGTCCCACGCATGCCTCCCAAAGGTCTGGGACCCCATGGTCCCGTGATATGGAAAGACTTCACACACGTGATACACATAGAAACAAAATTTTAAAACAGATTTACAACACATTTGTGAATTTTCCGAAAAATTCTTCTAATATTTGCCATGCCATTCAAATTCGAATTATCTTATATAGGTAATACTGCAACATTAATACCTAATTAATATAAGATACCAGATGTTTTAAGATGTCCGATTTGTAGGAAGGACTCTTAAGTAGGTAACATTCGGACACCTTAGATACAACTGTAAGTACTAAATTTAATAATCAATTAATAGGTACTTTGTATTTATAATAGGTACTAAATACATACCTACTTACAATAAAAAGGTAACCGTACCGCACTTACATGAATTCTTAGTTCTATAGATCTAACGAACCCATCACTTGTAAGCTTTGGACTGTGATATGATATGATAGTAGACAAGAGAGTATTTATAATAATGATAAATGTATATTTTTTGGAAGGTCGCTGTTTGTTTTCAAGTGATATCGGAAAGTATTGGCTCTCTGTCTCACTAAAAACTTATTTATTGTGCGCTTTGTAAAGTGTAAATTAACCTTGTTTCTACTAATAAATGTTATATTCAAAAGGCATTCTTTTAATTAGTCAAAAGTACATTTCGATGCTAGTGCGGAAAGTATGTCATTACTTCACGAGTACCGAGATATCTCAAGACTCGGGACTAGTGAAGAATGACATTTCCGCACGTGTATCGAACGACGTTTTTTAATACAGTTGCGAAAAAATAAGAAAAGCAACAAGTATTAAGGAATGGAATTCGAAACTTTTTATATTATTAATTCTGTGACATCATAGACATTGACATTATGAAGAGGTGTTTTTCTAGCTTTTATTCGACTAGAATAGATTTTGTTATTATTATTGAACCCATTTCAATGAGTTTTTTTTAAATGCATGTTCTATAAGACAGAAACAATTGTAAATATTAAAACATTGTACTATTATTACCTAAATATCATTATTTACGATTATTTGTGTATCGTATATTTATAAAAACAATATCGAATGTTGCCTTGTAAACTTAAAAAAACATTCTAGCAGTAAGAAAATACGCCTCTTCTTTGACAGGCGTTCTGTTCCATTCAGACAACTTATTAAGAACGGTTTTTCAACATTAAAAAATAATCGTGTTATAATACTTATAATGATGAAGAAGTAAGTAATAAAATATGAAATATGCATATTTTTTGTATTCTTACATTAACAGTAGGTTTTTATGTTGATTACGACGTTTAAAGGAAACTAATATAAACACTCATCAATAGGTAGTCATGAATTGGTATAAGTAAAAATTTAACAAAATTGGAAAAGTAAAAAGCACTAGTTCGCGAAAACCAACTTTCCGCACGCTAAACAGCCACGAAAAGTAGCACTTTTTGAGCAACTGTATTAAAATAGTTATTTGTTATACATGGGTGCAAAGTTGTATTTTACCCGCGAGTGTGGAATTGAAACACGAGAAGTAAAATACATTTGCACCCGTGTCTAACACAAAACTTTTCCCGAGGGCTCATAACTCCAGATCCTCGGAGGTCAGGTCATCTAGTATATAGTAGTATACTAGTAATATATTTAGTTTAACTTGTCTGCCCTCGTCACCACTCAGCGGCCTTTCGTGGCTGTTTCCGGAATGCCACTACGAAGATCTGGAATGACCTGCCTCCACCAATCCGTTCGCTGAAGTCGTTAAGTGGCTTCAAATCGAAATGTCGTGCACACTTGTTACAAATTCAATTACAGACATCACAGTAACATATCAGTCACTCACTCGCACACTTTTACCTTTCCGCGGCAATTTGATGATTTGTTTTAGTTTTAGTCTTTGTTTTAGTTTTAGTCTTAAGTTTAGTTCGTTCTGGTGTTGGTTTTTTCTGTAACTTCGTTATAATAGTTATTTGTTATACAAGGGTGCAAAGTTGTATTTTACCCGCGAGTGTAGAATTGAAACACAAGCAAGCGAAAGGATTCTATAGGTGAACCACGAGCGAAGCGAGTGGTTCTAAAATAGAATCCTGAGCGTAGCGAGTATTTTAACACACGAGAAGTAAAATACATTTGCGCCCGTGTATAACACAAAACTTTTCACCTCACTATAGCGAGGAAAATGCAACATCCACAGGCGTTAGATCATCTTCATCACTGGAATCACTCATTTCTTTACGATATTATAACAGAAAACTCTGTAAGTTGTGTATTTTTACGCGAGTCGGTGAGAAAAGTTTTTTAGTAAAAAATTTGTTGACAATGTTGACATTTCTGACGTATGAAATGTCAACGATGCGTTTTGAAATTGCATCGACTCAACTTGTGCGTTCAGAATTATATTTAACATCATTATAAAAAAACAAACGTTTCTTATGGAATTTTAAGGTTTATGACTTAAAATCATTAAATAAAGCTAAATTTGGTATTTTTCATTAGATTCTCAAACCATTTATTTAATGATAATTAATATCGAATGAATCATTATCATAAACGATTTACGTTTTGTTATCTGTCAAGCTACTTAAACACGCTCCATCCAAGGTCAAATTACTTTCCCCACTAGTGGATAAAACGCGTTTTTCCCCGCTTGTATTGAAGGATAAAAGACAACTTTCCGAGCTAGTGAGGGGAAAATATATTTAAAAAAGGCGGTAATTAATATTTTGTTTGTCTTAATTTTCTGTTTAATAATGTTTGTATTTTTATGTCAATGTAAATTTATTTGTGTGTCGTTGGCGTACGTGTCGCCATTATTTTTAGATTAAGCCAGGTCCCCACAGAAAACCAGCGCCACGGTTTGCCGCGGCACTATGCTGAGTGGGGATCCTTTTTGGCGTCCAAATGTTTTTTTGTCTGCATGCTTTTCTTTTTTATGTACTATGTTGTGGCGTCAAATAAATGTATTTTCTTTCTTTCTTCTTCCAAAAGCAAACTAAATTTGGCGATATCGTAAGTTTTCTTTAAGAAAAGTTCTTAGAAATGAAAAAAAAGGTTAAATTCAAAAACATTTGCATCTTTGGTGACAGGTTGCACAAAAACTATAAGTGATAGCACTATAGTGTGTATAAGAGATTGATAGCAAATTTATTAGGGATCATTTAGTTCCTACACACACACAATATAGCCTATTCGTTTTTTAGGGTTCCGTACCTCAAAAGGAAAAAACGGAACCCTTATAGGATCACTCGTGCGTCTGTCTGTCTGTCCGTCTGTCACAGCCTATTTTCTCCGAAACTACTGGACCAATTAAGTTGAAATTTGGTATACTACACATATGTAAGTTTGTGACCCAAAGACGGACATGTAACGTAATCAAATGAATTTTAAACATGGGGGCCACTTTTGGGGGGTAAATGAGAAAATTAAAAAATAAAGTTTTTCTAACTATATCTTGTTATATATCAAATGAAAGAGCTCATTGTGAGAATCTCAAATATGTATTTTTTATAATTTTAGGATAAACAGCTCAGAAGTTATTCAAGAAAATAGGCAAAAAATGACAATTCCCCCCCTTAATCTCCGAAACTACTGGGTCTAAAATTTTGAAAAAAATACACAAAATAGTTCTTTACCTATAGATCACAGGAAAACCTATTAAAAATGTGCATTATTAAGCCGTGCGTAATTAGTAAGCCGTTTGTTTCAGGGACCGGACAACCCTTTCCGCGATAAAACCCTTTCAATGGGCGACACTTAAACACGGCTAACACATTGAAAGACTTTCCCTTTTGAACTGCAAGCCCATTCATACCCTTACCTTTGACTAACTCTTACCGAAAAGCTAACCAAAAATAAGGCTAGCCCTTAATAAGGGTTACCCTTATCTTTAAGCGCTTTTTATAAAGGTTTCCCTTTGCGTGAAAGAGACAGGATTAGTATATATCTACGGTAGTGTATGAAAAGGAAAGAAAATACGTGCCTAGTCAAAGAACGCCGCCGTCGCCGCCGACGATCGCTCGGATTCGAAGTAATGTGTGCTTTATGAACAAGGTAGACGACTTAAATTAGCACGCTTATATGCTAAAAGTGAAGCCCTTTATAAGGCTAACCCTTATAAGCAATATGCAAGGTGTTGGTGAGCGGATGATAAGGGTTTTGTAAGGGTATTTGGGCTACCGATTACTCAAATGTGGTAGCTTTATATAAGGGTTTTTAAAACCAAAACAAAGGGTTTCGTCTGGCAAAGGGTATGGTGAGTTAAGCCTTATGCAATACCCTTATAAAACCCCGATAAGGGATAGCGGGCCGGTCCCTGGTTTGTTTATCAGTTTTTCAACAATTTTAGAAATAGAAGGTAGCACCGATATTGGCCGGTAGTTATTGACGTCGTCTCTCTCCCCAGTCTTGTATACAGGGGTTACAATGGCCTGTTTAAGTTCCATTGGGAATACACCTTCGGCAAAGCATAGGTTGGTCAGTTTACTTATAATTGGGACAACTACTTGCCTGGCTAGTTTTAAAAAGGCTGTGGGGATACCATCACAACCAGGTGCACTGTCATTCTTGAGGCTCATAAGAATTGTATCTACTTCCTTGGGGTCTGTATCTAATAGCACGAATGATGATGCATTAGTTGAGACTGTAGATACCTGCGTAGTAGGATGAATTGTATGATTTACTAATATATTTTCTGCCAATTTTTGTCCTACAGTAGCGAAGAAGTGATTGACATAGTTGGCAGCAGCAGACGCAGATGGCTTAGCATTAAGTAATTCAAGATTGTTGTCATTATTCTTAGTTTTTAACCGACTTCAAGATTTCAAAGGAGGAGGTTCTCAATTCGGTTGTATGTTTTTTTTTTGTTTGTTTGTTTTTTTTTTTTTTTTTTTAATGTTTGTTACTCCATAACTCCGTCATGTCTGGACCGATTTTGAAAATTATTTTTTTGATTGTAAGTATATACATACAGATTGGTCCCGTTTTTGTCAAAAAGCAATTCTGATGATGGGATCCATGAGGAATCGAGGGAACTCCTCAAATGTTAAAGGCATACATATAGTGATTTTAGTATTTTCATCAACAAATCAAGCGCTTACATTTAAAAAAGTGACATTTGATGAAGTGGAACTGCTGATGATGATCAGAACGGAACTCTTCAATGACGCATAGTTCACGTTTGGCGATTTGTCCTCTTCGTTATGTTTGTTAAGCAAGTTAGGTTTTCAAGAAACATTTTTGTCAAGCTCGAGTTCTGATGATGGGATCCATGAGGAATCGAGGGAACTCCTCAAATGTGAAAGGCATACATATAGTGATTTTTGTATTTTTATAAACAAATCCAGCACTTCCATTTTAAAAAGTGACATTTGATGAAGTGGAACTGCTGATGATGATCAGAACGGAACTCTTCAATGACGCATAGTTCACGTTTGCCGATTTGTCCTCTTCGTTATGTTTGTTAAGCAAGTTAGGTTTTTAAGAAACATTTTTGTCAAGATCGAGTTCTGATGATGGGATCCATGAGGAATCGAGGGAACTCCTCAAATGTGAAAGGCATACATATAGTGATTTTTGTATTTTTATAAACAAATCCAGCACTTCCATTTTAAAAAGTGACATTTGATGAAGTGTAACTCCTGATGATGATCAGAATGGAACTCTTCAATGACACATAGTTCACGTTTGGTGATTTGTTCTCTTCCTTATGGACCCAGACCTAAACTTGGACCCGGACTCGGACCCGGATCCGGGTCTGAACATGGACCCCAACTCGGACCCGGACCCGGACCGAACTCTGACCCAAACTTGGACCCGGACAGCCGGATACGGACCCGGACTCTGATCCGGACCCAGACCCGGACCCGGAAATGCTACTAGAAAAGTGGGTTAGGTGGGTGGTTGGGTTTTGAACTGCGATTCTCACAGAACAGAACTGCTATCAGAAAAGTAGGCTAGGTTAGAACTGCGACCCTTACAGAAACGAAATGCTACTAGAAAAGTTGGATGGTTTTACCTCCTTTTCTACATTATTAGGCAAAAGATGCTGTCTTTTTCATTTCATTGTCTGGAATCTAAGAGTGCACCATCAACAATAAGTGAACTTTCAGCGGCATCCCCCATTGAAGTCGGTTTTTTTTTCTTAAAAATTATGTAATAAGTAATCGTTTTAATGGTTTTCCATAACGCTTTGGGGTTTTTTGCAACGGTTTCAAGCTGTTCCGTATCATATTTCCTTTTAGTTTTTTTTGATTAAGTTGGTGCAAAAATTGCGATATCTCTTGTATGTGACCTTCAGGATCTCATTGTCAGGATTAGATTTAACTCTGCGTTGTAAATTATTTCTATTACCGATACACCTTAAGATACCAGGGGTAATCCATGAGGATTGAGGAATCGAGGCATCTCTTCAAATCTTACATACATATAGTGATTTTTGCATTTCGAACGGAAGTCTTCAACGACGCATAGTTCACGTTTGGTGATTTATTCTCTTCGTTGTTTGTTAGGCAAGTTACTTAACTTGCTTAACAAGCATGATTTCGACTTGGACCGGTCCTGGACCTGGACCTGGACTTATCTAAAAACAAAGCATTGCATTTAGGTAGTGCCAAAGAGGATATAATAAGATAGAGCGGTACTGTCATAGTAGATTTTGTAACCACAGTAAATTCACTGCCATCTATCGACACACCTTAAAACTTTACTAAAAATGAAGATTTATAAAAATACGATAAAATGTATTTAAATATGGATAAATGATTTTTTTTATTTGCATTAATTATTTTTATGATTTTGACCCATGTTCCTTCACTGATATGCGTTTAAATTGTTAAATAACAAACGAAACCGTCAACGCCATCTATACGACAGAAAGCCAAAGCTAGTAGTGCCCTCTGATCGAGAATCAAATTTTCTTGATTTTCGAGGCACGTTTTTTCCTTAGACTGTATCCATCTATTACGGAGTTATATCTATCTTTGGTAGTGCTATTTGGCAAAATGGAACTGCTCATGAAGACCAGAATGGAACTTCTCTACGATCAAAGTGTTTTCTAAGTCTTGAGGCTAATTGAAATAAATATGAAATGCACTATGATTGTAAATAATTGAAATGACATTTCAAACTGTTTTAGAAGTTTATATTAAGAAGGTTATTTTCTTTTAAAGATTATTTATTCAACTGTAACTGACAAATCTTGTTTCCCATACACGCTGTATCAACACCGCCAAAAAACTTTCCAGACAAAAGTGCTTGCTCGTAAAACGACAAAAGTCTGATTGTAGTCCCCGTGCCATTCGGGGCACGTGCGGACTGTCTGCTGATATTGAGACAAACGAACCGCGCGTCGCCGTCGGCTGATGCCGAGCGGTTTCTCGGCGTTTGTAACGTGGTATGTGACATTTTAAAATCCTTTTAACTCTAAAGGATGACTCACGTTAGACCGGGCCGGAGCTTCCGGTGCTTCGTTTTCTATGGAAAACATCACGTGATCACCTGTCATGTCATAGAAAAGTAAGCGCCGGAAGCTCCGGCCCGGACACGGCCCGGACTAACGTGAATCATCCTTAATGAACAATGATTCTACTACAACACTAGCTTGATGACTCTAATGATTAAGTCCCGTGTTAGTTTTAAAATTACGAGTGAAAATCGTGTTAGTTTAAATCAGTCTAATGAACATCTTGTAACGTATTTTTAATCGACTTTAAAATAAGGAAGAGGTTATCAATTCGACCGTTTAGTATTTTTGTTACGTCAGAGCTTTTTTTTATGATATAGGAGGCAAACGAGCAGACGGATCACCTGATGGTAAGCGATTACCTCCGCCCATGGACACCCGCAACACCAGAGGGGTTGTAAGTGCGTTGCCGGCCTTTAAAATGGGAGTACGCTCTTTCTTTCTTTGTTGTTTCTGAACCGATTTAGAAATATTTTTTTTTGTTCAAAAATATTATTTTAATGCCAAGTTGGTCCCATTTTTTTCAAATCCATTTCTCATGATGGGGTCCATGAGGAAATGAGGTAACTCCTCAAATGTTATAGGCATACATACTTACATCAATTTTTATTAAAAAAATCAAGCATTTGCATTCTTAATAATACGCTTAGAATAGCCATTTCTACAAAAAGGCAGTTGGCGATCTCGATCTCAGATAATGTTCAGTCTGTTGACCCCAAAAACTGCTGTTTAGGATCAACTTACGAATAACTTTTATATCCACTTAACCTAGGAATAGGTAGTAGGTAAATAATCAAAATAACTACGTCTGTGATTTAGTTGTCACTAATTGTTAAAAACTTTCCTTCACCGTAGTTGGATTAGAAGATTTTACGGTAGGTACTTGGTTTTGATCTTACTTGGCCTGCCTTTGTTAAGGTTGAGAGATTGAATGCATTGGCAGAAATTGTTTACACAAGTCTAGTCTTAATGCCAATAGATAGAGAGTAATGAATCACTATTGTATAATTCTATTTGCCGAATCTTAGGATAGAAAGACTGTTGTCAAATGGTTAATAAAATAATCTTTAAAGTAAAACCGACTTCAAAAGGGTTAACCCTTTACCTACGGGCAAAGATAGATATACGGGTGTCAACCAGAGTAGCCAATAAGGCAACGCCGCTGCAGTACGGGTGTCAACTATAGTTGATCGAAGATAGGTTCATGTTCAATATTTATTTTAATCGAAACGAGACCTTGTGTCTTGGTAATAGCGGTCATTATGCATTGGGATTAATATAGGTGCAAACAAAAAAATATCATAATATTTCGGTAGATGGCTCTGACATAAACATATTTTTAAAATTACCGCTTTTTTGCTGTCAACTGGGGTTCACACCCGTACTGCAAAAGCGCAAATAATTGAACTCAATATGGCGGACCTAGTGTTGTTTTATATTTCATCGACTTGTTGTAGGAGTGAGACGTGTGGGTGATTTGAATGTTAGTTTTAGTTTTTACACTTTTCTTTGTCTAAATAGTTACAAAATTGGAATGTAATATTTTTTTTATTAAAAACATAACTTGCTAAGCTTATATCCCGTACTTACAGAAATATCGTCAATTGTGTCGATATGCGCACATCACTATTCGCTGCTTATCTAAAAGAACGCTCTATCGCGAAATAGTTCATTTTGCAACTAAGTATACAGCTAGACGCGCAATACGCCAAAGTTTATCGTGAATAAAACTCCCGTGGAGTTACGTTAAAAAATGACCAGATGGCAGCTTTGTGCCGTTATGACATTGGTCTGATTGTGACGCCATCTTATGAGCGAGACCGGCCGCTGACCATTTGTGCCACGGCTGTCCGCGTCGTTACTGCGTTTGTTTGGTAGATAACGGCTCAACACGAAATAATACACGAGTGGTTATTAATTTTATTGTGCAACAGAGTAGTATTCACAAATCGTTTGATGCAATAGTAAAGAAAATCTGTGCAACAGTGTATCATTTATGGATAGGACACTGTTCAAGAAAAAGTAAGTACAAATATTTTGCAGTAAAAACAAATGAACTTGTATTAATTAAAATCATAGTTATAGGCGCGGTCGCCATTGCAAAATAATCCCCTTTACTTGATAAAAATAATTAAGTATTGTTATTTAATATGAAATAGTTCACTGTTATTCATAAAATCACATTTAGTTGCCTGACGTAAGACAAATTCAAGAAAGTGATAACTAGCATTTGCATGAATAATACTACTTTTAACTTAGCTGTGGGGCTTGTTTATTATCTACACATAGCTGAAGGTTGACGGAAACATAGACGTCTCTATAGTTTATGTCTTTTTGCATTAAATGGAAGCTTTGTTAACATAATTTTTTGTTCATGCCTGTGTATTCTTCTTTGTACACTGCGTGTCAGTATTTTTATCTAGTCCCGCACGTTTGTAACTTCTACTTTTTTCTTGTTTGTGCCTATTTGGGGGTGTAATCGGGAGTGTTTGTGTTCCAATGATGTCACTCGACCACAAGATGTATTCTCTGAGCGTGCGCGCGTGAAAACTCTGACGCCGATCGCCACATACTTACCTACCTATTGGCTATAAAATATGTAAGACATCGGGCCGCTTGCATTGATGCATTCGTCCGCGGCCTAAATGTATGGCGGTCTGAATCAGCTCTGAACGTATTGTAGGTACACGTTTGGAGCATTACGTGTAAGTACAATACGTTATTTCAGTGTACAAAACATTAAAGTCGTTTGTTTTTCACTCATGAATACGCAACCAGGAGAGTTGTTTCAGAATCTTCACATCAATCTGAATATTTGTAATAAAAGACGCTGTACAGAAACGTCTACTACAAACGTCGTAGATGACCGCCATGTAACCGACTATAGTAACTATTCTTCTGACGATAGTGTCAAAGACCCCACTTGGAAATAGCCCACATCGAGATTCGCTGCGATCTTGTTCGTCGAGTGACAGTGATAACGGTGCCAGTAGACCTCAAAGAAAACGAAAACCTTACACAAATAAAACCTGTAAACTTTTGAGTGAAACACGCATGATTCACAAAACCTCATGGAACTTGTGAACAGGCACAGCCCAAATACAGTTACAGTGGAAACTAGAAAAGAACATAACATGTTGATGTTAATTGGCACTCAGAAATTAGATGCCACAGAAACAGTTTAACAGTAAAAAAAACAGCTCCGAAAATTTTACCGATCCCTATTTCTAGTGTATGTCTGGTTTTATATGAGCACTAAGTAAAAGTAACTGAATAGTAGGGCTCATAAGAACACAAGTAGGTACTATAATAATTATGTTCATGTTCTCGGAGCACCTGAACTCCGCTAGAACCCCATAACTCGATATTCCAAGCTGAGTGCAATGGGCATCATAAATGCGGCGGCTGCCATCACTGCAAGGAAGGTAGTAGGATCCTCCATCCGCATACTCTCCGACAATAGAGCAGTCTTAAAGGCTCCAAAAAGCCATATAGTTACATCCAAACTTATACACGAATGCCCCGAACGACTAACGGAGGTATGTCATAATAACAATATCACCCTACAATGTATCAAGGAACACAGTAGATCCCGGGCTAACGATGCTGCGCACGAGCTTGCCAGGCAAGGATCGAGTGCGAGAGCGATTGGCCCGGAACCAATTCTCCCGATACTGTTTAGCAAGGTACGCTTAATGCTGCTAGCACGTACAGGGAAACTACACACAGAACACTGGCTAAACCAGACTGATTGCAGACAGGCCAAACAATAAGCCATGCCTGGCATCAACGAAAAAGTCACAAGGGCACTCCTTCAACTAGGTAGGGTCCGAATGAATATATGGTAACCACTAACCAGTGTCATAACAGGTCATGGACTATTTAACGAACATCTTTTTATAACAGGTGTCACAGACAGTCCCCTATGCAGAGGATGCATGGAGACGGAAGAGACGCCTCTCACGCTTTTGGAATGCAGCGGAGTGGCCCATACAGGGCAAAACATCTCGTATCCACGAGAGACCTCCCCGAGGTCCTACTCAACATCAAAGGTTTGATAGGATTCCTCGAGGAGTTGGGCTGGCAGGACTAGCCCACACCCCTGTCACGCAAAATAGGCGCCAGTCGTCTATTGCGGGAAATCTCCTGAATTACAATACAATTAAGACAATACAATACAATACAATACAATAAATTTATGTTTAAGTAATTGCTGTTTTATCATTTCTTCATATTATGACAAGTTTAATAAAGATTGTTTTTAAATTTTGTTTACTGTTTAAGAAAAAAAAATACATTAATTTATAAGATATGTAACACAAAAAATATTACAGTTATGTTTGTAATAATGTTTAGAAAACAAAATATTGCTTTAAATACTATTTAGATTTTTTGTTTACTGTTTAAGAAAAAAAAAATTACATTAATTTATAAGATATGTAACACAAAAAATAATACAGTTATGTTTGTAATAATGTTTAGAAAACAAAATATTGCTTTAAATACTATTTAGATTCGTGATAAAGGAGATTATTCTTATGACGCAAGCACTGAAAAGTCATTATAGTTGATAAGTAGAAAACATTTTTTTTATATAAAACGTAATACTACGGTATTGCTCATAAACTTATAGTTACTTTTATAGTTAAAGACGAATATGCCGATATTCGACATAAAAGTAAACCATTTCGTAGAACTATTTTGTGTTGTGTCCATATTGCTCAAAAACACTCGATCATACCTTGAAAATTGCACGTCACAATGCTAAGTATGTGCAAATATTTTTGATTTTGAAGTATAGTTTTTGTTATTTTTATTACTATTTTTGACTTTCCTTGTACTCTATTAAAAAACAAGAAGGAAACAGAAAGAATTTTTGATTTTAGTTTATTACAATACAAGTTATGGCATGATACATTTTGTTTTTTTTTTCAAACCGCTCTCCTGAAAAAATACGTTTTTTGAAATACTGCGTTATTTTAGATAAGCAGCGTATTGTTCATCAGTAGCAGTTTCTTAGTGATTAATATTAAGCGTGAAATAAGAATTATTAGTGAATATAAATACACCAAGTGATTGCTTATTAATAAAACATATTATACTTAATGTGTGTGTGAAATTTCAAGCACGTAGCTGTAGTACTTCAAAAGTTACAAGTAAGTGAAATTATGTCAAACCGCTGACTCTCGCCAATACATGCCCGTATTGAGCGGTGACTGGGTTTTCCAAGTCCCCGTAGGTAAAGGGTTAAAATAAAATATTATCTCGTTTTATATGCGCTAGCAAACTGAGACGTTTGAAATCGGTGGCAAGCTACCTCTACCATAACGTAGTTAATAAGTATGCGGTTTGTACGTACCTAATCTTAAATACCTATTATGGCCGAACTATGGATGTTATAGGTATATTACGGATGTATATCGTCGTACTGCTACTTATCGGACAAATAGGCACCTACAAAAATTTGGAAAAATATTTAACAGCAGCAAGACTAGCCCCACATTATACATTATACAAACTGATTAATGTTAGGAATTGTTGGTGCTGTCCTCATTACCCTGAAAGAAAGGCTGTTTAAATTCATTGTGTACAAACTCCCCGCTGATGAAGAGGGCACGTTAACACAACAGATAACGTGGACACACACAAATAAACCAGCCAAAGGGATCGCGTGATGGAAACAAACACACGCTGCAATTTATACTTTCGTGTTTTTACCGTTCAGACAATTCCAGTATTTATTCCTTGAGGCATACAGTCTACTGATTATATGCTAGTGTAGGAAGTAGCAAAAACATGTGTGGTGCTTTTTAAGAATGGCTTCGCAGTTACGTTGTCAAGGGGAGATACGAGTATGTGCATGACGAGTGCACAGACATAGATAGACTGGGCTGTCAGTTCTTCGTCATGTTAAGAAGTACCTATAGTAGGTACTCATAAAGACAGAACATCTCGGTGTGTAAATTTCTATCCATCTGTCACAGGCGTTCAATTAACGTAGTCATGTAGACAAAATATTTAATATTTAAACATTTACTGTATTGGAATAAGACATTGCACCTAAATTCACCCTTTTGGAAGTGGGTAAGTAAATTAAAAACTACGGGCTCATAAACAATTGCCTACATATATCGGATTCTGATGATTGAACCTTCAAAGGAACCCACAAACGTAAAGTTTTATTTAACTAGTTAGCTTCACTTCGCGGGCAACTAATTAGGTTGTAGATACAGAAGTATGCCTACCTAGCTAAAAACTTTGAGTGCCGGATGCGCTTGCGTTGCTTTAGTGGGGGATTAACGCAAAATTGTAGTTTTAATATTGAATTGTTACACGTTTTTACAAAGGTAAATGCCATCAAATAATGTACACGGAACCTAGATTATACAATATGCAAGGGCACTCCAACCAAAACTTTACTAGGTTAAAGTTGGCTCGATAGGAGAAAAAAACCGACCAAGTGCGAGTCGGACTCGCGTTCCAAGGGTTCCGTACATTACACAATTTAAACAATGTATTTTTTATGCGAAACGCGAGTAAAATGTCATTAAAAAACCCGTAGGGGTCGGATCAAAAACTAAGTAATTAAGTCCGACTCACGCTTGACTGCTAGGTTTTCCTGTAATCTATAGGTAAAAATCTATTTAGTGTATTTTTTTCAAAATTTTAGACCCAGTAGTTTCGGAGATAAAGGGGGGGGGGGGAGGAATGGTCATTTTTTGCCTATTTTCTTAAATAACTTCTAAGCTGTTAATCCTAAAATTAATTAAAAAATATATTTGAGATCCTCACAATGAGCTCTTTCATTTGATATGTTGAACACGATATAGTTTGAAAAACTATTTTTTTACTTTCTCATTAACCCCCCAAAAGTGGCCCCTAAGTTTAAAATTAATTTGTTTACGTTACATGTCCGTCTTTGGGTTACAAACTTACATATGTGTACCAAATTTTACCTTAACCTGGACTAACTACTGGACCAATTACAAACTACTGGACAAAAACAATTGTTCCAGTTATTTCCAAAATAATTGAGAAAGCATTGTGTACGGGATTTTTAGAAAAAAACGGTCTATTGCAGGCAGAACAGTATGGCTTTAGAAGAGGACATTCAACTGAATTGGCTTGCTTTGATTTAGTTAAATATGTATCTGAAAGCCTGAACACCAAAATACCAATATTGTCAATATTTTTAGACTTAAGTAAGGCGGTTGACTGTGTTGAACACGACAAACTCCTTGCAAAGCTTGAATGCTATGGGATTAGAGGAGTTGCACTTGATTGGATAACAAGCTACTCGTCACAAAGGAAACAATGTACTGAAGTAGTAAAAATAGAAAAAGTAGATAAGAGTTTTGTTAAAGCCAAATATCGTTCAGATTTACGTGAGGTACAACTAGGTGTTCCTCAAGGGAGCAACTTAGGTCCCCTATTGTTTTTAGTATACATCAATGATCTACCACGGGCAATCTCGCATAAGTGTATACTATTTGCAGATGACACACCTTTATTAATAAGGGGTGAGAAAGTTGATACATACGAGACTCGTAAATAATGCATTGGTTGACATTAACAATTGGACATGTAAAAATAATTTAAATATCAATATTGCAAAGACATTTTTTATTCAATTCTACTCATATAATAGTATTCCAATTCAATTAAATATCAATTACAATAATTTATCTATATCAAAATGTGAAAATATTAAATTTTTAGGATTATTCATTGACCAGCATCTAAACTGGAAAGAACATGTAAATGCGGTGTGTAGTAGATTAGATAGGTTCGTAATTTGGAATATAATTTGCAGTAGTACCTAAGAATTAATGGTTGAAAAATGTATTTATTTTAAGTTAAGTGTTCTTATTATTAATTAATCAATCAATTACTTATTATGAATTTTAATCTATTACTTATACTATTAGATAACATTTTTTTTTAAATTCGCATGTCGTTATGCGACTGAATACTGTACACTATATTTTAACAAAACAACACCTGTATTTTAGAATTAAGTATTCTTGCAAATAAAGAATCTTTATCTTTAGAAAATAGGCTGTGACAGACGGACAGACAGACGCACGAGTGATCCTATAAGGGTTCCGTTTTTTCCTTTTGAGGTACGGAACCCTAAAAAACGCGAAAACATTGTACCCTGTATACCACAGCAGTATCATTTTTAATATAGCTGCAATGTGACGGGCAAAATTTTAAACATTAGTATATTTTCAGTTTCCCCGAAAGTTTTGCTTTTTTCAGTTACGACATTTTTTAAAGGAGTTTTCGAAGTACAACTTTAGAACTTTCCATTTGTTTAACAAAACCATATTATTTACCAACTCACCCTTTTTCTTTTCCGTAAGAAATATGTATTTTAAAACACCATTTCGGCAAGTCCTTTTATACATTTTTATTATTCTGTACTACCACGGACCTCGCACTCCAATAACAATATTACCCTATTTTGGGAAGGTAAACGGAATAAAGGTATCTAAAAACAGTTGTAGCAATTAGCAAAACATAAGTCCCTTGTCGACCTTTAGAGCTTATTAAAATATTATTTCGTCCCTTCTATCCCTGCACAGCTCTTTGCTCGGCCTACGTTGCATTGATGTTAGGAACGGTTCAAGCTATGGAAGGTTAGCGACAAAATTAGACAAGTGGGCTATCCTATCTCCCACATGTTTAATGTTTATTACATTACGGAGAGTTTACTAAGGACCACCGACCACACATGAGTAATTACACACCGCGAGGCGAGGCAGTAAGTAGGTACCCTATGTTTACTCCAAGAACTTTTTATTGGTGTTTAATATTGACTTTTTTATGTATAAAATACATATTGAAACTTGTCTAAAACAACTGCGTTCAAATCAACCAAACAGAGCAGACCTGATTTTCGGTTGCTTTGTACGTGAAAAACACGGATTAATATTTAAACACTGAAATAAGTAAAATCGCGGATCGGCGATGTCTCGATGCCAGGCCCCGGGGAGCGAACGGCCCGCGAGCCGGAGGGTTCGGTCCACGCGGAAATGAAAAATAAACACGTCCGGTCGACGCGCCGGCGCGATGAAGAGCCGCGACTGCCCGCTCACCAAGTCACCACCAGCTACGAAACGCGTGTAGCGCACATGTTGACTTAGCTACTATTAAATTACTCATTTCAATTTGAACTGCAATAAGGTATTTTCTCAGCGTGAATGTAATAATATATGTAGGTACCTATCAGTAGACATACTTACCTGTCGGCCAAGCCGGAATTTGGCCTATATAACTATGATGTAGGATGTTGGATAAGGTGCTAAACGCCCTCAAACTTGGCCGTAATAGGAATCAAGGACGCCAAGTCGCGCTAATGGAATAATTCAGAAATCACTAACAAAAAATGGCGGTTTTTTACAGTTTACTCATTAATTTGAACATTCATTATCTATTGGCGCTCTTTCACGAAATACGTAGATATGTACTTAACTACTTACATGCCTACCTTGTGATGACACAATACTTGTGAAGTTCAAAGTAACATACGGATGATTCTGGATCCTTACAATAATTAAAAAAATCGAAAAAAATCAAACACCGCTTCGTTTATAAATTTTATAGTTAATATAGAATAAATTGTGTAGAAATATATTCTCCATAATGTCAATATCCAGGGACGAAAAGGGGACTACGTTTGAACGTAGTTACGTAGAAGCGGTCGTCCACTACCATATCTATCAATAGCGATTCAGTACCCGCGCGAGCTACGCGCTACGAGCGGCTCTCAGCTCTGAACTTTATCTTGATATATTATCTATACAGTATTTAAGCTACCTACTAGGCCGTTTGTGCACTTTATAACTTACCAGTCGAAATTGCCCCGCTGCACCTTAAACAGATTATGACATCCATACTGTTGATTTCTTTCAGTCTACTTTGCATTTGTCTTGACTGGTTTGGTTTATAGTTGGCTATAGGATAGATTATTGTCACAAATGTAGGCGCGAAGGGTTGTCCTCTCAAAAACAATTGAATTACGCGCCTTCTTATACTGACAAAGTGGGTTTGCCAGAGTATACTTTTTATATTATGCGTTGCGTAAAATAAAAAGGATTATATGTACAAGAATTTTTTTGAGTATTAGGTAGGTAGGTAAATTGAAATCTCTTATACCTACCTAATTTGTAAACACGAGTACTTACTAAGTTATAGATCCTTAAATTCCTTAATTTGACACATATTGATCGTGGCAATCATTCAAGCTCTTATCGGGCCGTGTCTCCGCGTCAAATTCAATTAATTATTAGCAACAAGCAATTGATTACGAGCGCTAACCGAAGTAGGATTAATTGTATAACACGACAATACGAACTCGATCTTATCAATAGTTAAATACGAGTATAGTAAGAAGCTTATGTTAATGTGGGCTGTGATTGATAATTTCATTACTGTAAAATAATAATTTTTGGTCGGTTGGTGACCAGATGGTGATTGCATGTAAAACGAGGCGCTGTCCAGTGTTTTGTAAAACAACTTTCTCCACTTTTAACATATATTGTAAATGTTATGTTAATGTGTTTTTCTCAGACTAAAAATTAATATTATTAGTAAAATTAATTAACGAAACAATCTCAATCAAGTATCATAAATTATCATCGCACCAACTAAATGTTCCAATAAGATTGGCAGCCTCATAAATACAATACCACTTATCTATCGCCACAATAGTTTGTTATAACAAGTCGCCATCCTCCCACAAAAATATTGCCCAACTAGAGCCATAACGAGCCCGTTAGTTGCCAACTTGCCAACTATTTTGCCCACACTTTGCCCGTCATAATAGCCTAAGTTTGCGGCGACGGGACAATCTGCCCGCTTACGTGTGATCGCCTTTTTTGTCATTTGTACAATGGCGGTTTTGTAAGTTTCCAAAGGAACTTTTTTTGTGAAAAGATTTACTGTACCTTGCACGTTGACGTCTGCACTTTCGCATTTGACTTTTATGAGCCATTTTTTAATCTTCGGGTTAAATCTCCCATACAAAATGGCTTACCTATTTTTTATACCTCCCATACAAAAATTTCCCTAAAAAAATTATTTGTAAGTAGTTTTTATTTTACCGTTCTGTCGCCATGCATGATTTATGTATGCCAAATTGCAGCTTTCTAGCACTTACGATCACGGAGCAAAGCCGGACAGACAGACGGACATGGCGAAACTATAAGGGTTCCTAGTGGACTACGGAACCCTAAAAAAGAAAGGGGTCCGACAATTCTATGAGGATTGAGGACACAGCTGCGGGCACAGCCGATATACCTAAATACCTAAGCTTATGTATGTAATGTACATTTAACCTAAGACAATTATTGTACCCTTTTTCTGCAAATAAAATTATTTCTATTTCTATGATAAACTTTTATAAAATTACAGGTGATGTTCGAAAAATTTAATGCCATAGCTATGGGGTGGCCCAAAAATATGTTGATAATAAAATTTAGGATTTTAACTTGTCTTTTACAAAATGTCAATAAAAGTTAAACCCGCAATAATTTAATTTAAAAAAACCGGCCAAGTGTCGCACTCGCGTATAAGGGTTCCGTACATTACGCAATTTAAACAATGTATTTTTTATGTGAAACGTGAGTGAAATGTCTTTAAAAAACCCGTAGGGGTCGGATCAAAAACTAAGTAATTAAGCCCGACTCACGCTTGATTGCACATTTCTAATAGGTTTTCCTGTAATCCATAGGTAAAGATCTATTTTGTGTATTTTTCAAAATTTTAGACCCAGTAGTTTCGGAGATAAAGGGGGGGGGGGTGGTCGTTTTTGCCTTTTTTCTTAAATAACTTCTAAATTGTTTATTCTAAAATTATAAAAAAAATATGTTTGAGATTCTCTTTCATTCGATATGTAACACGATATAGTTTGAAAAACTTTATGTTTCAATTTTCACATATACCCCCCAAAAGTGGCCCCCATGTTTAAAGTTCAAATGAACGTAAATAAATATTTACGTTACATATTCGTCTTTGGGTCATAAACTTACATACGTATACCAAATTTCAACTTAATTGGTCCAGTAGTTTCGGAGAAAATAGGCTGTGACAGACGGACAGACAGACGCACGAGTGATCCTATAAGGGTTCCGTTTTTTCCTTGTGAGGTACGGAATCCTAAAACTCATTATCTTTAAATAGTTATTCTCCTTCAGCTTTGATACGCCCACCCAACGTTTGATAAACTTGGGTAGCAACAATATGGCGTAGTAAAAAATATTGCAACCCATTTTTGGGCCACATATAGGTGGATAAAAAGAACACTCTTCTATAATATTTTTATGTTGTCGTTAGCAATTAAATATCAATAACAATAATTAAAACTAATAATAAACTAAACGTCTAATATGCGCCTCCACCCTGCATCGTACCCGGCTCAAAAGTTCCCATGATGCCTGCAGCATTCCCTCGCTGCACTGCAATTGAGATCTGTTGAACCAGGTACGATCCAGAGCGGGGGTCGCAGCCCCTCTCCCGTAGACGCCTCCCCAGTTTACCAATCAGACGCCGAGCCTCAGAGCCCCAGGGCCCCGCGGTTTCTATTGCCACCGGCACGAAGTCATAGCTTGATTCCAGGGCCGAGTATTTGGTGTGCTTTAGCTTGGCGGGGATTCCGCCGCCGAGCCAGCACACCGTGAGGTTTGCCTTAGGTGGGACGCGGCAAAGGTGCTTAAACAAGTCGCGTCCCACAAGAGACAACGCGGAGGGGGCGTTGCCATGGAATCAAGGTCAGTCCGTCAAATATCTATTATAATTATCAAACGCAACGTCAAAATCGGTTAGAAAATAGTTTCTGATATTTACAAGTACCTACACCTAATGTAAACCCAAACAATCCAATCCAATGTTGTAATAACAAACAATAATTTCAGTTGTAGGTACCTAAGATATCTGTTATGTTAGTTTTGAAAGTTAAACACCGTTCCCGTATTGAAGAAATAATAATATTACCACTTAGTTAAACAACTAATTTATACTTTTGTATTAAGGCTAGGTACTGTTAAGGTGCTACAATATAATATTAATATTACGTATTAACATTGCCCATAAATAAATAAATAAATAATCGCATGTTATTTCGGTGTTGAAAGATTATATTATTGTGTAACAAATATACTACTCCCGGAAAGCATTAGGTAACGCGAGAAAAATGTAAGAAAAATACGTTTGGAAAAATCTTTTTCCCGTTACGCATGCTCTGATCCCGGCAAATGAGTAATTATTTCCTCATTAGCGTTCTAGTGTAGGTAACTGAAAATAAATTGCCAACGTTCGTTATTTTCTTGGGAAAATATACCTCAACTTTTCTCATAAACCCGATGAGGAAACGGGGAAATGGTGTTTTAAATACTTAACTGTTTTGATACTTTTTTATTTTCCGTAGTTTCTTTTGAGCTTGAAAATAGAGCTCATGACGTCAGAAGACAAAAATTAGACTTTTAACACACTATAGTACTTTCCCACTATGTCGTAACGACAGATAGTATTGCGTCGTGGCCTGTACATTTAAATGGAGTGTAGGTGTTCACATATAGAACGGTAATCGTCCTGTCGTGGCTTGTATATTTACTGACGACTATCTGTGGTTACGACATAACTAGTGGGAACGCAGCCTAAAGCTCTTTACACACCTTACTTAATTCAGTAACTGACGACAAGGACGCAGCAATACGTAGTGAAATGCACATGTCGTCAGTTACTGAATTAAGTAAGGTATGTCAGGCGTTTAAACATCACAATTTGATTTTCCGATTCAATATGTCTCACTTAAGTTCATTTAATATTTGTTTATTATTATGAACAGTCAGCAGCAGAAGTTGCTAAGCGGGCCAGGTGTTCAAAATGATCTTGACGCGACTTTTTTGTTATTATTATAAGAGAATGTTATTATTATAAGCTCTATTATAAGAGAAAAGGTAATTTTGAACACCTCGCCCGCTTAGCAACTTCTGCTGCTGACAATCAAACAGTTTTTTTGGCTCAGAACAAATATATGGTTAGGTAGCAATAGTTTACGCATTATTTAACACAAGAATTACATTGAAATATTACCTAATCATTTAATATTAATATATATTATATTATATTATTACACTGTTTTGTACCTAGGTACTCCGATTAAGTAGGTACAAGTACAAACTTACCTATTTTAAATAGTTCGATTCCTAAATAGGTAACAAATGAAAGTACCGATTGTGCCGAACATGAGGATCAACTTAACTTTGCCTTTGACAAACTGTTGTCCCTATACATCGACATATTTAGGTTGCGGTTAGTTTACCAACTGCATATCGGTTTATAATCGCAAAAAAAAAAATTAAGACTTTATTTCGGACATCAATGATCCATAAATGATTGGTTAGTTATAATTATAGTACTTATCACTATGTTAGTATTGACAACACAATTTATATTGAAGTATACATATACATTATTTACATTAAAAACATTATGCTCGGACTTTTTCCTTTACTTGTGCTACATACTCGTACCATTGCTTCTTGCCAAATATCATGATTCTAGGTCAATGGAAAATCGTCTATAGGTTTTGATTTCCTCGCGAGCGTCAAATTATGTGCCATAAACGGCCCTATCCTTAGAATGTGTTGGCTTAAAAGTTTGATTTTTTCACTGCTCCAAGGAGCAGTAGACCTGAGTAATTTAATCGAATTTAAACTGTTGTGAGACATACTAACATTAAATAATTCCACGGTTTCCACTCACTTGTTTTAGTCACTCGCGCGACATGTTTCATGTCTCATGTGTCTTGTTTGTCATGTCGCGCGAGTGACTAAAACAAGTGAGTCTAAACCGTGAAATTATTTAATCCGAGTAATTTATATTAAATTTAGCGTGAGATCACGCGTTCCTGAGAAAAAGGGTCTTGACAGACGAACGGACGGACAAGAGAGTGATCATAAAAGGCGACCGTTTTGCCGATTAAGCTACATAATCCTAAAGAGGTCTTTAAGCACTTGTTATCGATCCAAGTCATAACTAAAACACAATGGTTTCATTAATTACTAACAAATTCTACGGTGCTGTGCTGTGTACTGTGTAAATTGTTTCGCCGACCACAACAAGAAACGGAATGATACCTTCCACAACAAGACCTAATTAAGGCTAACAATGCACACAAAAACGTTACTTTTTGCCTCCATTCCGTCTGTGGCTGAATTTGCAGGCATTTTCATTATCTGACAGTGTACGGGAATAGGAATAAGTAAGTAAAACCAGTCCACAATGAGAAAATGAAAACTGCACCAAGGATTAGCGTTCTAATGGAAGGAAAATATGGAAAGGTCTTTGTAATATTTTATTTTGGGTAGGTGAGCTAGAGTACCATGGCAATATAATATGTACCTACAATTTTATAAAATTCATTTTTAACTAAAGTTAAATTGACCTAATAAGTCCCCTCCATAATATGACATTTACTTACTTAATTTACTGGCTCAGTGACCCAAAAAGCATACGATAGGTGTTGAGAGAGAGACGCTTTATAAGGTTTTGCGTTACTTCAAAGTCCCAGACAAATTAGTAAACATGATATTTGTCGCTGTCGCTACCAAAGTAAGCAGGATGAGGGTAAGAGCTTGTAGAGATCTAACAGCCGAATTTGAAGTTGTCACTGGCCTGAAACAAGGAGACGAGATGCCCTTTCGCCAATGCTGTTTTACTTGGCACTCGAATACATCGTCCGAAAATTGGACGGCAACATAAGATAACTAAACGCATAACGCGTATGCGTAACGGGTATGCTGATAACTTGGAGCTGTTGTGTTAAAACAAAATGGACCTGGAGGTCATGGCTAGCATCGTAGAGCAGGAAGGAGAGAGGATTGAACTTAGAATCAATCAACAGAAAATCTAATGAATATGAATATGACATTTACTAAGTTTCTACAATGTGTACCAGTGTAAATATGTTTTAAAATAATACATAAAAATGCGTTACAATATTTCTTTAAAAAAATGTGCTATTAATAATTATTATCTCTAGCTGACAGAATAGAATAATAACAACTAGCGTCAAGTACACCTACCACCATAACCAGTTTGGCACTGACATAAATGCTAGCGTGACCGTAACTTACTTTCTTACTTTCTATGCATCTCGCTAGTGCGAGCGAAATGTATAGAAAGAAAATTACGTAGACGTTAGCGTATATGACAGTGTTGACACTGTCAGTGACTCGTGGTACGGGTAAAGGTATCCATAATTTAAGGTACCTTGACACCAATCTGTGGAAATCTTTCAGTGACGGTAGAAACTGTTTTGTCACATGATTTAGTTATTTTTGTTGTTTAAACATCCTGAATAAATTTTATTCTAATCTACTCGTATTCTATTCTGTTATAAAATGTTGACCGACCCGGGCATATAGCTATAGTTAAGTATCTTAGCAATTTGTTCAAAACTACCCTTCCTTTACTCTGATGTTAAATATTTCTAGTATCTAAGGGTATCTTTTATTGGTAGTGACAATACGTTCTACATAAAACTCGCCACAAATTTCATAAGTTCTGATGTGAAATAAGTAAATTTTTCAGGAGAGCCAAAACAACATTGACAGGTTTATTTGCCAATATGTCATGAACTTATGTGAGCTATCTGGACCATTCTTTTATTAAATTTAGCAATGTACCTTTTTTGGGAGAGTGAAAACTTTTTTATTTTTTATATAATCTCAAAATACGGTATATTTTATGCAAAATTTATCTAATGCAATTTTTTAATTTCTTCTTATTGAACAGTACAATAGAGGCATTAAGTCGTATGTTTACATGCTTACACTCTAATCTTCCAATATTTAAGGCATAATTAAGGTCTTAAGTTAAAATCTAAAACGTAATTTGGTTATTAAAATTATAGACCAAAAGTCGTATCTACTGATGCACACCTCACAATTTGTCTGCATTTTAGATGCAGAAGGTCTGAAGTTACTACCGCCATCTACAAAAACTAAACATTTGAGAGATAAAACTGTGGAAAAATTCGGATGTCAAATTAAGGCTTTATGCCTGACGGAAAAATTGAAAATCGTTAAATTCGATCTTATGCACTTTCTGTATCTCGGAAACTAAAAATGACAAAAATACCAACTCAACTTATAGGTAAGGAAATGCGTTGCATGTTACCGTCATGTTAAAATGTAATTTGGGTCGGATATTCACATCCGACTCCGACGTTATGAAATTCGAGGCAAGAAAAGCCCTCTCCACACAACCTAGCTACTTAGTAACTGAAAAGGCAATCTTTTCCCAGAATGCGCATCGAGTTCCATAACGAGATAGTGACTCATAATGCGCATTAAAATTAACTTTTCTATTTCCCTGCCCTCTTCAGTTCCTTGAATGCGAGGATTTAA
Source organism: Cydia strobilella (assembly GCF_947568885.1). Lineage (NCBI taxonomy): Eukaryota > Metazoa > Arthropoda > Insecta > Lepidoptera > Tortricidae > Cydia > Cydia strobilella. The sequence goes on along the minus strand of NC_086045.1, from coordinate 14,839,884 downwards.
GGATTTTAGCGGACTCAGAAGTAAGAGGATTGTGAAATATTTAAAACTTACTTATGGATTTCAAATAACTGCATTGCAATTGTACGTGTTACCGGAAAATTCGATTTTGGGGCAAACTAAATCCCACCAAAAACATTTTCATGTAAAATGTTGCTAAGACGAAACCATAAGGCTCGTACTGTCAAAAAGTTAAAGCTAAGCAGTGAGGTAGAAGTCACTCACAAACAAAATAAAAAAAGTTATACTGTAAAAACTTGCAGGTAATATATTATTGGCCAGTACTGTAGGTCTGTATGCAAACAAATCTGCTGACAAGAAATCTGTAACTTTCGGGGGGGTATCTAAAATACCTGTAAATCTGAAAACATTGCTTCCTGAAGTCCTAAAATCGTGAAATTTTGTGTGGTAATTAGAATGCTAATTAAAAAACAACAATAAAAAAAAAACAAGTACAGTTTTGAACCGGGTTCACGTAAACCATACAAGTAGCGCCCTCTATATTGCCACTGTTTCTTGTCGAAACTTTTCAAAACCTTACTTTTTTACCACTTTAAACACAAGGGACTAGTGGTTCTGTGAGCTGTAAAACCTCGCGAACATAGCTTAAAACTAAATAAGTGTAGCTTGTTAGAATAAATCATAAAACTGTTGAACAAAAAATCCTTTTATCGAACCTGATTAGCAGTTAGATTGTCTGAATGCGAATTGTCTGTAGGTACTAAAATTTTGTGTTTGAACACTACAGAAGCGTCTCTCTTGAACGCTTCTGACCTTAATATCTTCGCGGAGCTCTACCTTCGGTCAAATCCGTCCGCCATGAAGATACTTGGAGACGTTGTGGGCAGCGCGCACCTGTCATACGCTCCGGGCATTCGTCCTTCCGTAGCCAAAATGGCAAAAACGGAACCTTTACAGTTTTGTTTTGTCCGTCTGTAAATCCGGTCGTCCGTCTATTATCTGCCCGTATTTGGCAGTCATTTTGGAATATATGTGTATTTTGTGAGCAGAATATGATCAGTTGTTTTATAAACTACATACTCGTATGCTCATGTATTTATTATTATTATTGGGATGAGTGCCACGTCGACCAAGCAGTCATCTATTGTGACGGCCCTTTAAAGTTCATTACTAATGCCCGTCGAATCCATTATTCCATAATAATATTGAATTATTATACAGATCAAATTGAATACTAAGAATTTCACAAAAATATCGTCAAACATGAAAAATTGTATAAACAATACTAGTCTAGAATGTGACTAGAATAAAATCTAAATATCAAAAAACACCTACTTCTTTACGCGCTGATCTACAATGACTCCGTCATTTTGTAAATTTTCCTAAAACTGAATAGACAAAACACAAGAGAACACTAAATTCACAAAAATCGGTTGAGTATTGCAACCTGTAGAGGAGAACAAAGCATGTTTGCCCAAGTTGAATCGGAGACCTTCGCTTGGGTCGTTTAAAAAAACCAGATTATGTTAATAATGCTTAAATTTTTTTAGAAACCTTCAATTTATAATAGGTATATAAAATTCCTGACTTATAATTTAGGCCCTTCAGAAATGGAGCTTTACAATAGCAATACGTAACTTTTATTAAAGCCTAATGTTAAAATGTTTTAAAATTATGCATAATATATGAACCTGTCTTATCGTAGGTTCTTTAAATGAATATGTCATTTCTCTAGCTGGTATAACAGCTCTTACAAAAATGAATGAAATAACACCAAAAACATTTCATGTAAAGTGTTGCCAGGACTAGGCGCATAAAGCTTTTACACTAAAAAGTTATCAGATCCCGTAGTAGGTACCAAGACTTTTCCTCTGTAAGTCCTAACTTTATAAGCTCTAACTGTATAAAGCCAAACACACACAGAACACACATAGAAAACAAATATTTGTGTTAAACACACAAAAAAAATTCCTATTACCAGGACTTGAACCCGAACTTCCACCTTCGTACGCAGAGTCACTACCGACTAGGCTAGGACTCTTTTTCTGTAAAATGAATATATAATTTTATGTCGGATAAATAAGCATCTGGGTTCAAACAAATCCAAACCACACACTTGAACTTAATTAGCTAAGACAGCAAAGGTCTCGCTTTTTTATTTTTTTGAGACGTGTGTTCGTAATGAAATTCGCATATCTGCCGAGCACGACCTGTCAGATACAAGCCGCCGGTCGAACCGGTAGGCAGATTAATCCTATGCAATTTTATCTAGTCACTACGGCTGTGACTCAGTGATCCCGAGTTTTTAACGAACTTTTAAAATAGGAGTAGATATTAGATATAGTGATGATGATGCTCTCCTGACTTATTTCGGCCACAGCGGCTGTGTGCTCTGCATGGGTAGGTAATTTTTAATTCGCGTTATAAGTGAGTAGTTGATCCACTCTCCGGTGCGCCCTTAGTTGGCTCACGTACCCTATCTTCTTGCTAAATACTCGAGCGCATTATGGACACGTCAGCGCACCACCGACATAGGCTATTAATCAATAAATATATTTTCCTATATTGGTGACTAAGAACTACGTAACTATTCCAGTTATTATCAAAATCCAATAAATAAAATTTGGAAATTGAATTTGGAAGTTTGAACCCCCGGAAATCTATTTCGGCAAAGAGAACGTACAATCGGGGACATTCCCGGTGAACCACTTCAGAACTTCTTTGTCTATGATTTCGGTTACGATTAGACTAGCTTTTTTAAGTTTTTAACACATTCGCCACTGAGATACGGTCGTAATGCTGCGTGGTAGCCGATAACCTAGGTTCGTTGACGTTGACGTTCGGATGGCAACTATAGCTGCATTACTGTGGCGACATTACTGCTACAATCTTGCGCGGGTTTTGTATCTGTAAATTTTCTTAAACGTCAAATTGCGGCAATAATGTGGCGACGAAAATCACTTTTTTTATCAAGGAATTTTAATGCCGGATTTCTGGGGACTCCAGAGAATGATATGACTTATGGCATATTCAATCAATCAATTTATTTATTCTATTAAGATAACATTGGTCTCAAAATAAATTGAGGTGGCTAACATATTATGTCCACTTCACGATCTGTAAATGTGACAATTTATATACTGGCATGTAACTAAAATGTAAGTATGATACTCGTATTTGTAAATAAACTAAAATTCCTACGAGCCAGATACTTTTAAAGTTATTTCTGCTGCCATTGTGGAGGAACTTAATTGGCTGGGCACAGGATAAAGGCATCGCCCGTTGTCCTTTTGTATGACGTGACCTAGTAAAGGGTTTGGTCCTACTGATTGAAATATAAGATAGTTATGTTTTTAGAACTGCCTCACTGTGAAGGACCAATTGAATGTATAACGCTATCAGAAATAGGGAATGTCTTACGCAAAATGAAGTACCATAAATCTATCGGTCCGGATAATGTGCCCGCTGATATTTGGAAACTATTAGGGGAAGAAGCACTACCCTGGCTCACAGACCTCATGAACAAAATATTAATACAGCGCCAAATACCATCCTCCTGGAGAAGGAGCTACCTATGCCCTATATTCAAAAATAAAGGTGACATCGCAGACTGCAATAATTACAGAGGGATAAAACTAATGTCGCACACCCTCAAGCTATGGGAAAGAGTCCTTGGGGCAAGGTTAGCAGCCATAACAGAAACAACTGAAAACCAGTTTGGCTTTAAAGCAGGGAGATCTACAACGGAGGCCATACAGACCATCAGGATACTTATGGAAAAATATAAAATAAATAAGGAGAATCTGTATATGATCTTCATTGACCTGGAAAAGGCGTTCGGTCGGGTCCCAAGAAACCTGGTGTGGCAGTCACTGCGGGCCCAAAAAGTACCTGAGGTCTATGTTAATATTATACAAGACATGTATCGTGACATCAGCACACAAATCCGTAGCCCCGCAGGTGTAAGCGATCCATTCCTGGTCAAAGTTGGAGTACATCAGGGATCAGCTTTAAGCCCTATGTTATTCAATTTAACAATGGACTACATAACGCAGGAAGTCCAAAGGGAGATACCATGGAATATGTTGTATGCTGACGACATCGTGCTCGTAGAGAAAAGTGCCTCAGAACTTCAAAGAAGTCTCGATCAGTGGATGTCGAAAATTGAAAGACACGGCCTGCGTGTCAGCCGCACGAAGACAGAATTCATGGAATGCGACTTCGGAGGATCTGAGCAAATCGGGGGTGACATCACTATTGACGGCAACAACCTACCTAAAGTGTCCCGTTTTAAGTACCTTGGCTCTGTGCTGACGGCCGACGCACGCATAGACGAAGATGTGAGTCACAGAGTTAATACGGGATGGTTAAAATGGAGATCGTTGACTGGGGTACTTTGCGACGCCAAAATGCCTATCAAAACCAAAGGCAAAATATTTAAGACGGTCGTTAGACCAGCTATGCTGTATGGCTCTGAATGTTGGGCCGCCTTGAAGAAACATGAGCAACAACTTCATACAGCGGAGATGAAAATGCTTCGTTGGGCAGGTGGCGTAACGCGCTTAGATAAAGTGCGGAACGAGTACGTACGAGGATCCTTCAAGGTGGCACCTGTAACCGAAAAACTTAGAGAGGGCAGACTCCGATGGTACGGTCATGTGATGAGACGGGACGACAACTATTCCGTAAAAACCGTGCTTAATATCACCACCAAGCAAAGAGCATCGGGTAGACCTCCGGCTTCCTGGTGGTCCACTGTCAAAAGAGACCTGAAGACGCAAAACATCCCACCACTGACAACACGGGACAGATTGTCCTGGCGCAGATGCACAAGAAGGCCCGACCCCAAATGAAGTTGGGAAAAGGGCAGGATGATGATGATGATGATACGCATATAAGCATAATACCTATGTATTTACCACTTGTCTCAGGTGGTTCGTAAAGAAGCTGCGCGGTGACTTTCTTGTAGGAAGCAGCTAAGTTTGGAACCAAAACTAGTTTATATATATATTTTGACTTATTTAACATTATTATATAATACAAATAAGCGTCATGCAGCCAAGTCTTCAACCAGTCTTTAGCTGACCATAATAACTTCTTACCAATCGCAGTTAAACCTTATTACTTCTTGCCATGTTAGAATTGGATCATTCCAAGGATAAACAGAAACTTATAACTAATACATTTTAGACTTTAAAAAACATTCGCTAAAAATAGTACGATAGTATTAGCATCAAACTAAGCGACTTATTCATTGATTCAATGTCCGGTTCAATCACAAAGTCAAGTCGTCCCTGCCCACGGCCCAAACTGAGTTGTTCCAAAGAGTAAAGAAAAACAAGGGTTCGGAATCGTCTCATTGGAACCCAAAACACGCGCCCGCTTTGTAAAGAAAACATCGTTGCCCTTTGATATAAGGAACAGCTTTTTTTAATGCATATCTTGAACAGAATTATTGATAACTAACCCTACTTCGTATAATAGATTTACCCTTTGGCTTTTTACCTCTTGAATGTATGATTTTCTTGTTAAAAGGATTTATTTTGATGAGAATGTTGTTTTGTTGATGGTTATTGATGACTTTTACCGACTTATGTTCTTATAAATTTAATTATCCCTTTAGTATCTAAATTACACGCCAATTCGAGTTCAGGTTTTTACATTTTTGGTTGAAGAAATGTAACTTTTGACGCTGACAGATCAGTATCGTATTGGAATTACATCTAATAACTAAAACTCGAATGGGCCCGTCTTATTATAAATAGTATTATTACATCTATAATAATATTATATAACTATTGCGTCTTGGGTCGTTTTTGATTGTAGCATTATTTTCAATCATAATCAATCAAATCATTTATTTTCAGGCAACTAAGGCCCAAAGATACATACATACCTATATGTTACTTTCAATTAATTTTTGTTTTGCTTTATTAGTGCAATATAAGTTTAGACTGCAACACGCAAAGCGCTTTTCGATATTTTAAGGCATCGGCACTAGCATCACAAATATTTTTACCGTGAAAACCTGTTTTTAGTAAAAACTCGTTTTCCCGAGTAAAAACTAGTATTCCGTATCGCATAATCTTTTATCAGAAACATAACCTACAAGCGCAGTTTATTTAAATTAGCCCGCTCAGTCAGCTTTCACTGCCAACGCGAGCTACGCTCTACGTTCGTAGCCGATATCACGGGAAAACAAATTTGTAGCGAAAAGCCCCTACGAAAACAGAACCCACCTAGCGCTTCGATGACAGTGAATATACTCGTATGTTAAAATTACCTACATGGCGCTACCTATCTAGAAAAAAGAAACTGCATTTCATAAAACCCTCTATAATGCGATCTGTCGGAATGTGAAAAATTTAACTCGGAAACTTCAGCCGTTTTTCAGAGCATCGAGCTCCGTACTTCTTCGTTTCGATTTCCGAATTTCTTGTCCTTCATTCATTAGCAAGTTCAATCAGAGGGCCCGCAGCTTGTGGTTATTTATTACCTTACATCGGCCCACACAATTACGGGAGAAGGAAAAACTTTCCCTATTACTGGCCCTCCCGAGTTCCATACAAAAAAGAAATGCAACCGATGTATAGGTGTAATGGATTCCAAGTTTCAGATCCGATTCCGTTCTGATATGGATTGTGTTAGCTAAGTGGACAAGTATGAAAATATCATTTACGGCAATGGATATCATGATACATTATTATAAGTCTATCCATTATTATTATATTACAACAACCTTTTTCATAATACCCTCTTTTGTTTTGCTTAAGTTATTAAATCTATGCAATTGCTTATTATCTCTGCAACTATACAATATTACTTAATTTTCTATAGTTGCGCACTATAAATAAATATTTAGTATACGTGTCTTCGGGCTTAACCAAAATGGAAATTAATATGATAAACAGTAGATTGTTAACCAAGGGATGAAATGGTGCCTTTCACCCGAGTTAAACACTACTTCTTATTTCGAATACGAGGAAAGTAAAATACATGTGCATTAAAAAAAACACGGCTATGTATAAACTTCAGTAGTATTTCTTGAGGGTACTTTCAATTAACAATTTAATAAATTTAAAAATGTTATTTATGGAATGGGGAGTTAATTATCAAAATGGAAATTGTACGACAAATCCATTTAAAAACAAAGTTTTAATGAGTGCTATCGTTTTTTTACGCCACTGTAGATGTAGGTCCAGAAAAACAGATCTCAAAATTCTTCTATGCTTATTTTTATAAAATCAATACGTTCTAATATAAACAAAGGTATTTTAACGTCTAAATGTGCCATTTTTTCAACCTGTTTAATTTTGCATATATTTTAGTTGGCACTTTTTTTCAAACACTAACATTTATTGAGTTATATCTATTGTTTACCATGATAAATCAAAGATAGACAAAGATTTACCAGAATTATGAATAACGAGTGAAAATTCCCGATAATAAAATTAATTAATTAAAAAATTAAAAACACGACTGCTGAATTTTAAGCGAACTGAAAAGCTAAAAATAATTTTGATTTTAGTTATAGTTACATAACTTTATTCCATCTTTTCTGTGGGAAATATACCTATTCACGGTTTGGGACATTTCACATCTATATCTTTACATTGGTACAGCTTTTAAGAGGTATTAGTAGTTTTGAATGTTTGAGGCTCAGGAAAGACTCGTAAGTCTCATAATTTAAATTTTTACTTTAAAAGATTTTCATTAAATTATCTTTGACGCGACTTTGGTACGTCCCACGCATGGCCTTCGGCAAAATAGCAGGTTACTAGAGTTAGACAAACTAGACAAAGATAAGTCTGCAGCGATTGAGATTGTCCAGACTGTGCAAGTAAATTTTTAAATGGGAAATTTCTATGAAATTATGACGTAAGTATAATTAACACTTTCACAAGCCAGAAGCTCAGCGTAGTGCCGAAGGCCCAAAACGTCCTAGAGAGACGCGCTTCTATGAAAAGCCTAAGGCCAAGCTGCGGGAGGTTAGTGCTGAAACACAAAACCATTGTACAAGTATCGAATTGCGTAGGACGAAAGCCGAGCTCCGCGTAGGGCGGCAGGGCCGGGGCATACGCACTTCCTGCAATATCTTCAAATATTATAACTATGCAAAGGCCGAAGGCCGAGCTGCACGAGTCCCGCAGCTCGGTCTTTAAGCGCGCCTTCGTTATTAAGATACTAGGGGAAATTGCAGGAAGCGCGTACCTGTTGGACACTCCGGGCCTTCGGCCCTAGCTAGGTGCAGCGTGGCCTACGGCCCTCGCATTTAGACACTTGTAACATTTGTCATGTGTTTGAATACTAAAAGCGCGCTACTCTCGAACTCGAACGCTTCGGGCCTGCGGCCTTCGCATAGATACTTGTACTATTGTTCTATGTCTGAATACTAGAGAAAGGCGCGTCTTTATCGGACTCTTTGGGCCTTCGGCTATGTGCGTAGCACTTGACGGTACTTGTCGGACGCACCCGGCCTTCGGCACTTTTACTATTGTTGTGTTTGAGCACTACACCTTGCTCTTCGGCCTTTGCAATTAAGATACTAGGGGGAAGTTGCGGAAAACGCGCACTCCAGGCCTCCGGCCCTACGCGGAATTCAGACTTCGGCCTTTGAATTTAGACATTTATACCTACTATCGTTCTGTGTCTGAACACCAAATTATTAAAGGCGCTCCTCTCTCAGACGCTTTGGGCCTTCTTTTATTTAGTCCTTAGATTAATACATACAGTCGACTTTATGTCGCGAGCTTTCTACAATACATTATTAAATCAACGTACACATAGTATAAACTTTGTGACTTAAACACTTTTCACAATCATGAAAATTCGTTTAGTAGGTACAGTCGCCATCAGATATATCAGAGCGGCCAAGGTGCTCAAAAATATCTGAACACGCACTCTAACGCCTTGACAATAGAGCTGTGTTCAGATATTTGTGAGCGCCTTGGCCGCTCCGATATATCTGATGGCGACTGTACTAAAGCTAATAAGAAATGGAGTTAGTAGGTACCTATGCACGAGTTCAAACAAAACCTGTTTTTTTTTTCTTTTACAACCGCGTTAAATCAGTAGGCTAATAGGTACATAAGCAATACGAATATCATTGCTTAAATCGAAGTTCACATAAATTTTAGATTTTAAATATTTCAATAGCGCGATTTTAAAATGTTTGTCTTTAGTTTCAAAATTTACACTATACCATATTATTTTTTTGTATATATTTTTCTGATCAGCAGTAAAATTCTTTTATTTGAGATGTCACTAAATAAGATAGAAGGATTTATTTTTCTTAGCATATTTTGTAAATCCTTATTCTACCAAAGGAAGAATCAAACGCATATGTTGCATATATATTTTGAATCGTCTTTCAAAGCTCTAATCTAAAGTCTTTTGATACCCCACTCGATAAGTTTGCAAGATTTTTTTTTCCAACTGTCGCGCATTATTGTGTATTACGTCCGCCATATTGATTTTATTATGACGCCACATAGCCCATGTCACCCGGGATGACGTAAGGATTCTAATGATATATCACACATCTACATCGGTTAAGGCATTTAGAAGTTATGGTGGAATAATGAAACTCACATACATATATACATACAAACATGAACGCTGAAAACATTACACTCTTTTCTTTGGGCAGTCGTGTAAAAAAGCTTGAAACTCCCAAAACTTCTATGCATTTGACATTTTGAGACCTCCATCTACACTAGCGCCCCTAGCGGCAAAATTAAACGCCCTCATTGCTTATGGTAAAACAGTGCTCTAGAGCAGAAACGGTGATTTTTTGGACTACTCGACATTCTGAAAAAGCTATTCTGAATTATCCGAACACCGTAATTACCTTTGTTAGTTTTAAATAAATAAAAAAAAAACTAAACTACATGAGGTATATAAAAAATTAGGTATGAGCCGGTATTTCTGCTCATATAAAATTTAAGGGATTTTGTTACGATTTTTTACCAATTTCAATTGTTTTGTATGATGTATCTAGGATACATACTACACTAAGTATAAATATATATTGTATATGTGTAGGTATAATAAAACAAAATTTGTTTTTTGATCGATATCTGTTTGTATGTAAACAGACCTATTAATAAACAGCTATTACTAGTATTGCCATAAAACTGTTAAAAATTATTCCTATCGAACCAATATGCATTAACTATCTATCCATCAATGCACAACACAAAGTTTTCATTCGCCACTTTTTAATAAATTTCCGTTTTCCTTGTCTTCGTATTGTCGGCGCACCTGCGAACTGAATTACGAGGTACGTGCTCAGCGCGTGTCCGATAGCTTTAAATTCCCTGTGAATTGACTTAAGTGCTATGTAGCTTATATACAAATTGCAACGTTTTACTCAGGGAAAGCTGTACGAAAGCCCAGCCTTCCTAATTCTTGGGCATACTCCTGCTCCTTAAGGAGACATTGGCGCCCAATGATTTAAATCCGGCGCTGTTTATTTGAACAAATTGTAGGACCGTAGGTATAACGGTTTCCGAATTAACACGGGGCTGTTGTTTGGGTCACTTTATCACTGAGGTCCTTGTGTACATGATCGCAAAATTACCTACTATGTATAGGATAAATACAAAGTTTTTGCGTTCTTTCTACGGGTAGCTAAGTTGCGTAGCGTAGCCCTATTTTTAGTTAATAGTATCTAAATATTTTCGTGAATACAATAGTGGTTTGTTATTACGTACTTAAGTTTTGATTTACTATATTAATGTATTTATTCACATACAGAATTACAGCTAGTCACCCATGCGCTGTACAAAAATATTTTATTACGTTTTTATCCAATAAACACGTTCCACGACACGAAATTTATGCACACATCTGACCACCGCAATTTTTTGGGATAGTTTTTAAATAAAAAATATTCGAGTTTGAAAACGTAAAATTGTAACATTATTTATTTATTTTATTTATTTAAACTTTATTGCACGATATAAAATTGTACAAAAGGCGGACTTAATGCCTTAAGGCATTCTCTATTAGTCAACCATTGGGTCAAATAGAAACGTGTAGTTAGTGCAGGATTGTAGAAAGCGAGAGGCAATATGAAAAACAAATCAAATTATTCTAAACAATATATATTTTATTTATACACTTACACATATAAGAATAATAGCAATATATACCTACATATATACAAACATGCATACATACATACATATATAAATAAATATTGTATTATGTACCCAAGTATACAAGTAACATGCGGATCATTTATTTTTAAACAAGTTAGAGAGGTGCTTACGTAACTTTCTTTTGAAAGAAAATTTGCTCTGTGCTTGCCTTGAAGGAAAAGGGAGATCGTTCCAAAGACGAATTGCCTGAAGGGCGAAAGAGATGGAAAAAAAGCCAGTGCGGTGATGAGGAATGGTCAGTTTCAGACTTCGAGATGTACGCAACTCGCAACCGGGACGTGGTGCTACAAAATTGAATTTAGATTTAAGGAGCGCCTGGATCAAATAATATAGAGTACAGGGTGCAGAGAATTCTTAGTGGCGCTCACGGATGGGAAGCCAGTTCAGTTTGCCGCGGAAGGCCGATACGTGATCGTATTTACGAAGTCCATATATGAACCTAATGCAACTATTCAGTAGTCTGTCTAGTTTGTTGAGTAACTCCAATATTAGAGTAACACACATCTGCATAATCAATCACGGGCAACACCAATGCCTGAATAATAAGAGTTTTTGTGCTAACTGGGAGAGAGTTCTTGAACTGAGTTATGAGGCTGGTAACCCCTTTTCACTATTAGGTAGGTATATACTGCCGCCTTAAGGAAAAAACCATAAGTGTCAATTTTTGCGAAATTGAGTTATTGACACCCTCGAAATCAAGAAGATAAATTTGATTTTTCTATCTAGCAGTTATTTTTTTATCTCTAACAGGTCAAGATTTAGACAAGCATAACTACACGCCATTTTGGTAAAGTTATTTCCTTTTTGAGAAAGAAAAAGCATAAGTATATATTATATATATACTATATATTATATATAGACAGAAAAGTACTAAAGTGACGACTTGTGTTTTTTTTTCTTCTGTGTTGAACTTAAGCCCAACACCCATTTCATAAGAAGAAAAACCATATTTTAGTATTACATAAAATTTCTATGTAAAAAACCCTTAAGTTGACAAAAATGTTCATTCTTGTTAGTAAAAAAATATTATTAGTCATAACTCTTGGAACCTGATAAAACATAAGTTGCACGTTATGTTTTTTCTATCTCGTATGACTCTCACTTATAATTTTTCTGCTTAGTGTCGGTTTCAAAAACAGTGAACTAATGTATAGTGCTTTTCTCAAACATGCACAGAAATAAATTAAAGAAAGTCCAACAAATCAAAGTTTTACTTTAGTAGATCGGTAAGGCGCCATTCATTTATTACGTAAGACGATTTTTGCCACGTTTTGACCTCCTCCCTTCCCTGTGTAAGAAAAAATAAGAATAGGCTGACTCCCTCCCCCTATATTACGTATGAATCTAAAGGAAAAAATGAATACACGTTTGGTTTGTTTTAAAGCTTATTTTTCAAAAAAATATTTTTTGGAACGTTTATTTGTATCTATTACAAAGGTACTGGAGCATGTTTAAGCTAACTATGCACCGTGTTTGATAGCATAGTGTGGAAGTATTATTTGAAACGTCATAATTTCACAGAAAAAAAGGACGCATTTTTGTAATAACGTAACGTGCAGGTAACGTAAGAACTATGAAAACCTCTCCCTCCCCTTTGTAAGAAAAAATAAGATATGTTCGACCCCCCTACCCCCCTAAATAGTCTCACGTAATAAATGGTTCGCGCCTAATTGGTCCAAAAGTCTTCTAGAAATCGATTTTGGCACAAGTTATCTCGGATGTGGGTATATATATGGTATAAATGGATTCAGTATGATGTCCTGAATACAAATAATATATTAGTACGTACTAACTGTGACGTCAGAAAGTCGTTGGTACAAATATATATTTTTCTTTTAAACACCGTGTACAGTATTAAATGAAAGGGATTTGTGAGTAAATTACAAATATCTAACAAACACACTATAACATTTTCTCTATTTGGTTTAACACATTATTAGAAAACGTCTAAAAACAATTCAGTTGAATCTGAACTGTTCTTGACTGAATGGATTATTCCATAAAACATTCCAAGGGATCGAGCGAGTTATTTAATTTTGCATATGAACAAATTCCCCGCTATAATCCAAAGCAATGTAAGTAAATACTAAGTAATCCGCACGAAACTAAGTAACATATTTATAATACTCGTACAAGGGCCTAAGGCGTCGGTAAAATAGAATATTCACAGCGGCCGGGCCACCTGTACGGAAATGTTATTATCTCATTAGAGAAGCCCTTTCAGTTTCCTCAATTTGTTACGGACAAACGGAATTTTAATATCATTCGCGTAATATTGCGCTCTGTAAACATAAGAAATTTTAGGCCCTTGGTGGAAAGTCATAGTTGTTATTTCATAGACACTTAACAATGTATTTTACAAGTAAAAATAATGCAGGTAGATTATATTTAGCTGAGGATGGTTGGTATCATTACTTCTGGTACCTACTTAAATTATACGAGTCAGTCAATTAAAATATCTAGATCCTGGTGCATTGTTAGACGAAAAAACAAGATAAAACACCACAGTTTTGGCATATCTTAAAATGGTCTCGAAAAGCATGTAACATATGAACGGCGTCAGCAGGGCCCATGAGCGTTCGTTTCGCATAATGGTATGAAAACTGTTCGTAATTAAACTGGCAGCCTCGGGCGTTCAAACAGCGTGTGACGTCGCTGCGCTTCGCCAGAATGCTGCGACCTAAATATTTATTTACATTTCATTTGGGAGAATGGAGAATGTGGATACGAGCAGCATGAATATGTGGAAGGATGGATTTGGCCTACAGTGAATGCTGTGATATACTTTAGTGGATTTTAGATAAACAACATATTTATATTTATACCTACATTGTAGGCTTTTTGGCTTCTACGGACGGTACAATATTGAACAATTATTTTATATTTTATTTTGATGACATTTATTAAATATTGGAGCCAAGGTCTACAGTTCCCAGCCACATTAGTTTGAAACAGACAGAGAGAATCATATTGTGTTTGTCTTACGCTATAAGTTATAAAAGCTTATAGTACTAGCACCCGAAAATTTGATTTGCCGGACTATAGTTAAGAAATATACGAAATAAATAATAGTAGGATAGTGATAATGACAACAATTAAGGATGACTCACGTTAGACCGGGCCGTGACCGGGCCGGAGCCTCTGGCGCTTCATTTTCTATGGAAAGCATCACGTGATCACCTGTCATGTCATAGAAAAGTAAGCCCCGGAAGCTGCGGCCCGGTCACGGCCCGGTCTAACGTGAGTCATCCTTTAACCGCCTACAAATATATCATATCATCTGTTAAAACTAATGTGACGCGGGACTGACATAATTCGCATTGTTAAATGTTCACACCATTACTATTACTACTTATTGAAAGTCTTATTTGAAACAATATTTACCTTTTTCCTAAAAGGACATTGTTTCATGAAAAGACATGTTTTGTCATGACCTTTTACTATGCAATAGGTAATATTGTTTAACTGAGAGCATTTGAATAATAATATATCTAAGTGTCAGTATAACGAACTATAATAAATATCTTTGTCCACGTGTATCCTAATGTCCATAAATAAATAAAACAGTTTTGCTAAAATTGTACTAGTTTACCACATGGTATATTATATATTTATACCATATAAATATATAATAATAATAATATTTATACCGAGACAAATATTACGATAAAGTGATCCATTTCTTTCTGTAACAGAAATAAGTTTTTCTTAAGGTGATAGGCGACCGCAGCAGCGTTATTGTTGCTACCAATGCTACCTACGTTACTACTGCGGCGTTGACGAGGCCAATGTCACTGTCGATCTCCTTGATAAAATGAGTGACGAATCGTTCTAATCGCGGCAGTAATGTGGCCATAATATCAACACGCATCAACGCGGTGGTGTGGAGTCCGCATGAAAGTAAATATATACTTATGCTAGAGCAAGTCCAAAAGTCGTATCTTAGGGCATTATACAAAAAATACACACCTATTATCCGTACCCGTACCCTACTCTGATTCTGCAGGGACATCTAGGGTACGATTCGCTCCAGTTGCGGAGGTTGCTCTCTTTGGCGAAATTCACGATCGGTGTTATTAGAAACACAATAGATAGCGTAGCCCTTGTGGAGGCCTTCATGCGATTATTTGTGCCTAACCAGTAGATTCGCGCGTGGCGTCAGCGTCACCCGCTGCTAGTGGAGGGCACCGCGCGCACGCCAGCGCACGCACAGGCGCCGGTCGCGCGCGCGCACGCTCTGCTCAGCTCCGTGCTCGAGGCACACCCGGAGTGTGATTAGTTTGTGAGTGCAATCGGACGACTGATGATTGAGTGTAAGAGAGTGATAGAGCGAGAGATGCCTGTAAGATAGTATTATATAAGTATAATTAATATTCTTATGTAAGTATTTGTACCCAATGTATAAGTATTACTGTCTCCCAATTTGTGCCGCTGTGGCTCTAGCTGTTAAGGTACAATTGTCAACTTAAATAATAAACACTAATAAATGTATCGGGAACATTGACAGTGACGTCGCCCCGCGTTAACACTGCAATAGCAATGCTGCGATTGTATTATATTGTATTCTGTATCCATCAGAATGAAACCTTAACGGATTTATGTTAGAAACGCTGTTATAACTTATAACCGCATCCATGTAAGCAGCCTTGTTGAATATTCCTGAAAAGGTTGTCCTAGATTTAGAGATGGATGAAAGAGATTTTTTAAAATGGCAACTTGGAAACAACCATGCAGCAAATTGCAGAAAGTAATTCCAAACATAAGGAAATGATGTGTTGGTTACCTATCTTATGTTGGTGAAATATTAATGATGCATTATGTGTTGCCATGTAAGAACCTTCGAGTTAATTTGAATGGTTTCCTTTTTCATTTCATTACATTTAGTAATTTTGACCACGTTTCGTATGGTAACACTATATTTTTTTAAATTGAAAATATCCCAAAGCCTAAATCAATATTCTACTTATATATCCCGGGTTATAACATTTTAGCTTACACATACATACATTTCCGTATTTATCCTATAAGTTGAAGGTAATAAGTTTTTTAAAATTTTAATCAGGGAAATGGGATTTATGTGTAGTCTGTGCGGAAAGAGTCTTGGTATATTTGGGAACCAATACATTCTACGACTCTTCTTTCCGCACAGACTCTATTCGAAAATAATCGTGGTCGTTTCACCCTTGCAGATAAGCTTTCAAGTGGCTGGCTGGACAGATCGGAGATAACAAATGCAATTTAAGTCAGAACAGCTGGAAAAAAATACCTTTCTCCACTGTTTAGATGTTTCTCTAGTTAGATAGGTTGTTGAGATTAAGTCACGTTTAAGAACAAAGTTTATGAAGCTCTAGTTCAGTTTTAACTCTTTTTGTTTTAGAATACTTCGAAAGTTTTATATATTTCGTATGCCAGGTAGGAGTTATCGCTTTCATGCTGCTTAAGTATGTCGGAAATAGTCGGAATCGATACAACAATACATGTGTGTCAATATGGGTTTATGTAACATGAGATTTGAATGAAAAATTAAATTTTAAAATAGAAAAAAAATATAATAGAGCTCAAAAGATAAATCTACACAACGAAATTGTTACCCTCCTCCTTAAGTGGTTTATGAATTTTATGATAAACCTCAATTTATTCAAAACCAAAAACATATCAATGATCACACATTTACTGGTTATTTTTCGTTTTTGCACATTGTAATATTTCCGCCAATTTCTCCCCGGCGAATTTAACAAAACACAGTCGGAATCCTGAATAACCTCTTCCCAACACGTTGTCAGGCGACTGATTTCCTCGTAACGTGGGTGTGACGGTTCGCCTAGAGACATAAATGCTGCGAGTTTCATGTTTCGCATGCCAAATCGACAAATTGAGTCGCTTAGGAGTAGGTTGAATCGAAAGAAACTAGCTGTAATATAAATACCTCTACGAGTCGGATATACCTAGACGTATCACTTTGTGTATAGTCGTTGTTGGTCGTCAACCTGGTGTTTTTCGGTGAGCACTTTCTATACTGTTATTTGGAGATACTATACGAGTGCGCGTGGTTTATATGTATTTTGTTACTTCAGTGGAGGAGTACGTGACGGTAAAATAATAAATTTAACTAATATTTATTTTCAGTTCTAAAGAACAAGTCTAAATATAAATAAAAAATTATACTTACCTCCATAGTTTACCGTGCTATATGTAAAATAAGATGAAAGACAATTAAGTATAGTTCATTTCGCACAAATCATGTCACTGATATTTCGTGTCTGGATTGGTTACCTACGTGACAGGCTACGCTACGCCTAGTGTAGGAACCAGTACAACCTTAATTGTAAATGCATAAATGTACATAATTGTCCCTTAGTTTTAAGACCAGTTAATTTTTGTTTCTGCCTAAATCTTTGTGCACAATAAATGATTTTTACTTTACCTTACTTTACTTTTCATACCTACATATTTTGATAACGTTCAATAGTTATTAGGTACCTGATGTTCAATACATATTGAAGTACCTTTCAATAAAATGTACAAGCAGCATAACAGCCGAAGTTCCAAACTCAAATCAATTCTACCCACCCACTTAATGTTTGTCGTGCCCTGGGACAACTGAACATAACTCGGAAAATCTGAATTTCGAAATCGTGTTATGAATTTACAGCAGAACGAATGTTCAAAATTGTCAAGCACATTGTACGTAACGTAAATTTACGTTTCTCTGCTGCTGTGTTCTCGTTAAAATAGAGAAACTGTATGAGAGCAGCAGTAATGCCTGTCACGTCAGTTACGCGGCTGCCACGCGTGGAGACAAACGCACTGACTCCGCGGATAACATTGTGTGTCAAACATACAGTAGGCTAAGTATTTCTCAAATTGTGAACCGCATACCTATGTATGTTTTAATTTCGTTGTAAACAGGTTATAGAAAGCTCTATATGATACTTACTGTATATTCTACGATATCCAAATACCTTTTATGAGTAGGCACAGGTACGACTTATAATTTATAAAAAATTTATTATAAACTGAGCCATGGTAGGTACCTACTTATCTTTATGATTTTTCACGGAGGCATCAGCAGCGTTAATTATTTTTGTCTTTCACCCGTACTTAGGCCGTGTACTTTTGTTATGTACCTACTATGTATATATATAAGTATATTTTCGGTCTATTTCTGCTAATAGTAGATTAGTAGAATATTATAGGCTTGATGACAAATTTTCATAAATGGTATTAATCGATCAGATTTATTTCTAGGATTAAATGCCTATATGGGACCCACTGCATTAAAGCAATAAAAAAGTCGGAAATGATAATCAAAGTCCGACAGTCGTACTTCACTCGCGAAACGCTCCTAACAAAACTTAATTGCGTTATTGTCGGTGAAATATCGCGTTTATGTATTTAGTTGCTGTACAATCTTTTTTTGGATAAAATGTAAGGTATCGAATGGTGGCTTTCAGGTCCTGTATTTTAGTATCATTTCCATATATTATTTTAATATCCACATTATTGCGATAAATTGCTCATTTGCTATTTATTTTACTAGATTTTGTTTTAAATGAAACATGTGTCATCATCCCTATTAATTCGTTCCTTTCAGTCGTCTCGCAGAGCACTCAAGGCATATTATAACCGAAGTTACCGAACTACCGAACCGAACTATGCTTACTGCCTAAAGTTGTACAACTGGTACCTGTATGTCGTCTACTGTTTTCATATATGCGTATGCACTTAATAACGCGACGTGAGAATAATTTACGATAGTGTACGAGTAAGCAAGTTTTTGAGTGATTTATGAAAGACAACGTGATCGGTCCGCATTACTAGTACAATCGGATTAGGACTAACCTCAACATCTCTAGAGCAGTCCTGAAATTTGGTATATATATATGATAATTAACGGTTTCTTTTTCATGTCCACACTATTTGACATTTGGGGACCTCGAGGGATCGCAGCCATCTTGGAATATGTGTACCATCCTGGAGAAATGTGCGTTATACTCTAAATCTACGTTCTCTGTGAAAATATAGTGTAAGGCATCATTAAGCTTATTAAATTCTACATATAAAAGTCCTAGATATCTTTGCGTAAAAATACATCTTGTTGTAAAATAATTTATATAAAACATTAGTGCCTAATAAAATCCGCTTGGACTTAGCAAACGCAAGGTATGTTCTAATTTTGCTATGATTAAATTAACTCTTTATCTTTACACAATAATGTACACAGACTGGACACTTGTTAACTTCAGACTACAAAGCATGATGGAACCTTTTCCACGATTATACTCCCGTGATAAATTAGGTAATTTCCACCGGCCGGGTTTATCGCACCATAGAGACGCGTGTTTATTTGGACTGTAATGCGGAATGGCGCTTTGACGCTCAATTCGGACCCATATCCGGTGGCGCTTGACGTTTATGAGGGTCCGAAGCATACTAATATCGCCGAAAGTAATTCAATATTCCTGCCTAAAACGAGGTTTGATCTACTTTCGACTCAAAGGTGTTTTGGTTAAGCTCTGGTTGTTAGTTGGTAAATTTGTTTCAGTTTGTGGGAGTCAAAGGAAGTGAGAATTAGTTACCTATAAGATTTGTAGAATAAGTAACTATTTACGTATCATTTTACTTTAATTATTAGTCCTATATATTTTACCTATCTATAAAATGCGCGTGAAAACAATTCCTCAAATATAAAAAAATATAAAAAAATAAAATATCTTTATTTCAGAACATTTAAAATTCCATACAATATTGTTAGTACCATCGTTATACCTATGTGTTAGTAAATACATTAAAAATAAAAACAAAACTTTTAACAATAAAATCAAAATCCAATAAATTTAAATAATTAATATGTCAGATTCAAAATAATATAGACTAGAATAATAATTAGAATGTCAAAAATTTACCATTTTCTCTTAATTTAAATTCATATAAATAATGATTTCATGTCAAAAGAGCAACAGATACACGCATAACAAATGTCGATATATGTCTACTTAATGGTTTTGACCCATGCACACAGGATGGAACTATCAGGTCTATCGGCGATGACCTTCAGTATCCTGTTGTCGCTGCGTCGGATGCGATTTAGGATAGATGCGACCCGCTTTCGCCTGATTGCATAAAAGTCGTCGGTACGCGCCTCGGCAAACATTCCTGACGCGCTACAGAACCGTGGCAACCTCAACAGGATTCTGAAGGCATCATTATACTGGATACGGAGAGCATTATAGGCTTTCAGCGTGTAGTTGACCCATAGGCTACCCGTGTAAAATACTTGGCAGAACGCCTTAAAAAGGGTGATTTTAACTTGTTTTGAACAACGGGTAAACCTACGAGCCAACATATTGCTTCTGACCGCTAATGCTCTTCGTTCCCTCTCCAAATCGAGATCGTCTTTGAGGTCTTCTGTCAGATAGTGCCCGAGATATTTAAACTGTGACACCCTTCGTAGATCATTACCATTCAAAGCTATAGAAGGCACATGCTTAGGGTTCATTTTCTTTGACCTGAAGACTAAGACTTCGCTCTTTTTGGAGTTGTATACAAGACCGTGAGTTTCGGCGTAGGCCTCACAGACACTCAGCATTTTCCTGAGTGCACTGACAGAGGGGGACAGCAGCACCATATCGTCGGCGTAGCTTATGTTGTTCACGCTAACGCCGTCGACATAACACCCCACCGGCATTCTGCTGAGCTCCTCTATCAGTCCGTTAACATATAAGTTGAAAAGCTTCGGTGAGGTTAAGCCCCCCTGCCTCACTCCGCATTCCAACCTATATGCTTCCGACTGTGCTACCCCCCATCTAACCGTATTGGTCTGGTTGCCGTACCAATATTTAAAAATATCTATTATTTCACGTGGGACCCTGTTTGAAGCTAGTTTATCCCACAGGACACCATATGACACCATGTCAAAGGCTTTAGACAGGTCGAGGAAGCACGCATATACAGGCGTGTTCCTCTCTGTGTAATACTTGACGGTGTAATATTGTACCGATACAGTTGACTGGGAGGTAATTGTTCGTAAATAGTATAATGTTCAAATAAAGAACGGTTGACTTCACAACCGTAAAATGTTCATCCAAATTACAGCGACTGCCCCGTAATCTCATTTAATAACAACTTTATTGTTTTTACCGCAAAATAATTTGCAGCCCCGAAAGCCTTTTACCGAATCTCTCACAAAGTGCCTATTGTGTGACAGCACAAAGACCTCTGACAGCGCGTATCTTTTAACAATCCACTGTAGCAATTTATTATATAAATACTCCATCATTTGTGGTTTTAATAAAAGCATTGTTCTCCGTTCTGGGGAGTAACAAATGGTGCAACGCAGACGGGATTGAGTACCGAATTAACTGATTTATCCACTCAGATTTTAGTACGTTGATAAATAAATTTGGTTTTGGAATGGTTATTTGACTTATAGGGGATCGGATGGTAAGTTGTTTTGTTACGGTTCTGTTTGATCGACTTGTAAAGATGTGTAAAGGTTGTCCATATTATTAATTCTTTACAAGTAAATTCATAAAACATCTGCCTGTCATAAAGATATTTTTTTCAAATAAAAATATACAATCTATAAATTCCATTTAAAAACATCTGGCACAGTCAAATTTTTTACATAGGGCTAAGAGTTGAAATACACTGTACATCTCTATGTGTTTATACATTTCTCTATGTCTATATAAATACACTATATAATTTTTAAACCTGTATGACTCTACAACTAAAACGAGGAAAACCTTGAACTATGGGTACTGGGCAACAAAATTAATACATATATAGTTATGTTTAATTTAATTAGTATTTCATTTTTCTGTGTATTTTTTTCTTTGGTATTTTTTTATTTTGTAGTTTCACAGTGCCTTGGATTTTACTGTAATGCTGTTACTTATTTGATCAATAAATAAAAAAATAGTCAAATAAATCCCGATGGTAAGAGTTATCCTCCAAGGCCAATGTAATCCCACTTTTCTCTCGTAAACTGGCCGCCTATATTTACGCCTAATACGTCATACGATTATTATATTCTTATATTTAAGGGACCTGAATCTATTTATTTTACTACCTTCTACCTAGATGGTCGGGTTATTCGATCTTTCTACATATAGCTAGCGTTATTAAATTTTTGTAACCCATCAAAATGTTACGTAACTTTATCAGATACTCGTAGAGTCGGATCGCACATCGGTCTTGGCTTGCGCCTACCAAACAAGCTTTGACAAACGGGGGAATTCCCTGTAACTATATTATTCGAAGTCACGTTCTGTCGAGTACCCAAGCTTTGTACTGACGTTTTAATCGCGCATCGCAGTTAAGACCACTCGGTAGACTCGAGATAATATTTTCTCTCATGGATGTTTATTATTTACAATAGATAATTGAATCCTCCACTACTCCGTCAGCAAAGTGACGAATGGGCCCGTATTACTATATCTTATACCTTTAAACGAGCTATTCTTGTATATATCTATGTATCTATATATATATTTACATATTTCGGGGATCTCGGTAACGGCTCTAACGAACTCGATGACTTGCTATATGGGGGTTTTCGAGGACGAAAAATCGATCTATTTAGGTCTTATCTCTGGGAAAATGCGTATTTTTAAGTTTTTATATGTTTACCGAGCAAAGCTCGGTCTCCCAGATATTCTTATACCTTTAAACGAGCAATTCTTGTATATATGTATATATATTTCGGGGATCTCGGCAACCGCTCTAACGATTTCGATGAAATTTGCTATATGGGGGTTTTCGAGGGCGAAAAATCGATCTAGCTAGGTCTTATCACTGGGAAAACGCGCATTTTTGAGTTTTTATATGTTTTCCGAGCAATTTCCCAGATATTTTATATTAGTGTGTAAACTTCACATCAACCAAAACTGCTAAGGTTTAACAAAGATATTATAAATTTATTTTACACAATCATTGTTAGGTTATGATACATCCGTCCTATACATATTCAATAACATGAATAGTTTCATTTTGAAATAAATAAATAATAATTGAATGTTTACTTATCTGTGGAACTAAAGTTTTTCTAATAAGCGTTATAAGTTGGGGCTGAAACTTCGTCAAGTTGGCCCTGCCGTGGTCGCCGCGTCAAAACTCAATAAGTTCGAGCCAAGTGGTGCCATCGTACGGGTTTCATGATACGAGACTTGCCAGTCTGGCGCGAGCTACGTGGTATTGTAGAAGAAACCTACGAAGGTTTGGTTTGAAACGTGTTATTCTATTTGTTCTCAAAAGTTTACCCTAATGGTTGGTCTCAATACGAGCGACGCGATGAGTTAGTTTGTTTATCAATGACAAAGAATTTGGCGCCTTAATTTCCTAAATCATCGATTACACCTACAAAATTACTTCTTATTCAAAATACACTGACACGATAGATGGAAATGCATCGCATGAAACGCGTCATTGCGTACAAGTATTATGTACGCTGCGTCAAGTTTCAGTACCTATCTAGGCACTTAATCCTAAAAACAGTCATTTTCTTGTATCGACGATTAAAATAAGATGGAATCTTAGTAGGTATAAAGGAAGTATAAATCACTCGTAAACGGATATCGCGCAAAGCCATCTAGCCGCAAGGAGGTTTAAGTTGAATTGGAATCCTGAAGAATGTCTGCGGAACATGCAGGCCATTTTCAATTCAGGGATTAGTGACCAGTTCTGCGAGAACAAAGTGCAATGGATGGTCTCACGCACTAAGTATTATAAATAATGTACTTGTGTTTTGTTATTCATCATACAAATTAAAAATATAAAATATCATTTTTTTTTCTATAAGTATGTACATATGCATACAATATAGATAGATCAATTATTAATATGTATAAGTACTTACTTTTTTTGATTAAACTGTCTGTGTCCGCTATCTAAACTTTGTTAAAAAGCGATCACTGTTTAGCCATAAGACCGCCTCGCCTGCTGTCTGCCCTTAATATCTTTAAACAATTTATTTTTAATAAAGAGTATTTTATCTATCTACCTATCTATATTTTTATATAGATCTTTAATTCGCACCTTAAATACTCTTGAATGAATAGATTGTTTCGAAGATCACTTCATTAAATACATATGCATGGGGGAATATTGGATATTGGAAATTAGAAAGAATTTCATACTGCCGAACGTTAGAGGCATTCTACACAGTGCCATAAGTATTCTAGTTTCCCTATATAAATAATATTAGATAATATAATGTTTATGCAAAACCACAGTTAAGCTTAAATACGTATTCCTACTTACTTACATATTATATGATTAACTAACTTAGCGGTGTCACTCACGTATTTTTAGTCACTCGCGCGACATGTTTCGGAGAGCCTAGGTCTCCATTTTCAAGCACTAACAGTGCCTGAGTGAAGTTAGTTAAGTTAATATGTCTCACGATAGTTTAAATTCGATATTATATACTCATAGTCAATCAAACCAACAATATTGAGACCTTATTAAAATAATCATGCCACGAAATCAAATTACTTTTTCTATTGGCTATATTACGAAATCGGCTTAACTAATTACTTACTTTCTTATTTTCACGAAAAAATTTACAAGTTAAACTAAACGAAATAACCGAGTGTTAAATAAAGTCACAAACTTTTTAAATTTCGTAGGAAACGCTTGGTGTAAGTACATTTTTCTGTTACAATGTTGTCAATCAGTCACAGCCAGTCCACGTATTTCCTCTTCCAGTTTTCTCCTTACTTTGCTGATTTGATTGAAAACTTCTCTTCGCGCACCTGAGATCCCTTTTCTATAGGCGCCTGCGAATAATGTGAATCGTTTTTATTGTAAATGTTATAATGTTGGCGTATTGTAGGTACATTTTCTTTTTTAAGGTGTTGGCTCGGTTTAATATTTAATAACTTTACTCTTCCGACGGCGACGTATCCTAAGTATCCTAAGTATTATCAATTATCAACGTATTACAAAACGTACTTTTGTGTAATGTACGGAACCCTTGGCACGCGAGTCCGATTCGCACTTGGCCGGTTTTTAAATAATATTTTGACAAAACGCCACTAAGTAGGTGTACCTATATAATTAAATATAAAATACCGCTGGTTCGTATTCCTCTACAATGAGCGTTTTCGCATTTGACTTCTAACTGCACCAACCAAAATAAACATATTTTATTTAAACCACAGCGGTTACTGGCCAAAAATTCCTTTAAGCTTTAAGGGCCTGCGGCAAAATTAAGTATGGGTTCAAATTGTTGGATTAAATTTTATTCGCCCCCTATTTGGTACGCGGGCGGGTAGCATTGCAATTGGTCCCGTGACGATCCAAGTTTCAGGTTAACTGCTGTAAGGATGTGTCTGACAATTGCCAGGGAAATTAGGTCATGCGTCATGTGATATGGGTACGCGGTGGAGTGATTTATTTATGCAATCATGTTTTGTATACGCGTAGTTAAGAGCGCGTTAGAACTATTTCAATTCCACCATTTAAATGATTGGACTAGATAATACGACCGCGATTATGTAAAAGACAGCTGCCAATTGGTTTTTATCTATTTTTTTAAAACAAAGGTTAAAGAACATTACAGAAAAAAATATTATCTAACTACATCAGTATATAATGTATATCTACATAACAATAAATAGGAAGAATAAGTTACGTCTACTCTTGATTGAAATTTAATGTATTCTATTTAGCATATGTATACCTACATATAGTATACTTACATGTAGTATCTAAGTTATATTACCTACTATTAATATTACTTATTTATACTTATTACGCCTTACCTACTTATTAATCTGTCGATGTTAAAGTAAACGTTTACACAAACGTTTATCATTTTACCTACATATATATACCTATCACAAAATCATACACTCATGTGACAAGTGTACCTAGCTTTGCCGAAGCACCTAGTGTTCTACTTGGGTTTATTGTTCTCAGGTTGTCTATACTTAAGCCCTAGTACTTGCAGTGTACATGTAGCCCGTACGCGTTAGCCTTTTTGCTGCTATAAAAAGGTAGATGCTGAAAATTTCAAGCAAATATTTTCTCCCTCGTCCCTTTTAAAAAATCCGTGTCATTAATGTGATTCCGCAGACGTCGCGCGTCGCCCGGTTCGTATACTTTTATAGTTTCCCCTTTAAACTTTCATGAAATAATCAAGGCAAGATACTTTGTAATAATTTGTAGGCACTTTCTTTGGAAAGGTTTAACGGTCTAAGTTTATCCTAGTATTAGGCCCTCTCACTGTAGTGCGATTGGTTTTAGTTATTTTACATCACATAAACATTTGTAGGCTTTGAATATGTATCATTATTGATTAGAAGTACCAATAATAACTAACTGAAAATATAAATTTTTTATCGTGTTAAAAATTATATAGCTATATTTATTTCCAATAACCTACCTACCACCTAACCTAACCTTTATCTAATTATGTCAAGAAACATTATTTACTTGTTTTATTTTTCATGTCAAATAATTTTATATCCTTAAGAGATCCTCTTTTTACATTACTAAATTATTTAGCCAGCCTACCTAAGTATCATAAAAATATCAAAAAGAAACTTACTGCATAAAAACATGTCGAAGCTATGTCATACGTAAGTAAAGAGCAGAACGCTTGTTACAAAGCAAATTTTAATTTTTATATCCCACCGCAGTTCGTAAACAGTCGTTACCAAAATTGTGTTTGTTTTGTTCCGTCGCAAGCGAGTTCCAATTCCCGTTGTTTTACTTCGTGGCACACTTTCAGCGCGTCTGTTTCTTCTAGCTCTGTAATTTGTTCCCGCTACTTTTAGGTTTGTTGGTAAGCTTTCGGGAAAGGAATTAATGGACGCAGAAAGATTGAATATACTAAAACGATGAGGACTTTGTATACTAAATATAATGGTGGAAATGAGAAAAATATGTAAAACTTTTTTAAAATGTTTTCTATTTTATAAAAAAGGAGGTACCTACTTTAATGGGGAAGTCCTTGTATATTCAAGAGAATAAAAGTTATACGATAACCTAAATGAAATCTGTTGGATAATAATATTAAAATATGTATTTCTAAATTGAATGCTGAAGTTGTAAAAGTTTCGTAATCATAAGCTATTTATGCAGTAAATGAAGCGTCGAGGAAGGCAGGAAGCCTATTGTTCACCTTTTCGAAACTTCTACACTTACCAAAAACTTGAGAGCGACTATTAAACTTTCCGCGGAGTCGTGTCCCGGTAAACTTTTTAATAAATTCATCCATCCAAAGCCAACGACATTACGTACAGGCTTGGAGCGACAAAGGAGACGCCATTTGAAAGCCATTCCTTCATCTATCAGAGTGACACGCAATCAAACAATACAATAAAACTTCTCTTCCGAAAAATACTTCAATATAATTCTCCATTTAAATTCAGGGAGGGGGAGGTTGTGACGAGTTCGGCGCTAACAAAGGTTCCGCCTTGGAGGTAATAACCGTTAAGGTGCTTACGGTATAGTACGTTTGTGAAAAAAGGTGAAATAACGGAATGAAACAGGACGAAAACTTTTTAGTATCATTTGTTGCGCTTTAATCTCGTTCTAAGGAAAACAGTTTCTCAATAATCGCTTTATTCTGATTAGTTATGCACACAGTGTGTTTGCAATACACAGACGGCAAATGATATGTTCGAAGAATTCCAATGAAACAGTAAGATTGTGCCGAAATAGCAAGAAAGGAATTCGGTCTGTACGTGCGTGAAACGGCACGATTTCCTCAAAGCGGGAATGAAGCTTATTACCAAAATCTTGAGAATACCTATCAAATATTTGAAAAATAGAAGCAATTTTATCAAGGTTAGCATATGACAATGAAAATACTTTTTTGAAAATATTCAAAAAAATGATTGTGCTCTCATTTTGTTTACTTGGTAAGAATATGTAAATCAGGTAGAAGTTTCAACAACTACATAAAAGAGCAACTACTACTTTTCCGGGCTACCTAAATGGGTTTATTTTATAAAACCACATAGGTACGACATGTCAGTTACTTCTGTAATTAAAAGGTAGATTTAGGCGCAGAAATACCTACGTAAGTATATTTTTAAAATTTTGTATAGGTAAACAGAGACTGAGTCTGAGTCAGCTTCGCTTGATTCTTTTGTTTTTTTGTTTTGTTCTAAAAACTCTTGCATTTACGAGTATACACATTGAACCTGATGATCTTGAGCTTGAATATCGAACCTACCGTTTTTGTTTAACTCCTCGTGCAAATTATGGTACATACCCGAGCAAACAAAAGATTCCAAAATTGATCCTCGAGCGTAGCGATTGGTTTGAAAAATGGAATTACTTTGCCATTCTTATTGACAAAATGCAATTTTCCCATCAGGTTTTGAAAAAGATTTATTTGAATGATGAGCGCGAATGTTTGTGGCCTGGGTTATTTACGCATGTTATTAAGTACATTGCAAAGCCACCTACTAAATACCCTACTTGAACCAAGCAGTAGAAACTCTAGCTAACATCGCGATCAAAATTAGCATTTTGCGAGAATATTTTACACCTACTCGTTGGACCATGTACCATGTATGTGTCGTTGATCTGAAAAAAAAAATCGAACCGGATGGTCTTCCTAAGAGATAAGTTAACATTGCAAAGCAAGCTACTATATGCCTACTTGAACCCAGCAGCTGAAACTCTCCGGCTAAAAGCGGAATAAGTCATAGTAGCGATCAGCGTAACGACGGTCATGATGAGTTCAATAACCGTTACGAGTTCCGAAGTGACGATAACGATAACACACATCTGCGCCCCACGTTTGCTGTGATGTATTTCATTTAGCTCTGATTCGTTGGTGGAAGAGCAAAGTGAATTTGGTCTTTTAACAAGCGGAACAGGAGTGCGATTGGACTGCATCACGTTGAACATACGCGTGAAATTGCCAATATTGCTAAAGTATATTGTGGTGATAGAAAAAAATATATTATCCAGTAATAGTTTTGAATCAATAACTAAGTACATGTTTTTAAGCAAGCGTCTTTTAGTTTATAGTAATCGCGCGCGTATACAACATGCTCAGTAGCGTAGCGTAGTCATCTCTCTCTATCACTCTTCCATATTAGTACGACATTGACAATTGCGTTTCGTTCGCTACGGAGCGTTAACGATTGGTATGTTCTCTACGCGCTCAGAGATGGGGCATATAACCAGTGAACCTGCATATAACGTACTTATCCGTAATGCAAGCTAAAGCATATTTACGTACGTAAAAATATAAGTAATACCTACTCAGTTGTAACAAAATAGGCAATCCAGTAGTAATCTATAATACAATTTCACGGAAATGTGATAAGTTTATACATGAGGTAAATACTAGAAAAGGTATTTATATTCAGAGTAGGTAAATAGATTCCATTTTCTTTAGGTTGTCGAACACTTACATCAATATCATAAAAAGGAACGAGTAAAATCTGAAAAAATGGCAGTATTTATACGATGAATACTCAGTTTTCTATTTCTGTTACGCAAACTACCCTTATTTTGAGGGTAAGAGAATAACAGACGCCCCAGGAGAATTCATAAGCCTGAAATTCGCTTGCCTGCCCGGCTGAGGGCTTCCGTGCGGAAGCTTTAACTTTTCCGTTATTCGGAGGCTTTAAAACAATAATCCGTTGAAATTTCAGTTTCATCGACGGTCTTCAGCTACATACACAGCGTGCGTTAATTAAGCACCGCAGATACTTTTCTGATTACTGAAGTATGTAATGGTTGGTAATGGTGATGTTCGGATTTGGAAGGCAGCAGCTTTAGTGTTGTTTGTAGCGGATGATGTCACTGTTGTTGTCAAAAGCTTTGATAAAATGAGGGATTAAACGTTCTCATCACGACAGTGCGAATGCGTCTGCGTCTTCAGTGAATGCAGTGGAAATGAGAGCGTTGAGAAGTATGTGTGGTGTGAGATTACAAGACAGAATTAGGAACAGTGTGATAAGGGAAAAGTGTGGACTGAACGAAGATGGAGTTACAAAAATTGTGAAAGGTATGTTGAGATGGTTTGGACACGTGGAAAGAATGAGTGAAAAAAGGCTAACAAAGAGTATGTATAAGGGAGAAGTAGGAGCGGGAGTTGGAAGGGGTAGACCTCGGCGGACTTTCTCTGATTAGATCGGAGAAATCCTGAAGAAAGGCCAGGTCAAGAGCACCCGGAGAGCGTGTATGAGGAATGTTATGAAATTGAAGGAAGCGAAAGCTCAGGATCGTAGCAAGTGGAAATCCGTGGTCTCTGCCTACCCCTCCAGGAAATAGGCGTGATTATATGTATGTATGTATGAATGCGAAAAAATCAGCAAAGCAACTTAACAAGAAAATTGTCAGTAAATTGCCCGCGTCAACGCTGCAGCAGCAAGGATTGTTTCTTGTTTTCTCCTTCCACTCCTTGGCTTCAGAGAAATTGCAACACTCGAGATCTTTATTCATCTGAATCCCCTTGACCTTTCTCTGCCTCCGGCCCCAGAGATTTTGAAGTTCATGGTGGTATTCAATATAATTATGTTCTGAAGCTCTCCTTTTTACATGTCCGTATCATCTGAGCCGGCTCGGGCTTTCCGGATGGTAAATTAAGGTAATTAGATCAGGAAGAAAGATTAGTAAGTTGACCAAACATTCGCGTCAAACAAGCCATTCTCTCAGTCAGTCTCGTCAGGTGACAACCAAAACTCACTAATTACCGCCACAAGTTCATAGCCTTGATGAACCGTATTACTATATAAATAAGGTTGATTTTTGTTTAATTATTTTTTAGTAATTAGTGAGTTTTGGTTGTCACCTGACGATATCAAACTAATATTATAGATCACCTATGGAGTATATTGCACGGAGGAAGTTTACTAAACTATGTTCCGCACTTAACGTCACGTCACGTCGGTTTAATTTCCATTGAAGTAACATAAAACTAATTCGTTAAAATAAAATATAAATATGTTCCGCCGGTTCGGGCTTTCCGGATGGTAAATTAAGGTAATTAGATCGGGAAGAAAGTTTAGTAAGTTGACCAAACATTCGCGTCAAACAAGCCATTTTATGAACACATTAGATTTTTGGTAAATTGTAAATACTTAATTATATATCGTTAGGTGACAACCAAAACTCACTAATTACCGCCACAAGTTCATAGCCTTAATGAACGTATTACTATGTAAATAAGGTTGATTTTTGCTTAATATTTTTTTAGTAATTAGTGTGTTCGGGCATTGTAATCTTTTTAATATGAGTGTATGCCGTTTCGGAGCAAATTCGGAGGTAGATTAAACACCTCTGACTGTCAATTACTTCGGCTCGGGCGCGGCCTGCAACGCATGTTCCTCTGTGTGTTAATATTTCCAAAATTTGGTATTTCGGTGGTGTTTGCGAACAATCAGTTTACAAGGCGTGTGTGACGACCTCTCAAGGCCCTGGAAGTGCTAGCTAGCCGAAGAAGGACCAGGATCCCCAAAAATCGTCGGCGTGTGCTCAAGGTTAGTGGCTATCCCATATTGGTTAATTGCAATGCCTGTCCAAAGTTTTTAATACGCTAGAGACCCTAGGACCAACTGAGTTATCGAAGGGTTCAGAAATACGTGAACATAGTGAGTTTTGGTTGTTACCTGACGATATCAAACTAATATTATAGATCACCTATGGTCGGTTTAATTTCCATTTAAGTAACATAAAACTAATTCGTTAAAATATAAATATGTTAAATATTCTGTTGTTGAAACAATAAGGAGCCTCGTTTCCTTTCAGCTTACTGGCATCCAGTGTGTTAATAAACTAGTGGTTGTCAGGGGCTTTGCGAGTCTTCGAGTAAGTTATGAAAAACTTGCAAGTTTGTAGACAAAGTAGTCTGCAAGTCTACCAAGTCGCTGCGGTAATGGGGAAGTTGTTTTATACATTTGTAACGAACTGAAAACTAAACCTCTTCGCTGGGAAATGTCCGAGTCATATTTTTTTTTTTACTCAGACTCGTCTTTTTAACTAAGTATCTTCTTTGTCGTGTAATCCTAGAGCCATATTAGTATTGGTTGACTAATTAATGAAAAGCAATGTATTGGAAATTTTTAATTTACCTTTTAATCTTTACGTATTTAAACTTGGTTCCCTTTCAAATACCACAACTTTTGTGCCTTCGTTTAGTCAGCATTAAAAGAAGGTAACGGATCAGACTACGAGGTAAAAGTATTTACTATATTCTCCAATAACTTAAACAAAGAGATATATCTCTATATGTAGAAATTATACTGTATACTTTCGCCCGTGAAATTTACACACATTAGCAAACAATCGAGTCTACAATCGATTACAACCGATTGCATTAGAAATGCAACTTCCACTTAAGAATTCAAATATATACTAAAAAAGTGGCTTCTTGGGAAGATGTTTTATGATCATAGCGACTCCTTAGATATTACACTAGTGATTTAATAACGAATACTAATCATACTAATAATAGAGCGTGGCATTTGTATATTAAGTATATTGATTACATTCCCATTGTTAATAATAATTGATATATTGATAATTTTAATAATTAATCTCAATTATGTAACATGGATTAATATAACAGGTATATGCACAACATATACTAATCAAATACTATGTAAAAATGACATGTAACAATTGTTATCAATAAATATTTTAATTTTCATTGTATATAATATATATCTCAAGGAAAAATATTCTAGGACGGCAGATAATTTTGGCGCGTTGTTTTATAAATATTTTGGTTGGGATCTTAAGTTTTTCCTAGAATGAAAAGCAGTAACTAGTACTCGTTATTTTTCGGAATAATAACAGTTCCTTGGCAGACGTACGTCCCGCGGGAGGCGCCGCAATTAGCCGGGAGCGAAGACGGAACAGGAATAGGAATAGAAAAGCCGATTATCTGATGTAGTCATCGATTCGCTCTTTGTTTCACTGAGGGCACTGTTGTACCTGTATTAGATCTGATTAAATGTAGATACGACATAACATGTACCTACTCGTTTAGATTTCATGTAAAACTCACTTGTATGTACATGCAGTCAGCATCATTAGTAGCGTATAAGACTAAACGCGTCAAATGTAACTACCATTCTCTAACATTATTAAATTGTAAACGGGACTTAATCGCGTATTTAAGTTTTAAGATTTACCTCCGATGTTTCGAGGATGGCGTTGTCCCTGTGGTCTCGGAGAAGACTGGCTATGAATAATGTGTAACAATCGTGAATGTTTAAATCAGCATTCTCTAATAGCTTTATAAATATATCTGAAACAATTATAATGCGGCAAATACTTGTGGTGAGTTGTTTAAGATGTCCTAAATTTATAATACATATTTAATGTTTATATGTGAAATAGAAAGTTAAATTAAATCGGGCGGTGAAAAACTATCAAGGGGTATTATCGGGAATCGGGAATTGAAATCATCCGATGCGCTTAATCGATACATGTTGATACATTCAATTATTTAACGGACATGATAAATATGTATTAGGTACAGTTTTATGGAGTTTAAATAATTAAAAACAATTAAAGATAACCTTTACCAAATGTACAGTGTTTCAGTTAACATGACGTTTACAAAATTCACAGTTATCAACTTATTAGTGAGTACTTAAACTGCCCTAACCTGCCCTACCTACCTATAAAAGTTAGCATCGCGCTTTACCTACAATTTTAACACCTGTGTCGTTAAACTGGTCCAATAATCACAGTAGTACACTATTGTCTTATTTATCTCTTAAATTTTGAATGCAAAGTTAAAAATGCACCCGTAGTGCCACACTTGCCAATAAACGATGGTTTACTAAAACTGACTTAGGTGTATCTTGAATTAATCATACTCGTAGTTTAGGTCAACGAGGATATAATCTTGCTAAAAAAATTGTGACAGAATACATTTTATCCGTTTTATGATCTGCCGTATCTAAAAGTAATAACTATTTCCTAATGCACAATACAAGAGGATCGTTATTTCTAGTACGGTAGGATAGGAGGCGAGGCATCCCTGATGGCGACGACTTTGCGACTCGGGGACTCCAACTGGAGCGTAAGCTTTAAGGCGCTTAGCAGAATAGATTTGTACAGGATACCCACTTTGACAAACGGAATAATTCGTTATTATAAGCATTATTAATTATCTTTGTATGGTATGAAGCACCTTAGGTTTTATATAATGTTTATGTATAAAAGTAATATTTTTAATGGTTATAGGTGTGAAACTGAAAACATATTATAAGCACAATTTAATTTTTTTTTTGCCATTTCCGTGTGGCGTAGTTCAATTGCAAGAAGTGCTAAAAATGAATTATAGAGAGATAATCATAAAGTTTATATTTTTAATGTTACCAACTGTTATTCATTTCAGTTAGAATTGGGTATTGGGTATACATATCCCATTACCCAACAAAAAATAACGATGCTGCACCGAAATTTCTACAAAATGTACTAGAGTTAGACCAAGATAAGTCTGCAACGATTTTGATAGCCCACGCAGTGCATTCTATGAAATTATGATGTATAACACTTGCACAGCGTATGCTATCAAAATAGTTGCAGACTTATTTTGGTCTTACTCTATGCCTTACTATAAGGATAGGGTAGATGTAGGAGAGACGGATCACAGGAAGAATTTGGGCTGTCAATAGATATTACATGATACATGATACCTGTACCATACAAAGGCACATAACAATACGTAGAAACGAAACGTTTTGGTTGTATATGGCAACCCCGCAGCTGCTAACCCAGCTCGGGCCTCTTTCTTGTTTAACATGTAACCTATAAGTACATTGTATTTGAAAGTGCATAGAAATAAAGTATATTCATGTTATTGAACCCATAGTTTCAATCAAACATGAAAATGGTCCTTCGAACCGGACAATACCTATGAGCGCACTAAATTTTTATCGTACGTCTCATCTCTCACCCTGAAAGGCCACTTCTTGCCAGTATTTTGAATAAAGACAGATTTTTAGGTTGATCAGATTCACTCGTGATACGATTTGGCCTCGGTGTACCCTAATATGAGTTTCTTTGATCTATTGTATTATAGGAAACTCCGAACTCCTTTCTTCTGATCTGATTAGATAAGATTGTGAATCAACTGCCAAATGGCCAATTATTAGTTCATTCAATCGGATTATATTCTATTAATTGGATTTCCCAAGTAACTCGTGTTAGGGCACGTGTATGGATCGATAAACAAAAGCGTGAGTCATACCTAAAAAATATTGACTGCTTACATTAATATTGTATATCTCTGAGCAACTGAGACAATTTTAACGATATTTCATCTGTAGTACACATACATTCATTCAACACTACACATACATACTAGGGATAAGCTCGCCTTTGTACCTAAATTTATATGAATTTCATGTTATCAATTTTTGTTTTGTACAATAAAGTGATTTACTACTACTACTACTGCTACTACATACATTCGGAAAAGACTGTACAATGCCAGTTCAATGTTTACAACAATACTTTTTGCCTTCCTCGTGTGTCGAATAAAATATGGCAATTTGTAATTACCTATCTACAAACCTAGTACGAGTATCAAAACTACTAGGATTAAAATTTGGTAAAATTCACATAAGGGTAAAAGTCGATAAGGGTATCCCACAACTCGCATAA
The DNA here is from genome assembly GCF_947568885.1 of Cydia strobilella. Lineage (NCBI taxonomy): Eukaryota > Metazoa > Arthropoda > Insecta > Lepidoptera > Tortricidae > Cydia > Cydia strobilella. The sequence goes on along the minus strand of NC_086045.1, from coordinate 14,804,158 downwards.
ATATGTTAAACGAACCGGACCATTTAATCTGGGCTTTTACTCCCGTCTCTTAGCTTAAACAAGGGCAACTCACGAATACCACGATAAGTTTCATCCCCGATTGTGCCGAGTTGTTATATATCTCGAGGTTACGTTTATACTGGTTCAGTGAGCGTTATAAGAATAACCTGACTGTAACCGCCGGCGCGTGTTAGCACTTACCCAAAACTCAGCAAAAAGCTCAAGCGCGCATTAAAACTTAAAACTGGGGCAACTCCATTTTATCACGTGAAAACTGTATTCTTAAAACTTTCTCGATTTTTTCGAGATTAATGTGAAATGTTTCTCAAAATGCTAAGAGAAATATTTCACCGGCTCGTTTTCATCGAAATAAGTATCAAAGATGTATTTGGTGCGTAATTGGAACAAATGAAAGTTCAAATAATGTTACCTACCTACTACGTCATAATGTTAATAAATGTTTCTTGATATACTTGAGAGCTGAGAGCTGTTGTTTAATAGCTGGATCAGAGTTGCCGGAAATCGTGCTCAATGGCGTGCAATAGGAGAGGCCTATGTGTAGCAGTGGACGAGAGTAGGCTGATGATGATGATGATGATGGTGATGATGATATACTTCTAATATGTTTAATTCCTAACAAAAAACTTTGTATTGACATGCCTACTAAGTTAATAGCCTATCGTTTTTATTTATGAATCTTACCTACATTACATCAATTTTATGAAAAATATTCTACAATTTTTATTTCAATTTCACACCCGCAATTGTTAACCGCTAAACAACCCGTAGCGAAAAACCAAAGTATTTAATTTAAATTTTTAGTAGGAATATTTCGTACCCTACCTTACATTATCCATTATGCTTCCACATATGAAAAGCCCTTCTTAGCTCACTTAGAGGTAATGACGATTTTCAAATGAATTGCGCTCCATTTAATTGTGAATAACTGTGCTATGATAAAATTCATTATCTCACGACAGCGCCGCTATGGCAGCCGCAAGCTTTTTGTAATTTCAGTGACAAATGAACAGTGGAGTGAGCGCTGGAATCCGGCAGTTGATTTTCAAAATAAAGAAGGTGCAGGTCAGAGACAACATTGCTATGTTGACGGGCCACAGGTTGGTTGCATTGTCGTGTGCGATTTTTATGCGATGCGGTTTTGGTAACAGATCGCCCAACTCTGGTAGCCCAAAATATAAGGAAAATTAAATAATACGGGTGAATTCTTACTGTATTTTATATCGTTTGTGATGTAAAAGCCATGAGCTTTATATGTTTTGATATTGCTTAGAAATAGAGGAAAAGGAAATAAGGGAGATTGTAAGATTGACAATGAAATCACCCGCATCAATGTTGCAGTAATGCTGCTGCAGTCGCTATCCAAATGTAACCTTAACCATTGGAAGACTCACTATCTCAAATGTTCCAACGTACGTAAATAACTTAATTACACTAATATTTTTCGCTATCTTTAGAAACATAAATAAACATAAATCGGGCTATTCCTTAAATGAGGTTCCAGTTTATAATGCAGCTTAAAGCGCGTAGTCGACACAATATTAAACAAAATAAAATTAATACGTACGTATATTTTTGTTGTGAGTGCTCAATTGCTCATTTGGTAAATACATATTTTAAAGTTCATATTGTAGAGTAATACTAACATCAGGTATCTAAGAAAAATATCTCATTTAATTTACCCTGATTTAGGTATTATTTATGTTATGTAATATTAAAGTTCGTTTTAAATATTCTTTGGCAATAATTGCGGGGCGTCGGAGCGCATTTCCGAACTTTGCGAAGCCGAGTTAATGCTCTCTTACGCGCTCGTTCATTTGGAAGTGAACATCGTGTTCCAGCCAACTTGTTAGTGATTTATAAAATATCAACAAGTCTCATGTGACTAATGTTTCCATTTCCGTTGTTTAGGTACCCGTTCATGAATTATTTCCTTTAAATAATTAATTTAGTTCAAAATTTAGAGCACCTATATACTGAACACATAAAAGGCAAATGCACAAATATAAATAAAATCTATTTTGTGTAAGTATATCATGCAAATAACTGATAATCGGAAAATAATTAGACTTTTTTTATTGATCCAATAAAACATGCCGATAAACGTATATTGTATTATTGGTTAATGATTATGATAATCAAATAACTCATTCTGTTAGATCTATTACACAAGCGATATTTTAGAGATCTAGTGATCTGATCTAGTGAGCTCTAGGTCATATTGGCACCTCTATTCTATTCTGTGTGACCTAAGTGCAAGTTAGCAAACTTATTTAAAATTTACATACGAGTATATACTTATATTCGCAGTGAAAGTGTTAAACTAATTAATGCTACTTTGAATGAGCTCAATGAATGAGCTTTAGCAACATTAATACGGTTAGGGATAGACATGTTATCAACAACGGCTAATATCACTATACCAACCTCGAATAAGGGTCCTGCACAAGTCTAGACACTTTACAGCAAACACTTTAATATTTTTTCCCAAGCTCTACTAACAAAAGAAACAATTTCAGCATAAACATGTTCATTCTGATACCCTTTCTTCAGCAACGTATCCAGCAACGCAAGCACTTACCATAAAACAAGCTGTAACGTCCCTCGCCGGCTCCGTATTCAGATCACACGTTTACACGCCACCACTTTTCCGAAATCAAAGTAAAGCTCAAAGCAAACACTCGTTGAAAATGCGGTGTAAATAATAAAAAGGTGCACCTGAGAGGCTTCACGGGCAAAGGCTGTCATTTTCGCCATTGTAGCGTTCCCCTCGCGGTTGCGGACGGGCTGTGAAATATGTCGAACATTGGAGCTTACGACTGAAATGGATTTTGAATGCACATAATTTTGTTTTTATTTGGGTCCTTTTAAAAACTTTTTTGTAGGTTAGGTCCTTTAGACAGGATAAGGCTGGTTCATTTTCATCAAATCTGAAAAAACGTTTTTTATGTAAACGTTGGACCATCAATGCTGTACTCTGTACGAGTATTTCATAATAATTCATAATTCAATATACTAGAGTCGGGGTCGATTGCCATATCGTTCGATACCAACTAACATGCGAGATTTGTCAAAATTGTATGCAATTGACATCTTATTTCGAATAAAACGTCATCTCGACTGATATTAGAATAGGGGTCAAATCAAATTGCTTTCTTTTTCAGAGATGTTCGAAATTTGAATGTCATTACCAAATCAAGAAATTTGCTGTAACAAAACAGTTTATCTTGTGTTGGCCATTATTTACGGATTTTGAAGACATCATAGAGGGTTTATTATATGTGTAAAATATATTATTATTTTGTCATTTATTATGACTTATAGTAGACGCAGACGTATATAACTACCTACGAGCTAATTTAGTTTAATATAATATAACCTTAAGTACCCTATACTTTTTCAAAAGTGAGCAAATTTTCACTGTGTAATTTTCTATTAGCTATTATATAGAGAAATATTATATTATTTAAAAACACAAATGTTGGTCCACAATGAATAATATATATTTTTAATTTTTGTAAGCACTAAGAATCCAAGAGATCCTTTGAAAAGGTAATTGAAAATAAACGATCAAAAATAATAAACTGAAATAAATGTCATATACTAAGAAAAGTATATGCCTTCAGTAAGAACTGCATATACTTGGAAAAATTCGACATGCCGCTGTGGCCCGGTGGCCGGTGGTACAGACACCTGCCGCGATAGCAGAGGACGCTGGTTCGATTCCAGCCTGGGGCACTGGAGGCCTTGGTCACTTTTTCTTAGTATATGACATTTGTTTCAGTTTATAATTTATATAGTAGTGTTTCTACTTGAAATAAAAACCAATTAAAATATTTTTTGAAAATAATTTAATTTGTTCTAATACTTATAATAGGATCAAAAATAATCTTAATTAAGCAAGAGATACGGAAATGAATGCCCTAAATTACCCCCATATTTACTTTTTTCAGACATTATCTGCAATAAATCGGATAGAATTCGCGACCCCGGGGACTTGCCCCAACTTATCTGTTTCCGATTAGAAAAAAGAATAAATTTTATTGCAGGCATTTTGAGACAAAGGGCAGTGTGCAGGAAAAGTTTTTGAGATTAATTCTCTCGATAAAATTTCACGGTTGAAATCTTGTAACTACCTTCGGAGGGCAAGGCACGAACCTGATATCACTGGGAAGTCATAGACTTTTAAAATGTCTAGACAGTAAAACACAAATCTTTTAAATATATCCTTTTTACCAGAATAACCTCTAATCGCAGTTGATATCGGCAGCTGACCACGATGTTCTGCAAAGAGTATAACGGCAGAGAAGAAGAAGATGTATCTTAGGTGTTATATGGCTTATAGTTAATTGAGATTTCTGACATTTTAGAGGCGTAACACTAGTTTGCGCTGTGCTCGGTTTTTAGATAAAATTAGCAGTGATAACAAGTACCTATATGTAAAGAATAGTATATTGTGCAACGAGGGGGGTAATTAAAATTTGCAATATTCTTGCGCCCGGAGTTACACACAATGTTTTTCATCACACTTGCGAAGAAAAACTAAATTTTAAGCGAAATAATCCTAAAATACATAAAATATCAACCATTCGTCCGCCATATTGTCATTTCTGGACAGATTAGCCATCGAAGGCAGCATTCGGCATTCAGCCACGATTAAAAATTATGTAAAAATATTTTAAACTGCTATTAAATAAATCAAATAAGAGAGAGAGAGAGAGAGTAAGAGTGTAAAGGAGTTGGGGTGGAGAGGCGTCACTGGATTTTAAACATACCTAGTAACCAACTCGTTATTAATATTTCCACGTCTCCTTCCGAAATGCAGCTCTGGTGACATCGGACTCTACTCCGACTCTGAACGGCTAGTTAAGGCAAGCCAGAGCCAGTGGGCCCTCTTTAACTCACCCCCACGTTGGATGACAGGACTGCTTAAGGAGCAGTACGTGGACCAAAATAGTACTGTACGAGTGTATGATCAAATGACAATTATTCATAGAACCTATTAGGTTTATAGATGCTTGGTATCTGCGTCAAATCTTGGGATTACATCTTAAAGTAGATCCTTGACTCCTTTAGGGATACAACTGGATATGCGCGAAGATGATGAGAAAGGCATTTAAGGATCAATTTTAGATGTAATTAATTGCAAAAATCGAATCCTATATCGACAGTTCTAGGCATCTTAAAGCACCAGAACTTCGCGCAAGACGTGGCTCGCTGTCCCGCGAGACTCGGCCTTTTTATGGCTTTCTTTCAAGGCAACACCGCTTTAATGCCCGTTAAGGAGCATTTTATCTTTTAGTTTGTCTTCCTGGAAGGGTTCATTTGCTCCGTGACACACTTCGGATAGCGGAAAAAGATAAACCAATTCCGCTTTTTATCAAGTTTTTCCGCTTATCGAGATTGGGAAGACGTTTCAGTGAATGCTGGTTTGATTAGGGTACGCGGATGTACTTTTATCAAGAGAAAGTGATCAAAAATGGTTCATATTTTATGAGTACACATAAAATATTTATATCAAACTGAAGTGATACACAAACAGATATAAAATATTATGATGCAATATTTAATCCTCTAGTTAGTTAAGTACCAAATTTTAATTCAATCTTAAATAATTATTTGTCAAGTGTGTAAAGGTAAGAAATAGTATTATATTGAAATAAATTATATCCTATCCTGTCTTCACTTTTAAGCTCATTTTTTTGCCGCAGATACAAGGCATTAATATATATATATATATATATAAAAACAAAGTATGTTACTTAGCTTTTGTAGTACAGGGTTTTCAGAAGGGCTAAGATGGCCGGCTCTTTATCATTTATCACCATGCCTGTCACATTCTAACAAGTATATAAGTGCGAAAGTGACGCTTGACATGACAACTGATAAAACGCGACCAAGTATAGTTTGTCAAAAGACTGTCTCATTTCAAACATAAATAAAATAAATAAATAAATATTATAGGACATTCTTACACAGATTGACTAAGTCCCACGGTAAGCCCAAGGAGGCTTGTGTTATGGGTACTCAAACAACGATATATATAATATATAAATACTTAAATACATAGAAAACACCCATGACTCAGGAACAAATATCCAGGCTCATCACACAAATAAATGCCCTTACCGGGATTCGAACCTAGGACCATCGGCTTCACAGGCAGGGTCACTACCCACTAGGCCAGACCGGTCGTCAAACATGGACAGAGAGAATCATACTAATTTTATCTTACACTAGTACTAGCACCCAAAAGAAAAGGATGAGTATAGTTTTTTTTGTTCTTATTTACTGACAATTTGGTTTGACCAACTATATTGTATTTCTAAAAACAGATTAAATTATTTTCTATGAAAATATTTTAATTTGTGTTTTTTCAAGTAGACAGGCCACAAGCCTTCGGGAAATTGTCATATACTTGGAAATTTCGACCCATGCCACCGTGACCGGATAGCCGAGCGGTTCAGGCACCTGTCCGGTAAACGGGGGACGCTGGTTCGATTCCGGTTCTGGACACTGCAGGCTTTGGTCATTTTTTCCTTCGTATATGACATTTATTTCACTATATTGTATTTGTTTACGAGTCCTCGAAAAAGTTACTCATTTTCCTTTGGATTCAAAATTTCGCTATTACGAAAAACTGTATAATACAATATTTGAAGGAACCCTAAATTTATTATTAATAAGTAATCATAATATTTTGCCAGATAGACTGGGGTGACGGCGCCAGCAATCTTGGCCATAGTCTGCCCGTAAACGGATAATTCTGTTTTATTGGGTTCATATGGCGTTTCTATGAGTGACGATGGCGGCACGCTGAGCGAAATATATCCAAGCAGAGTTTGAGAGATCTTACATAAAGAATCCGTTTTATTGAGAACATTATGATTTTCATATATTATCTATCTGTATAGTAGTCGCAATTGATAGGTTTTGCACAGTTTTATTGGCCTATTTTTGTCAACTATTTAGTAATAGGTCTATTACTATTATCTATTTCGTGTCAGAACGGAGCTACAAGAATGCGAGCTGGACTCATTTTTACTAACCCAAATTGGTATTATATTAGTATCTCCTAAACAAAATAAATAGACATTTCTAGATGTATTTTGTTTTGCCCATCGTACTAAGAAAAATTGTCTTATATTATTGTATAAGAAAAAAAGATTACCTACATTTAAAACATTCGAAAAAAAAATACAAATAACTCTGTTTGAATAGGGGATATTACTGCAATGTTCTGCCACCAGAGTGCAGCACTAGCTTTTTTAGCAAACCATAGAGTAACTTATACATACTATACCTTTAACAGGTTTTTGAAAAGTTTTCAGAGACAATAAAATATGACATTGGTGCATCAAGGAGGTTTGTTTACAGAAAACCTACCGAGAAACGCGAATCCGAAATTTCGGTATCTGCCTCTTTATTGCTCGAATATGCAAGAGTGACAGATATGTTAGATAACGAAATTTAGATTTTCTTGTTTCGCGATAAACCCTCAGATTGTGGTAGTGGCGCCACCTACGCAGTTTCGCGTAATATTCCCTATTAAAAATATATAAAAGTAGATTACCGTTTCATGTATGAAATCCCGTACCGTTCCCAAGTGATTTTGGGGATAAAATATTGTTTAACACGTTTTAGCTGGTTTCTTTTAAGAAAAAGAGATTTAAATACCACGGAGGTTAACATCATTCTAGGATATAAATCTAAACAACTGATATTTGGCTTATTCAAATTCATATAACTACCACACAATGAGGGCTATCGTTTTTGTGCTCACCAGTTGGGGCCACTGTAGATGTAGGTCCACAGAAACAGACCTCAAAATTCTTCTATGCTTATTTTATAAAATCAATACGTTCTAATATACACAAAAGTATTTTAATGTCTAAAGGTGCCATTTTTTCAACCTGTTTAATTATGCATATATTTTAGTTGGCACTTTTTTTTAACCACTAACATTTATTGAGCGATATCTACCATGATTAATCAAACATGGACAAAGATTTACCACAATTATGAATAAGGAGTGAAAATTCCCGATAAAAAAGCTTGAAACCCCCAAAACTTCTATGCATTTGACATTTTGAAAGACCTCCATCTACACTAGCGCCCCTAGAGGCGAAATTAAACGCGGTAGCCCTCATTCTAATAGAATAGTGACCCAAATCAATGAAAACATTGGCGCTAACCTGAGACATACCTGTAGCAATTATTAACAATTTCATGTACATGGTTAATTTAATATCTCTCGTGAATTTGCGCTGAATCGCTGATAGTGTCAAGAAAACAAATTTTATATATTTTTATATTTCAGTTTCAAATTATCATACCATACTTTCTTATTAGTATTTATCAGGTATTTATAACAAATTTTCAGTTAGCTTTCAACAAGCATAATCACATTTAAGTAAGACCATAACGCTTTTAATTACACTTCTATTAGCTTTGTTAGATTTTTCGTTTTTACATTCTAGTCGGAAGCAAAGCGAACAGACAGCAAAAGAAACTCGTAATGAGAAAATGAGGATTGGATTTGCTTTGTCAGGGCCAAGCTGCCAGCTATAGTACAAACAAAATCTCACATAAAAAAATAATAGGAGAGATTAAAATTAAATTAAAGGTTTTTGTATATTAAACACTGGATAAATAAATTTCTTGTTTGTTTGTTAATTTTATAAAGTTTTTAATTACTTATGCATTTTATAATATTATTTTGTGTTTGTGTTATTACCAGAGACTACACGTCTCGCGTCGAGTGGTGCTCCCTGTGCTAGTTTTTAGGGTAAAAACGGGACCCTATTACTAAGACTGTCTGTCTGTCTGTCCGTCTGTCGCCAGGCTGTATCTCATGAACCGTGATAGCTAAACAGTTGCAAATTTTCACAGATGATATATTTCTGTTGCCGCTATAACAACAAATACTAAAAACAGAACAAAATAAATATTTAAGTGGGGCTCCCATACAATAAACGTGATGATTTTTTTGGCCTTTTTTTCATAATGGTATACGGAAAAACGGTAACTTACATCTCTGTGATTATTTTTTAAATTAATCCCAATCAAAGGACACTCGACGGAACTGTCAATCATTCGATGCGAGAGGTATTCGTTCCGTTCATGACTGTGGCGCCGCCCTAGCAGGTGTGGAACATATTGCTTATTTGACAGTTGGCATCTGCTAAATTGTATGTTATCCCACAAAAGTTCATATTTTAACCACATCGTGCATTGGCTTTGTTTGTATTTCCACCACCACCAACTTCACGTTTAGCAAAGATAGATATAACTCCGTAATAGATGGATACAGTCTAAGGAAAAAACGTGCCTCGAAAATGACGAAAATTTGATCCTCGATCAGATGGCGCCACTACCTTTGGCCTACTCTCGTATAGATGGCGTTGACAGTTTCGTTTGTTATTTAACAATTTGACGCATATTAGTGAAAGAACATGGGTGAAAATTATATAAAAATAATTAATGCAAATAAAAAAATAATTAATCCATATTTAAATTTTATCGTATTTTATAAATCTAAATTTTTAGTTTTAAAGTGTGTCGATAGATGGCAGTGAATTTACTGTGGTTACAAAATTTACTATGACAGTACCGCTCTATCCTATTATATCCTCTTTGCGTTTAGCCAATCGTCAATGTTCTAGATGACTAAATATATTTTTTACATTTTAGTCATTTGTGTATGAAAACTACCACTACGGCTATTTACAATTTTAAATATATAAATAAATACGGCATATATTTGCAGAAAAACTAGCCAAAAAGTCGAACACATCGGAAATGAAATCTCGTTTGCATACAAATATTTGTTATTTATGCAAACACCGATAATGTACGGGATTGCACGTTATTGTTATTGTTTTTGGATGCGAAAATTAATATTACAGTTTTCGACACATTCCTTTGCAGCTATATCGAATTCCAACCGTAATTACCATATTGAATAAATCAACGTCTGAAAGAGAACGTAGATAAACATGTTAGAGGTTTGTTCAATTGAAAATTCGAATGGGGTGTTTTGCATAAAATATTGCTATTGAAATTCATTCTTTGATCTGTCTAGGATAGTCACTAATTTAAGTCAACAAAAGACATATTATGTAAAACTAGCGACCCGCCCCGGCTTCGCACGGGTAGTTCAACTAATTTACACAAAACCTTTACAAATTATACTCGTACATATAAATCTTCCTCTTTATTCACTATTAAAAAAAATCCGTTGCCTAGTTTGCAAAATCTAAGCATACATAAGGACAGACATACATACCGAGCGGAAAGCGACTTTGTTTTATACTATTATTGATGTTGAAGGAAATCTATATTTATAATAGTGTGTTCTTGCGATAAAAATTTTTTTTGCTAAATTAAAAAGTAAGATCGCGGAATATGAATCACGTCTCTTTTTTCGGAGCCTGTTTTTAGTTCTAGTTGCGGGATAAATTTACTATTGGGTAGAGTTTACTTGCATGTAATTTTAATTTTTAAAAAGAAGCATTATTAGTCAACACAATGTCTATTAATTATCTATTTCGGCGTCAAAACACTACGTCACGGAGGGTCTCTATTGTCATCGGCTCGTTTAGCGGAGCAGCCGATAATGGAACCAATTAAAATGTATGGAGGCTTAACTGCAATGCTCTGCAGCGAAATTAATTTATAGCCATTGCAAAATAGCCCCAATTTTCCCTCGCCCTTCCCTTGTAATGGCAGTGTTTAGGTTTTGCTCTTTGATATTTTAACTTAATTAATTTTAGCGTTTTATTGCTGTCATGATTTATGCCTTTAGATGATACTTGTTCAACCTCTTTTTAAGAACGGGCGATTGGAAAGTTTTGGTAGTCTAGGAGGCTAGACTACCAAAACTTGAGGATGAAAAACCAATAGTTCATGAAAAATGGAATACCTAATATTGTAATATTTGATAATTATGAAAATTGCAATATTAATTTATGACTTACATAAGTAAATTATTTTAAATTTATTTACTAACGTCATAATTTTCTACGAATACATTGTCATTCTAACTTTATTGCCATGTTTAGTATTAAATGTTTTTTTACATCCAAATGTTGCATAAAAAAATCCAAAAGAAGAGCTGTATCGTCACTTGCGACCTTACGGGCATGAGTATCGGTAATTAAGGCAATTGTGAGATACGTCCGTGCCGTATGGTAATTTCTCGGCCCATATCAATTTATTGTCATCCTAAAACAGCCAATTTAACCCTTACCACCTACCCTCCTCCCAATTAGTGGTGCGTCAATGTGCTTTTATGTCTCTATCGCTTTTGTGTGGCAGTATAATTACCTATAAGTACCTATCTGGAGGCTAACTCCTAGCTAGCTATTTGATTCGTCTCTGAAAACATTAGGTAGGTACAAGTAAGGAATGGTCCAAGGACTGAATTTGTATGATGGCAACCGGGATATTCCGGTTCTGGGACTGAGTTCGTATAGTACACCAGTACCGGGAGCACATGAGTAGACCAGTACAAGGATCGGTACATTCTGATTAGTGCTTCTTACGTAAAGTCAAGGATGCAGTATACTTAATAATTGGGCAAGGCTCACAAAAAATGTACCGTAACACACGGGAAATTATAACACACAACAACATACGTAACGCACGGAACACAATGTAACACACTAAAACCTATGTTAGGTTTAGTTTATACTTATAATGAAAGCACTAGGATAGAATTTGAAATAATCGGCTTACGAATGTATTCCGTTGGTACTCTTTTTAATAAATAACTATTTCGTAACACACGCAACACACGTGGACAAACATACGTGAAAATAATGACGTAAAAGTCGAGTAGCATCTTCAAATACAGTGCAATTCAACTAGAAACCACATCAATGAATCATATTTCAATACCTATTTAGCTGTTTTAGCTGTCCGGATTTCCAATGAATTGAAATTACTACTTACAATGAAAAACCGGCCAAGTGCGAGTCGGACTCGCGCACCGAGGGTTCCGTACTTTTTAGTATTTGTTGTTATAGCGGCAACAGAAATACATCATCTGTGAAAATTTCAACTGTCTAGCTATCACGGTTCATGAGATACAGCCTGGTGACAGACGGACAGACGGACAGCGAAGTCTTAATAATAGGGTCCCGTGTTTACCCTTTGGGTACGGAACCCCAAAAATCGCCTCCGAAAAGTATTAAAATCCAATGACGAACTAACAACACAACATCACTAATGCTGCTTTTGTGAAAACCAAGCTGTCGGACGACACTGAGTATAAGTTATAACACACGTGAAATCCAAATGATGACATTTCTTTGAACATAATCGTTTAACGTAATTTCGGTAATATGTAATACATGAATTGTAAATACATTTTATACAGAGTATTTTATTAAATAAGATACAGAGGTATACTAAGACCTTTATGTTAAAAATAACTTTAATGCATTCAAATTGGGGTCGAGATATTTGTATTTTCTATGAACCTGAAAATATAGCTTTTTGAAAATAACTTTTTTTGTCGTTTATTTAAAAGTTTTAATTGTTTCAAGGGCCAAACAGTACCAATAAATAAATAAACGTATACCTACAGAAAGGGTCCATATTGGGTTGCATACAAGTTTAAGTCATATCTTTGATACGCATAACAACTTGTGTCGTAATCATCATTGCGCATACAAATGAAAAGTCATATTATATTGTGTCATACATCTTTAGCCATAATATTTGATGACATACTCAGAAGTTGTCATATATTTTTTGTGCATATAGGTTTGAATTATAATTAATCAAATGTCATACCAGCTAAAATCATATTCATCGATACTTATAATGTTTTTGCGTATAACTTTTTGAAGCATAATAATTTACAACCATAATGGTTTAAGGCATACTTATGTAGTTATTGATAGCCGTATAATATACCCTCCTCCATAATCTTTTCCCTAATCTCCGTCCAAACACTTAATTCGACGGAGCCTATTTCTGCGTAGTTTGTCCTTAGGACACCTAAAGAACGAACCTAACCTACCTACTATTTAAATAAATCTATATCTACGATTAGTTTCTTTTATAAAACCGTTACTCCTACTGGAGGGGGCTCTTCTCCTTCGATCTCCTCTTTTATACGGTCTTTGTGTGGTTATGATTATGACTAAAGTAATAATTATTTGCTTTATGGGTTCCTCACAACTATACATATTTATTATTCATGTTTTGTAACATTACGAAAAAAAACTTATTATGACCACTAAATATATAGGTATGACTTATTTTTTTATGTCTATATTAATACTATAAATAATAAATAAATAAATAATAAATAAATTTTATAGGACATTCTTACACAGATTGACTAAGTCCCACGGTAAGCCCAAGGAGGCTTGTGTTATGGGTACTCAGACAACGATATATATAATATATAAATACTTAAATACATAGAAAACACCCATGACTCAAGAACAAATATCTGTGCTCATCACACAAAATAAATGCCCTTACCGGAATTCGAACCCAGGACCATCGGCTTCACAGGCAGGGTCACTACCCACTAGGCCAGACCGGTCGTCAATGCTATGCACTATGCACTGCAATACTTCGACCGAAAAACAACTATGAATATCAAGCAGATGACTTAAAATTTTATGCGAATTAAATTAATGACTCGAACTTAAACTATCGTGAGACATATTTCAAAATATTTAGATGACAGTACCAGACCTTCACTTGACGACTCCATCTGCGGACTGCCCCGCGCCCCCCACCCCCGCCCCATCAGCGCGCGCGCAACGAGCGACGAGGCGGGCGGCGCGGGCACCGGGCAGTGCACGACGTACAACCGCCGCGGACACTCGTGCCTGAGGAAGGATTCCCAAAGAATCCGAAACATGTCGCCAAAAGCGACTAAAAATTCAAGTGAGTGAAGCCGTTCTCAACTAAATATTTTTAAATTAATGACTATAAAAATTATGACAAAAACCCATCAATAATTCTGACTAAAGATTTTTATGACACAATTATATGCATAAAGTGTTATGACAATTAAAAATATGACAAAAGTTGGTATGCGACCAGAGGGGGTCCCCTACAGAAACCATATAATTATAACAAATTTTCTGGAACTCTTTAAATAACTTATTACTGTACGCGGGTGTCCATGGGCGGCGGTAGTCGCTTACCATCAGGTGATCCGTCTGCTCGTTTGCCTCCTGTATCATTAAAAAAAAAACGCAAGGCAAGGCCCAAGAAAAAAAGTAAAGGTACAATTTTTATGAGCCTTGCCCAAATTATACTTTGTGATGATGATGAGATGAATTAAGACTTAAAACTAAGGATACGGTGACCGCTTACCATTAAGCTGGTCCTATGCTTGATTGCCACGCGGTATAAAAAGGCATTGTTATTAGACATAAATCACAAACAAATGACATGAAATGTTGACGTACAAAATTGAAGTAATTTACATTGAAATGTATTAATAATTGTATCATATCGGTGTCAAATTGAATACTAAATAAATATATAAAACAGTTCCATATTATGTAAATCCAATTATGACGTGAAATATGTAATATTATTATAAATAAATGAGTATAAGTATAAGTATTTAAGTATACCTACACACGCGTCGAATGTTAGTCCTTATGACAGTTGGTTTTTATTTGGAAGTTTAGGACATTTTTATTTATTAAAATTAAGTCAAACCAAAAGGGATGTCATAGGGATCATCGCAAACAATGCAAAGTGTCCATACAATTTTGTAGTTGGGTTTTGGGTTTTGTTGTTAATGTTATTGCAGAGTATTTGTAGCGCTCCTCTAAGAAATATTTGTTTGATATTCAACTCCAAGGGGGATGAAAATTGGGTTGAAAGATTTTAACAACTATTACGCGGACAAAGTCGCGGGCGGGGAGTGGCGGAGACTAGTAAATGGTAAATATTTTCATAGCCAACCAATTAAGGGGAGAGCGGGGCTAACTGCGCAATAGATAGGGGCTGTGTTCGAAGCACCGTAATTCTATTAAACGATTAAATAATTCAAGCAAGTTCAAAGGAGATGCGCTTTTACGAGCCAAACGAAGCAAATAACATAGCGATTGAAACGAGGGAGAAAAAAAAACGCATTCCCTTCTATGTGGTTTCTAGAGAAGGTAAACCTTGGACAAAGGTATCGATAGTTTTTTTGCTTCGCCCTGCAGCCCTTCTGCTATTCTACTACACAAGGGATATAATACAGTTAGATATTCTTATTAATATAATATAAAGTTAATTATCTTTTTTTTTTTCATTTATTCAGAAAGCAAATAAACATATCAAAAATGCGATACAAAAGATGTACAGCAGCAAAAGAAAAATACAAAAAAAGACCTGGGCCGCGTTGTAATAAACTACAACTAATATTACAAGTGAAAATCCTTTTCTATTTCCTCTTATTAGAAAAGGAGTTCCGCTTGTAATATTAGCTGTAGCTTATTACGCAATACGGCCCTGGAGGTTCTTCAAAATTTTAATGGTCAATTCATCTCTTGCAGATACATAATGTCATATTTTTATTCTGTCTCATAGGACCCCCTGGATGCCTATTCGAACTTAACCAAACTTTAGCAATGAATCTACATCTATGTATATGTCTAGTAAGACGAAAGTTATGGTATTTGAAAGGGAAGAATATATGACAAACTGTGAAATTTTGATTGGTCAAGAAAGAGTAAAACAAGTGAAAGAGTTTGTGTATCTGGGAACATTATTCACTAGGGACGGTAAGCATGATAAAGATATTGAAAGGAGAGTGAGTGCTGTAAATCGCGTGAATAGGGCACTTAACGCTTTTATGAGCAGCCAGAAGGTGTCGCAAAAGGCACGGTTGGCTGTGCATAGAAGGGTGCTGGTGCCTACATTTATGTATGGTAGCGAAAGTTGGGTATGGCAGAAGAGGCATCAGAGCCAAGTGAATGCAGTGGAAATGAGAGCGTTGAGAAGTGTGTGTGGTGTGAGATTACAAGATAGAATTAGGAACAGTGTGATAAGCGAAAAGTGTGGACTGAGCGAAGATGTAGTGACAAAAATTGAGAAAGGTATGTTGAGATGGTTTGGACACGTGGAAAGAATGAGTGAAAGAAGGCTAACAAAGAGAGTGTATAAGGGAGAGGTAGAAACGGGAGTTGGAAGGGGCAGACCTCGGCGGACTTTCTCTGATCAGATCGGGGGAATCCTGAAGAAAGGCCAGGTCAAGAGCACCCTAAACCGGTGAGCGTGTATGAGGAATGTTATGAAATTGAAGGAAGCGAAAGAGGTATGTCAGGATCGTAGCAAGTGGAAATCAGTGGTCTCTGCCTACCCCTCCGGGAAATAGGCGTGATTATATGTATGTATTTATGTATGTTCCAATGAATCTTAATGTCAATCTGAATCAACTAACGAAAATAACTGAGATTAAGATGAAATTTTCAACGTTCGAATTGGCCTTCTAAACACCAACGACCTTCTAAATTCAGTTTCAAAGATCAACTTCAAAAACAGCGCAGAATGGTGCTTATATGTGTGAATATGGAGAGTATAGAAAGGACGACAATTTCTTATGGCAGAACTATTGCAAAAGTGACCAGCTTTCAGCTGTAAATAATAGTTCCTAATCTCTCCGGTGGTGGCGCTAGTTAGGCTCTGGGACATGAGTATAACATGAACCATGAGTATAGCAACAAATAACCCGACCAATTTACGTAGGTTGTTTTTGGTAGTATTTCGGTGTATGGTGGCGCCGCCTAATTACTGTTTTTTGATGGACACTTTTCATACATAGAGATTTGGCTCCTTTATATAGTTTCCATGTGTGTGAAGATTGTACACTCGACCTTGATCATCGCTCACACTGTTTGGTGACACGCTCACACATTAGGCATCTCGCTTGTATTTATTGTTGCGTCTAAGAGGTTGACTAAGCAAAAACAAAACTTTAGCAAATTGTTAAATCAGAATTAGTCTTTATTGATGCGGATTTAAGTAAACAAATTAATACAAAAATGTGACGTTCCACGGGTAATGGTACCTTATGGCATTAGTATTTAAGCGGCGTTAATAATAGCGTAAGCGCCAGCCATAAGGTACCTTTACCCTTGAACGTCACAAATATGCGTTTGACATGGAAAATCGATGACTAAAACTAACAACAACCCTTTTATTTAGGTATAACTAAGAAAAACGTTAAAAAACGAAGTAGTAAAATGATATCAATAGCGTACTCGACAAAGTTTTATAATTAACCTTTCTCGATAGGGCCGCATCACTAAAACGCTGTGCAATGGCTTTCAAACGAAGTGGCCAGGCAATAAGGTGCACAAATTAGTGCAATTTAACTTTAGGACGTGTTGGTGGGTCGTCGTAGGCATTTACAGGTAGCAAATTTTGCTATTCAAAAGGCTAGTTGGCTCGATTAGGAGGCTTTTCAACGACATAATTTTACTCGGGGGTCTACTACTGTGAGTTGGTGCTCAAATATTATACGTTTACTGAAAGTTGTAGAAATATAATTGAAACTTTTTTTATAAGGTAATTAATAAGTAATGAATGCGACTATTTGTATAACATTGTTTTATTTACTTAATTAATGACGTTATTTGTAGTTTAGGCACTTCTCTCTTCATTGTCAGGCCTAATGGAAACTATTATTTCGTTCATTCCTACTTGTTGATTCTATTCAATTAGGTTCACTAACGAGGTATTATATCGTTCAATGAGGTTCATATATCGCAACCACTGTTTATTCAAATCATGATTATATCAAGCCTACGGCTTTTGACTACGTATTCAATTGAAAGCCTTTGACCGAAGGAAATGGGTGACGAATAGGTACGTTGAATGCATTAACCATCATTCTATTGATCGATTATGCCATTTAGAGGTTAATGGTACTTAAACCGGATTTCAATATTAATTTTTGAAGCATTCCATGGGCTATCCCGTACAAACACATTTTATTTCGTGTATCAGAATTAATATTTTAGTTTTTAAGGTGATGATTTTATTTAAGCAATTTGTTGAACCTTTGTCACAGAAAAAGGAACTCGTATACCTGCAAATCTTCAGAAACGGTGCCTATCTCGTCGCATAATAAAAATAATAAATTATTATTATTTGTTGAATTAAACGTTAGTATTAAAGATGTTTTTCTCATTTTCTGGCAAAACCCGTGAAACATCAAATTACCTACCGTTTTATATAAATTACAAATTCCTAACTGGGTAAAATCAATAATGTTCCTCTTCCTCGCAACCCGATTCGTTTCATCTTTTACAGCACAGCGGGTTTCAGCCCCAGGGAAAATTGTCGGTAATTATGTAAAAAAAAATCTTTGGAATTATGGTACAAACAAATATCCCATTCACTGAAGGATAAAACATTTTATCTTCGCTCGCCGATCGTCGAAAGAAAATTACGAACTCATTTACTTTGGCCTTTATTACGCGCAAAAGGAAATTATTCTTGTAATTTTCCTTAATATTTTATTCAATGGAACAGGAAATATTACGAAAAATCTAATAAAAATATGTTTATCTTGTTACCCGAAGGTAAATGTTATCTTTTAGCCCTTTACCTCTATGCTTAGTGAGATAATATAACCTTTTTATGTAGATAGACATTTTTAACTTCACAAAACAGTTACAGTAATACAACTGTCCTGTCCGCAGCGCCATGTAAGGACTTGCTGATTGAAACAACGACATATTGGAAGTGTTCTTTATTCTCTAAAGCGCTATCCTACTCTAAACTTCTTGTTTTTACATATATCTATCCTTATCACTCTTACGGGGTTATTACATATCGATTGTGAGTATTAATTATGGTTCGACCTGAATATCAACTTTGCCCTTACACAACCATAGTGCATCTCATAACAATAACAATTAGCCCCAAGATGTAAAATACCTACTTCTCGTGGAGCAGTTCCATGCTGGTCTTCATGAGCAGTTACATTTCACCAAATAGCACTATTTAAACCCAAATGCTTGGTTTATATAAAAAAATCTCTTGAATATGTTTATAAGAGTAGTTGAGAAAATTCCTTAATTCTTCATGTAATCCATTATCAGAACTCGACCTTGACAAGAAAGTTGCTTGAAAACCCTACTAAACTTGCTAAACAAAATTAACGAAGAAGACATTATAATATAGTGTGTAAATCCAATACGGGCGAATATTTAAAAGGTGGTTAACATAGGACCTAAGAAGTATATTGAGATATATTTTTCTTAAAAATACGATGAAAATATTAATCATACAAAATAATTCGGCCCGCAATGTAAAGCAACACACAAGCTACGAGATACGAGCCTTTTAAAGTAACTGTCAACGCTTGTTGGCAGTTATTGGAGCTAAAAGCTCATATCTCGTAATCACTAAGCATAAACATTTTAGGTCTGTGCTCGTAATGTCATGTCACTCATGTCATGTTATAGCACAATCGAATTAAGTCTAACCTCGAAATCCTTCCAAAGACATGAAATTTGGTATGTATGTTAATTAAAGGTCTCTTTTTCATGTCCACACTATTTGACAATTGGGGACCTCGAGGAATCGCAGCCATCTTGGAAAATGTGTACCATCCTGGAGAAATATGCGTTTTACTCTAAATATACGTTCTCTATGAAAATATGGCGTAAGGCAACATTAAAGCTTATTAAATTCTACACAAAAAAGTCCTAGATATCTTTGCGGAAAAAATACATCTTGTTATAGAAAATAATAGCTGAATCCAGATTTAGCGCTTATACCCTTTCAGGGGATATTCTCTTAATATGAAACATTGAGGAATATGAATTCCACTTGTGTCTATACATTTGTACACGTTCTACCCCAATATCAACATTTTACTCGACTGCGACTTAAACAGAAAGTAGGGTTATGGGTTTAAATACTGAAAATCAGTACACCCTGTAGCTCAGGATGCTGGACGGATTTTTTAAAATGACATAGCGGTAGATTACTCTTGGCCGTCACAACCTGTTTACACTTGTTTTATTAAAGAAAAATCAATACAGCCGCCCTGAGAGGACGCCGAATATTAAATCATATTTTTACTTCTAGCGCCTAAATTATTGAGTGGATTTAAATAAAATAGACATCAGCAGATCCATAATTGGTACACGAGTGCTATGCAATACAAATTTACTAAAATAAATGGAGGAAAAATGTTTAGGACTTAAAAATGTGACTGCAAAAACAGGGTAAATGGGGTTTAAACAATAGTGACAGTAATGAAATTTGACACCTACAATTTCAGGGATCCCTGTTTGCGTATCATAAAATTGGAGCTTCGGGGACCACGGGGATCAAACGCCATCTTGAAAAGTATAAGTCTTTTTTGGTTTTTCTGTTTTTCTCGGAATATCTGGGTTTAATGTGAACACTGTGTATGGCGAAACGAAAGCATGGCTTAGATGCACATTCAAAAACATGACCTTCAAAAACATAATATCGTCTTTTAAGTAAAAACTGGTACGATAAAACCAACTTTCCCCTAATCGGCGCTTTTTTGCTGAATGCGTCGGGAGCACCAGGAACCTGTATAATAATACACGTAAGACGTAGACCATACTTGTATCTCGTATAAAAGCCTAAAAAGCAATTTTAGTATATTTTTTGGCAATACAGCCAACTTTTTGTTCGTAAGTAGGCTCATTCTTGCATAATGCGTATAGTGCTAATATCAGGTGAATTTGTTCACTCCATCACCCCAACCCGAAAAGTTAGTTCACCCTGGTTAAATAATATAACACTTAACCGATAATATTTATACATACCTAATATTTAATATTCATATTATATTTATTAATTAATATTAATATTATTTAATAGTAAGTAATATTTTAGGTAGTATAAAAATAAAGATGCAAAAATTACATTTAATATGTGTAAGCAGTTCAGAGGGTGAACTTTTGAATTTACCTCAAGAAAGAGCTTAGATATAAAATGTTATCATTGAAAACTTGAATCGTGCCGGCAAGGAAAGTTTAATTTGGGTACACAATGGCAATTTTAAAGTTCTCTGTTACGCAATTCAAATTCAAAAGTGGATTTCTGACTTAATTCGATTTTTGTTGAAGTTCACAGACAGCTCTGGATTTTTCAGATTTAACGTTTCAACTTCGACCGAGACTTTTGTCTTTATTTAATGAAGGACCTTCATTAATTAGTTCCTTCGTTAATGTGATTGGGTTTTACTGGCCTTTTGTCGTTAGTAGCATTGCAGATCTACTCAATTAATTAATTTCTTAGATGTGCTTTTGCCCCTAGTTTTATACTAAATAAACTTACGTATCTAATATCTGCAAAATTTTGTTAAGTTTTCTTTAGTACGAAAGCGACTGAGATCTGATTAGTCCGGTTTCCTCACGATGTTTTACTTCACCGAAAAGTGACTAGTAAATATCAAATGATATTTCGTACATAAGTTCCGAAAGACTCATTGGTACGAGCCGGGGTTCGCGAACCCACGACCTCCGGATTGAAAGTCGCACGCTCTTACCGCTACCAGCGCTTTTTTTAGGGTTCCGTACCCAAAGGGTAAAAACGGGACCCTATTACTAAGACTCCGCTGTCCGTCTGTCTGTCTGTCACCAGGCTGTATCTCATGAACCGTGATAACTAGACAGTTGAAATTTTCACAGATGATGTATTTCTGTTGCCGCTATAACAACAAATACTAAAAAGTACGGAACCCTCGGTGCGCGAGTCCTACTCGCACTTGGCCGGTTTTTGATATTATAACTTCCTGAGTTGGATGTCTTTGATACGTAGGATGCAATCGGCAGAAACCAGTTTTGCCCGAAAACGTTGGAAAATCAAGTTAAACATAGGATACTCGAGCTTGGTCTCAATATTCTATTTTGGATATCTTTGTGTATGTACTTACCTATTTAGTTACATATTGCTAATTGAAATAAGGTAAATAAAAAAGATGTTTCACCAGCTTACAATGTCAAAAAAAAGTTTCCTAAAGACAGTGGCAAATTTTTGAAATTAAATTCTTTGTCTAAATTACCTCAAGGATTCATAAACCAGATTAAAACTTCCCTCTTCTACAAACGCATGGATATAATGAATTATTAATTAAGCTTTTAAAGTGAGGGGTTGATTATGATCAATAATGAGGTGAAGCTCGCTTTGAAAATTTGTTACAAGTAACATAAACTTAACTCGGTACGAAAATCGAGCTAATTAATGTTTAGAAAATTAAAAGCAAACTGTCTTAGGTTGAATATAAATACTTAGTAATCTGGTAGATTCGTTTTTGCACTATGAATCAATAATGGAATTGTATAAGAACTTAAACCAATATCACAATTTCATTAAAGTATTAAATTTAAGGCACTATATTTGGAAATGGAAAACAATTTATTAACATAAGTTAAACGATGTAGCAGTTACAGACATGCAGCCTATATGTAACTAGGTAAAAACTTTGCATATGTTGCTATAGATGGAGTCACACATGTTTCAGCGACATTTCAGATAATGTCATGTGATGATAGCGGTGCATTATAGCCGGGGGACGGACGGTTAACGACTGAGGAAACTCATTAAATACGCGTGGATTTATGGCGGCTGGTGGGTGCAAGTGGTGGGGGTAGCGTCACGGCCGTTACGTTACGAGTTAACGAAAAGCAAGACATGGGGCGTAAGCTGTTTAATTTATTTACATTGCCATCATCAGACTTTGCGAAACTGGTTTAACGAGAGAAATGCTGGCTTCAAAATATGAAACATCCACTATTTGGTCTAAGTGTGAATTGTATTTGAGTCGTTTTAATTAAAGCAGCCAACATTATAGTTGCAGAACATTTTAATTATGCAGGACATCGACATCGATTTTCGACATTATCTGGAACAATGCTGCACAGTAACGCTCATTCACGCGCATTCTTAATTTAATTACTAAATTCAGTGAGGGATTAAACAAACGCAATTTCTTAAGGAAATCGTCGTAACATCGCTTATTTTATATATTTACATACATGTCCACTAATAACATGTTACAAAGAAAAGTTGATGACAAGACAAGAAGGGTTTTTATTTTCTAAAGCATGAGAAGTTTTCAAACGAATAACGCATTTGTTTGTAGTTACTATGAATTATTCTACACTAACCACTAACTAAACGCATTAAAGCACTTATTATCTACTATTTATTATTTACTTACTTTACTGAGTTAGCCGATTGATCGATTTGATTGAAGTACAATTATGTAGGAAGTATTTATACATATTTGAAGACGTGGATGAACGTGCTATCACGTTACAAAAACATAATTGTGAGTAAATCGCAGTTAATGATTTATCAACTGAAAAAACTGTTTAATAATCGATGAGACGATGTTTTTTTGTGAAAATGCAAGTAATACATTGATGGACAAATAAATATAATCATTATTTTAAAAGTATACACCTTATAAACTGTAATAGATGTCATATATTAAAGAAAAAAGTGACGAAGCCCTCCAGTGGTGAAGGCGGGATTCACCACTACACTACTACTACTAGTATATTCCTATATTTTTTGAAAAAAGGTACATAACACATTCATTCACGTTTAAAATTCACTCATGAAGTAAATAAATTAAGTGAATGAACGTGTTAATGGCCTAAGCATTTTTTATCCTCTTGTTTTCGCTAAGAATCCGAAATTCCATTACTTCGAAACTTGTTTTCGAAATAGGGTCATATACCTACTTCAAGTTTAAGAAAAAACTGACACTTTACTCTTACATACGAAAATAAATACACTTCGACATTGATGAAGATCCTATGTTGCAAACATGACAATGACAACGTTCTTCCATGTCAACGGAGTAAAATTGGAAGAACATGCTCTTGTGCGCACTTAGCGCCTACATGTGTACATTATACGTTCATCAGTTGGGTTTAAGGCTTTTAGTTATCGCCCAAAAACGTGAAAAGTGAAAGTAGTATTCATAATAGCTTCAAATCCATATTTTTTTGCATAAAATCGTGAAAAAATGTGACATAGCACGTTCATCAACCCACGTCTTCATTTACTTACAAAAAAGGGTTTCTTTAAAATTTGCATTACCTGTAAAATAAAGCCGGGGTTTGAACCCGCGACCTCCGGATTGCAAGTCGCACGCCATTACCGCTAGGCTACCAGCGCTTTTACGGAAATTCCTGGAAAACCTAAAATTTGGAAATTAATATTCAAAGTACTATATTACTAAATATAATAAAATTCATGACTAAATTATCACTTTATAAGTCTATATACGAATCGTTAGGGCTTTTCCTTGCCAAACATATTGTTGATCGTTATGGTATGAAATTACAATTGACATTCTGGACCGAGCGGTTACAATTATTGCCACCGAGAGGACGATTTATTTTATTAACCGATTAAGGGCTTACACCAGATTTTACAGTGGCATACTTACTGAATATTTTAATTGCTTTATCGATGACATTTTCGAGCAGTGATTTACTAAATTGAAAATATCTGAAAACGATCGACGTTACCTTTTATTGGATACTTTTAATACATTACCACAAAAGAAATTGTCTATAGTTTGTTGCAATGTAAATGAATGAATGAATGTAAAAAAAAAGAAGCAGTTTAACTGCTGCTAACTAGGATTTAACGTTTTTTTTCCAGTGTTTGAGGCAGTGGCAATAAACCCTTTTAACCTACTTATATTATCTATATTAACTGGACAGAGGGTACATAACTTGTACCTAAAGATTAAAATAATTGCTTTTAGTAGTTACCTGTTGGTTTTTTAGGGTTCCGTAACCAAAGGGTAAAAACAGGACCCCATTACTAAGACTCCGCTGTCCGTCTGTATGTCCGTCTGTCCGTCTATCTGTCACCAGGCTGTATCTCATGAACCGGGATAGCTAGACAGTTTAATTTTTTTACAGATGATGTATTTCTGTTGCCGCTATAACAACAAATACTAAAAACAGAATATAGTACATTTCGATGCTAGTGCGAAAAGTATGTCATTAGAATGACATTTCCGCACGTGTATCGAACGACGTTTTTTAATACAGCTGTTGCGAAAAAATAATAAAAACAACAAGTAAGGAATAAAAACTTTGGATACTTAAAATGCCTGTTAGTAGGTAGTAAAAGTAAGAAAAAACGCCTCTTCTTTGACAGGTGTTTCGGCAGCTATTCCGTTCCATTCAGACAACTTATTAAGAACGGTTTTTCGATATTCAATATTAAAAAATAAACGTGTTATAATGATGATGAGGTAAGTAATTAAATTATAAAATATGTATATTTTTCGTATTCTTACATTAATAGTAGGTTTTTATGTTCATACGACGTTTAAAGGAAACTAATATTAACACTCATCAATAAGTAGTCATGAATTGGAACAAGTATAAATTTAAAAAAATTGGAAAAGTTAAAAGCACTAGTTCGCGAAAATCAACTTTCCGCACGCTAAACAGCTACGTAGCACTTTTTGAGCAACTGTATTAAAAAAATATTTAAGATACAAACAACGTGATTTTTTTACCCTTCATGGGCGAGTCCGACTCGCATTTGGCCAGTTTTTTTTTACATGAAAAATGTTTAATGTTGGGACTAAATAGAATAGGTATGCATGTAATTTTTAACCGACTTCAAAAAAGGAGGAGAGTTACCAATTCGACCGTTATCAATTTTTTTATGTTTGTTACTTCAGAACTACGTCATTTGTTAACCGATAAAAAAAATTGTTTTGTTTTAACCTATATGCCAATTCAAAGATACACTGACATCAAAATGATATCAAAATCTTCTTCCTCGCGTTATCCCGGCATTTTGCCACGGCTCATGGGAGCCTGGGGACCGCTTGGCAACTAATTCCATGACTTAGCGTAGGCACAAGTTTTTACGAATGCGACTGCCATCTAACCTTTCAACCCAGAGGGTAAACTACACCTTGTTGGGATTAGTCCGATTTCCTCACGATGTTTTCCTTCACCGAAAAGCTACTGGTAAATATCAAATGATATTTCGTACATAAGTTCCGAAAAACTCATTGGTCACGAGCCGGGGTTTAAACCCACAACCTCCGGATTGAAAGTCGCACGCTCTTACCGCTAGACCACCAGCATCACAATGATATCTGAATGATGTCATTTAGTTATCGTGCGTTTTGCTCGAGCCAATGTATGTGTAACGAAACGTACGGCCAAGTACGAACGAAATACACGATAACTCACGGCTTGATTCGAACTTTAATATACGTCAAATATTAGGTCTAGATACGATATGGATCGGATATGTCAGTGTCAAAACTGTCAAAAGTGACGTTTTTGTTTGAAGAAACGTCACTTTTGACGTTGACATATCCGATCCATATCGTATCTAGAGTCTAGACCTAATATTTCACTTATATCAAAGTTCGAATCATCCAGATATCCTTCTGATGTCAGTGTACGTTCGAAATTTTCGTTCTTATAGTTCCAGATCAATATAATTATACGACTAAACTAATTTTATGAAGGTACTAATAATTCCAGATTGGTTCCATTTTTGTCAAAATCCATGTCAAAATGAGAAATTGAGGGAACTCCTCAAATGTAGGCATACCTACATATAACTGTATATGTAGGTATGTTCTGAGTTATGTTCTACCCCCGTTCTGAGTCATGGCTCGTCCAACAGGTCTCCATCGCCATACAGCGAGGTAACGCTGCTTGTGATGGGGACCTTTAGACCCGGCATGGCTCAGAACGGATTTTAGTTTCTAATTTTTTTTTTTTTTTTGTATTTCTTTAGTTGTAATGTATTACAGCCGGGCTATGATGCTTTGTCACCATTTCATTTATCATTGTATAAGTGAAAAGACGGCATATCTGATAAGTGATTTAATTCGGTATAAAGTCGCGAGGATAACGTATAAGTGACAAATGATAGCGATGAGGTTTTGAAAAATCAATTTTAAGCTCGATGACTTAAGGTGTATTTTAAAGAATAGATTGTTAAATCACATTCTACCACTTATCCATGTACAAATGACATAGACAGTTATAAATTATCCATGGTTTGAGCTTTTGAAAAATCAATTCTAAACAAGTTTACTTAAAGTGTATTTTAATGAATATTTGGCTAAATGACATCCTATCACTTATCTATGTACATGTGATATTGATAGTTATAAATTATCCATGGTGTAAGCTTTTGAAAAATAAACTCTAATTGAGTTTATTTAAGGCGTTTATTAAAGTAAAACTTTTATACCGTCGCCTCAAATTTAACCGTCTTTAGCATGTCGCATTACAGCAGTAGTAAAATTCTACTTTAATCATATAATATACATGTAAAAATGTTCTTTTAAAATGGAAATATGCAATGTAAGAATTTTGTGCTACGGTTTGAAATTGTGTTACGATTACGACCCTATCGAATTCATTGTTTACCGATGTCCCCGAAGGCGCCTGTAAAAAACTAGGCCTACCCATTGGAGTGCCGGCTTTCGCCTGCCGTAAGGCCCCTTTCGTTTCGACGCCCTGTCTGAGGCCTAGCGCTCCGGCTCCGACCAAGTCCCCGCTGCCGGTGCCAGACGTTAATTTTGAATTGTTTAGTTATACATAATTATATACTGTAGTTTGTGTTTGTTATTTTTCTCATTTACTATGTTACTATTTTATGGTGTTAGATGCAATGAGTTCTCTGTCTGAGTCGTCGTGCCCCTTACTGTCTTGACTCGTCGCGAGTGTTCACGTCCCGAGGTCTTAAGTCGCATATTACTCGTAAACACAAAGATGTTCCCCACCTTATGCCTCCGCAACCCGCCGGCGAGGCCTATGTTCGCTTTAATATCACACCACCAGCTCCAGCTTCACAAACACATAGCTGTAGCCTGGACCAACTTGTTTCATTAAGGGTCAGTGCGATCTGTATCAGAAGAAGCAGGATTTCTTACCGCCATGCCATTTTAAATGCGTCTATCTTTCTCAAACATGCATGAATTAGGTATTTTATTTAGTAACTAGCTTTTCTATGTGACTCTGATCCTATTAGCAGATGCTTTTAGGGGTAAAAGCTATCCTATATGTTAATCTTATGAATGATACTTTTTGTTCCGCCATGTAAACAGTAATCTTCATTTAAGAGTCCCGGGCAAGCTCGGCCGAATTTCACCTTCCCATACAAGCGGAGTTTCGTTCTCATTTTAAAACTAAGTGTTGGATTTTAATGAAACCTTGCATATTCGATAACATGAGGTATATCTAGGTCTGTAATTAGTTTATATAGCTCTCGTAAACGTAAACGAAATAGAGCAAAAACAAGTTTTCTGTAAAAAAACTTATATTCGCTGTATTTTTTTTACGGCCGGGCTAGCACATGTTTGGCGCGAGAGTTTCTCGTCACGACATAAAATACTCGACCCCCTTTAATTCATACAGAAAGACGGGTAGTCTATCTCGCGGCGAGATACTGTCGCGTCAATCATTAGGTAAGGGAAATTAGCTAAAATTACGGCATAATTAATGGAAGACTTTTTTAAATTGGGATATGTACGTTATGGACCGAAGTTATTTTTCATCAACCCTCCCCATCCCTCCCCCCACTGCGTCACCCCCCCCCCCCCCCCACCGGGCCCGGGCCCGTAACCCGGTTTTTCTCAATTTTTAAGGAAACCGTTCAAGATACAGAAAAAGTGTGTAGGAACGAAGTAATCCTTAATAAATTTGCTATTAATCTCTTATACACACCACAGTGCTATCACTTATAGTTTTTGTGCAATCTGTCACCAAAGATGCAAATTTTTTAGCATTTAACGTTTTTTTCTTTTTTAAGATAACTTTTCTCAAAAAATACTCACGATATCGCCCAATTTTGTTTTATTTAAGTACATAGTTAATATGCTCTTTAAAACTAAGTATTATTTATTATTAAACTCCTTCATTTGACGATTTTATGCCATTTTGAAAATACATCCTCGTCAAACATATTCAAAGTCAGCGAATATCCTTATTAACCACTTGTCTGTATGAATCGGACCCTAACCGAAATTCATACCTAAAGCACAACCCGAGGGTGAACCCACGATTTTCGACCACCACATACATATGAAAAGTAATGAGCGAAAGAAATATAGATAGATGGATTTTGCTGTTAGGACACTCTTTACGAATGGGAAACGTAAACATTTCAAAAGTTCCCTACGTGTGTCCAATGTATATGATTCCGAGGTTACTTTTTAGGTTTCCGTACCCAAAGTGTAAAAACGGGACTCTATTACTAAGAATCTACTGTCCGTCTGTCTGTCACCAGGCAACAACACGTGCGCTTGTTCTTTAAGAAATTCAGCACCTGAATAGATATTCAGGTCAATTTGGTATAAACTGGTCGGAATGTCTATCCTACCTATTCATAAACATTTGTCTTAAACTGAAACTGAAAAGTTCAGACTCAAGGTTTGTCAGGGAGCAATGGAACGCAGCATGCTGGATGTTCGTAGAACCGACCAACCGAGCATATTACATATAAACACCGCACTGCGATCCAAAACCGGTATTGTGGATGTGGGCATGAAGGTCGCAAAGCTATAAGTGGGCTAAATGGGGCTGGGCAGGGCACGTTGGCCGAATTAACGAACTAGCCACATACTGGATCCCACAGGATGGACCTCGGAGCAGAGGAAGACCAAAATAGAGATGGCAGGACACTTATTTAGAAAAGAAGTGGGAGTGTGCATTGGACAATTTGGATAGGACTAAATAGCGGTGAGAGGAAAGGCCTTTGCCGAGCAGTGGAACACTCTTATATATGTATAGGCTAGTAAAAAAATACACAAAATAGGTGACATAGACAATATCTAAATTAATTCCGTGACCATAAGAGGTTCAAGTACTGAATATCTAAAAAAAAGGCATAGAGCATGTCGGGCCATGCTCATTGTAGGGCTCCGTAGTTACCCGTCCGTCACAATAGGCTGCCTTGAATGGAGCCTATTAGTAAGTAACAACATAACAGGCAAAAGGGAGTAGGTAAGAAGGGAAGTTTTAGCGATAAGTCAAAAACGACTTTTCATTGAATGTCTTTCTACAGCTCTACATTCACGATATTTTTTTTTGTTTTGAACCCACGGTTCAAATGATAGACTTATGTACGAAATATAATTTGATATTTACGAGTCGCTTTTCGGTGAAGGAAAACATCGTGAGGAAACCGGACTGATTCTAACAATGCCTAGTTCCTCCTCTGGGTTGGAAGGTCAGATGGCAGTCGCTTTCGTAAAAACTAGTGCCTACGTCAATTCTTAGGATTAGTTTGTCAAGCGGACCCCAGGCTCCCAGGAGCCGTGGCAAAATGCCGGGATAACGTGAGGAAGAAGGGGGTTCAAATGTTAGGCACACATTTTTTTCTTTTTGTGCGATTACTTCCGAAAAAATATCAAATGTAACTATAGACACACAGACACCATGCATAAAAGAGTAACCACAGTCCATAGACACACACCCACTTTTGAAATATTCACGTTTCCCATTCGTAGAGATTTACTGTCACTAAAAGCAAAAATCTACTATTTCTATCTCTTTCGCTCTTATAACTTTTCATGGGTGTGGTAGTCAAACATCGTGGGATCACCCTCGGGTTGTGCTGTATAAAATTCGAAAATAGATAAAATAGATCTTTACCTATAGATTACAGGAAAACCTACTAGAAATGTGCAGTCAAGCGTGAATCGGGCTTAATTACTTAGTTTTTGATCCTACCCCTACGGGTTTTTTAAAGACATTTCACTGACGTTTCACATAAAAAATACATTGTTTAAATTGTTAAATTGTGTAATGTACGGAACCCTTGGAACGCGAGTCCGACTCGCACTTGGCCGGTTTTTTTTTTAACCCATCGTAAATTTGAATGGTTTATGGTGGGCTACTCGACCAATCATATTGTCGCATTGCGTATGTTCTATCCCTCACGCGCGCACGCGGTAGGCCACTTCTATTATAGTACGATAACTTTTATTATTCGATGACAATACAGCCCAAAATGTTTTCAATCCTCGATTTATCGTAGGAAATGTCAGAAACTGTTTAAAAACCTAATATATTTTTTTTTCGGTTGATTTATATTTTATATAGGTATATGTCCATGCCAAATTTCAGCTTTCTAGCACTAACGATCACGGAGCAAAGCCTCGGACAGACAGACAGACGAACGGACATGGCGAAACTATAAGGGTTCCTAGTTGACTACGGAACCCTAAAAAAGAAAAATCCTAATTCCCAACGATAGGCTACTCGCAAGCATGTAGACATCTCGGAAACCCCAGTATAACGTGACCGTGAGATTCGTAACAACCTATGCGTAATCGGAGAGCTTACTTATACCGGTTTCTTTAGCCATTGACTCGCGTATCTGACTCTTGGTTGTATGAAGTAACATTGAGAAGGTTGCATATACCTACCAAATTTTTTAAGCCCATTCTTTATTTATAATTTATAATTGATATAAAGTACATATTAATTACTTTCATTAGCTTTATGCATACTTACCTTATGAACTTCATCTTTAAGTTCCACATTTATTTCTATTAATACAAAAAAATACCAAAAAATTAATTAGCTATATGTGTATTTATTTATATGCATGCTGCGCCGACTCCAAGTGAATGGGACAAGGGCAAGCGAATTTGTATTTATTTATATTAAAAAGTATACAGAAATTTACAAACTTAAAACCTACATCTAAAAATTATGGATACTATATACTAGGGTCGACTCGACAGGTACCCGGGTAAACCTCTGGCGATGGATTGCCGGGACCGCTCGTCTCCTGGGAAGAGATATCCATTTGTCCTTAAGTCTGTAAACAACCCACCACTTTTATGATTTGGTACCTTAGCTACACGTAGCTAATATTGAATAATACTTCCATAAATATGGAAGTACAAGCTTCGAAGAGTCCTAAAGAAGTTGCAGTTAATAACAAGAGTTAGGTACATATGAATATGAATATGCATTGAAATATTTAGAAACACTTTAATTTTCAAAAATACACATTCAAGCCTTATTTTTTTTCATAGTCCTCGAAATTCTACGTAAGTATGTATTAGGAAAAATGTACAAATATAATGTTACTGACTATGTATGTGATTACGCCGTATAAAAGGAACATCATTATAGTTCTTATCACCTGCGTCAGTGGTGTTCAGTACCACAATGGACATACCTTCTATTCACCGCAGTCACAAATTGATCCAGGTACTTGCTGGCGGTAGATTGAGCAATGGACAAGCCATGGTCTTGTCCAGTTCCCCTTTGGTAACTACCGTCAGTTAATAGGTGCAGTGATTTTAGAACCTAAATAAAGAGTTGTAAGTTGGTATGTCATTATTAAACAAGTATTAAGATCAAGGTGGTGGTAAAGGTGACAAGAATGATTTGAGGAACAGTGCAACATTATATCTTTACTTTAAGATGTGCCGAGAATCCATCGCCATATTGAGGTTTGAGCTCGGCGTCGAATTCGCCACACAAATAGAGTGCCAATTTTTTGCGCACTCTATATATGTGACGAAACTCCTTGTTAGGCATATCGAATGGGTTGCATGCATCCCTTATGGCCCGTCGTTGCAGTTTTCTTTCCTCTTTTTCTTCAATAGCAGCAGCTGCCAAGAAGAAATGGTATCTTGCCATCCCTACAAAGAATGTATTGATAATATTATATGTAAATAAATGGAATCCAAATTGTATATATTATATTGAAAAAAAAAAACATACTTACTGATATTTAACTCCAAAAACTGGTATATTTCAAAATTTATATTCCACAAGTTTTTTTCGCTAATTTTAGCAGAACAAACGAAAGATGTACTATCCTCACAAAAAGACCTTAAACCAAACTTCACGGTAGAATATGATGGAACTTAATTAATTAATTCTAACTTAAGATCACATCAATGTACCATATTCTGACAAATAAATACTTTTCATTTCATTTCATTTCAAATCCCCTTCTAGTATTCAAGTCCATGTGTTTCCACTTATCGTGCCCAGTGAGCACTACGATAAATTAATCAAAGGCTAGCCGTCAAAAATCGACTATATGTCTAATTATCCAACAATCGTAGCCATTTACCGGCTATTGCTGTCAAAGTGGACAAACGTGTATAAAAATGTATAAATCTGGACAAGTGTCATATATATCATTTAACTTATCCACTTATCATCAAATTTTAAGGGGGAAATTTAGACAAATGACATATTATCCAACGACCATGTTATGCAGTATATCATTTACCGGCAATCGTTGTCAAAAGTGGATAAGACGTCAAAACTGGATAAAATGTCAGTTTTATCATCATTTATACAGCTATATCATTTATACAGTCGAGCATCATAGCCCGGCAGTATATATATGTAATTTCATCAACAATTCATAAAAGTGCCATTTGATGAAGTGGATCTTCTGATGAAGACCAGTATACACAAGTCGCATACAATGCAAATCTTTAACTTTAAACGTATTACCCAAAATCTCTCGAACCGGTCTGTAAAGCCTACATAAGCTTTAACATAATCACATATCATAGCTTATGCTGTAATACCACAGAATAAATAATAGTACTAGGTACAGAAGATTCACTCTCTAACATTATTTTTTTTTTTAAATTATAAACTGATCGGCGATTGGCCCTAGTCACACCTGATGGAAAGTGAAGACAGGGCCTAAGATGGAGCTCACCGGTTCAGTAACAGCCTATTCACTCTTGTTTTAAAGAGACCGAGGTCATATTGATCAGGGAATACAGATGGCGGGAGCGCATTCCATTCCTTAGCCGTCCGTACCAAAAAGGAGGCAAAACATAACGCGTCTATTACGGCAGATATGACCGCTAGGTGGCGCACGCGCGAACAGGTGTCCGTTCCGTAGCGGTTGATAGCAGTGCGCGGCAATTACTATGGCTAGAACTTAGAACTGGGGGCGGCCCCATGTACATGTAGCGGCACGACGAAATCGCGGAGTGAGTCACGCCTGGTAATACTGGAAGCTACTCGTGGAGTGTATTTAATTAAGCTGAAGCCAACGAGCCGCGTGATTGTCGAATGTCGAGTCGACGTCGCGTCCCCGCTCGCTCCTGTAGCTGCTCTTGAAGCCTTCGGTTCGGAAACACTCGCCTTGATTACTGTTATAAGTGAAATATGGTCGTAAATAATATAGGACAAATTTTTTATTCGTCGTTATGGTCCCCTAGACCCATATGGTGGAAATATTCGCTGGCTATAGATGAGGTCTTGGTGGCTCAGTTGGCAGAGCGCTGGAGTATCGATTCAGAGGCCGTGAGTTCAAGTCTCACCCAAGGCAGTAACTTTTCCACTTTTAAGTTTATTGTAAGCTTAATAGCATCGTTCGCAGACGTTTCAGCTTGTTAAATTAATTTGGTATAATATTACTTAATACATATATTATTCAGTTTACGTAATTGTGACTCATTGAGACAGACTTATGTTTAAAATAATAGTTAGTGTATAAGATTGCTTGTAATTTAGTCCGAAAACTTAAGATTTTATGACGAGTTACTTTCCATGACTGCGTATTTATTATTATTATTTGAAGCCTGTCGTGTCCCACTGCTGGGCAAAGGTCTCCCCAAATGTATTGACCATGTATTTACTATAAACTATAAGTAATTATAAGTGCACGCCCCTGACAATACATATATGTATATTTACTAACCAACACACTCATTCGATTTGAAATAAGTTATTCTTACAGTAATTTTACGCGCTATTAACTAAAAAAGTTGCTTATTCATCACACTGGTTTTGCAGTTGTAATTGCAAAACCGTGGTTTCACTTGCGCCATAAATTGTTCGACGTAATTAGGCTTGGGAATCCGCGGTCAGCTGACACGGTCACTAACATTGTGAAGTGCATTAGAGCAGGGAATTTGAAGCAGCGTGGAAGCATGAAATTGTTACGAGTGCAGGTACCGAGTACAGAGGGCCTACCGCGAACCACATTCGACGTGTTGCCTCCCTGTCGCAGTTGTAGATTCATACGTAAGTGTGACAGGGAGGCAACACGTCGAACGTAGTTCGCGGTAGGGCCTCAGGTTTACGAGAATTACGTTTAGTTATTTTGATTTTCAGCCTTGGAAATTTAGTGATGTGATTTAATAGTGAGGCTAAGAAGTCAACACAAATTTATTTTTGGGAGACTTTCTTATGTTCTACTTTTTTACTTATCGTCATAGCCTAGCAAAATTTTATTTGGCCTTCGCCATATTGCGGATTTTTAGTGGTACTAACTTTATTTTTCATCACACTTGCTCGAAAAAGATCATATTTCATGCAGGTGTACTGAAGGGTAAAGGCCTATATTGTTCCCGCGGGAGTTATGGATTGTGAAAAAAAGCTATAACTCGCTCGCGTTCCAAGGGTACATTACACAATTATTAACAATGTATATAATTTTATGTGAAACGTGGGTGAAACGTCTTTAAAAAACCCGTACGGGTCGGATCAAAAACTAAGTAATTAAGTCCGACTCCCGCTTGACTGTACATTTCTAATAGGTCTTCCTGTGATCTATAGGTAAATAACTGTTTTGTTTAATACTTTAAAAAATGTAGACCCAGTAGTTTCGGAGATAAAGGGGGGGGGGGTCAGTTTGGCTATTTTCTTAAATAACTTCTAAACTATTTGTTTTAAAATTACTACAAAAATAATATAAAAATAAAAAGAATTCTCACAACGAGCTCTTCTCTCATTTGATATGTAACACGATATAGTTTTGAAAACTTTATTTTCTAATTTTCTCATTTACCCCCCAAAAGTGGCCCCATGTTTAAAATTCATATGGTTACGTTACATGTCCGTTTTTGGGTCACAATCTTACATGTGTGTACCAAATTTCAACTTGATTGGTCCAGTAGTTTCGGATAAAATAGGCTGTGACAGACGGAGAGACATACATACAGACAGATTCCGTTTTTTCCTTTTGAGGTACGAAACCCTAAAAATTATAGCTTTCTTTTTAAATTATGTTGCTAATTTAGTCAAGTAGTTTGTAAGTAAAATACTTTGTTTAACGTCAAGGTTTAAGGGAGTTTTACTTTTAAAATACTATTATCATTTAATATTTTTGTTTATGTTAAAAATATTTATGAAATAAAACTATGAAAACGGATTATATCGCGTATATTGAATTTATAATACATCCCGACGTTTCGAACCCTTTACAGCGTTCGTGGTCAACGGGTGCCTGAGGAAAAATTACAAAGTGCAAAAATACCCACATACTAAAATAATGAACAATCATAGACTATAAACTTTAAGGCTGGTTGTACATGCAAAATCGGTTCATAAGGCTAGTTATACACTAAAATTATTTTCAAGTAAAGATATATATATACGCGATAAAAACTACGCCGGCTCCAACCCTACACCACGGACCCGAGAAGATTTAATTCCCTCCTAAATTGTAGGAGGGTATCCCAATATGGGACCGGCAACAAACTCGGCGGGACACATCTTTTCAAAACATCAGAATGTCCAGCATCATCCAACACTAAGGTCTCACAGTCTATGTCTCGCTTGCTCCTTTATCAGATGGACTACAGGATCCCAAGCTGGTGGTAGAGAAAAGCCATCTTCCCTATTAAAGTTTGGATATTTCTTAATCTCAATGGCCTCGCGCAGCATTCTGGGTATGTAACGCTTCTCCTTGGCAAAAACCAGAGGCTTATCAAACTTGATTGAGTGATTGGCTTTATCCATGACATGCTCACAGATTGCAGACCTAGGTCGACGGTGCTTGACATCAGCTATGTGTTCCTTCACCCGAGTGGAAATGCTCCGTTTCGTCTGTCCGACATATGATAGGCCACACTCACAGTCCAACCTGTACACTCCTGCAATCTGTAGAGGGGTATTGCAACGTCATGATGTATTATTAATTCAATATACGCGATATAATCCGTTTTCATAGTTTTATTTCATGAGTAACTATCGCGGTAACCGAAGACAATACTAAAAATATTTAATTTGATTTATTTAATAGCCGTTTAAAATATTTTTACACAAAATGTTCAATCATGACTGAATGCCGAAGGTCTGTGCCTTCGATACCTTACCTGTCAAGAAATGACAATATGGCGGACGAATGTTCAAAATGTCACCGTTTTTATAATTATGTCGCTTAACATTTAGCTGTTTTTTCGCAAGTGTGATGAAAAACATTGTGAATAACTCCGGGGGTAAGAATTCCCTACAACCTGCGGCTGTCGGGAATTATAGACCTCGTTTACAAAATCTCGTTGCGCAATGTACAATTAATAAATCACTGCTGACCTAAATATGTAGCAGGAAATGAGTTAACTATTCTTATTTACTGTCAGTGTACCTACCATGACACTTGCTAATGACTGAGGTCTTTTCAGATATTCTTTCTTCAAAATGGAAGTCGTCTCGAGAATAATATGTTTTAAATTTTGCTCATTAATGTTGTTTAAAGTGTAATATTATAATATATAGCTTATTATGATGTGTGTAGCTAATGAAGGATTAGTGTGAAACGCGTTTAACAATTCTTTAATCCACACTCGGCAATCCGCCGTGGCTATTTGTAAAGTCTAGCTATTGCTTTACTTTTAGTAAAAGAAACTATCAAACAACGTCTTGCATCACGGGCACATTTTTGACACTGGTGAAATCATCATGGAGCCGTTTAAAAAAAACAGAATTAGCTGCTACGAGCTACGGCGTAGCAGAAATATTCAAAGCAAGGCAGAGTATGCCTACAGATATTATAAATGTGCAAGTTTAGTTTGTTTAGGTAATTTTTCGACATTTGAATGTATGGTCGTTCTTTACACAAAAACAGCTGAATTCATTTTTATACATTTCGCACACAGAGAGAGAGCTAACAAAAATCAAATCAATAGGTATCGTATTTTTAAAATATTAATGCACTATTTCATTACGCTTACATTCGTGTGCTATTATCTTACCAAGAAATCTAATGTATAATGTTTGTATTTGGCGCAACTTGGGTAGTACAGGTGATGTTTTATCACGTATAGAAAGTTGTGTGGTTAATTAACTAGCAAAACTCTCGAGTTTCACGGCACGTCACGCCGCCGGCCAAAAACTTGTTACATCACGTTTACTCGGTTCAGTTCTAAAAAGACAGTGATGTGGTTTGCGTTAAAGAAACAAATAGGTAAGGTTAGTTCGTTAGACGCGGTGAGAATTGAAAGTTTTGATTAAGGCTCAAGAGGAAAAGAACAGTAGTTAGTAGGCTTGTAGGTATACTGTATAATAATCCAAAAACTGACAGTTATCCTTTCGCTACACTACGGTTCTTTCGAGGTAATTCAGCGCATCACACACACTTAGCCACACGATGAGCTAGTTACAAATGTTGCGTAATCTTAGAGAAAGTATACCTAGTTCTTTTACATGGTTACTTTAGAATTGATGTTTGCCTGCACCGTTAGTATTCGTCAACCAGGATATGCGTATACGCGAAGTAAAGCCACAACCGCAGCATCTTTAGTATATACGATGTTTATTGTGGCAACCTGGTAAGTACCTAGTTTACTATTAACTATTTCTAAGTTTTTTTTTTGTAGGTAATTTTTTTATACCTACTGAATGTCGTTTATCACCGAATCTCTGGTTGTTTATACCCACGCATAATGTTTGATAACTGCCAAATATTAACTCAAAATCAACCGTTAACACCGTGAAATTATAAAATGGTTTATATTTTCAGACTGTCTAATAAAATAGATGTATTATTTTATAAAAGGAAGAATAACATGTTAATAATAATCCGGAGACAAAAAACAACAAAACAGGAACGAGTACACCTACAACACATACACAAAAGCGAACATGATCTTTAGCTGTCACTGTGGTTATACCCGACGGCGCCAGGATAAGTCATCCCGTTTTTAGAGACAATATGACAGCCTTGCCGCGAGGCAATAAGTATTTTCCAGCCTAATTTTCTGCAAATCCCGTTAAGGTTCTACTGAAACTTGTAAGGGGGTTAAAAGTTTGTATCATATACAAATAATTTGAACATAGGTGCTATTATAAAATAAGAAAAATAATTTCAGCGTTTGTTAAAATTCATCCCCTAAATTAGGAGAGGAAAAAGGGGTTGAAGTAGAAAGACAGAATATAAGACAACCAGAAATCTGATGTCATCGTTTTTTGAAATTTAATCCCTTAAGGTGGTGAAAAAAGAAAAGATGTTTCAGGAATATAAGGAAAGCAATTTTAATATTTTTCAAAATTCCTCCCCTAAGGGGCTCAAAGAGGGATGAAAATTTGTATTGGGAGCGAAATTTTTGAAATAGGAAATAGGAAGGAGGACTTGCGCGCCGGCTGCGTTTATCGCAAGGTACGTATTACCCATTTCTCCATCACGCCTGGGCTCAGCACATCTGTCTGAAGACACATTTCGGCAATATATGACCCTAATATTTTTGCACGCGGGTGGTTGTTTAAGAACGAATGAGCGAAGAGACAATTTACTGATGCGACACGGACGACCTTTATTATAATATTTTGTCAAAACGAAATCCTCTCTTTTTTTTCCGCGTTTGACTGAACGGAGTTTGCCCACTTTAGAAAAGTTTTTTTGACATTCCAAGCGTTTCGAAGGAAATAATGTTAAAAATGCCGGCAACAGAATTTCGCGGAAAACCATTTGACCCCGTGAACTAAGTTTTCTTTAGAGTAAGATTGATGTTGGTTAATTTTTTACGATCCATTAACATTTGTAAAATAAAAAGAGGAGACCGTGGTAAAACAACACTTATTTTATGCTACTTAATACCTTTTACTTCTACGTAACTGGCTTCGATCAAGCAGTTTCTTGTACTCGTACGTAGCTGGTTTCGACTAAGCATTTTTTAACTGGTACGCATACATCGGGGTTTTTGGTGCGGGAATGATTTAAGTAAGAGTAGAGATAAACATTACATATTATTTTTAATTAACTCTGCTAGATTACATTTTGTTTTTTAAGTCAAGACCTACTCTTTGGCTAATGTATAAAATTCCCGCACCGAAAAACCCGATGTATGTTCGTGAGTATTATAATTTATATAAATCTAGCATAGGTACACGGTATTGCATTTTTTTATTTGCCTCCATTTTCTAGTTTCATGTGATTTGTAACAAAGTAAATATACCTAAATAGGGTATGTCAGGGAAAATGAAGCTCAGGAAGCCAGCTGACTCATGCGTCCTACTAATAATAGTCGACGTTTTTTCAGTTTCTTTCATCTCGTCGAGATCACGTATCGCCTCGTCCGTGTAATTTGGTGATATTACGCGACACATGTTCTGATGTGTATTTTTCAATCTGATCCTGGGTGGGGTAGTTTTCTTTCTTGTATAGCCAACTTGTTGTATACTCGTACGTGGGTTTTAAAAGTACTCTGACATTATATAATTTACAGAGTTTAAACTCTGAAGGAATTGATATTTTATTTTGTTGAGTCACGAGACCAAGCATTTAGTTTATTTTTATTGATCTGAATAATGTGTTTCGATTTGTGCCATGTTTTTCTTCAAGTAATATCTACTACGTATTTAATTTATCTAAGCAAATTAAAAAACGACATATAAATAAGTCTTCTACAACAAGCTGCATTTACTTAAGCATTTGTAGACGAAATGCTTAAGTAAATGCAGAAATCCTTTTGTATTTTAAGACTGTGGGTTGATAGTCGAAGATCTGCCATCACAAAGAAAAAATGAGGCCAATCTCTGATTTTTATTATAAAACAGACGTATCTACCATAGAGACTCATACTAAGTTATAACGTTATATCTTAGCACACCAGATCCCCACGAGCTGCGATCTATCAATTTGTTTAATTGGATTTTCTCTTTGTGCTTTTTTCGTTTGCAAACACCGATCGGATTCATTGAGATTTAATGTTACTTCTTTGTTGTCTACATACTTGCTTTCTTTTCTATTGAATTTGTGTTAACGTGTTTTTAGTCTGAATTTTATATTCGTTTTTATCGGCCTTAAAAGAGTAGTAATCCGATTTCAGGAACTTTTAGAAGTAGGTATACGTTTCTATTTATCTAATGTTTCTTTGGTAAGTTCATGTTTTTATTTGATTATGTATTTACTTACCTACTACATATGTACCTAGGTACCTTGAGTAAATACTAACAAAAGTGAAATATTAGTTTGTTATTTCATCATCATCATCATCATTAGGCCTTGTCCATCTTTACAGATGATTTAAGCAGCATCCATGAGGTGTGTTACTAACGACAGCGTCGATCGTGGCTAAATAACCCGATCCTTGAACGGCACAGTCGTCCACATCTATAACAAGCAAAAGTACATTGAGGGTCCACAGCGAGTTTGTTATTTATAGCAGAAACAAATATAATTATAAAGTTTTAACTATGAGTACATCCTTTATACGCAACAATGTATCTTTTACAGTGTGACAAAAAAGTTTAGAAACGAATTCATAATTATGTGTGCTGTTAGTTAGAGATGTAACGGTTGCTTTTGACATACAAATATGACGGCTATTTTCAAGTGACCTCAAAACATTCGTCGTATAAATCTGTTAATTTTGGCAAATGAAGTGAGAGGGGAGCTTATGGTGGCATTGTTGATTATTACAGTCAGAAATACAATGTA
This sequence comes from Cydia strobilella, assembly GCF_947568885.1. Lineage (NCBI taxonomy): Eukaryota > Metazoa > Arthropoda > Insecta > Lepidoptera > Tortricidae > Cydia > Cydia strobilella. The sequence goes on along the minus strand of NC_086045.1, from coordinate 14,762,485 downwards.
TTTTTTTGTATGATTTATGTATACAGGCGTAATGTATGTCCATGTCCCGAAGATTTGAATACGGTTGACTTGGCTCATTATCTCAGTTGACTTGACGCAGAGGTACCTACGCGCTATAACAACGTCGGGCGGCGGCTGCAGCAGCGGTGATATAATAGCTGCAGCATGCGAGAAGGAGTACCGGAGTCCGCCTCCTGGGTTCCGGAACCGGAGGCGTGAAGGCTGCGGCCCAGTGCAACTTGTCGTATGAAGACCGCAAGGCATGACTCGTCGTGCAACGACACTACAGAATGTATGCGATGCAGGACAACGCACCAAGCACCTCGGGCGGCGGCAATGAGGTTGTGGTTCAGTGGCTTTACATACAACGTATCCGGGGCCGGTCTTTGTTGGGGCTCTGTTGTTCATGCGAGAGAAAATGATCAGTGGAGAGTTCAGCGAAGGTACATATCATCCAAAAGAACGTTGGAGGTGAAGTGTTTTAGGGTGCACTGGCTATCCAGGAACTTCTAGAATGGAGAGAAAGCACAAGACGTGTCCACTTGGTAACCACCATTTATTGAAAGAGAGCGATGATTTGTAGGTATACATTAATCTGTCGCTGAGAATTGGTTCTACCCTCTTATCTAATTATACTCATATATTACAGGAGGAAAGGATATAAAATGAATGGTTTCAAAGCAGCCTTAAGAGGCCGGTGTCGATTTTAGTCGCAAAAATGTAAAATTGATAGATTTAGTCCGTGAAATTGTACACCTTTTGTTACCTAATTGAAATAACAAGTACTGGTTTCTATTAGCACGTCTTCTTATCTTACCTTTTATCAGATCAATTTTTTGAAAACAGACTCACTAAATTAGTAATGTTTGCTTTTCTGATGGACGTTTAGGTAAACGCGCGTAAAGCACTGATTTTGTCGCTCATATTTGTAAGTTTCGTAAAGTTTGGACGGCTAAACATGGTAATTTTGTATTACACATATCCTGTACTTGACGTTTATCAGACTACATTTTTATTATTATGACTTTGATGTAGTGTAAATGAAAGTTAGACGAAATCAATTTTCTCCAGAAATTACTTCAAAACAAATGACAATTTCTCTGAAAGTCGACTTAATTTCAACGTTATTTTGATACTTAAATAATCTACAACATTTGCTGAAACTATTCTTATACATCAATTTGTATAATTTACCACCATAAATTTTAATGAATTTTTAAAAACTGCCCCTTCTTTTCATATATTTCCGGTGACGCACGCTCGCGACCTCATTATTAAAAGGCAAGATGAGAAGACGTGCTAATAGAAACCAATTCTTGTTTTTTAGATATTACGTAGCAAAACGTGTATAATTTCAACGACTAAATCTACAAATTTTAAATTTTTGCTCCAAAATCGACTACGGCCTCTTAATCAGAGTACCCGATCGATGCTGTAAAATGGCCTTCATCCCACACGTCGGCCCGATCGCTATACAAATTGAATTATTGGTTATGTTGTAAAATTAGTTTGTTTTATTCGTTTTAAACTGTTGTGTTGTAACTTTGCTTGTTCTTCTATCTTATTGTTATTATTAAAATGTAATTTACCGTATTATTTCCTTCAAAACCAAATAATGCTCGCAAATAATGGTAGTGGATGAACTGGTGTTGCCACTGTAGTTCACGTTTTGTTCCAATTTATTGGTTTTTTACTCTTTCTTGTCGGACTATAATAAAGTAGGTAGACAGTATAGGTAGTCATGTATCGATTTTGATACAGTCAGATTATATTTACTGGTCATTACCCAATTGACTAAAAGTACTTACTTACAGTTATTTATGTCATCGCTTTATTACCACATGACAAGCGCCCTTTAAGCGCTCAATTGTTCAATATTAGTTTCATGCCTCACATCACCGTTACACTGTTAATAAAACCAGCCATAAAAATATTACACGCCATTTCCCTTTTGTGGACTGAACAAAGAAGATCTGAAAAGGAGCGAAGGTGCGAAAAGTTATTGTTTGCCAAAATGAGCTGTCCGACAGATTGATAAATCGCTTGTGGAAAGTAAAAGATCCCGGAGGATCACAACGCGTCACAGCGAAACGGCAATTCGAACTTGGCTAAATATTCTTACACCCAAAATAGTCTTCACGAATATTATGGCTTTCTTACATGTTATAAATCAATTAAGTCAATACTACAGGTTTACTCTCCTAGTTTTAATACATTTTTAGCATTGACATTTGGTGGCCGGTTCTGATTTAAGAATTTGTTAAGATTTCGTGGCAAAGATGACTCTTATTGCATTGCACCAATGAGGGAGAGCCTAATATTTTTTTCACTTCTCATGCTCGTAAAGTTCGACTCAGTCGTGCGTAGACGGCATAAAGTTGCTTATTATGTTCTAGAGCATAAAGTAAAATGATCTATTACGACCCTTATTGACTTAGCAATAAAGTCCAAAATCTGCCATACAAACTGCCAGCCCTGATGCCGGCGCGCCTCCGACCGGCGCACTACCGACCGGCGTGCCCTGCGCCCCCGACCGGCCCGAGTACAAATTTCTTTAGTCTTGGTCTTGAATAAATACGGTAAAATAACCTACAATATTGGATATTTTTGTAAATTTTACTCACAATCGAAGTTAAAAGTAGAGTATATATATATTATCACTCAGGCATAAATGCCCATTTTTATCCTCGGCTATACTCGACTCGACTAAATTGCCTCGTATGAAGATGGGCCGCCTTATGCCTTTGTTGTGCAGTCTACTATTTTATCTTGTTACCAATTTTATGAATAACTGTTTTAACTTTTTATGTACGTACTTTCGTACCGTGTTTTGCGTTAAAACCCGAATCGCCCAAGCCGTTTAAAAAACTTGAAACATTACAACGATGACACTTAAAAAAAGTATTCAAACTCGCGAACGAGCTCCCAAACTGCGAGAAGTTTTTGTTTTAGTCATTTAGTGAACCCGTGTCGGCTTCTGTTAGAGCAATACACCTTTGAACTCGGATTTACTCACTTTATAAAAGGTTATATTTAATACAAAGTATACACCCGAACAACGCCTAAATATTAAAGCACTAACTAATTAGGTAAATAATTAGTTGAATTCGTTGAAAATTGTCAATATTGTATTTGCACCGTAACATGGTGTCACATAGGTATATCATAACATAAAGACTCAGTACTTATTAAGTTATGTTTACCAAAAGTACATTAGTACAAGAAAACAGAAAGATAAGATACAAAAAATACCAGGAAAGTAGTTACCTAAACAAAAGTAGTTGTTCTACATTAATCTGTGTCATCTTAACACGCCAAGTTTTTATATTGTTATAAATGTACATGTACAAGCAATAACAAGAAAAACAAATAAACAGACCAGAGATCCATTTATTTCTCGCACAAGAAAGAAAAATCCTCACTCCGTCCGGCCGTTTTTCGCGGACTCGCCGAAAGGTAGGTATCCTCTAATGACCAAACTTATCCGCTGCCCTAATGTTTCTTTAAACACTTGCGCGGAGACCATTACCTAAAGCTCCAAATGTCTGTTTTGTTCCAACCTAATGGAGGAGTTAGCGCGTGGTGTTTCTCAGTTGATGAGAAAACTAAGAATAGAGCGAGATTACGGAAGTTTGCAGATTCGAAACGCGTGGTATTAGGGAATTAATGAGATTATTAAATTGTAAAACGGGACTTTCCCGTATTTAAGTTTTAAGATTTAAACACCTCCGACGTTTTGAGGACGGCGTTGTAATAATGTGTAAAAATCGTAAGAGTTAAATTTAAATCAGAATTAATGAGATACTGTTTAACATTGACTTACTCCATCGAACAGAAGACCACAGCCCTAAAGAAATTGTTGTGATTAAAATTGTTTCCCTGGTTCATTAAACAAGTCAAGATTACAAATAGCTCGTGATTTTAAGTATATTTTTTCATCACAATAAGTTGTCATTTGTCGAAAGGGCCTCTACAACTACATGTTGGCCTTGGCTCTGTGCACGCCTCCCACATATCCGAGACACCATTGTCCCGTATACGGGCATGTAGCCATGAAATACGCAAAGCCTTTGTCATCTTCACTATCTGTCAGTGTCAAAAGTGATGTTTTTGGACGACAAAAAGCATTGTTCGAATCGGGCCGTTAGGTAACTAAACGTCTTTATTAACTAAATACATACATTCAAAAGCTACATAATTTATGTTTTATCAAAATACTGGTTGGATTACTCTTGTACCTAATAAATTAACCTTCTATAAAAACAAGTTCCATAAATTGAGTTTCGTTTCCCAAATAAAGCGGCAGCGCACAAACTATTTATTTTCGCTACCACAATAAATATTTTCGCTATCGGAAACTTTGCCAATTCAATTACGTGGCATACAAAAAATAAGCCACTGTAAAATAAGCCTTTTGATGTGCGACGGTGAAATGTTCGGCTGTGTTGAATCAAGAAATGGTATCGAACATGTAGTAAATGCTATTTCTAGACCACAACTTATTTATCTTCTCAATAAAATAAAAAACAGGTACGTTTAAGTCTCATAAGTCGCATGTAATTACCTCAGTTGGTTTCGTTTCACCATATTTGTCAGTAGTGAAAAATGTACCTACCAACTTTTGCTTTATTCGGCTTCATATTTTCAGATAAAAAGACTTAATGTTAGATAAAAGGTTCCCCAAAAGATTTCCGCAACGAGAGTATCTCTGTTGTCATCCAACACGCACACGGTATTAACAATAATTTTTGTATTCTAGTTTGAAAAATTTAATTGATAAGATCATAACAAAAAAGTTTAATATCCAAGTGTACCGGGTTTTGATCAGCGCTATGCTTTTTCAGCGGATGAGCCTGGGGCACTTATGGGAATGTTCAGAGAGCACTAAAGGTTAATTTTGTTTTAAAATTAATCGCTTATAAAAGCTTAATGTACTTTAAATTCGATTATGTGATGGATTGTCGTTAACGACTTTTGTGTCGCTATAACATCGGTGTAATTTTCCTACTTTATCTCATAGTTGCTCCAGTTTAAAAAATAAGTAGTTATCCTGGTTTAAGTATTATGTAAGATGTATTGATATGGTTTCATTTATGGGGGTAATAAATGAAACCAAAACTCATCTGGAACAAGTAAATGAGGCAAAATATTTTCAACTTGTTTGCTTACACACTAGTAATAGTGACATTGACATAACACAATCGTGCATACGTTTTATACTGTTATAACAGGCACATACAATATTCTCCGTATTTGGGCAAAAATAAATCATAAAATAATGTAATTTAAATAAAATTAGGGAAAACTCTAACCGTGAATATCAAAATAATCATTCTAAACTACTAGGCCTTTGCCTTTGTACTTAGCTTTTCCTAATTGTATGTTAGTTACTTTTAATATGTGTGTGTTTTTGTACAATAGAGAGTTACTACTACTACTACTACTTGGTAGGGCTAAGAAAGTCGGTTTTTTTCATGTCATCATGCCTGTCACGTTCTAACAAGTATGTAAGTACGAGAGACAAGTGATAAAAATGCGACCATGATACCACCGCAGGAATATAAACCGATTGCTATCAGACGATTATTTGATAAAAAACATGATTATATTATACTGCTAATATGTTTTTTAAAATTAAAGGATTAAATTAAAACTATACTCGTAGTCCTTTGCATGATTCAAGCGTACGAGCTTCTGAGACACGGTGCAGCCGCTTTAACCAACTAAGCTACCTAAGCTACCGAAGGGTCTTCCTTTCAAGTGTAATAAGTCAATACCAATATAATTTTTAATGGCATGCCTACCACATTAATAAATGAAGTTTGTATTAAGCGATATTCTGGTATATATTTTGATTCGTTTAACAGAGATAACACACTCGTGAGCATCAATGTCGCAAAACTAATAATTTAAATAGATATCATAGCCAAATAATTCACTAAATCATAAACTTCTTTGGCTGTTCTGGACATCTGAATTAGTTTAATATAATGGACGACATTTGAAAGACATGATGAAATCACGGATATAAATAGCAGAATATATATTAGGCCAATCAAATTATATTTTTTTTCAGGATTTAATTCCCAGCAAGCTGAAAATCATCTTAATACCTTCATTTGGTTCCAAATTAGTGTAATTCGAGTTTGCTCCATTCCAGGAGTTGTGGAAAAATTTGCTCTTATCATGATAAAAATTGACATCTAAAGATCCGAAAGGTACCTTACTATAAATTCGTAGTCAAACATTCTAAAAAATGGCCGCCACTTTGAATTTCTTTTGTTTTGGTATAATCGTGTTAAAATCCGAAAGTTTCACCAGTGTCTGATCCATAACAACCTTGCTGGTAGTGACATTGTAATTGATAGTGGGTTCCTTCTACATCGAGTGGTTTTGTCAATCCAAGGTAAAATGTATCTCCCAAGGCTACCAAAATTTATACACACCAACTGGGATGGAGCAAACTCGGATTAAACGCATTTAGGACCAAATGAAGGCATAAAAATGATTTCCTGCTTCCTGGGAATTATTTCCTCAAAACGCTTTTTTAAATCTAATTTGACGGGCCTATATGCGAAATGACATACTCTTTGTGGTGGCTTTCTATTACCTAAACAAAACTAAAAAAAAACTACAGTTACTGGTTACGAAAATGTGGGTATAGATTACTCGCAATAGTAATTGTTTCTAAGTAACCTGTTGTAGATACCTACGAATATGATTTGTCATATTTGTCCATTCGACATCCACGATAGTGACTTTTGATGGTGAATTGGCTGTTTCTTTTGGCTGTTCAGATGTTCATGTTTTCTATAGGGAGCCAAGGTTTTCGCGTTTTCGGGTTGATCCCATAGTAAAAAATGCTCAGTATGACCTCTATATTCTCATCGCAAAATATTGCCGGGAGTAAAAAGAACAACCTGTATAGAAACACAGCTAAACACGTACACACACATAAACACACTTTTGTTACCAACAAACCCACACGCACTCGTTTAGGAAGCAAGGAACTACTACTATCAGCACCCCACAGACTAAGCAAGTCTTCAAAGACCATGCATGTATTAGGTCGATTTATATCGCGCTGCCTAATGACATCAAAATATTAGACAGTACGAATATGTTTATTAACAAACTTAAAAAATTGCTAATTGATAAAACTTTTTATACTGTAATGCAATTATTCGACATGCCCGACCTATGTACTAACTACTAACATGACATGATATTTTAATCTTGACATAATTATTTATAATGTATTTTTAATTTAATGAACATAATGATTTATTGTAATTTTAATTCTAGACATATTTTGTTTTCATTATCAATTATGTGATGATCATAATGTATATTCTGATGTTTGACATGTAATATTTTAAGAATATTATGAATAAATGAGTATGAGTATGAAACATATTACCCAAAATCTTATATTATACAGTCTGCTGCTTACCGTCCATTCGAATCGTATTATTTCACATAAATTAGGAAGAAAACAAATTTTAATTTACAAAACTTGGAGGTCCTTTTTTTAAATAATTTAATTGTATATTAAAAATGTGTTATAATTTTAAAACCACGAGTTATTAAGTCCACGAGATACTCTGTTACTCTGTTTTTAAGAACTGTACCTATGAATACCATGCTTGCAATATTGATATTCTTATATTATTATTATTAATCATTAGAATACGAGTAAATAAATTATCTTACTTATATTATCTACTTTATTATGATAAGTATAGGTAAGTACACATTCAGAAATTTCATCGAAAGACGTTTCCAGCTCAATCAACTTTTTAGTTCCTTGTAAGAAAGGGTCAAATCTGCATGCGAAGTATGAATAGGCGCCCTTTCTTTGTCAGGATTAAATAACCAACTAGCATTGTCATAACCTTAAATAAATTATCTCTATTAGTTATCTAAACTGTCTGATTGGCCATTATGAGGCCTTAATTCTGTTAGGTATAATGACGGGTTTGGTCAGGTTAGGTATTATATTAACATTTGGACTATTTATTGTACCTACATACATAGGTACCTTTCGAAAAATTACCTACTCGTGCCGAGTAGAAATTATTTTAAAAGTGTTTCCATATTTTTATCACAACTAATTTTGTACTTATTTCATTATGCTTAATAATAAATAAATAAATAAATATTATAGGACATTCTTACACAGATTGACTGTCCCACGATAAGCCCAAGGAGGCTTGTGTTATGGGTACTCAGACAACGATATACGAGTGTTATGTTTTACCTACGTGTTAACATTTAATTCGGGAACTGACCTTTTTAAACTCTTTAAGAGCCCGTTATCGATTTTAGCCGCAAAAATGTAAAATTGATAGATTTAGTCTGTGAAATGTTACACCTTTTGTTACGTAATAGAAATAACAATTACTGGTTTCTATTAGCACGTCTTCTTATCTTGCCGTTTTACAGATAATTTTTTTGAAAACGGTCTCACTAAATTAGTAATGATTTTTTTTCTGATGGACGTTTAGGTAAACGCGTGTAAAGCACTGATTTTGTCGGTCTTATTTATAAATTTAATAAAGTTTGAACGGTTAAAAATAGTAATTCTGTATTACACATATCCTGTGCTCCACCTTTTACAGACTACATTTTTATTATTATGACTTTGAAGTAGTGTAAATGAAAGTTAGACGAAATCAATTTTCTCCAGAAATTACTTCAAAACAAGTGACAATTTCTCTGAAAATCGACTTAATTTCAATGTAATTTTGATACTTAAACAATCTACAACATTTGCTAAAACTGTCCTTATACATCATTTTGTAAAATTTACCACCATAATTTTTTAATGAATTTTTAAAAACTGCCCCTTCTCTTCATATATTACCGGTGACGCACGCTCGCGACCTCATTATTAAAAGACAAGATGAGAAGACGTGCTAATAGAAACCAATACTTGTTATTTATGTAGGTAGGTTGTGATTATTATTAATATGCATGTGGGTAAGAGCCAGAGATATATGAGTCAGTCTTGATCCGAGCACGTAGTTTTATTGACGCATCCCTATACTTTAACATGGCGCAGTCGATTTAAAAGAACCGTTAAGTCTAGTTTGAGTGCGTGTTCAGTGAGATTATAGGAATAAAGAATAAAAATTCAAACAAGTCTGTTTGTTTGCAATGGAATCTATCTTGCCGCCGCCGCCGCCTTTTATTTTCGATAATCACCTTGAGAATGTGACCTCTGGCAATTTGTCTGTAGAATGGACTAAGTGGAAGGAAGCATTTAATATTTACTTCGCCGCGTGTGAGTTATCGAAGAAGGAAGAAAAGGTGCAAATTAATATTTTGCTACATATTATTGGAGAACGGGCTCGTGAAGTGCACCAGCAGTTTAAATCGGAATGCACGACTTTGAAGAGTTTGATTGCGCGGTTTGATAAGTTTTTTTTGCCAAAGAAAAATTTAACTATAGAACGGCACAGGTTTTTTACACGTTCTCAGCATGATAGTGAGTCTATCGAGCAGTATGCTTTTGAGCTCAGGAAGCTGGCTGCCACTTGTGAGTTTAGCGGGCTAATGGAGGATTTGATAAAAGATAGGCTGATTTGTGGCATAAAGGAGGACGCACTACGGGAACGATTGTTACGTGAGCCGGATCTGACGTTGGGTAAATGTTTGGACATTTGTAATTTGGCCCAGATGTCTAAGATGCAAGCGGGGGCTATAAAGCAAGAGGCTGTGGAACATAAGGCATATGTTGTAGAAAATAATCCCAAGCATAATACGGAGTACAATTGGAATAGTGAAGGTGGTCAACAAAATCAAATTTGGGGGGTAAGTCACCGAGGAGCGCCGGTGCATCGTGGAGCGGCGAGGGGTCGAGGGCGTGCTGGCCGTTACCAGATCCCCGCCCGCTTTCACGCGACCCCGCGCCTGAGTCCAGCGCGGCGAGATCAGCTGTTTAACCGACAAGTGCCTTATGTCAATAATAATGCTAACAACAACAGTAGTGCTAATTTGTCGTGTTCGCGGTGTGGTTTGCCCCATGGCAGTTTAAGGTGTCCTGCCATCGGCAGAAGGTGTTTAAAGTGTAACAGCTATGACCATTTTTCGCGGATGTGCAATGTACACGAGGTTCGAGCTGAGGAAAACAATGATCAGGTAAAAAGCTGCTGTACTAGTTCGAGTGTTTGGTGGATTGATTTGTTGTTTGAAAAGGGAAAGATTAAATTTAAATTGGACACTGGGGCTGATGTAAATATAATACCACTTCGTTGTTTGAGTCAAATTTGTATGAACAAGAGCGATTTAACCTCGACGGGTGATACATTGAGCGCGTACTCGGGCTATGCTCTCGAGGTGGTAGGGAAATGTAGTTTAAAAATAAAATACAAGGAACGTATGTATATCTTAGACTTTATTGTTGTGGACACTACATCACAGCCGATATTAGGTAGGGATTCATGCGCGGAGCTAGGTGTTGTCAAATTGGTTTTAGATATTGAAAGTAATACCGGTAGTGATATAGAACGGTATGTGTATAGGGAGTATTCGGATGTATTTGAAGGAGTTGGGTGTATGCCGGGAGTGTATAAAATTGAATTGAACAAAAATGTAAGGCCAGTGGTACACGCACCGCGAAAATTGCCGGTAGCTTTGAAAGATAGTGTTAAAAATAAATTGGACGAGATGGTTAATGATGGGATTATTGCGAAAGTTGAGGGACCTACGGATTGGGTCAGTAGTTTGACCGTTGTAAGGAAGGCTAACGGTGACATAAGGCTATGTTTGGATCCAAGGGACTTGAATCAGGCCATTAGGCGTGAGCATTTTAAATTGCCAACGTTGGATGAAATGTCTGTCAATCTAGGAGGTTCCAAATTTTTTAGCACCCTTGATGCGAAGCAAGGATTTTGGCAGCTTCGTCTACACCAAGATAGTACCGATTTAGTTACCTTTAATACGAGTTTTGGAAGGTACAAATTTTTGCGTTTGCCATTTGGAATAACTTCGGCGTCAGAAGTATTCCACAAAAAAATGTACGAGCAGTTTGATGACATGGAAGGTGTTTGTTTATTCATTGATGACCTACTCGTCTACGGTCGCACGAAAGAGGAGCACGATGCTAGGTTAAAAAGAGTATTAGATCGGTGTCGTGAGATTAATTTAAAATTAAATAAAAACAAGTGTAAGTTTGGCCTGTCTGAAATAAAATACTTAGGACATAAGATTACCCCGGATGGCATATATCCCGACGACTCGTACACGTCGGCAATAAAAAATATGCCTTGCCCAAAGAACACGAAGGACCTAGAACGATTTCTAGGTATGATAAATTATGTAGGTAATTTTATACCGAATTTATCCGACAAAAATCATGCACTTAGGCAATTACTTAAAAAGGACATCGAATGGCATTGGTCGGAGTCGCATGATAAAGCTTTTAATATTTTAAAGCAGTGTCTGACGAGTGTACCGGTTTTACAGTATTACAGTTTAAAAAAACCCGTGGTGATTTCTGTTGACGCTTGTAAGAACGGACTAGGTGCTTGTTTACTACAGGACAATTTGCCCGTATGCTATGCCTCCAGATCTTTAACGAAGGCTGAACAGGCATATGCGCAGATAGAAAAAGAACTCCTCGCATGCGTATACGCCTGTGAAAAATTTTATACTTATATTTATGGTCGAGGTGATGTCACAGTGGAAACCGATCACAAACCGTTGGTAAGTATTATTTGTAAACCGATCGCCTCAGCTCCAGCTAGGTTGCAAAGAATGCTCCTGCGTTTGCAGCCCTACAACTTTAAACTTGTATACAAACCAGGCAAGTATATGTATATGGCAGACACTCTCTCTCGTGCGGTGGATCCGGCGAGTACACCAAATGTGGTGCCGCGCGACCAACTGGACGCGCGCGCACAGGTGTGTGCCGTGCTGCTTAGCAACCCGCTCGTCGACTCGCACTTTGTACGTATACAAAGGTTGACCCAGGATGACGGTGAGCTTCAGGCGCTAATAAGATTTATTATAGAAGGCTGGCCGGAGCATAAGCAGGAGGTCGATGATCAGGTGAAACCCTATTGGGGTTATCGTGATGAATTGACGGTCGCGCATGGTATGGCATGGAAAGGCGATCGGATTATTATTCCAGTAGCTATGCGGAAGGAAATGTTAAGGCGGGTGCATATTGGGCATTTAGGGTTAGAGAAATGCAAGTTAAAAGTGCGTGAATCCATATTTTGGCCAAATATAAATAGCCAGTTAGAGGATTTTATTAAAAACTGTCAAGCATGTCTAACTTTTAAAAACCAGAATGGAAAGGAGTCATTGACACCACATGAGATACCGGAGAGGGCATGGTCAAAGGTTGGGGTAGACGTATTTCACTTTAAGGAGAAAAAATATTTATTGGTAGTAGATTATTTCAGTAAGTTCTTGGAAGTTATAGAGTTAAATTGTTTACTGTCTAGCCATATTATTGAGCAGTTAAAAATTGTTTTTAGTCATCAGGGCATACCTGACATTGTGATGTCAGACAATGGCCCCGAATTTGCCTCGAGTCAATTTAAACTGTTCTCTCAGCAGTGGTGTTTTGAACATATAACTTCTTCTCCATGTTATGCCCAATCTAATGGGCAAGTGGAACGGAGCGTGCAAACAGTGAAAAATATACTTAAAAAAACTAGTGTGGAAAAAACCGACTTCAGACAGGCACTGTTAGAATACTTAACAAACCCCATCACTAATCAGTTAGCATCTCCATCAGAGTTATTGAATAGTAGAAAGTTTCGTGGAATCGTACCGTATGCACCCCAACTTCTTCATCCAAAGATCCAAATTAATGTCACGGCCGAGTTGGAAAAGAGACAAATTAAACAAAAACAGCAGTACGACAAGACGGCCCGTGATTTAAAGCAATTGATGCCCGGTCAAAAAGTTAAGGTTAGGGTAGATAAGAAATGGGTTAGTGGCACAATTTTACATCTTAAAGGTATCCGATCGTATTTAATACAATTGATGCAGGGTGGTACTTTGGTGAGAAACAGGCGTCATCTTATAGTAGATTCGGAATATCGTCCGGAGTTACCTGTGTGTCCCAATCCTTATGACGATATCACAATATCGGGTGATAATGATAACGCTAGGGCGCATGCGCCCACCCCGCAGCCGCAGTCGCACGCGCAGCGTGCTGCTATCAACACGACCCCAGTGTCCGAACATGTACCAAATAATAATTATTATGTCACTCGTTCTGGCAGGGTGGTGATTCCTCCTGATTGGTATTACTAGCGGCCGGGTCGAAAACTATGTGCAGATTCGAAGACGGATTGTTGTACTAAACAATTTGACCTATATATGTACATGGAGCGTTAAGGTTCAACTTTCAGTGACACTTCATCATTGTTTTTATACAGCATATAAGATTAAAACCATTCAATACAGATAACGGGTTTATTTGGATAAACAAAACCTGTATCAAGTAGTATAGTAAATAATCAGTATACCTAAGTAATGTTTTAGCCGCTATAATAAATATGTAGGCACTGTAGGTAGGTTGTCACTTAATTATAAATGTGTTTTGAAATTATGAAATCTTTGTTGTAAATTCTCGATATATTCCTGATGAAATGGAATCAAATTCAATAAAATAATGTGTTGCATGATGTTTTATTTGCCATTGTTCTGCAATGTAGGATAAAAATAAACATAATTTTCTGATGCCTGTATTGAAATGTTGATAAATGAATGATGTTACCATATAGATAATTTTATGTAATAAGTATGAAAATTCAATTGCTATGATATGACGTTTTGTATTCTACCTACCTATATTGTTCAAAAGTTTTGGTATGTGATAAGTATTATTACCTGTATATAAAAAATAAAATTGCCAACTTGTTCTTGCAATATATTAATTACGTTCAAGTTTATTGCTTACGTAATTAAGAACCTAACATGAAGATGTATAATGATAGTATTACATATGTAATACTTATTTATATGTAAATACTCATATTGTTTTCATATATATGTTCATATTCGTTTAGTGTTAATTAGTAATTTAAATATTACTATGTTTTGAACACCTAAATTTTTTTTATCAGCAATGCATTCACTGATTTTGCATGAAAAAATTGAGTGAACTTATACTTAATTATTATTTTTTTCTTTTTGTAAAAGGAGAATGTGTAGTTACTTAACTGATATATGGTCTTGCGTTTTAGTGAATAAAATGATTAATTATATAACTTAAGCTAAATACAGAAATTGTGAAAAGAAAAGTAAAAAGGGGGTTGTAGGTAGGTTGTGATTATTATTAATATGCATGTGGGTAAGAGCCAGAGATATATGAGTCAGTCTTGATCCGAGCACGTAGTTTTATTGACGCATCCCTATACTTTAACAATTTAGATATTACGTAACAAAAGGTGTACAATCTCAACGACTAAATCTATCAATTTTACATTTTTGCTCTAAAATCGTTACCGCGCAGGCTCTTCTTTGATCTTATAACTATAAGGATGAAATAAACAGTGAACCATTTAAGTTTAAGTGATTAGACAGGTTAATGGAAAACATCCTGATTTTAAAATATTTACCCTCACAAAGAACTAATGTTCTCTTGTATTTTAACGATCAACAAGCAGTGGGTAATGGATTTCACTTTTTCTTACAGTGCAGTTTCTTACGTTTCACTACAATTTGATAAAAACAGTTGGGCATAAAATAAAAGTGCTTTGAAATTAAAACTACTTAGTAATTTTTTGTTGCCGCTGGCGTACCAGCGGACGGGGTGTTCCCTTTGTAGGTAAGTTTAGTGTTATAAATACTATTTATTTTTGTTCCATAGAATTAATGTAGTAATTAATTTAGTTAGCATAGCAGCTTAATAGTAACAGTACAAAGTAACTAACTCTGTTCCATATTTTCCCTTGCGCCATACCCTCAAAACCTTTTAGGCTATTCGGGATTCAGGTCATGAGTTCCGGCCATGTTCCGTGTCCGATAGATGGCAGCTCATCCGCGATCAATCGGTGAGCCGTCCTAATGGAGATTTTACACGTGATTTCCTGAACCCGTCGTCCTTATACCTACCTACCTGTTTACAAACGCTTTAATGGGATCAATTGTCTGATCTATTTTTTACGCACCGTATATCTCCTTAACGCCCGAAAATTAACAGTTTGATCCAGTTTTGATTGGTAGAATGTGCCGTTAGGTAGCTTATGCCGCTTTAGTAGGAGTCTGCTTGGAGTGTGGTGGTTTGGATATAGGTGTTTGTTAGTTTTTGTGTTAACGTGATTTGATTTTATAATTTTTAAAGTAAATATATATTGGCGACCTGTCTGGCCTAGTGGGTAGTGACCCTGCCTGTGAAGCTGATGGTCCTGGGTTCAAATCCTGGTAAGGGCATTTATTCATTGATGAGCACGGATATTTGTTACTGAGTCATGGGTGTTTCCTATGTATTTAAGTATTTATACATATATTATATATATATATATCGTCTTCTAAGTACACACAACACAAGCTTTATTGAGGTTACCGTGGGACTTAGTCAATTTGTGTAATAATGTCCTATAATATTTATTATTATTTATATATTATCATATATCATATAGTTACTTTGGTACATACATGCGGAGGATTGAACACATTATTATTTTCAGTCGAATCATACTTAAGACCAATTTTACGGAAACCATTTATGTACTGTGCAATTTTACTACTTATTACTTTAGGTAGGTACTTATAGGATATTGTTGTGTGGCAATAAATGTTTTCTTATTCATGTTCTTATTGCCATTAATATTCTAGCTATTAAGATCGCTGACATTTAATATATTTTTATTTTATTTTTGATATAAACTCTGATAAAGTTATTTTATAACTTAGTTTTTTTTGTAAATATTTTTGTTTTTTGTTGGTTTTTTTTCTTGTTCTTGACATTCGACAATACCTAGGTTGGCCCTAGCTACGTATACATTGACATCTCTTTTTTGTGACATTTTTGTATTTATTAATTTTATATTCTATTATTTGATTTCTGTTCTAATCTTAAGTTGACGATCTTTTAGTGAAAGCCTTTGTTTTATCCCTTTTTGTAAAATACTGTGCCTTTTTCTTTAAGAAATAAATATATGTAATCTAATCTAATCTAATCTATTCTTGTTCTTATTCTTATATTTTATTGCACCAAACATGCATTTTAAACAGTTTTTTAATAATTTGAAGAGGAAGTGTCCGATAAAAAAATCTATGTCTAAACATCATTGTCTCAGTATTTTTTTTAAAGTCAGCAGTAAAACGTTGCCGGTTCCTCGTAAAACAAGCTAAGGAAATTCAGCATCGTCATCTCGGCCACAGCCTGAATGACGTTTTGTATAAGCCGTGCACGACTGCGGCAGATTTGTGCTTTATTTTTTCTGGGCAGGTGATGGATTGCGGGTGTTTTCTTGTGTAATTTCCGGACACTAATTGCCGCGGGCATCCGTCAGTTCCAGGGGAAGAAAAAAGCGCCGCGTTAATGCGGCCGTAAACAGACATGATATTGGAAATATTGTGCAGAAAAGGTATTTTTTTAAATATGATGTCTGGTAAAACTATGAATATGAATACGAGAGTTTCGGCTTGTTTTAGTGGCCCATGCCCACTTTTGTAAATTTCTGCTAATGGAAATATAATGTGAAAATTTATGGATTGTTATTTAGGGGGTAGGGCAAAGCGGGTTCTTGGGGAGTTCTTATATTTTTTTAAATAAATAATTTTATTACGTACAAAATGACACAGTATTCGTGTCTTTTATTGAAGTTTGTTTGTAAAATCAAATAAAAACTAAAACTTTCAAACCTTCATTAGCTTGCTCGTTTTAGGCCTCCCTCCCCTATATGTGCATTTTGACATAAAGCGATATTTCATACCTATGTAGGTACATAGATCATGACCACTTCATATTAAAACAAGTCATTCCTCGGCAAACTCACAAAGTTATCGTGAGTAAAGACGAGATATTAAAAGATAACATCTCGGCTACGAAAATATTTGATTGGTTAAGGGATCGCCGCGAAATGAGATTTTTTTTCTTATGACCTCTTCTTATTGAATTGGCTTCGTTCTGGTGTGATTCGGATAATGAATTGAATCACTTTTATCGATTGATTCATATTATTGATAGAGGCTCATGAAAATTAAGAAAGAGGTTGTCGGAGGAATACTTATAGGAAATATTTCTTCTAACCTACCCATTCAGAAATTTGTGAGTTAGACTACTATGTAAGGACATGTGTTTGTATGATGATAACTTTAATGTAGAACACTTTAAAGTTCTCACCGGTTTTCCTGTAAAAAGGTAGGTATGTGTCCTAGCTGTTGTGCTAAAACAGTATTCATTCGTTTTAGTATAGGTATTCATAGTCAGAATTTTTGACTAATATTTGCCACAGTATTATAACCTTGTTGCACCTTAGTAGTATAATATCAAAGCAAATAACGAGTTGCGCTGGGTAGCACTTTCTAATCCGCCTTTATCTAGTTAGATGCAAATAAAACTTGCGGAATCAATGCAGATTGGCTCGCTTACTGCAATTCTCAAGCTGGTGCTTGTGAGAAATAGATGGTAATTTTCTATAGAACCGTACTATCTACCATCAGTCTTTATTGAAGGCAACGTAGAACGGGATTGCCATGGCTTGACTATTTTTAATATATAGTATGAATTTTCTCAACTGTTTTTTTCGGGCTCAGGCCCTAATCTGTTAAACAAAAGCCTTTGTTTCTTTTAAGAGCGCTCTTCAGCACGTGCCAAAGCAGCCATGTCGTTTAAAAAGCAACTATCAAATTTATGTGACAGCTCCACGACAGCTCATTCAGAGAACAATCAGGGTGGGCTTTTATTTGGAGATAACAAAACGTGTAATCTCCGAATGGGTTGTTTTATGAATTTGAACCATATAAATAGAATGGTAAATTTGCTTTTTAAACGGGCTTGTGTCGTGTTACTTATGCCGGGGCTATTAGCAGTAAGCAGTGTAACCACTGCATAAAGGAAACAATAGCTTTTGTTTAACAGATTAGGGCCCGAGCCCGAAAAAATCATCTGAGATAATTCATACTATGTTAGCATTAACCACGAGCCATTTCATATAATGTATTGAAATTTTAAATTGGCTTTCATTGACAAGCATTTCTAGTAAAATTTTTGTTTCACGCTACATATATCGTCGTCTAGTACAACACAAGCCTTATTGAGCTTCCTGTAGGGCTCGCATGTCAATTCGAACCTACACTGATATCAGAATGACATCTAACTGATGTCATTCAATTATCGTGCATATCGCTCGTTCTTGTCCATACATTTCCAATACACGCATGCAAGCGAGACGCACAATAACTACGTTAGAATTGGCCTGTAGGTCAATTTGTGCAAGATTGTCCAATAATATTTTTTATATCTTTCCCATCACGGAACATTTTTGGTATTCCGGACATTTTTGAGGCGTGCGCCACTTGCACTATCCCCGGTTAGTGGGATAGTGGAAGTGGCGCTTATTGTATCAAAACTAGTACGGGAAGATGTTCATAATCATCATAAATCATTACTGACAGTTTTAGCGGACGGTAAGTTACGATTGGCCCAAAAATACGTAGACAAAGTTTTTTCTAATAGTACAGCAGAGGTTCGCCATCGCCAAGTGGCCATACAAAAATACTGTCAAAACATTGTTTAAATAATATAATAATAAACGTTTATTGACAGGCAAGGATCACCCATAAAAAAATATACAGACATTTAAAGTTACTCGCAGTAAAAAAATTGTCCAGACGTCCGAGCTCAAGGCGCAGGCGAGGGGTTAAATAAATATTATATTAAAATTCTGTTAGGTATATGGATGGTCATCTACGCTGTTAAGTTTTTTGCAAATTGCGATGTGCAACATTTACGTTAATTTTTTTAACGGCATTTTGTGTGTGACCGATCCTTAAAAAGTGTATACTGTATGTAACTTATTTACACGCAATCATTTGCTAAATACTATTATTTAAGTGCCGATGGTCGGATGTTTTAATTAAACAAAATGAGAACATAAGCATTAATATAACGTTTGCCCTTAATTCCAACTTTGATGTAAGCATGAGTTGAGTCGCGGTTTGCTAAAATATGAATATAAATTGAGAAAGTTTTGGGTACCGGATCTGAATCCGGTGGTAACTAAAATTATTAACACGACGTTAGATTTACGTGTGACACGATGACGTTATCTTTATGAAAAATGTCTGCCAACTGACTACGGACGTAGCCGGTAATAAAGTGCCTTTAAAGTTTTTGGAGAGCCATAAATTTTACTGTCATGATAAAAGGTAGTTTCTTGTACTAGGATTTCATAATATCCGTCCCGTTAAGGGCCACTAATCGAGCTCTATTAATGAGCTTTTCGTAAAAACAAACATGTATTTCCATCACCTACACCTTAGATACCTTCACCTTGTGCCTACGTTTGTCCTACTCAAAGGACATAGACCGCCGTTATATATTATGTGTTATTAGTTCAAATTAAAATGTGTGTATTAGTTCAAATTAAAAATACGAGTAGGCAGGAGGTTAAAATAATTTAATAATGTAAGCAGGGGTTGCATCCCCATATCCCTTAGCCCATATAATCTTAAAAATATAAGATTAGAGCTATGAATATTGTAATTCTTGTTCCTTATGAAAAATAAACAGTTAAAATTTTTTTTATTCATTTTTAAATGATTATCAGATTGAACCCAAAAAATGAACATTGCCGAGCTTAAGTTATAAATACAAACACAATTCTAAAAACCATTTTACTAATTTTTTGCATGATATTGGGAAAACTATTGTCGATTTACAACACTATTAGCAGAATTCTTCCAAGGGATGCGTACCTGGCGGCCTAGACAAGGTGATAATCGCTTGCGCTTCGCTATCGAATCGCTTTGTAGTTTGTATCCATAGACCTAGCATTACATAAAATGTGCTATACGCGTGCGCCCCTGAGGGACAGAACATAGGTAATGCGACAAAATTAAAAACACGTTCATTGTTATATACCCACCATGAAAACGGTGGGCAACAAAAAACTTCCCGCTACTCCTACTGAAAGTTCCATAAGAAAATTTCGTTCGGTCAGATGGGGGCCCCTCCCCCATTTCCTCTCTATTGTGGGAACAACCAATAATTCCGAAATATGTTTTTCCGAATTTCATAAGCACGATTTTCATAATCCCGTTTTTTTATTAGTCCGAAATATTAAAATTACGATTTTTAAAAACACGATGGAAGAAAATCACGAATGTGCTATTTCCGAAATTTTTAAATGCGATTGTTATTTTACCGAAAGCTTAAAGTTCCGATTTAACACTTTTCCGAAAAAATGTTTTTCCGAATTCTTAAATTCCGAAAAACCATTGTCCGATCGGAAATAAAATAATTCGGAATTCGGAAATTCGGTCTTTTGTAAGGTCGGAAATATGAAATTCGCGATATTCAAATGAAGACACGTTTCGTTTGAGTAATTCGGTATTCAGAAATTCGGCCTTTTGTAAGGTCGTAAAAATGAAATTCGTGATATTCAAATGAAGACTCACGTTTTAGTAATTATTACGGGTGCCTGTCGTGCCGCATCACGTTATATTCGGCATTCTTAAATTCGGCATAAAATATTATTTTTGGCATAAAAATTCGGCATAAATAAATTCGGATTCGGAGATTCGACCTCCAAGAAAACGAACTGTTGCCAGAAAAGTGGGTTAGGTTAGGTTATAACTGCGACCTCGAAATAAACGAACTCTTGCCAGAAGTGGGTAAGGTTAGGTTAGAACTGTTACCCCCAAGTAAACGAACTGTTGCCAGAAGTGGGTTAGGTTAGGTTTGAACTGCGACCCCCATGAAAACGAACTGTTGTCAGAAGTGGGTTAGGTTAGGTTAGAACTGCGACCCCCAAGAAAACAAACTGTTGCCAGAAAGGTGGGTTAGGTTAAGTTAGAATTGCGACCCTTAAGAAAACGAACTTTAACAATATATTCGGAATATCGTTATTCGGAAATTTAAAAATTGGGATATTTAAAATAGGAATAACGTCAATTCGGAATTAAAAAATTCGGAATAATGGCAAATCGGAATTCGTGATTTCAGAAATCGTAAATTTAATTAATTTCGGCGTTTTTCACTGTCGGAATTTTTATAATCGGAATTATGTGGTTCGGAATTTAAAATTTCGGAATAATGACAATTCGGAATTCGTGATTACAAAAATCGTAATTGTTAAATTTGGTGTTTGTCACCATAGGAATTGTTGTAATCGGAATTATGTGGTTCGGAATTTACAAAATTCGGCTTTTCGGAAAAATAAATCTTCGTGATTTTCATCATTCGTAATTACGACAGTCGGAATTTTGATAGGTCGAGCATTTAAAAATCGGAATAATAAAATTCGGTATTCTAAAATTCGGCATAACATTTTTCGGAATTATGTAGTGTACCCCTCTATTGTACCTCTCTATCACTCTTCTATCACTCTTCCATATTAGTGTGACAGTGACAGTTGCGTTTCGTTCGCTGCGTAGCGTTAGCGATTGGCATGGTGTCTACAGGGCCTGGAGGGTAACAAGCGAAACCAAGCATTGAACCTTCGCTGCCAAGAACTGTGAAAAAAATACAATTATAAAAACCAGACAAATGCGAGTCGGACTCGCCCACCGAGGGTTCCGTACTTTTTAATATTTGTTGTTATAGCGGCAACAGAAATACATCATCTCTAGAAATTTCAACTGTCTATCACGGTTCATGAGATACAGCCTGGTGAGAGATAGACAGACGGACAGATGGAGAGACAGATAGATGGACAGTGGAGTCTTAGTAAAAGGGTCCCGTTTTTAACCTTTGGGTACGTAACCCTAAAAAAGATAAAAGTATAATAAAATTAACCGGCACCGTGTTCATACGAAAATCTTCGTGATTTATTATTTTGTATTGTACCTATCTGTGTTAATATTCAATTCTACATTTACCTTATCAAAAACCTGTACAGTGTTATTATCTAGTGACGAAAAATATCTTACCTTTAGAGTAACCTTTAGACCTTTAGTTCGCTTTTACCTTTAGAGTTAGTGCCCAATTGGCCATTTTTCAAAACAGTTTTATAAACTGGGTTAGCATTTTTGCTGCGTAATATTTTTACGGCAGTTCATACTTCATTTTCTTGGACGCCCAATTTTCTCCGCCTAACGTTGTATTTCATGATTATTTTTCGCGTAAAGCTTACGTTGTCTTGTGTGTAACGAATAAAATGTAAGTTACATCAATTGAAAAACACTAAAGATTTATTGTGAAAAAAAAAAACTGTCGAAAGCTTTCTACGGTAGCACACTTCTAATCTGTAGTTTTTGTAACAAGCAAGTCATAGAAATGCGTGGGTTAGCATGCATAAAAAATTTATATTATCATGTTTTCGTAATTTAACAAATCTTTGGAATCGGACAGTCACAAAACCAGCCAATGATGATTGGTTATCAACATGACCTTATCTATCTCGTGAAATATACAGAAACAAACATTGCAGTGGAACAGATGAGTTGCAGGAGCCCGAAACTGATTTTAATTTATTATTCTGAAACTGATGGATTTAAGTTGTCAGAGGTCAACAGTAACATTTTCGGTTCAGAAATGTCACTTGTAACAACGTACTAAAGCAAATGCATAACAGTTTCAAAACATGAAATTAAAATCTGAATCTGACTCCTGAGCTTTATCCATACTACTTGCCGGGGCCCAGATATTCAATGTAATTTACTGAGTAGGCAGGTATCTACAGGTTGCAACTTTGAGCTATGTTTGAATTATGGTACTAATTATATTGTACACTTAGGGCCACTTGCACCATCCCACTAACCCGGGGTTAATCGGTTAAACCTGGAGTTGCCATGGTTACCAGTACAATTTGACACTGGGCTAGGGGTGGCATGGTGCAAGTGGCACTTATTGATCCTTTAAAGCCTTTTTGGGACTATGTAGCCATTTCAATTTCATAAATGTATTTTGTAACTTCGTGATATATGTACTTCTTGGAGAACGGCATGCTCATAATTTACATTTTATACAATCGTGATATAACGTAGCTTTTCAGTCGAGTACCGCGTTTAAGTAACGAAACTTACTTAAGTAGTAAGAGTTGCTTAAGTAAGGTACGAGATTGAAAAGCTTGATTATATCACTATTGTATACAATACTTTTTCTACGAGACAAAAAAATAATACTTTGAACTAGTAGAATCATATAGGTAAACAAATCAAAAGTAGGTACTCGTATACAGCTAAGATACGCGAGCGGAGCGATACCTTCATACTCGTACGCGCCCCGGCCACCGGGGCCCGGCGGGTTGGTCAACGCCACCTCCTCGTAACTCATGAGGCCCTGGTACCTGCTCCTTGCTAAATTCAATTTTAAGACAGTTTTTTTCTCGATTTTGGCTACCGTAGCCTATGGAGACTAACAAGCAACGCTAAGCGGTTTTCGTAGTCTATGGATGTTGCTATATGAAGGGTGTCACATGCGCGTTTCTGACTTATGAAGCAATTGTTTCTACTATACAACATAATATAAATAATAAATTTGAGCTATCGTTTTGTTTCGTCCTCTTGACTGCGGCGAGCTGTGATTGGCCAACCAATCACAAAGCAGAGGCGACGCAGCAGCGTGTTTAAGTAGACGGAAATATGACAGATGGACGAAATTACGTCCCGAAATGACGTTAGCTGATTTGCATTGAATCCTTAAACAAGAAGTATTTTATGGAAATGTATGAAGTTCCATTTTCATTTTTTTTTATTGATTAATCCGTATCGAAAAAATTCTAATGCTTGAGTCGGAAGTGCCATAGACTACCCAAAGTTGAAAAGAGTAAGGTTGTAGTGTTGTATATGAAGTTGTAATACACAGATTATAGTCGACGAGTACAAAAAAAATGGTATAGGTGCTATGGTCAGCTGCATGGTGAATAAATAAATAAATATTATAGCACATTCTTACCCAGATTGACTAAGTCCCACGGTAAGCCTAAGGAGGCTTGTGTTATGGGTACTCAGGCAACGATATATATAATATATAAATACTTAAATACATAGAAAACACCCATGACTCAGGAACAAATACCTGTGCTCATCACACAAATAAATGCCCTTACCGGGATTCGAACCCAGGATCATCGGCTTCACAGGCAGGGTCACTATCCACTAGGCCAAACCGGTCGTGAAGCCTGTGCCGACACAACTAATAAAATTAAGGCTTTTGTTTACCATGGAAACATCGTTAGGAAAGCAATATCGGTTGATTACGCTTTAATGGCTAGATTGAAATGTGGCCGAATTTTCTGTGGTTAAAAATAAAAAGGATACCGTATGGTAATTGCTTTTGTATATTTTGATACTATTATTATTCAAAAATCATGGAGATAGGTAAAGCTAAACTCCGTAATACTCGACAGCGGCTCATATATTCCGTGGTTTGTTTCTTTAAAAGGATTTTAACAGGAGGGAATTTAAATATCTGTCGTATAAAAAGTTGGACAACTAGGTTCTTAATCCCACGTCGGCTTGTATCAGGTCCACACCGACGCATTTTCAGGTTCGTAACTGGATTAGGATTTTATTACTTGCAGCAGAAATATCGTTAGGAAGGCAATTTTGGCGTCAGATATTGGCTATTAGCGCACGGGTAGGTAATGCCTTCTCGATATTCATGTAGCCCCGATCTGGGCATATTTTCAGCTTATACCGTATTGGAATAATTTAGAAATGCAGACGCCGCTATTTCCACTAATAAAGGAGAAATCGCTGGAAATATTTAGGCACTGAGACTAATTTAGTTCGCCAGCTATGAAGTGCCATTTGGTTTTGCTTCAAAATTTGAACGCGGGATACATTATTTATTAGGGATCAATTTCTTTCTGTCCAATTAAATTTCGAAATATTCGTTAATAAAAACAACATTACATAATCCCGCCTTGTAAAAGTGGCTAAACGAGAACCTAGATCAAACACCTAAGTTCAAAAGGGTTTGCACGTGGAAATAACTCGACGAAATCCTTCATGTGGTTGTCCTCAAAAGTGTCCAGCAAAATTAATTTATTTTCGTCCTCACTAACAAGGTAACCCCACTTATCTCCAAAAACTTGGGACGGCATTTTATATTGTAATTTAGTGACCAATATTGATAGCCGCAATGGAGGTCAGGTCCCGATCTCATTAACTTCTTAATTAAGGGTCGCAAACGTGATCCGGTTACTAATTTTTAAACTTACTGAATCTCTTGATTACTCTTTCAAATTAAAAATATTACTTTAGGAATCGGAATCAAGCGGTTACGCTACGAGATTCGAAAGAGCCAATTAGAGAGGCGTGTTAAAATCTGTCCGAGTTTCATTGGGTATTTTAATTTGCGCGGTCCATAGGGTTTTGGTACTGTTTTATAGTTAAATTGGTCCCAGCGCAACAATCATTTAGTGCACTGAGCTGCGATTCGGATTGTGGTGTCTGGTTAATTCTAAAATTAACACATTATATAAAACTATTATTTAAGGTAGGTAATTGAATATACTGCGTTACTAATAAGGCCCACTTGCACCATCCCATAAATCCGGAGTTAACCGGTTAAACCGTTAACCCAGTATCAAATTGTACTGATAACCATGGTAACTTCAAGTTTAACCGGTAAACCGCGGGTCATTGAATGGTGTAAGTGGCCCTAAGTAAAAATATTATTTAAGGTAGGCGATTGAATGTACTGTGATACCAATAAGCCGTTAAAATGTTATGTTATAATATGAAACATATACCATTATTATAGCCCGACTTTCGTTCTGTACGACCTTTTCACACTGTTTCGGATTTTAGGAGTATCCATACAGCAGACGTTGGAATGATCGAATGTCAAACATAAACAAAGAGACGACGAGGCTGAATATTTAAGCACTAAGCGATTTTAAGATATTCTCCAATGAAATATTTAAAAACAAAAAAAAATGTATTTCGTTCAACACAGTACTCTCAAATTCTTAACCTTAAGAACCTCTCTTGTCAAAACTACTTTTTATTGTAATAAAATATTTTAATAATTAGTTAAAACTAGTTTTTGCCAAGGCACTTTCCTAAAACTAGTTTTGACTGAAATCCTAATTAAAACTAGTTTTCACCAAGGCCCTTTACGAAAACGCGTTTTCAACAATGAAAATGAAATGAAAATGAAAATTGTTTTGAAAATGAAAATTGTTTTATTTCCTTGTAAGCTTAGTCTACAAATTGCCATCAGTGGTTGGGACTTCCTTTTAGGTGAATGTACCTGTATCAGGATGCCCCGCTCTTCTATAAATATAACAGTCTTTTTTATTTAGAAAATATTGTTGGTATACATGATGATGATGTTATTTATAAACTACTTATAATTTTAACTTATAGTTTAGGTATTTATGGTATTAATTAATGTTCTAGCCTAATTAAATTGAAAAAATAAAGCCTAATAAAAGTGTGTGTGTGTGTGTGTATGTGTGTGTGTGTGTGTGTGTGCGAGTGCACGCGTGTGTGGATTTGCGTATGTGTTCAGCCAATATATTTATGTATAGTTAATAATTTATGCGGTACAATAATGACTGTATCATCATAACTTAGTTGTTTCAGCCATTTAGTGAGTTCCATCTTACACTTATACAACAGTAATGGATAGATATTGATTAACTTATTTATATTGTTGTACATGTATGCCGATTGTGCTTTATATTGCCTTTTGGCAAACATAGATTTATAGCATGATAGGGGGGTAACATTGTTTTTACGTTGACGGGTTTCAATTGTAGGGTAAAAATCTAGGGTTTTGTGTAGCCTGAGTGTTGCACTCAAAACATACAGCTTCCTGATTGTTAATTGGTCACTAATTTTGAGTACATCACCTTGAGCAGGCAACGTTGCCCTCTCTCCACCTCTAAAAATTTTGTTTTGGCAGCGCCACCCCAGACAGTAATACAGTAACTCATGACAGGTTGTGCCAATGTAATATAAAGTTGATTCAGTAGTTCCTTAGTAGTAATATATCTAAACATCTTGAAAATCCAGTTAAGTTTTCTTATTCTATTGTTTACATTTTCCAGTTGCATGTGCCATGAGAGGCGTTGGTCAAGTAATACACCTAGATATTTAGTAAATTTTACTTTTTCCAGTTCGATGCATTCACAGGGGCAAGGATCATCCTGGGTACACATGTGTATCTTTAGTTTTAAGTTAACATTAGGTTGCGAACAGTCATATTTACTAAAACAAATATAATTAGTTTTGCTGGCATTTAATGTAAGGAGGTTATTTCTAAGCCATACAGCCACTCTGCGGAGGCCAGATTCTGCACTTCTGAACACTGACTCCCAGGATTCTCCATCGAACACTATAGCTGTGTCATCAGCATAAGAGCCGATGTGCCCACGTTGCAGTTTGAGATTCGTCAAGTCATTGATATATATAAGAAACAACGTGGGCCCCAGAACGCTTCCCTGGGGGACACCATAAGTTATATCTGTTTCGTTACTTATGTAGTCTCCTATTTTCACTCTTTGCGTACGCCCCTGCAAGTAGTCACTCAGCAATTGGAGAGGCAGACCCCTTATGCCAATTCGTTCCATTTTTTGTGTAAGAGTGGAGAGAGAGACCGTATCAAACGCCTTTTTTAGATCTAAAAATATAGCGAGGCATTTCTTACCTTTATCAATTTTGTCGGTAACTAAGGATGTTAGGGATAGTATAGCATCTTCTGTGGATCTGGACTGCCGAAAACCAAATTGGTTTTCGGAAAGTATATTAAATTTATTAAGGTATGATACAAGACGATTATTTATTAATTTTTCTATTACTTTAGAGATGGCAGTCAACACGGAAATAGGTCGATAATTGCTTACATCATCTCTCTCGATCTCTCGCGAGGAATGCGACACGGAAAACTAGTTTTAACACTTTTAACCAGGGAAAACGTGTTTTCACTTAAAACGGGGTTTTAGGGTAACATTGTCATGCCTGTTTTACGTTGCAGTGCAGTTGTATTAAGGTTAACTCTACCTATATATTTTGCATTTGTTTTTTCTTGTTAAAGAAAATAGCAGATTCTTTCAAATTACGAGTCGGGAATCATCTGAGTTTAATTTTGAAAACTATTGTTATTATTAATAAACAATTATTTCATTTAAAATGAGGTGAAGTTTTACTGGAGTTTTGGAACTGGAATCAGCACGCCGTCGGGTCCTTATTGCGGGAATTTTCCGACCATGCCCCTGTCCAATCAGCTATGGTAATAATGTGAGTATCAGTATGTACCTGGAGGTTTGAGTTTTCATTGCAAACACGGTGCAATTCATACATGAACTACAGAGGTAAATGCTGTGGCTTTAAGTTAATCTCAGTTAAAATATTTGGTTATGCGTGTTATGACAGCGGCGCGACGGGTTGGCCAAAACAATGCAATCGAAAAAAGAAAAAAAAAATTGTACAAAAAGAACGAATATAAAATTTTAGATGGAACATTTTTGTAAAATGGATTGACATCTGAATGGTGAGGTATGTGTCGATTATTAGAATGGCGTTTATTTAAAAATGGTTTAATAAACTTTAAGTCAAATTATTAAAGAGCAAAGGTATTGTGCAAAATCACAATTAGAATATAGAAAGTAATGACATTACCTAATAAGTTTAACATTAATATCAAGCCTTTCTCAAAAACTCTTCCGCCTTTATTTTAAATTGAAACCAAAACTCGCAAATAAATAGAATTGGGAACGTATGCCGCTCCCTAGGGCGCCCTTCCACATAACATCACTAAAGTTATCACACGTTTCGTTGGGTCCCTGCTAATGAAATTAACCCCTATTTGCCCGGGAACGAAACACTGGTAATGAGATGTTACATTGCAACTACACGGCGGGACAGACTATTTAGGAAAGAAGGTCTAGTTGACCTCGTGGCGGACGAATGAAGCTAACTAACCGTAAAAGATAAGGAGCTCTATTTTTGAACAAAATTGATAAGAAAATGTACGGTAAAACAAAAAAAAGAACAGACAGGGCTGTCGTGGTAACACAGCTTTCAGTGTTAATTAATTAATTAAAAAAGAGATCATATTGTTAAGGTAAAAGGTAAGCAATATCTGAGGTATTATAATGAAAATTATTATAAATAAAAAAAAAAATTCAAAAACATTTTACACAAAATACATCAAAGATTCTTAACAAATGTTTAAGCAAAAGTGATACCGCAATCAAAGACGAATTATAAAAATAAATTGAAAGAAAATGGAGAGGAAGGATAATAAATATTCTGGTTTGAGTAACAGATTAGCTGCAGGCAACAAACGTGTAGAAAAATAAAGAGGATTTTTCAGATTAATTAGGCTTAGCCATGTTTGGACGAGGGTTGTAATTTGCCCCAAAAGAAGTTTCTTGTTGTTGGGTCACCGTTTAGTTAGTTGGTAAAGTTTTACTTCGCTAATTAGTTCGTGCTTCACCTCATATACCGTTTAGAATAATGATTTTCGTAATGTTACCTGTCCGAAATAGGAAATTTTGAGGTTGATTCTGGGTCCAGCACATAGCAACCATTCATTACTAGGTGACATTGGAGAACAGTTTGAGTTTAAAATTATTTTTGAGGAAGTACGGTAAGTAGGTCTAATGTCTAAGGTAACTCTAATGAGTTTTCGAATGACACTTATGGATTTTACGCATGATAGGGCAGTAAAATCACAATTTCTTGCATGTTATCTTGTATTTGACTCTCTGCGCGTCGCTCGATTATTCCGTTCATACTACCCAAGTGGATAGCTGTCAGTTTCTTTTTAAATAAACAATAGGTACAAAGGGGGAAGTCCCGTAACCACGGACGGCATATAGTGCCGGACACACGTACTATCTCAGTAACTAACAACGCGAACAATTCAAGGATAAGTAAAAGTCGTACCAATAGCGAGAAACGGGATGCGCATTGCATGTGACGCGCGTGGCGACTATTATGGGAGCGTGTTTTTAGTGTTTTTGTAGGAAAGGGCTCTGCATCGCATAAGTTTCGGGTGAGTTTTTTGGCCTATTTTTTTGTGTTCAGCTGGATGTGTTTGATTTTAATAAACTCACTAGTCACTTAAATTTCGTAGTCTATAAAACTTTTTGTACATAATTGAAATAGTTGAGGTACACAATAAATAATTGTAATGATTTTCTATCCCTCAGGACACAGTAATAGTCCCGTAACGTCGGACAGTGAATATGTTTTTGTTTTCAGTTGTATTTTGTAACTTCGATGGTTCAGATAGAAGAACGGGCAAGAAAAAATGGAAGAGAAGAAAAAAAAGTTCGGAAAAGAAGGTGCAAAAAAAAGTGAAAATTTCATATATAAAGAAAAGCAAGCTAATAATATAAAAAGTACAGAAAAGGTGGAGCTGAGGGGAAACTAAATAAACAAGTAAAGAGCGAAGTTAAAAAGGAAGGAAAAATAGCATCAATTAGTTGAAGTAGCCCCTAGTATGTTTAGACTATGACGAAGACTGGATGCAGTGCTTCAGTTGCCATATGCTGAGATGAGGCCATTTCGTGGCACTTTATCTTATTCTATGTCTTATTGTTATATTATGTAATGTTTGTTTGTGCTTACGAATGAAATCTTATTGTATTGTATGCTATTCTATTCTATTCTATTCTATTCTATTCTATTCTATTCTATTCTATTCTATTCTATTCTATTCTATTCTATTCTATTCTATTCTATTCTATTCTATTCTATTCTATTCTATTCTATTCTATTCTATTCTATTCTATTCTATTCTATTCTATTCTATTCTATTCTATTCTATTCTATTCTATTCTATTCTATTCTATTCTATTCTATTCTATTCTATTCTATTCTATTCTATTCTATTCTATTCTATTCTATTCTATTCTATTCTATTCTATTCTATTCTATTCTATTCTATTCTATTCTATTCTATTCTATTCTATTCTATTCTATTCTATTCTATTCTATTCTATTCTATTCTATTCTATTCTATTCTATTCTATTCTATTCTATTCTATTCTATTCTATTCTATTCTATTCTATTCTATTCTATTCTATTCTATTCTTTTCTATTCTATTCTATTCTATTTATAGGTGGGCGCAGGAAGCCTGTGCTTGACATTCCAGAATGTTCAGAAGATTATATTTGTGGTCGGTGTCAAATGTTTTTAAACCGTCCGGTGCTAGGGGTTCGAAATGTAGTCCGTCCGGTTCTAGGTGCCTCCTGCAAAGAATGAGTTTTTTTTTCTAGTTACTTTTCGTTTTTGAATTAGTTTATACAGGGTGGGCACAGGGATTCCGACAGACTTTAACCGTGGATTCCTGGCAGTGTTACGAAAGAAAAATGTTATATCATAATGGGTCCAAAATTGCCTAATTAATTTATTATAATATATTATTTCTGGAACAAAATAAATCAATTAACGATAGTACTAACTTGTGAACGTATCTTTAGTTTGAAAGAGTGAAAAAGACAACATGCGACACCAATATGACACTGGTCAGGTTATAGCAGGTGACAGGTAAGTTTACTATTTTTAACACTTCTGCTTTGCATGTGTGATTGTTTGTGTCTTGGTATGTATGATTACGTCACATAAGGGCGTGTTAGCCTTGAGTTTTTTTAACTTCGAAATTACTTAAATAATTGAATATCTCGTAAATTAGGCTTTCTATGGCATTGTTATATTACTTTTTTTTTATCCAAATAGGCACTAGAATTCATGGTTAAAGTGTGTCGGAATCCCTGTGCCCACCCTGTATAGAAGTTGCATTTGTGTCATTTTATTTTGATTCTAAAGTTTGTTGACTAAAGTTATTCAAACATAAAGATATATTTTTTCAAATACTTTCTTTATATTCTTCAAAAAGGCTTATGTGTTTGCCACTGGGGGGCTTCCCCCTACTTTTATATATTGTCAAATGCATAGAGTTAGACCAAGATAAGTCTGCAACGATTTTGATAGCACACGCATTGCAAGTGTTACTCGTATTTATACGTCATAATTTCATAGGATTTTACGTTCTTGTCTTGGTCTGACTCTAACAATCTGTTTGGGGTTCGCCGCCGTCGTTTAAATTAAATAAATCTCTCGAATTAAATAAATATTTATTTAATTCGAGCAGGAACCATTGTAGAGTCAATCGCCAGCTAAATTGTTTTCAGAAGGAATATTGATAAAATAAAAGCCAAAACAAATGTTGTGCATTAACGTGTCCACTCGTCATTATTTCCGGTGAATCTCTCCCCTCCCCGGCTACTCTTACATTTTCGCATCACATCATAATTATGCTATATTTCTATCTAACAATACAAATATTTTATGGGTGTTTCCCGTTCAAAGAAGTAAGGTAAGTAACTACCTATAGACTGCATTATTCTTGCCCCCTTTAAATGAAAGATAAGATCCAAACAAATCCATGCATCCCTTGAAGGCGTGTCGATCAAGAAAGCAATATTGTAATGGATTTGAACAAAACACGACGGCAGTATAAATGGAATACCTATTATACCTAATACTCTTGCTTTAGTCCCGATAAAATGGTACTTTGAGGATAAAAAGTTCTATTTCGTGCAATTAATTGTGTAAGTAAAAGCTGGTGCTTTTGATTATTGATTGGAAAAGTAAATCTATAACACTACTTCTTCGTGCGAGTCCGACTTGGATCAGATTCTATAGGTCTTACAATTACACAATTTCTAGCAAAGTTTAATTTTTTTTTTATACAGTTGCTCAAAAAGTGCTACTTTTCGTGGCTGTTTAGCGTGCGGAAAGTTGGTTTTCGCGAACTAGTGCTTTTTACTTTTCCAATTTTTTTAAATTTTTACTTGTTCCAATTCTTGACTACTTATTAATGAGTGTTAATATTAGTTTCCTTTAAACGTCGTAATCAACATAAAAACGTACTGTTAATGTAAGAATACGAAAAATATGCATATTTCATATTTTATTACTTACATCTTCATCATTATAAGAATTATAACACGTTTATTTTTTAATGTTGAAAAACCGTTCTTAATAAGTTGTCTGAATGAAACGGAACGCCTGTCAAAGAAGAGGCGTATTTTCTTACTGCAAGAATGTTTTAAGTTTCCAAAGGCAACATTCGATATTGTTTTTATAAATATACGATACACAAATAATCGTAAATAACGATATTTAGGTAATAATAATACAATGTTTTAATATTTACAATTGTTTCTATCTTATAGAACATGCATTTGAAAAAAAAACTCATTGAAGTGGGTTCAATAATAATAACAAAATCTATTCTAGTCGAATAAAAGCTAGAAAAACACCTCTTCATAATGTCAATGTCAATGATGTCAGTGTCACAGAATTAATAATATAAGTTTCGAATTCCATTAATTACTTGTTGCTTTTCTTATTTTTTTGCAACTGTATTAAAAAACGTCGTTCGATATATATCTCGGTACTCGTGAAGTAATGACATGCTTTCCGCACTAGCATCGAAATGTACTATTGCGTCTGAATCTGGTGTAACTATTTGTTGTTTTCAGATTCAGTTTTGACAGTTACATAATTATGTTTTATTTATTTATTCTGGACACATTACGCATAAAAAACCACCTCTTATGTTATTTTAATAGGCTAATAATAGTAGATTCTTGTCCACTATATTACAAGCAAATGATCGATTTCGAAAAAGTGATACATCATTGATTATTAATGTTTAAGTAGTAGACAAAAAAGCGCCAACGAAAATTACAAAATAAATCTACAACATTGGCACGTTTTACACTTTAAATATGAATTCTGCCTTTATATTTTATGCATCGAAAAATTGCACTGATAAATAATTTCGACTTGGCGCAGCGCCCGGATAAAATATTCTGGGGGATTTCCGTCAAAGTTCCGGACAAGTTTTAGTATCGTGCTAAGATTCTGGACAAAGACCGAAGTGCACTAAGTCCTCAAAGAGCGCATTAAACTACGACCGCCAAGTGTGAAAGTTAAAATACAAACATAACTTTAATGTCTTTGTATAGAACGTTGAAATAAGAGGAATTTTTGGCCGAAATAAGTTATTTTGCATCTTTAAAATGGAAATTGGGGCATTATTGTGCGAAAAAATAGGTTACATGGGTAGTTAAAAAAAGAACTAAATAGCTTACTTTATAGTCATTACTGTTTGAGGAGTGTCTTTTCAAAAGGGTTTATTTCTCTATGAAAACCATACAAAAATAAGCCTTGTGTGTCTTTTCACAAGGCTCATTTTTGTTAATTAAATGAAACTTTAGCAACTGGATCGTACGTATTTTATATACATACTTATAATTAATTTAAAATGATGTTAAAAACTGTAATAGCATATATTAAAGAAAAAGTGACGAAGCCCTCCAGTGGTGAAGGCCGGATTCGAACCGGCGTCTTTAGCTATCGCGGCTAACGCCATGAACCCCTAGGCCATCTCGCCAAAATATTTAAAAAAATAATTTGATTTGTTCTCAAACTAGTTTAAAATGATGTTGTTAATCGTGTACTTTGAAGTGACATTCGGATGTCAACTGCAGCTCCATTAGGTACTGTTGTTGCGATATTACTACCGCGTGGGGCCGAGCCGGCGTCAACGCCGCCGCTGGCTGTATTTGTCAATTTCCTTCATACAAATGAGTGATGGATTGAACGGACGTCATAATCACGACAATATTACAGCGGCGTAATTGATGCCCCGGCAGTGCCCAGGTAGCAAAATGACGTCAGGGACGTCATAATGACGGCATTATTACGTCATAATGACGTCGCTGACGTCATAATGACGTATAAATGCTACTGGGGTGATGTCGCAACAGTAATGCAGCTGTAGTTGAATTCCGAATGTCACCTTTAAATATTTTCATCAGAATCTCTTGTAGGTAACGGACATTTAAGAGATGCACATCTGAAGATCAGATTTAAGTTGTTTGATCGTTTCGGGATGCGTATAAAAGAAACGTTTGGCAATCAGTGAACCAGAAGGCCTTTTGAAACATAATAACGCTTCAAGCGCAGACGCCACGTCACGAACGGTATAAAACGGGGCAGTGGCTATTTCGAAACTATTAGATAATTAGGAGATTTGTAAGTAATACCTACATAACATAATTGAAAGTTATAAGCAGTATTTTACAGTCTGAATATGGTCTGGAAATGGGAAATTACATTGACCTAATTTAATGTGATTTTCTTTTGTCGTTTCATAATGAATCTCAATGCATCTTACGTGATCTTACTGTTGCAAATGCATCAGTAGTCAATATTGACGAAATATCCAATCAAGAACAGATGATTTGAAATTCCAATGTCGCTCCTGCTTGTCAATTATTTACCTACATCAGGTACCTCGTTTAGTTAGTTTACTGTTCTTTATGATTATCCTCAGGAATTCTCGATCAACTACCTGTTATTATTGTTTAATTTTTATTCATATATATATATATATATATATACTTCATAGATAAGTTAGTCAGATTTACAAACGAACATTATCTATACGTACGTAGGCGAACAACACGCGAACGCGAAGCGAAGCGATGCGGCGCGGGGTGAATTAATCCTTTAATACCTATTATAGAAGTGTCCTACGTGGGCGATCTCGTTGCGAAACTTGCGAATGCGAACGCCGTGGGCCCGCCGCGCCGCTTCGCTACGCGTTCGCGAGTTGTTCGCTTACGTAAGACGCAGCGTAATGGTATTACTGTCACATTTTTTCGGTTTCAATGACGTTGCAGCCCTACCCCTATTTATTCCAAGTAGATATCAATAACAACAATGAAAAAAAAAAGAATTGAGCAACCACAAGAACACGGCCATAGTACAGGGTACCCTGTTAATTTATAAAAACCTATAAAAATGATATTATTGTCACTATCTCATCTTTATCGCACGATTTAAGAATACGCCCAAAAGACCCATGACTGCCCCAGGACATGGGTCCGTCTTTGTTCCACGGATTAACCGTTCCTATCTCCAGCTAACTTATCGCTCACCTTTAACCGAGTAGTTCCCTTGCCTAAATAATTTACGATCCGTCTGTGACTGTTATTAAGACCCTTTTTGTCCGTTTCACTAAGGCAGTCACTGTAAAGGTCAGATGAAGGCAAACTCACGGTAGTTAACCCTTTATACTCGTAATCTGTTTATATGCGTTACTTTATTGGTGTTGTATGTTGCATACATTTTAGGTGAACTACTCTATGGAATCAAGAACAGATATTTTATATCATAGAATAACATTGTGTAGTGCACAGATTATAATACTAACCATATTTTTAAAGTAATATTTGTACTAACAAAAATTATCTCAGTTGGTCCTTAATAAATGAAATTGAATTGAATTATATTCAGATCATCATACCAGTAGGTACTAATAATACATATGTAGGACTACGGAATAAAAATAATTCAATATACAGTAGGTAATCAGTCAAGGAAAGCAGTAAAAAATATTGTAAAGATAAGAACGTAAGAAAAAATGATTGACAAATTTTGACGTATACTGGCTGGATCAAGTGCTTGTTGGTTCGGCTAAAATACGCGTATGCTGGAGTATATACTTTTATATCATAAATTGCGATAAAATAAATTTAGAATTCCGTTAATGCAGACATATTTAATCTAAGAGATTTCGCCAGAACAAATCCAAAATTTTATGGAATTACTTTAACAAATAAGGAAGTTACGTTCCGTTCTACCTTTGAACCGCTTTCCTGCATAATCCTGATTTTGCACTTGCCTCAGTATACTTAGGGTGTATCGAAATGTCCTTACATTGAACTACTTAGGCAAAAATACAAAAAAACCAGCCAAGTGCGAGTCGGACTCGCGTTCCAAGGTACATTACACAATTTTTAAGAATGTACTTACCTACTTATTTTTTATGTAAAACGTGAGATGTCTTAAAAAATCCGTAGGGGGATCAAAAACTAAGTAATTAAGTCTGACTCACGCTTAACTGCACATTTATAATAAGTTTTCCTGTGATCTATAGGTAAAGAGCTATTTTGTATATATTTTTTTTAAATCTTAGACGATTTTAAATTTTGATAAAGGAGAAATGATCATATTTTAGCTATTTTCTTAAATAACTTCTAAACTATTTATTACACTACAAATATATTTGTTGTTTACATTACAAATATAATTGTGATTCTCATAACGAGCTCTTTTATTTGATATGTAACACGAATTTGTTTTAAAAACTTTCTTTTTATTTTTTTCATTCACCCCCCAAAAGTGGCCCCCATGTTTAAAATTAATTCGTTTACGTTATATGCTCGTCTTTGGGTCACAAACTTACGTATGTGTACCAAATTTCTGCTTAATTGGTCCAGTAGTTTCGGAGAAAATAGGCTGGGACAGACAGACAGACTCACAAGTGATCCTATAAGGGTTCCGTTTTTTTTCTTTTGAGGTACGGAACCCTAAAAATATGATACGTGCGTCTTGGTAGCCTCGCTGTGCTGTGATCCGCTAGCAGCGGGCTCAAAGTCGTCGAAAGTAAGTAACTTACTATGATACTCTTGCGAAATATTACTATATGGTTCATATTGCAAACACAGTAGGAGGAAACTGGCATGAAGGAGCTAGCCTTTCTGTCTCTCGTGGGTACTCGGGTCCAGGTGATGCCCGCCTCGGCAACGATGTCATCTCGCCAGCGGACGTGCAACTTTGTGATGGATAAACTTAAATGTTAATGACCAGCAGCAAGGTAAGTGCTCGTAAAATGGAATTCTTACACAATATTTACACTGTAATTTCAGAGATCATATCCCTTCTTCCGCGTTTCGCTTAATTGCTCTCTGCTCGACATAATTCAAGCAGGTTTATTCGTTCGCTGAATATGTGACCGGGGTCTCCCAGGGGCGCTAAACCCATCGCATAGGTTTACAGTGTGAGCGTACAAGTATCGTGTACAATATTTTCAGTATACCTACATATTTACCTAATTATTTCAAATATAGTATAGTGGAGACTTAACACATATTTAACCGGAGTAAAATTAGTTTTGTACGTAAAAATTGAGAGATTCATACAGGTTTTGATCAGTTATTCTTCTGTCTTAATATGGATCATTCTACTTTCACTTTACGCTTTGTGCAACTAAGAATATTTGTTGGAGTGAGGCCTCCATTCTAAGTACAATGAAATTCACTCCATCTATTATCATCACAGTTTATAATTTTAATTATTTTAATTAACACAGATTATGGTTAAATTTATTATTAATATTAACGTTTTTTTAGTAACAAGAACGGGCGGTTTGCAAGTAACATATTTTTATTTTTAACACATAGGTATCAGACTAGCCATTTTCATGTAAACTAACAAATCTGTTAGCAGAAAACCGTAGCTATAACTATTAATATGCGAGCACGCATTCATATGGATTATCCTTCCTGACCTGAGGGGCTACCGCGAAAACCGAAATTCGCAAATTGCGGGGATCTTTCTCTTTTACTCCTATGAAGGCGTAATTAGAGTGACAGAGCCAGATGCCCGCAATTTGCGAACTTCGATTTTCGCGGTTATACCCCTCTAGTAGGTTTAGTTTGTACGCAGCGTCAGAGACTATGCATACAAACATACGAACACACATAAGTCATAATGTGGTATCCGTACAAGTTTCAATTTAACTTTACAAGATGCGTGCCGTAACGTCGTGAAGAGTGGAAATTTTCTTCAAAATTTCTTGGCAACGTTACGATAAACTGATGGCCATGTAGGTATGTCCATTCTGCATGGAAAAAACTGTTTTAAAGGTAATTACAATAGGATGATATTTACTCTCAACTCGGTTTTTAACTTACCAATAAAAATGTGTAAACTTATTCAAAATGAGATTTAATAACCCATAGGCAGCAACGCAATTACTTGTCCATCCATTTCCTACTGAAACTGGCTTTTTGCACGTCCACTAGGATCATACTACATGCGTAAAAACCATGAACCATGCAGATTTATAGCCTACATCGGCTTGGAGCACGCGCACGCAGGTAAACAATAGCTAAAAGCCGAAAGCCACAGAATTAAGCCCATTACGGAGGCGCCGCAACAATCGGAGTGTTTCCGGTGTAATGCACCGTTTGCGTGCGGACACAGTTCACAGTTTGGATCATAGGGTAAGTGTACCTACCCCTTGAAAAACAAGAATCCTATATCATATTAAATATATTAATAACGGGTCACTTACGTGTTTTAAGTCGAAAACGCTCGACATCCTCTCTGCGCCGGTCCGTCACCGTCGACGCAAGCTCCTGATGACGCTCCTCGGTACGGAGTGAAACATGTCGAGCGTTTTCGACTTAAAACACGTGAGTGACCCGTTATTAATATATTTAATATGTCTGTGTCTCACGGAAGTTTTGTTATTAAAATCCTATATCATTTTACCAGTCTTGATAGTTCTTGTTCATTGACTTACATCTATCATCTATATTTATGTTTGAGTTGGAGTAGCTCAAATTTTTTTTAATGTAAAATATGTAAAGTGACCTGGCTAAGAAACATTTGTATGAGCCCGTAATAAGGAGACAAGTAAGCTACCCTGACATTAACGTGCCACAGTAAAAGCGTTTTCACATTGTCCGATCCGATATCGGATGTTGGATCCTACATCCGCGCAGCCAGGCCGCGGCGCCCGGGCGCCGGCTTTAGCGGTCGCGCACACTACAACAAGCATTATGCCTACACATGCGCACACAAACAAACATTATCGCTCCGACATGGCTGAATTTATCGGAAGCGCCTTTCCGATATCGAATGTTGGAAGGCGCCTATGACAAAAACAGCTGCAGGAGAGTGCCATTGGCATTAAGTTCGCCTTTTTGCGTTGTTTATCGTGTTTTAGTAATAATTATTGATTAAATGCATAAATAAATACAGAGGAACATATATCTTACATATTACTACCTTCCGAAATCCGATATCGGATCGGACAATGTGAAAACGCTCTAATGGTTTCGGGCATGTATAAAATAAGGTGTGTTGTTTTTTCTTGCCAAAAAAATTACTTGCTTATTTCATATTAATGTTTATATAAACATAAGAACGTAAATATACATACATACATACATACATACATATGGATATCTATTTTTGGAGATTATGTTCACAGGCCAATTCGAGTTTAAGTTATTACTTTATTAGATCTGTTTCCAATATAATACTGATCTGTCAGTGTCAAAAGGGACGTTTTTGGTTGAAGAAATTTCACTTTTGACACTGACAGATTAGTATCATTTCAGTATCATATAGGAATCAGATCTTATAACTAAAACTCGAATGGCCTGTCATATGAAACTAGCTGAATTAACGCGCCCTACCCACACTAGCCTTGTGTGTGCGTCAAGCTTAACAGTAGAATAAAAAATTATAATTTTTGGTGTTATAATATGATAGCAAAAACACAGTATCATTCTCTCTGCTAATACTTCACCGACAAGCGACTCTTGTCAACTGTACCTACATATATGTATGAAAACTTGCTGAAGTGTTACAGGCGAATGCTCCATGGTTGAGTAAATCATGACAAGGTTGATAAGAACAAATTTTTTATACGCAGTGATAAGAACAAACTTTTTATGAACTTAAGCTCTAATGCTTGTGAAAATTATAGGCTAATGCAGACTGTGTACTGTTAGCTCAGCTAGGACTGACATGGTGCGGTCTTGGAAATTGGATAGTCAATCGAATTATTTCCGGATGGATAGAGCCGCGGAGCGTGATCAGTCGATATGCTGTTTAGGACTACCTACCTATGACATATTTAGAACCTGCTGCACGTCGGTCATATAGCCTGCCTGATGGTAAGCAGTCACCGTAGCCTATGTAATGGACGCCTGCAACTGAGGTGTTACATTGGTTATATTTAATACCAAGTCTAAGCTTATTCAAGAATGGTCATATTTTACAAAATAAATCATAATTTAAAATATGTTTGTTACCACGTAAATACCCTCCACGTTCGCCTTTGTACTTCCATTACTGTAATTTATTTTTGTAAACCTGTGTTGTGTACAATAAAGTGATTACTACTACTACTAGTAGTAGTACTACTACTACTACTATAATTTTTTTTCGTATGGCTTTTTGTGTTACTCTACTTCAGAGATTTACAGTTTGTAGATATTGTACCGCTTCCTTGGTTAAGGTGGTGAAATCCTTCACCTGCCCATGGTATCTGGTTAGAGGACAATCAAATACCGTGTGGTGTACGGTCTGCTCGGGTGCTCCACATCGGCATACTGGTGACTCGCACCAGTTCCATTTGTGCCATAAGTAAGCACAGTTCCCAACTCCGGTCCTTATCCGATTTAGCATGCACCAGACGCGTCGGGGCTCCTCAAAGCCAGCAGGTCGAGTCTTGGTATTAGGCTTGAAGACGTCGCCAGGGAGAGATCTAGATTCCCATTCAGATTCCCAGGACTACTA
This sequence comes from Cydia strobilella, assembly GCF_947568885.1. NCBI lineage: Eukaryota > Metazoa > Arthropoda > Insecta > Lepidoptera > Tortricidae > Cydia > Cydia strobilella. Next base: position 14,720,978 of record NC_086045.1, on the reverse strand, counting down.
CTACTACTAAATACTGACACCAGTAGGTATTTAAAAGTGGCATTCAGATGGCAACTGCAGTTGCACTACTTCTGTTGCGGCATTACTGTTTCGGCGTTGAAGCGGGCACTGTCACTGTCAATTCCTTTGATTACGATTACGCAACAGTAATTCAGCTGCAGTTGATGCCATCCGAATGTCACCTTTACGCGTTTGTTGTATAGTTGTATACATAGGTCGACTCAGGAACTCTGGCACGAATGGAATGAATGAGTGAATGGAAATATTTATGTGTGTTAACCTATAAAATTTTGACTCTGGCTATATACCGACACTTGTGTCAGTCAAACAATGACATATATAATTCGTTTCGTTCATTAAATTCATGCCAGCTTTAGTGAACAAACCTGTACTTAACTCGTGATTTGTTTCACGAAAATCAAATCAAAACAGCAACGTCTGTTGTCCATGACAAACAGCCAGCGGTTGCCTTTCGTACAGCCTCCCTTAATTATTGTGTCAAAATGCAACGCTGCATTATTTCACACGACATGCAGTACAGATAGCCAGCCAAACATTTAAAACGAGGATTTAGTTATTTTGTTGTTGGTTTATGCATCTAGGATATTCAGAATAGGCCACACTTGGAATCGAGATGAGCGGAAAACAAAGAGGAGACTCTCCTGGCGGTTGAACACTTAGTGCCAGTTGCACCATCCGCACTTAACAGACTGATCAAAGTCAACCGGCGCGCCGCGGCGGTTTACTGTGACACTTTCCATACAATGAAATTTAGCGAACTCTTTAACGATTACAAACAGTTGGTGCAACCGACCCTAAATAGCTTAAAATCTTCAGCATCAGCTCAGTGCATGGTCAAATGGACGTTTCATAATACCAGTAATAGGTATATTACAAAAAAATAGGCATAATGCCAGCCGGACTCGCGTTCCAAGGTACCGTACGATCACGTAGTATATACTTACACACATTAGAATAGAATATAATAGAATGGAATAGAATAGAATGGAATGGAATGGAATGGAATGGAATGGAATGGAATGGAATGGAATGGAATGGAATTGAATTGAATTGAATTGAATTGAATTGAATTGAATTGAATTGAATTGAATTGAATTGAATTGAATTGAAATGAATTGAATTGAATTGAATTGAATTGAATGGAATTGAATTGAATTGAATTGAATTGAATTGAATTGAATTGAATTGAATTGAATTGAATTGAATTGAATTGAATTGAATTGAATTGAATTGATTTGATTTGATTTGAATTGAATTGAATTGAATAAGATTTTATTCGTAAGCATAAACAAACAAGACATTACATAATATAAAAGAAAACATAAAATAACATTAAAGTGCCACGAAATGGCCTCATCTCAGCATGTTGCTAGTGACTTCCAGCGCTGATCTTCCGATGAGACCATCAGGTGAGAAGAATCACAAGAAGAGAAGATAATAAAATAACATGCAATGAACAAATGGTTAAATAAGAAAAAGGTACACAGCAAGAAGATACAACATAACGATTATATTAAAAATATTTATATAAAGCAAGCATCGTACTTATAACATAACAGTCAGTCCCTGTATCGGTCCGGTCCAACCATACCTTGGCCGAACATTACAGCTACATATTATGCAACTAGTCCCAACTACACGAACTATAAAAAAAAGAGAAAAAAGACAATGACGTCTGTCAAGTGTCAAACCAAACCGATAGAGATCGAGCGTTTATCAAATCAATATTATATTATCTATTTATTAACAAGACAGCATCAGAGGAAGACATATACTAACATAATAATACTGTAATAAGTATGGCGTGTCAGGAAATATTGTTTAATATTGTAATGCAAAATCTTATTTTTTTTGTCACACCGAGTATTAGGTTTGGCGTTTAGACTTTAACCATAGTTATTAGTTGTTATGACTGCAATAAAGAAACACTGACCACCGCCGGAGGGACGTACAGTCACCTGCAATAATATGTTACACAACGAAGGCCGTGAAAATATCTGACACGATCTTATTTGTAGAGCCATAAGAGCGTTTCAAATATTTTTTTAGCGATAGACATGGAACTTCGTATAGTTAGAAAAGCAATTTAAGAAATGTGATTCAAGCATTTTCAACAATTCGTCCTCAAAGTGTTTAAAACGGGGTTGATTGATAATTTGTGTCGGTAAAGAGTTTTTTTATAAAGGAGAGAATCAAAACATATAAACAAACATATATATAAAGGCATTTTGTCAGAATAGTACAAGCTTTGCTTAGTTTGGGCTAGGTTGATTTATGTAAGATGCCCCCTAATATTTATTTATTTATTTATTAAATAAATAAATAAGATATTTCAACGTTTTTGTAAATTCTTCTCTTTAAGGGGTTGAAAGAAGATGAAAGTGTATATCTGAAACTAAACATTTTTTGTGAGAGACGTGACAAAACACAAAACAGTAATAGACTGACAGTGTTTAAAAATAATCCTATAAGGGACTAAACACGGATATAAGTACTATTAATGGGAGGGAGTTGTGAACTTGAAGTCGCGCTAGATGTATGGAGTCGCATATATTTTAATAAGCGCCACTTGCACCCTTTCACCGGGTTAACCCGTTAAACCTGGAGTTACCATGGTTACCAGTACAATTTGACACTGGCTTAACGGTTTAACCGCTTAGCGCCGGGTTAGTGGGATGGTGCAAGTGGCCCTAAGTGACTCTTTATAAAAAGGCTTTTTTTGTCAGAATACAAAAAAAAAAACTGATGTTTAGATTTTTTCTTCCTGAACGCCCACTTTACAGTTCCAATGTACGGGAGCGCCACACTTGACGTAGACATTCCAATTTACGCGAACGAAGGCATCTGTCATAATAACCAAGTAGAAAAGACTTAAATGACCATTATTATTTGTCCATTTCTTTTCGACTTTGTAGGTATTATTCCTTTTTTTTTACTAAGATGAAAAGGCGAAACTGAAATTAATATTTAAAAACGTTTTATTATGATTTTTTTTATACTTTATTACATGTACTTATAGCAAATAACTTTCTTATTTACATAATGTTTTTACGCCGTTTTATACTCGTACAGTTACAGCAGAAGTTTTAGTTTTGGCGTTTCAATATTTATATTTTCGGTTGAAACCCATTGCGTCCTTCTTCCTACTGACGTCACATATCTTAGCAATATTTTGTAACAATTAGACTGTACCTACGAGTACATTAAGTAATTTATATGCTTCCCTAAGCAAACGAAACCGCTTAAGACAAACAATATTTCAGTAAAGCCGTACCTCATATTGCAGGACTAATGTCTCCACCATTTGGTACATTTGGGAGACCCTGCGTAACGAGCAGACGGCGTGACAAGAACAACAACTAAGTGAACTTGGTCTCAGATGGTGACCACACGACATGGCAGCGGGGTCTGATTTAGTGGTCCCCCGAGCTAAGATGCGTTTCACTTTAAGTTAGAACATGAGGGTTAGTGAAGAATATTGAGTAAGTGCTAAATAAAAGATTCCTATTTACCTATAAATGAACGTGGATTCATCGAACTTTGAATCTAACTCGTGATTTAAAATATCCTTTCTTCTGATGTATAAAGTTCTATATTGAATAACTAGATTTTCGGGGAATCTAAAAGCGATTTAAGAGCAAAGTATCTAAGTATATAAATGTCCCCAAGTAGATGCGTCATTTCGCTTACAGTAGACATAATAGCGTGAACCGCAAAATGACGCCGGGCGCCGGTAAAGAGCATGGTAGTCAAGCTCATATTTACATGTCGAAACGATTCTTTGCACGTTGTAAATTACGCTAGTCTAAAACGGCTCTCAGCCGGAATTCACTGTCTGTAAATTTTTCATGCTATAATTTGTATAATCCCACATAGGGAGTCCTATGTAGGTAATCTAGCCATGTGCACGGGTACTGAGTAAATCCGTCGCATGAACACATAAATCCTCTTTTTGCGCCTGGAAAAGTTGCAGCTCGCTCTTTCATGTGGTATGTACGGTAAGAAGATTAATAATTTACTTAGTGTAGACTGATTGTTTTGTAGAATTAAAGCTACTTCAAAATCAAATTAAGATTTAAAATAAACGGTAACTTTGATAACTGAACAAACGAGCAAAGTCCTTACATTTTACTTGAAACACATTAAATTTATTTGTCATTTCGAAGATGAAAGATAAGATGTCTAGATAAATATATTTTTATGTACTGGCAAGAGCATGAGTAGGACCTATAAATTACCTAATTCAATTCAATCTTTGGGTAATATGGCTCCATCGATACTGTCGAAGATTTCGCCAACGCCAAAGTGGATCTCACGTGGGATCGAATTAATATTATTTGTAATAAATAAACTTCAGCCAATGTACGGTATAAAACTATAAAAATATGGCCTCTAGGGCTCTAGCCAGCCACGGTTAGAGGTAAAAATATCAAATGCGAGTAGAGCACGACGTTGTTCGGTAGTTGGGTTATGAGCTCTTGTAAGGCAATAGCTGAACTTTACAAGGACCCGCGTGGGCTACCCGGCGTTGATGCCAGAATGGTGGTTAAACTCGTTTCATGATTACTTTTTCATTATCTGCGTGTGCAGATTAATTTACTGCTATCAATATTACACTTTAATCAATATTAATGAGCAAAAACAAAGAAATGAATCACGAGGCGATGTTACCAATATAACGGTTGACGAATAACTAATAAATTACCTATAACCCTAGCCTAAATAGCAAGCCAACACAGTTAAGTAGTTTATGGGCGTTTTTAACTCCTGTAGGCCTAGCATATCTTACGTTGTACTCTGTCACTTCATACTTCGAGTCGTGCTAGAAGTTTGAACTCGCGCGTCAAAAGTCAAGTTATGCTAGTGTGTCGATGGCTCTCTAATGGTATAATATGAATTAATTATTATTAATTCAATGTTTTTAAGAATAATAATAACTGCATCAATAAATTGCTTTGATATTTAGATTAAGGTATATTTGTAAAACTTGACTAATTAAATTAATTTAAAAGTGCTTGTTGCTAGGCCTATTTGAATAAAGAGTACTTTGACTTTATAATATTTATGCCAGTACGAGCGAGATGCATAGAAAGTAAGTTACGCTCACGCCAGCGAATATCTTCTTCCTCGCGTTATCCCGGCATTTTACCACGGCTCCTGGGAGCCTGGGGTCCGCTTGACAACTAATCCTAAGAATCGACGTAGGCACTAGTTTTTACGAAAGCGACTGCCATCTGACCTTTCAACCCAGAGGGGGAACTAGGCCTTGTTAGGATTAGTCCGAATATGTCAGTGTCAAAGTCGTGGTATCCGTACAGTTCAACTAATCAGACAAAAGCAATGTGTACTAACTGTCAACTAGAATTTGTTACCTACTGCTTAAACGTTTACCAGTCCTTTAACATGTGGTGTAGTGTGCGACGGGCATAAAATTCGACCTCGCTATATTTCCATTTTGCTGCGTAGCAGTGCTACGAGGTAACGGTACACTGCAATGAATGTGACCAACGCTAAGCAATATTCAATATCAAATACACATTTGCTGCTGATAAGTGATGAAGAAACTGTTGATGGCCAGTTTAGTTGAAGGCGCCATTTTATGCCTTAGGTACACAAGGTACGAATGCTGAAATTTAGGAAAGGGACACATATTAAGTATATTTGTAGATATATACAGAATATTAAACATTCAGTTACATAATTTAGGCAATATTAGCTTAAATAGGAAGTTATGGCTAGAAATACATATATATATATATCTGCTGACAATGCATAAAAACTAAACAAAATCATAATAGGGCGATGTGATAAATGCTACGCATAAACACGAGTGAAACACGTAACATTAATCTGGCGAAAAATACTTATTTTCATCACTCATACCTTTACTTTCGTATAGAATATTGATTTCCAGCAAGTTAAATTAAAAAGTCCTAACGTAGACTTGTGTTTCCAGGGAGCGGCATTCATTATAATAATATGATAAGATGGCTCGCTTTTACATCAAAAATAGTGTAACAAGGCAGCTTGTTCGCTCCCACTTTTTGGTGCACGATAGATGCACTGCGAGTCGCTTCAAGTTCGTATCATAACAATATCAGTAGTAGATTGTTAACCAAAGGATGAAAGGCACTCATTTCCGCCGAGATATTTTAATAATAATCCGAGGCTGAAATTATGCCTTTCACCCGAGTTAAACACTCTACTTTTCATTTCGAATACGAGGAAAGTAAAATGTATATTTTTTTAAAACATGCCCAAGTATCATTTTATAGTATTTCTTAAAGGGTACTTTAAATTAACAATTCAGGCAAAAGTATCGTTATTTATGGAATGGAGAGTCAAATATCAGAATGGAAATTGTATAACAAATCCATTTAAACACAAATTTTAATTGCTTATTGTAAAAAAAAACGTACTTCGAACGTAAAATGCTCTAGTGCAGACACGTATCATTTTCTGCACACCTTTTAGAACAACAGTGACCCTATTTCAGAGCATAAGAAATGAAAAATAATATATGCATAGGTTACTATATTATACTGTTTTGTATACTACCATCCAAGTACCTATTTGCGCCGTACCTATAATTATGCAGTGTGAGCGGACCGACGGGGGTGCGCGCCGCGGGTCGCGTCCGTGACAAATTGCACGCGTCTCCTGCGCCGCGCCGTTAATTGCTCGCCGTAAATTGTTGCACCAATTGTTTAATGAGATGTCACATTAGTGCGGTGGTGCCGCGATTACTGGCAGGTGTAATTTGTGCCGTTTGGCGCTATTTCCGATTAGTCGATTGGTTTTTACGAGCTTTTATTTCGCTTTACTTTAGTTTCTTGTCGTAAATTGTTGTATCAACGGTTTTATAAAAATTTTCATTTAGTACTTTGCAGGTTTTGCGTTGTAGTATTGTAGTTTTTATTGTTAGTGTTCCTTGAGATAAGTAGGCTTGATATTATAATAACGTTCAGTAGAAAAAAAAAAACAATTTATTAACTACGACTACCTTATAAACAACGTGTCATTATGTAGAGTTTCTACCATTAAAGATTTAGGTATTCATTTGGATAATAAATAGAGCCTTTAGGTTACTTGGGTTCATCTTGAGAACTTGTAAAGAATTCAAAGAAGCTATCACCTTGGTGACCTTGCTGACACTCTTCAACTCGCTAGTCAGACCAATTCTGGAATATGGATCAACAGTATGGAACCCTAGCTATAAATGTTATATTCATAGTATTGAAAGAATTCAAAAGAAGCTCATCAAACATTTAAAATATAAAAACCTTGTGTCAACTCAACCGCTTAACCTGAATAAACTGGTGTCTCTTACAAGCCGGCGCACATTTAAAGATCAAATATTTTTGTATAAAGTATTAAGAAATTTAATTGACTCCCCTTATTTGTTAAGTAGACTTAGCTTTAAAACTCCCCGCTTGAACACACGGCGTAGCGATAAATTATTTTGTATTCCCTTTACTAAAAATAAATACAAATCAAACTCCTTTCTGATAAGAGCTTGCAGATTTAATAATGATATTTTCTCAAAAATTGATATAATTAATGACTCCTTGTCTAAATTTAAACGTCAAGTACTTTTGGTTTTAAATAAACAAACGAATTAAATACACTGTAACTTTACACTTAATTTCAAATGTAATGTATAAAAATAGCTTTATCTTCATTAATTTGGCCCCTGTCCTAATTCGACCCTCGTTGTTAATCTTTAAGTTTAGTTATACCGTATTTTGTTTTTCTTTAATGAGCTATTAAGTGGTGGCAACTGTCCTGGTTTATGAATTATGTATAAGACACTAGTTATAAGAAACATGTACCGTTTGTGCCCAAATAAACATTAAAACATTAATAACAGTTTAATGTAGTAAATTTGCTAAAAAGGTTTATTAATTCAAATTATACAATTATTTAATATTCATTTCTTCATATAACAGAACTAAGAAGGCTTAATTTATTGTTCATGCATAATCATAAAATGTACTTATATTAAAATCTGCAAATATTCAACCAGTGTACATAATATATATACATAAAATATAATAATTGCGGCCACTGTTTTCAACTCATCGGCTATTGTTTACAAATAAACATTCCAAGTGCATGCAGCGAATACAAATTATTTTAGCGGCATAATAACAGCCTTGCGACCTGCACGACAATCAAATAACAATCAATTCTTCATAGACTTGATGCAACTTTACGTCCATCCTTTATTGATCCGGTGGGTGTGTACTGAACATAAACTTCCAATAAAGTCCCCATGCGGTATAAAGGCCCGGATTTATCGGACTAACCCCATGTAAATAAATAAAGTGGAGCATGCATTTCTTATGAGAAGTTAGCCGCGCCGTGAGAGGGTTACAAAAACTATCGATTTACCTTCATTGTTATGAGTTATGATGAGTTTGATATCAGAATCATAACAGATTTCGAGGTGTTCGGTAAAGGGAAACACATTTACACCTTTTATTGGATAACACTGGGACTAACTGGTGATAAATGTAAAAAGGTTGAATTAATGAAAAGAAAAAAGTTTTTGAAAAGGTAACAAATGACTTATTTTTGTACGGACGCTAATGAAGCCACTCTAAAGTGCTTGCATTAGTCACCCGATAAGTAATCCTGACATTTTTCAGGAGTTGAGCAAACATTCAAATGTGCCGGACTCCAAACGATTTATCCGAGTCGTAACTTCAATCAGATTAAAGTACATTAAAGTGTTGGTAAAAGTTCAATTTGGGGAAACCGGGAAAGAAATATGGCGTCAGGTAGGGGATTCAATTCAATCAGCTCCCTTGGTACCTTTCGCAGCCGTGATTTGATGAGATTGTTGAGAATCAGAATAGGTAAAGAAAAACTTGGTTCCTTGCCGTGGTCTAATGGAAATGCGATGTTTGCGCCACACCGCGAATAACCAAGCGCATTGAGTTGCGATCTTGTTTACTCCTACTGTTTCGTTTTGAATCACAATAAGAAATAAAGCGATTGCTGTTAGCAAATATTCATACGGTCGTTTTTATATTAACATGTTTTAGGAGATCTAAGTATTGATTTTGCGGCGCCGCACGTTCTGTTCTTAAAACGTTCGTTATTAAGAATGTTTAATAAGGATGTTTTACAAAAAAAGAAAACCGACTTCATAAAGGAGGCCATAAGTTCTGTCACAAAGGTTTTCACTGATAAAAAAGTTATATGTAAAAATCCCTTATTATTCATAACTATATAATTACATATGGTTTAAAAGCTTATTAAATGGTGAATAGGGTATTCAACATTTTTTTATAAATGTATTATATTGGTATCAGTCGATCAGGTTTGTTTTGAGGATCAAATGTCTGTATGGGACCCAGCAATACAACAATACAAAAGGCACAAATGGTGGTCAAAGTCAGGCACCCGCACTTTACTGACGAAACGCTCCTACCAAAATGGCAATACATCGTGACGTCACCATGATTGTAACGTCGCTATTGCTTAGAAGCCGTTTCGATGTATGAAAAACAAGGAAATTGCGATATTGTCCGTGAAATATTGCGTTTATGTATATTGTTGCTTAACAATATTTTTTTCAATAAAATGTAAGGAATCGAATGGTATTTTTTTTTTTCCTATTAGGAAGTTAAAAAATAGCTATTTATGCAACAAGTGCGGAAAGTGTATGATTTCCGACGAGTGTATAAAGGAATACGAGTCGGAAATCATCTTTACGCACGTGTATCATACAATGTTTTACTATGCATTGTGCGAGTAAATAAAAAAAAACATATCATGGCAAATAAGTTTAATTATTAAAAGGAGTGTTTTAAATCGACACGAGTTGCGATTTACCTATTCGCACGTGTATCGTACAACGTTTTATAGTACATATGGCCCTTTAAACTTTCGACATATGCACGAAAAGTGCTCTTTTCCGCACTAGTGCGAGAAAGTAGCACCATATGTACTGTAAAAAAAAATTGAAAACAAAAAGCACTAGTGCGGAAAAGTAGTACTTTCCGCATGATATGGCTCCGTAGGAAACGCACTTTTCGAGCACATGCATTATAAAAAAAAATTTTAAACAGTTGTATTTTTTTATTATTCCCATATATTTTTTAAGTTTCGAAATTATTGTTATAAATTGCTCATTTTCTGTTTATTTAACCAGATTTAGTTATAAAATTCAACATGTGTCAACAAACATATTACTTACAGTATAATGTAACGTAATGTTCTGTCTTGGTTTTGCAGTTCTATGTAATATTCAGAAAGGGTCATAAAAAAACACGTCCAACAATACGCTCAGTGTTTAACGTGATATTGATCCCGAGCGCCTCGTAGACGCCTCTGGTGACCAGATTGCTGGCAGCTACTTCGGCCAGAGACTAAGTCTGGCCATCCAAAGAGGTAACGCTGCCAGTCTTCTGGGCACCATAACAAATGATAGCGACCTGGGGAGCATTTTTTATTTATAAGTTTATTTTAAGTTTTATAAGTTTAGTTTAGTTTTATATTAGTTAGTTTATTTAATATTAATTTTAACAAGTACCTAATAAATAAAGTTGCGATCTAAACTTTTAACTACTTAGTATAAAGTACTCGTAAATATGCTTTCGAATCATGGTTAAATTTTTTTTATTAAAAGCCTTTTTTCTATCTTTCTTTGCATTAACAGTGAAAAGGTTGCAAAAAAACAGAGGTAACATTCACATTTATAATATTAGTACTAGATGTATTGTGATTTTTAGATATAAAGCCGATTATAATTGACAGGTTGTAACAGGTTGACAGGTTTGAAGTCGGGTTTCTTTTCTTGTATAAAACATTTATCCAAAAAAACTATCTAATTAAAAACATTCAGAAAAAAAACTAAACCAATGTGGGTTGACCCTATATTACCAATATTATCATTATACAGTGTGTACAAGTTACGAGATACGAGCATTTTCAAGTAACTGTCAGCGCTTGTTAGCACTTACTATAAAAAGCTCGTATCTCGTAATGTCATGTCATCTTATGTATCGTAATGTTTGCAGTTACATTGCTGCTCGGTAAATTTTCAAAAATTAATTACGGGGTCATAATTACACAGATAAATTCTATATCTGGTTTAATGTATTTGCCCATATTGGATTTATAAACTGTATACTATTGACGCTTATTTTAAATGTAATTTGTAGTTACAATTTGCTACTAAGTACTAATTTACTACCGGCGCAACCCACATTTTGTTATCGAGTGAGTTATTGTATCGCTTGATTCTCTGTGAAAAGATCGAACACCAAAAAGGCGGGAGTACCGTCGCTCGATTTGTCAACATCATTGCGATTATCCGACTGTAGTGAATGTCGTGCAAATAAATCGAACGAGATTAGAGAAGCAGAATAGGCACCTGGCTGCGTTTCTCTTTTTACTTTAGAATGTTCGTTTTCCTTCTTTTTAAAGTAGGTATAGTCAAACCAAGAAAAGTCTGCGGCTGTCATTCAATAAAAAAAAAATATGGCAATGTTTATAGCAGTCACTAAACGTCTTTCACTTGGCACCTATTGTCAGAATCGTATAAATAGGTATTTGTGTTACTTGTGTTTTGTGTGGTACCATTATGAAACCTTATAAAAGCGGCGTGCGGGAGCTACTTTTCCGCAAGATAGATAATTTTACAATTGTAAAAAAACATCACGAGGCTATTCAAGCTGAAACAAGGCAATGTTTACAATATTCGGAGTTAACGACGGGTAACTGGAATGAAACATCTTAATACTTGCACCATATATAGATAATATAATATTGGTTTCACAGCAAATTGAACATACCTAAGAGCGTTTTCACATTGTCCGATCCGATATCGGATGTTGGATCCTACATACCATCCTCATACTCATATCTGTACTCCTAGCATGTAAGTGAATTGGTTTTAAACTGTAAACTTACATTGTTTCCAATAAATAAATAATAATATTAATAATAATAATCAGCGTAGTCAGGCCACGGGAGCGCGCCCGGGCGCCGTCTTTAGCGGTCACACACAATACAGCAAACAAATATTATCGGTCCGACAGCTGACGGGGGGCTCCGACATGGCTGAAACTATCGGAAGAGCCTTTCCGATATTGGATGTCGGAAAGCGCCTATGAGAAAGACAGCTGCAGGAGAGTGCCATTGGCATTAAGTCTGCCTTTTTTGCGTTATTGATCGTTTTTAGGGTTCCGTATCCAAATAGGCTGTTACTGAACCGGTGAGCTCCATCTTAGGCCCTGTCTTCACTTTCCATCAGGTGTGACTAGGGCCAATCGCCGATCAGTTTATAATATATAAAAAAAAATGGCAAAAAATGGAACCCTTATGGATCCATCATGTCTGTCTGTCTGTCCGTCCGTATGTTACAGCCACTTTTTTCCGAAACTATAAGAACTATACTGTTGAAACTTGATAAGAAGAGATGTGAACCGCATTAAGATTTTCTCACAAAAATAGAAAAAAAAAACAATAAATTTTTGGGGTTCCCCATACTTAGAACTGAAACTCAAAAAATGTTTTTTCATCAGACCCATACGTGGGATATCTATAGATAGGTCTTCAAAAATAATATTGAGGTTTTTAATATATATTTTTTCTAAACTGAATAGTTTGCGCGAGCGACACTTCCAAAGTGGTAAAATGTGTGCCCCCCCCCCCCTGTAACTTCTAAAATAAGAGAATGATAAACTAAAAAAATATATGATGTACATTACCATGCAAACTTCCACCGAAAATTGGTTTGAACGAGATTTAGTAAGTAGTTTTTTTAGTACGTCATAAATCGTAAACCGCAATTTACCTTTCACTCACGTTTCACATAAAAAATACATTGTTTAAATTGTGTAATGTACGGAACCCTCGGTGCGCGAGTCCGACTTATTATATTACTTTACATATGTTAAAAATGCCTGTAGCTTTTGATGACAATATTGTGTTTACAAAATTGTAATGGTAAGGTACAATTTACATACAATGTAAGTTTTTGCCACAAGTATTTAATAAACGAGGGTAGACTTGTTGTTATTTAATTTGGAATTTAAGTAGGTAGGTATCTCACGGAATACATTTCTTATTGAATTTGGTTTACTTATTTTAAATCATGGACAAGGATAAGAAAATTACAATTTTTCTAATATATGACAATAAAAAAATTTTTGTTAACAAATATTCGACGGTATAGTCTTACATACTCAAAATTTTTCGTTAAACGTAAAATCTGTCACATTAAAAGCAAAATGTATCCTTTTACGAAAAACTCTTCGTCTTCGTTCAATTACATATTCATTATCATTATCGTCACTATTGCTGTCACTACTCGTTGTTAGAACCATTTTTTATTCTTATTTAGATTGTCCGGCACACCTCATCAATTTTTAACACATCATGAGACTGCCTGTCAGAATTATAGTACAATTTATAAAATATGTTAACTTGTAATTACTATTATGTGTTCAATAAAGTAGTTTTCCATACAAAATTGTACAATTGTACCTGTGAAGTGAAAATGTTTATTGAACCAAATTATGTAAAATTGTAGATACAATTGTACAATTATGTAAGTTTTCCACCATGACAAATTTGTAAGTTATATTTTTTATTAAACAGGAACTTGTAGAATTGTAACCTGTCATCTACAATATACAATTTACAATTTGTAACATTTATTAAACAGGGCCCTGGTAATTAGTTCGTCCTTTAATCTGACCTCTAATAAACCCTGTTCTGTTCCCTCCTTCACTTGCTAAACAGACTCTGGCACACCAACTGTCAGTTGAAAAATCTAATTTAAAAAATGTAGGCGCGAAGGGTTGCCTTCCTAATCTTACCCTCACCTTAGAAAATATGAAAATCGCCAAAATATGGATGATGCTGAATGTCACATTCTCCTTATATTATTTATCAAAAACAATAATAACAGTGACATCAATTGTTGGAATTAAATTTCTTTAACCATAATGCGCAGCTTACATTTTTCATAGACCGTAAAAATGGTAGAAAATTTCAAAAGTATCAAGACCATTGAATCCATTTTCTGTGGTGGTGTTGTCACATACTGATTTTTAAAAACTACTTCTTATCGAGTGCTGCAGACTATTCCTTGGTCTAACTCTATTACTTTTATTAATTTCGGTTTTTGTAAATAAACAAATTACCGACTTGTAAAAAATACCTGGATAAAAGCTTGTAAATAAAACTTAATGTAATTTTTTTTTATTCTTTAAATCCCGTTTCAATTGTAAATAGTGGGTAAATAATATATTAACCCTTAACCAGGTAGTGATCTATTAGCTACCACATAGCAAATGGTTGTTTTTGACGAGCAGAGAAAAGACAAAAAACACAAAATGTCACTACCGTAAAGTCCGTAAAGTGGGCGATTTCCGAACGCAAAAAATTGAGTTGTCAAAACAAATTTCTTTGACGGTAGTTGTCAAGTTCAAATCGACAATAAATGGCAGTTTTTGTACGTTTCTTCCGATATAAATGTGTGTTATGCCGAATAAAAATACGGAAAGTGTTATATGTTGTATTTTTTTGGTTGAATATTAGATAATGTACGTGTAAGCCATACATTATCACAGTTTGTTTTCTAGTACAATATTCGCTCTAAAAGTTTGTGGTCCATATAATATAACCTCTGCTCGTTTGGGGCAAGTACAAGTGGTCTATATGTGGCAAATTTGATTATCATCAAGTTTTCCGACATTGGTACGGATTTGACATACATACTTGTGTAGCGCAATTTTTAGTTTTATCCACCGACGAAACCAAAGCCTTCCATCATCGATTCCGAACGCATCACGGCAAAGCCCCAGCCGGGGGTCTACTACGTGGTGTAAATGTTTCAGCGCGGAATTTACATCGCTTCACATCGTGTCGCGCGTCGCGCGGGACGTGGGACGCGAGACGTGGCGAATATTTAGCCGCCACGTGACTAAATGGGCGCGTGACGTTCTGAATAGGGGATTGTGGAAGGAATTTGGATACTGATTAAAGTTAGTTTTAGAGTGATAGCTTCAATGGCTTGTTTTGTTTGATTAAGCTGGCCTTAGAATACCTATTCATGACATTACCCGAAAACGGAAACTAAAATAATACTTGCGCGTGTCATTTATTTTACACATAAGTTCACAGTTCCAACAAAGACTTATATAGTTTTTCTCTATTTCAACAAATATGAATATATTAAATAACATTACGATTTAAAATAAAAACTAAACTAAAACTTCAACTAAAATATAAAATAAGTAAAAATAATTTGTTCTGAGTTTAACTTGGTAAAATGCGCAATTGGCTAGTTTTATAATAAGCTCAAGTACTTAATAATTCGTACAATTTATACATATCCACAATTTATGTAGGTAATTAATGAGTTATACGCGATAAACTAGTTATTAAATAATGCCCATTGATTAATCTATCGGTTTTAATTAACCCTTATTTAATTAAACATAGCATTTTGCTGATCTCCAAAATTATTAATATATAAACATTAATATGGTTAACTGTTTTTTATGTAATGGAATAAGCACTAGTTAAGGATCAAAGTGTAATTTCTGTTCCCTGATAACAAACAAAATTGAGATAACGCAGTTTTTAGCGAGATCTATGCAGGGACAGTGGGCTCCCGGGTGCAATGAACCGGGTACAATTGCCCATTCGTAAACTTTCCGAGATACGCGCGTCCGCGTAACGACTCAAGGGGGACGGCATGATGAGCCCTGGTTTATACATGTGTGGGATTTTTAAATGTTTCAACGTGTTTTCAAGGCTTATAACTATATTATTAATTGTGAATGCTGGCACTTTATTTCGAGTTTTAAATAATATTTGTAATATTGATTTAAGCTTCCCAATGCCATTGCTATTATAAAAACAAATGAAAAAAAACTTGCCTTTTATTCTATTGCATACTATTTTTGGGTGGTCGTCATGCGTTTCGTTGGTATATTAGGTTGTTGGTGTATCTTTACAAGTAGGTAGATTAAATGTTGTCATTAATATTCAAGAAGGTTTAGCAACGACAGGTAAGAAAATTTACAGATTCTAAATACAATACACACATCCATTTATAATATCATCGCTAGTTACCTAGGCAACATTAATCAACTGTCAAATAGAACATGATTAAACTACGCATTACCGCACAAGAGAACAAAAACACGCTCACACGAGGGTAGTCGGAATTCCAGATAATGCGTGGAGAGTTCCACAAACAAGGGGATTCGGGCGTTGTTAACTATCTTAATACTACAGACATCTTAAGAGGGTTTTACATCGAATTTCCTTATATATTAAAATCTTTATTTAAATGATTGTGAGATTGTCGATACATGACTGTGGCGGGTTTATGTGAAGCAACTCTTTCTCTTTTACCATGTTAGCACAAATTTGAGTATATAAAAAAGTTCCGTCTCTTCAAGACAACGCACAGCCTTAATCGATGACTTTGAAATTAGAAACATACCTACCTACATTTTGAAATGTAGAGCTCCAGTAAAAGGATTTTTTTTTATTCAGCCTCGAAAGGGGTAAAAATAGGGTTGAAATTACTCTCAATCTACGCGGATCACGTCGTAAGCAAAGCTAGTGTTAAATAGATACGCCTTTAAATGAAACCCAGAATCAAATCAACTGTAGAATAATTAGGCACACCCTATACCCAAATGACTTGTAGATGAATAGGCAGCTTAAGTTAAGACTGTCTTGTATATCACGTGTGTCTACAGTAAAGTGCTTAGTAGCTAGCGTCGATTTAAGTCAGGTACAACAGCTGCAGTATGTTAACATGCAACGTAATCAGCAAGCGTGTGAGACATGATAATGCACAAGACATTGCCGTGCCTTGAGGCGTAATTATGTTGTGGAAATCTCGCTTTTAAATATTAATTAAAAAAGAGATATTGGATTTTTCGGATGCTTTAGTTATTATTATATTTTACACAAAGATAAATATTAATTTTGGTTTTGCAGGCAAATTAAAATCTCAATCTAAACAAAGAACTAAATTACCTACATAACGAGTTATCTTTATATTAGCTTCCCGTTTTTAGACAAAGTCACTCAATTAGCTTTTTGAAATGCATAGCATAAATTTATGGACCTAACCGCGTATATCACATATAAGTAGAAAAAAAGAGAAGAAAAGGAAAACTGACTGGGCTGCGTTTTTCAAGTTCGTGCAATGTGATATTGTTTAGTGTATTTTTTATATGTAGTTTGTATCTTTTATATATATCTCGGTTTTTATCTTAAACAAAAACAGCTCTTAGCTTAGTGTTATATTAGGGTGATTTTTATTTCATCGAGTTAATATTTTCTATGTTTCAGCCGCTTAGCACCTATTTATGATCTGTAGCACTAAAAAATCGATGTGGATCTATCATAACTTTAGGGACCTTCAAATGAATAACCGGTACTAAAATATACTTTTAATCCCAACACCACCCTCAGCTATCGACGAATCCTGTTATAATAACTTAAGTATCCTTCATAAGCCACTCACATTTCTGGATTACAAGTGAAAGCTCTCCGTTCCTAAGGCGACCTGTAATCGGCTTTCTGACCCGGGCTACCTTTTTCAATTCAATAAACTTGCATCTTATTAAAATGAAAATAGGGACTGAATTCCAATGGCTAAAGACTCCAGAGAATGGATATTTTGAGGTATTCATATATTATAATAGTGAAAGGATTTATATAGGTATGCACAATATTAATGGGGTGGTCTGCATATCCATATCACATGACAGATACATTGTATCTAAGAATGGCATTTAAATATATAAACAAGTATATTGTTATCAGGAACTAAACTGACTTCAGGATAAGAATCTAGTATGTATTTGTATACCTATATGTGTATACTGCACTGGCTTCTCTATTAAACTCGTTTGTGGTGCGCGTGCCGCAGCCGCTTCAGGGGACCAACGTGAATGCGGACTTCTGGCAGAAGAATATGGTATTTCGGTGGTATGAATATGAATGAATATGAATATTGTGGGAATCTGCCGATTCCTACACCGCAACAGGGGTCGCAACAGAACACTGTGTCACCGAAATGATTTTTATGTAGCTTTTAATATTTTTATTCTTGTATGTCTGTTAGTTTGTAAGGTAATCTATGAACCTTAGTAGCCTGTAAATAAATGATAATTAATTGTTTTTTTTTTTAAGTAGCCGTACTTCTGCGCAGAACTGCCTAAACCCATTTGCCGCTTTACTACGTTGGATGACGATGGCCAATCTTTACACCCGTGCGAGCATCGGAGGCCTTCTTCCTAACTAACTCTTCCTATAAGGTTTATATAGCTTTAGTTACTCCGAAGCAACAATTACAATTGCATTTTTTTAACTCATAAAAGACCAGTGTTTTCATCACTGATGAAAACGAAATGGCTTCGCCAAACTTCAAAGATTTTAAAAACAAAGTTTAGTAACAAACATTGGCGTGGAAGACCTACGAAACTAAAGAAAGATTTTGAAATACACGGAGACTGAGTACGCCGAACTAAGCAATATACAAATTACCGAACATTTAAAACTAGGCATATTCACATGTAAGGCAAAAGCGTTGAATAGTATTTACATGCAAGATGAGCTGGAGAAAATTTTGCACAATATAATTTTGACAGAGAATACCTATTATTTTTCCTCAGTCTACCCGTTGACCACGAATGTTGTAAAGGGCTAGAAACATCGGGATGTAGTCTGAATTAATTATTTGATTATTAATTTGTCTGCGTAGAATTAGTAATTTGGGTAAGTATGTATGTACCTTAAGTTTCAAACAAATCTGCTTTTTATTTCTAACAACCACCAAAAGGGATGACTATTTGGTCAAAAATGCATTAAAATTCTTTGTTTGTTACGAAAGGTCTCCCTTTCTAAATAAATATATTTTCTTTCATTCATACGTTTTTATATTTACATTTATATTTACTTCACTTGCACATCAACTTCTTCAACTTGGAGAAGTTGAATAAGTTGAAAACGTCGAAATAGTTGGAGAAGGAGAAGTTGAAGAAATTAAAGAATTTGAAGTTAGTGAAGTTGAAGAAGTTTGTTGGAGCAGTTGAAAAAGCTGTGAGTAGTTGAGAATATGAAGAAGTTGGAGAAATTAGAAGTTGAAGAAAATGGGGTGGTTGGAGAAGTTGAAGAAAACGGAGTGGTTGGAATAGTTGGAAACTTGGAGAAGATGACAAGTTACTTTTCAATCAAACTCTCCACCACAACCCCCCCCCCCAACCTCCACTTCCACCCTCTTCCCTTTCTCCTTCCACTTCCACCACCTCCACGTCCTCCCTTTTTCACCCTTAAAAGTATGGCTAATTGGTCAAAAATACATAAACATTCTTTATTTCTTGGCACCTAGGCAAAAATGTTTGCAGCACCTGCGTTCCGTGGTAGTGCGTAAGCCGTCAGACAACACCTTGGCAGGCACTCCGACGAAATTGGTAGAGAAAATAAACATAAAACTCCACGTTCGAGATTACACCTGAGAGCCATATGCAAACACGGTTTCGGCAACCTGGCACGTCGATTACATATAGTAGATAATATATGATATTGTTTTATTTCTAAATCCGAATGATTTTGCTAAAAAAATATTTTCGAAAATTGGAAATTCATAGGTATGTACAGTGAAAGAATTCATTTTCTTCCCCATTTTGTAATTTGTCACAGAGACAATAAATAGTATGCAGTCTCTATAAATATAATATCAACTTTCAATATAAATCAGTATGATTGTCACTGTGACAAGGTACGAAATGGGTCGGAAATCAAATTATTTGACTGTACCTAACTTTTCTCAGTTTATGTATTGTAAGTAACAGAGTATTTTTTTAATGCTATTAACATTAGTCAGGGTAAAAAATTACAATTACAATTTAACATTTTAAAATTACACTATCATCCTAAATATAAATATTAGACTTAAAAGTAGTATTAGAACAAAATTGTATACAACAAAGCAATACCAGTTTATTTTCTGAACAGTACCTAGTCCAGCGACTAGTGTACGAAATAGGTAACAATAATGATAAAAATATTTTAGTTAATTAGTATGTAAGTGTATGCGCGCGCACGCGGGCGCATGTGTATATATGCGTGTGTGTGTGTGTGTGTGTGTGTGTGTGTGTGTGTGTTTGATTGTATGTTTCAGTGTATGTATAAGTGATTTGATATGGTAAGATTAGCTTTTAGATATTATTTTCTCTGTGTCATTATAAGTTTTACATTTTAAATTTTAACCATTTTATTACTTCATTTTGCACTCCAAATTGGAAGAGGAATGAATAACAATATGTTTATTTATGAAGTTATAGGTAGGCAGATTGTGTAGTTAGTGGCCTCCTAACTCCTAGCAAATGCAGTTTTTAGTCGGAATGATAAAATATTACTATTTTTCCAGCATGAGGTTTTTTTGTGTCTGGCTTATACATAGTTGGTATTTTTATGAGTTTTTAGTATGTGCTAAAGTATGTAGAGTTTTCGTACTGACACAGGTAATATATAGGTCGCGTAAGAGAAGAACCTAACCTCACGGCGCCTTAAGAATAGATGAAGAAAGTCTCAACAATGTCACAAAACAGCCAAGGGGACAAAACGTCTTAAATACAATATAATTTCATATTTACGAGTAAATAATAATTATACATTCATTTGAGGGTACTCAAAATACTCGTACTTACTCTAACCAACTGTGATAATGTTATTTTGTTTCACTGTAATTAAGTAGGTATACCTATATTATAATACCTATAGAGTGATTCAAGAGATGTGAGCAGGACTAATCCTGCACACTCGGTAACTGTTAATTGATCGGTCACCGTCGTATTTAAGTGAAACAACCACGCTTTTTCTCATTTTCTAACTTTTTCGGGAGGACAATTTTAATTCTCTACAATCATGGTCACTCTGCAATACCTAATTAAGAAACAAAAAACCTTTGTAACGGTAATGACAGCATTTTGATTATGAAGTAAATAAATTGTCAAACTTGAGTGAGATACGAGTTTTCAAAAGTAACCAGACTGATGACATTCAGTTTGACACTGGTCACATGCAGAGTATCGGTACATGACGGAAGTATTCTAAGTGTAGGGTGACCATGCTTGTCGTTAATATATTAATACCTTTTTTTTTATACGACATAAAACAAAACTTTAATCTCACTAACACTGATACGAAACAGTTGTTTATAATTTACTAAATGGGCAGTGTTGATCCTACTCGCGTCTCCTGAAGCATCCTGTATATACCTGTCGAAAATTATTAGTTATTAAGCAGCCTGTTGAACGAAATCTGGCTGTCAGCCAGAAAATTATGAATGAGTCTAACCCGACAAAGTGCAATGAAAATTATGTAGGGTGTTGACCAAGCAGATAAATTGGTTTTATTTCCTTTATTGGCTGTATTATTTATTTACCTACATACTCTTTTGATTAGAAAGTTGTGACAGATTAGTAGCAGTTCGGTATGTAATAGTAAAATATGCTGATTTGCCGCCGTAAACATTTTAATCCTTCATGAACCATGTCTACCACGAGGTAAGAGTCATTTATCTACTCGTAAATACTTAAATGAATAGACTCAAGCAATTTAAAAAAATCTGCTATATTTTCATTGATGAAAACCATGTTCTTATTACTGGCCATCCTTTATTTTGAAAGCCTTCGATTTCTTCTGAAATAATTAAGTAAAATATATAAATGCAAAAAAAGATAGGATAAATAGTATAAATCCTCACTTATCCATAGGGATAGTCCGGGAGATTTGCCAAGGTCACAAATAAATCACAATATTTATTTTATCAACAGTCACATGGTGTCACCTAATCCACCTTTTTTAGGGTTCCGTAGCCGAAACGGCTAAAACAGAACCCTTATAATTTCGTCATGTCCGTCAAAACACAAACACAACACAAATTCTCATACAACCACCTAGGGGTTGTCACATCGATTACTCCAGCATCAATCTGAATAACAAAGCTCTTGAAGAAGTGCCACACTTCAGGTACTTAGGAAGTCAACTCCGCAATGACAATACTTTAGCGTCTGAAATACCATCACGCATAGCCAATGCAGCTGATGCATTTGGCAGGCTATGTAACCGTGTTTGGAAGTCGTACCTACGATTTGAAGTTGCCCACTAAAGTTATGGTATACAAAGCTATCATCCTACCAACTCTGCTTTATGCCTCAGAAACGTGGTGCAGCTACAAAGCAGATATTAAAAAGCTGGACACCTTCCCACTACGTTGTCTGCGCTCAATTCTACACATAAAGTGGCAAGACAAGGTACCGAATACGGAAGTTTTACGTTGCGTCAAGATGCCGGGTATTGAAGCACTGATCATGAAGCATCAACTAAGGTGGTGTGGCCATATCGTGCGTATGGAGAATAAGAGATTGCTCAAAGCAATATTCTAGTCGGAGCTCTCTTGTGGAAAGCGGAAGCAGGGGGGCGAGTACCTGCGAAATACCTAAAGACGTTCTCAAACGCCACCTCGTCGCATGCGGTATACCAACTGAATGCTGGTAGGACATTGCGTTACAAAGATCGGATTAATTTGAGCAGCAGATGCTAAGACCTAGATGCTAAGCATCATATCCGCAAGACGCGACCTAAGCCCTCCTACACGTACACCCACAACTCGACTGGACAACTCCATTGCGCATCCTGTGACCGCATCTTCAAGACAAAGTTTAGTTTTGCGAAGTCACATTAGGGCATTTCATAATCCGGATAAGAATTGTTGACGGAGGCCATTGCCGGATACGGCAAGGAAGATTGATATCACAGCGATTTTATTGGTTTGTTAATAGTTATAACTGTTATAAGCCCTTCACCTAGGCAAGTTTTCCGGTCAGTCTCCCTTTCTTGTTTAAAGTCTGAAGTCACCTTAATGACGCGTTTTATTTATTACTTTCAATTTAAATGAAACTGTGAATCAAAAGAGGCTTGAACGAGGATTTAGCTCAGCGTCCCGAGGGATGACGAAGGCGTTGAATTACTGCGGGTCTAGTCGGCTGTGACAGATGGCCAGCTAGGCGCTTGTCCTAAAGTAGGAAACAGTAGATAAGGTAATATATAAATAAGTATATTTTTAACACTTCATGCTTAGTGGTTGTTTTATTTTGTCATATCCTTTCATCATTATTAAACTATTTTGATATATTTTATGAAATCGGATTATATCGCGTATTTTGAATTTATAATACATTTCGACGTTTCAAACCCTTTACAGCGTTCGTGGTCAACGGGTGACCGAGGAAGAGGAGGAGAGAAGGGTGAGGAGGAGTTTTATTTAACTATTGCGGTAACCGAAAACAATATTATATTTTATATTAAAAGCATTGAAAGTATGCTGCTGCCATAACTACTAAAAACGAATATACATGCTTTACATAATGTATTTCAATATATTGCGTTTCAACTTTACTTAGCAGATAAAATGGAGGTATCGACCTGAGCCAGGCTAGTAATAGTTAGCACCTACTTAACTATAAAGGCCTTGTAGGCCTAATATGAAGCTTAGACCTACGGTTTAACTGAAAACATTAAATTAGCTTCATATACTTATAGTAATATAAGGATCGATTAATAACTGTAAATATATTTATCAGTCCGGTTTTTACTCACTATTATTTTTAGTCGCTTTTGGCGATATGTTTCGGATTCTTTGGGAATCCATCCTCAGGCACGAGCGACGGAGCGACGAGGCGGGCGGCGCGGACAGTGCACGACGTACAACCGCCGCGGACACTCGTGCCTGAGGATGGATTCCCAAAGAATCCGAAACATGTCGACAAAAGCGACTAAAAATAATAGTGTGTAAAAACCGTACTGATAAATATTTTGAAATATGTCTCACGATAGTTTAAGTGCGATTAACTGTAAATATTTTTATAAAATCCGCTTTTAAATAAGAAATGAATATTATACGACTCTAAACGATAGTCAAGTGTGAATCGGTTATTTAATAAAATATTTCCATGGATGACAGTCTTTCTGAATTGTGTTCATACAAATCACTTTAATATTTGTGAAAACACATTAAAGCTTGGTTAAAATATTCAGGAACAGTTTCTTTAGATACTGAATGTCTGCAAGCAACTACTTAGTCTGTCGTCTATTATAAAGGAAAAGGTTGGGGTAGTGACAACGCGGCTTAAGTGTTCAGTGTTGCATTGACAATCCCTTCTATCTCTGAAACTCACGCGGCCCCTGATGCGAATTATCCAATAAACAAAATGAAAATTTAAGCCTACAGACGCTGACAATGCTGAAGGCAATCTCTGAATGAAGTCTGAGTATAATCTCAAATTAGACAAAGGCATATTCATCCAATGTTAATATCTGAATGTTATCCTAAAAATAATTTTATTATTTGGCAAAAATTAATTCTAGTTATTTTATTATTCAAATCAAATCAAATCAAACATTTATTCAGCAAATAGGCCACAGGGGCACTTTTACATGTCAATTTTTACAAACAATAAAATTAACCCAAAATTACAAAAAATAATTACATAAATATAAATGTTAAATTACACAAGACAAAAAAACTAATAAAAAACTATACAAATAACAGAAGTACTAAAATTGTTTAGAGATGTAAAATTCTCTAGGTGTCATATATTAAATGTATATAATAATAAAAAAGATCATCAAATTATCCAGAGATGTAAAGGGTCTCCAAGACTTGAATTGTTATATAATTAATAAAAAGACAAGATATTAAATCAGACAAACAGACAAGAACCGAATGAAGTGCATTGTATAATTTTATTATTACATTACCTATTGGAGCTTCATCTTGAAGCTAAAAAATAAACCACATTATGAAACATGACTAGGCGAATGAATTTCAGTTCGATTATTTGGATAATCTTTTGTTTATTATAAACGACGATAGATATTTATGATTAAGATTTTTTTTTATCAGTGTTATTAAGTCATTTGTTTTTCAACTAAATTACTCATATGAACTGATTAATAAGTAAAATGTTATTTTGTACTAGTAGACGTACAATACGAAAATACGTAGAGTATTTCCGAAAACTAAGAAAAGACTAGGATAGGATCAATCTCAATTATGACTCACAAGAGTCGCACGACCACTTATGCAATCTCTACAGCTATTTTGTGAAATTATGTTATTGGGAATAGACTTAAAAGACTTATAGGTTATCTAATTAATGAAACAATTTTTTACTATCATTTCAATGCTACATTGCTATGAGTGGCGCGGAGCAGATTAAAGCAATGCGGGAGCACTCTTTAAGACCATTAATGAGATTCACAAAATCGGCAATATCACGAGTTATCCTAAAATATTTTGAAGGTTCCTGCCCTGTGCTTCCAACAACAGTGGGCTCGGATACAGCGTTTTAAAATACCTCTAATCGGCATCCTGTTAATTACTTTCGCATGCAGGCAGTTATTCGACTCGCTTAGCGAGACCAGGCAATATAGTATAAATAAACGTGAATTCTTTGCGTAGGGATCTCGAGGTTGCGCTCTGAAAACTTTGGAATTACAGAGTTAGGACCCCAATTTAAAACGTATGTAGTTACGTTCGCACGTCGTGCATTTCCTTACACTTTGTTGAAGCAAATGATGCGAATAGATTTTAGTTTAGTATACATATAAAACCAGATACGAAAAGTAATATGGCCATCGAGAATGTCGATTTACTTTCTACTTACATTTCCAATAGCAAACCTATAAACAGGGTTACATTTCCCCTTTTTATTTTTATGACTAATATTAATATAATATATTCGTTAATTATTTAATTAACGAATATATACCACATAATAGAATTACCATATTATATTATTATATTATATTTGTGTAAGTAGAAAGTACCTACTTAAATCAAAATTCTCGATAGCCATGTCACTTTTCGTGTCTCGAATACAGCCTCTATATTGTTACTCCCAACACGCTCGCTACAATCCTAATTACTGCTTATTAACTATAATGAAACTTTTGCCGCGCGCTGTTTGCTATGCTACGCGAGCGGCGCAATTTACAAATTTTATAAGTGTTTATTTCACTTTAATTTAAAAGTTATTTCAGTAGAATTTTTAAGTTTATTGTTAAAAAAAAGTCAAAGAAAATGCACTTAAAAAATGTTTTGTGTGTATATTGAACATATCAGTTCGAATTAAATTGTGTTGCATCTGTTCTAAAATATGGTGCAACTCGGATCTCGGGTAATCATTGTAATATTTTAAAAACTACGTTTATCTTACTATAAAAATTACAGGCCAATTTCTATACTGCCAACACTATCCAAATTACTGGAAAGAATTATGAAGGATAGGTTAACTAAACACCTATACCTAAACAAAATACTATCGGCAAGGCAGTTTGCTTATCAAAAAAGTAGGGGCACAAAGGAAGCGATTGGTACTCTGATTGGGGACATAGTTCATCAATTGAATACTAAAAAAAAGGTAGCGGGCTTGTTTCTGGACCTGAGCTCTGCATTTGACTTAGTGGACCATAACATCCTACTGGATAAACTGGAATTCTATGGAGTCAGAGGCAACGTATTAGCTTTGTTTCGATCTTACCTTCAGAACAGGAATCAATTTGTTGAAATAAAATGGTCTCTTGATAACAAAGAAACGACTCATAGATCCAAAATGACAAGACTTACAAGGGGTGTACCGCAGGGCTCCATCTTGGGTCCAATCTTTTTCATCCTTTTCACCAACGATTTAATCGACTACATGAACAGTCAACTCTCAAATAGCCAGTTAGTGATTTTTGCTGATGACACTAATGCGGTAATATCTGCTGATAACGTCACAGAACTCAATAATAGAGTAAATAAGGCATTGGAACTTTTTCATACCTGGTTTAGTACCAATAAATTAAAATTAAACAGCAATAAAACTAATGCCCTGCTGTTTACAACAACCGCTAATAGTAAAGATAGGCTGCACTTATTATCTAATGGATCCAACATCCAGCAAGTGCAGTCTGTGAAATTTCTTGGCGTATTTATAGATTCTAACTTAAATTGGAAATATGAGCTATCCGCAGTGGTAGGTTCAATAAGTTCAGCCTGCTACGCACTCAGAAGCCTAAGAGACGAAATAAAATTGGCCCAACTCATTATGGTTTACTATGCGTTAGTCGAATCGAGATTAAGATATAGTGTTAAGTTCTGGGGTAACAGCTACCAATACAATTGTCATTCGGCTTTTGTGGCCCAGAAAAGGGCTATTAGAGTAATAGCACGAATATCGCAGCTGACGTCCTGTAGGAATTACTTCTCTGAGTTTGGAATTCTGACTGTACCCAGCCTGTACATTCTTATAGTGCTATGTGATTTGGTAAAGTCCTTGAACGAGATTGAAAACATAGAGAAACGGGAAGCTCGTCTAGCTTCAAGAAGAAAGGACTTGCCACTGACTGTCAGATCAAATCTCAAGGTATTTAAGCACTCAGCAGGTCACCAGGCTATTGTCCTATTTAACAAATTGCCAATTGATTTGAAGTCGCTCACAAATGCCAACTTGTTCAAAAATAAATTAAAAGCTTTTCTACTCAAGAAATGCTTCTATTCAGTGGAGGAATATTTATTGGATGACGATACAAGATATTAGTTAATTATGCTAGTTTTGTATACAATAGACATATATGACATTATTTATATTAATTGTATTCGCACTTGTAATTGTAATAATATGTTTATAATGAATAAGTTAAAAATGAAATGTATATAATTAATTAAAATAATGAGCATGGATTATTGTATAATATTTAATTTTAACTATTTAATGTAATTTTTTAATTAGGTTAAGTTAATTATAATAGAAATTCAAACACAATGTTTATTGTTATACTGAATAAATATATGAAATATACTTTATGCTACCTACGAGTCTACAGTGTTAGCCAATATAGCAGTTGACTTTAGGTATAATAAACATTAAATAACCGGAATGCATATATGTATAAAATGGTCTAAATTTTACAATGTCTTACCGATCAGCTAATTTTGTAAGGATGAAACATCTCGTCGATTTCCCTCAGAAATCCTGGACATATTTCAGATGCCATTCATTAAACCCTCATCCTTCATTACCAAAATCTCTGGCAATATCGTTTTGTATCGTCAGGTAGGTATACGCTAATGAAATAAACTTTCAGGTAGAACGGAGAAAGTTATTAATATTCATGGGACGGCCTGTCCCGGCCCTTGTAAATGTTTTATTCGTTAACGAGTCTCCGGGATTAAGGTAATCATGTCACGTTGTGTGCTAGAAGCCTTTGCAATTAATTCGCCACGTAATCAATTTTAGTTTGTGGTGATAAGGCCGGACGCTGCGGGTTTGACGGAGTTAGCGCTTGGTTTTTACGGATATTCTACGAAAGCATGAAGGAGAATCATCTTATTATGATATACACGGAGTAGGATGGAGATGGCAAGTGGGCGTTCCCGTCTATCCGACAGTTAGTAGCGACCGACTCACTTTATGCACAGACTATGCTCAGTTGTTGTGTAAACTTCATGCTCGAATGACATTCACGTCGTACGTACGCTCGTCTAACAAAAATTGATAATTAAATTTAAAATGCCGTATTGTGCAGTATTAAGCTGCAGAAATCACAGCGGTTTAAAAAATCTTTCACGTGGAGGTATTTCCTATCACCGGTGGTTATTTATTTAAATATAATCCGATAAATACGAAAAATCTGTTTCTATTGCATTATTTACGAATGTTCGTTAAGTAAATCTATATTTTATCAGTTAGAACTTAGAGTTCACAATCCTTTGTCACTATTCTTTACGTTTATCTGGAATATTCGCTATCCTAAATGTCAAATAACTTCGCTACTCAGATGCTGCGCAATGTCGATATTTATATCGATAAAGTTAAAGTTACGATATTTCAAGTTTGATGTTTGGTAGTTCGGTAATAAATTATTATTTTAGACACGTTTCTAATTATTATTTGGGATAATCAATGTCTTAGTAAATATGGCAGCTCTGGTCATCAAGCACTAAGTTAAGTCGGGGTCATTTCATGGCATCCTTTCAAACCTTCGTATTCCTTTACATACGTTTTTGTTTTTTACACCCATCATATTTTCATCGTTAATATAATTAGACTAGGTACTTAATGCACTTATGCGTACAATGCATGCAATGTGCCATGAATAAACGTTTTATATTTTCTATTTCTTTATTATTAATTATTGTAGGTTACCACAAGATGCCGATATTAAAAATAAATGGGTCAATGCTACTGGGCAAGAAAATTAGTTTCCGCAAAAATATAGCACCATTTGCTAGGAGCATTTCTTAGAGAAAGATTTCTGGGGATAAAATTGCCATACATCTCACTAGCGTCCACACGCCTAAAACTTAGTTACTAATTTAGTAATTATTAGTGACATTCGGGCTCACTTAATTAATAAAAAGTGTTCCGTACCACGCAAACTAGCGTGAAATATTGGAATTTTGCCGCCCCCCTTCCTGATTTGATAGGTCACAATCTTACAATCAAATCAAGTGGGATCGATGAGCCAGTTTCATGTATGCTTTCACACCATACAATTAATTTGACAATTTAATCAGGTTGTCCCGTCTAGACGACAAGTAAATATATTGTTAAAGACGAATACTTACCTATGTAAGCAGGGACCGGACAACCCTTTCCGCGATAAAACCCTTTCAATGGGCGACACTTAAACACGGCTAACACATTGAAAGACTGTCCCTTTTGAACTGCAAGCCCATTCATACCCTTACCTTTGACTAACCCTTACCGAAAAGCTAACCAAAAATAAGGCTAGCCCTTAATAAGGGTTACCCTTATCTTTAAGCGCTTTTTATAAAGGTTTCCCTTTGCGTGAAAGAGACAGGATTAGTATATATCTACGGTAGTGTATGAAAAGGAAAGAAAATACGTGCCTAGTCAAAGAACGCCGCCGTCGCCGCCGACGATCGCTCGGATTCGAAGTAATGTGTGCTTTATGAACAAGGTAGACGACTTAAATTAGCACGCTTATTTACTAAAATGGAAGCCCTTTATAAGGCTAACCCTTATAAGCAATATGCAAGGTGTTGGTGAGCGGATGATAAGGGTTTTGTAAGGGTATTGGGCTACCGATTACTCAAATGTGGTAGTTTTATATAAGGGTTTTTAAAAGCAAAACAAAGGGTTTCGTCTGGCAAAGGGTATGGTGAGTTAAGCCTTATGCAATACCCTTATAAAACCCCGATAAGGGATAGCGGGCCGGTCCCTGTATGTAAGTAATTGCAGATTTGTGATCACAAAATAACAGCAATACCGAGTTAATAAACCTTTAAAGAACTATGATTTTATCTGTTTGACTTTAAGATATATTTAATGTTCACATTAACAACCTAGTTGGTCAATTAATAAGAAACAAATTTCTAGTTAGATATTTGTTGTACTGTACTACATATTATTTTTCATACAATCACGATTATCACTACCTATATTATAATCATAAATAAAGTATCATCTAAATGTGTTAAAACATACGGTAATGAAATATCAATACCTAACTGAACACACAAATATCGATAAAACACTCCGATTACACTGTCCCCTCCCTATATCGTCGAATGGAAAGAAGTTCCAACGGTTAGCTACTCGCAGGCGTGTAGAGGTCTCGAAAACACCAGTGTAACGTGACCGTGAGATCCGTAACAAACTATGCGTAATTAGACCTTACTTATACTGGTTTTTTAGCCCTTTTCTCGCCTGTTAAGTAAGTGATTTTAAAATTATATAAAATAACGCCATCTGGTGTTGAGTAGTTGTATTAGGTGAACGTTGAGCGAGCTTTTGTGAGATGAATGAGATAATGAAAGAGTCGTATGTCATATAGCTTTGACATTATAATTTAAACCGTCACTCATGTAGCCTACAGTTGATATTCGTTCGAGAAATGTCCACCGGTAATAACTTTTTGGTATGGAAAGTTGCTACGAATCAGAGCAATTTTGTAAGTGTGTGACGTATTTTAACGTGGCTATGAATGTGTGAGTTTAGCGACACTGGTTTTCATACTAAATAGGAGTCATTTCACATCCACTAGTTTATTAATTCGTGATGATATAGGAGGCAAACGAGAAGAAGAATCGCCTGATGGTAAGCGATTACCTTCGTCCATAGACACCTGCAACACCGGAGGGCTTGTAGCACGGTCATAATTACTACACGAATTATGTTATCAACTTCCGAGAGAGCTTGTATGAAAAATAGTAACTATCGTCGGGTGACAAGCAAACGTCACTAAGTACCACCACAAGTTCATAGCCATAGTGAACCGTATTATTATCCGAATAATGTCGATTTTTGTTTAATTATTTTTCAGTACTGACGTAATGTAGAAATCAAAATATTCTTCATATAACTACATCAAATGGTTGGAAAACTAAATAAAATAAAATAAGTGTCACCCATGTGTCACCTATAGTTGGTCAAATCAAATTGTCAGTAAATAAGAACAAAAAAACTATACTCATCCTTTTCTTTTGAGTGTTTAGTACTAGTGTAAGACAAAGATGGTATTGTTCTCTCTGTCTATATTTGAAATGAGACAGTCCTTTGACAAACTATATTATTTATTATATTATTCAAAGAAAAAGTAAAACGTCTTTATGGTAATCAGGTGACCACTAGATGAATGTTATATTTACATTCTGCCCGATTCGAACTTTAAAATACGTCAAATATTACGTTTAGATACGATATGGATTAGATACGTCAGTGTCAAAAGTGACGTTTCTTCAAACAAAAACGTCACTTTTGACCCGTCCGTCCCGTCCCGTACTTACGAGAGAGACACATGAGCGTGTGATGTCCAATTGAGATCGTATTGACAAGAATTTGTAAGTTCGAAACAGGCTTGAAGTCTATTCAAACTTTTAAAAAATATCTTAAATTCATTTCTTTTTTTTTGTTTTACAAATAATCGATTTTTGTCCCTGTATAACATTTTTGAAGATTGGAAAACCACGTTGATTCCCGTCCAGGACACCAAAATCGTTGAGTTCAAAAGATTTCGTAGTTTAAATAAATAAAAATATATTTTTCTCGATAATTTACAGAAATTTTGAGCTCAAAAAAAACTTTAATGGGAATGAAAAGCTATGTTTCAATTTGAAGAGCCCAAATGTTCAGCACGAATGGATATGTTTAATGTTTCGAGGGCTTCCAATCCGAAAATGGCAGGAAGATTCAGATGTGGCTTGCAGGGTCAACCATTTTCTAATTTTTCTAATCGGTATCATTGTTGTATTGCACATCAACTAGATCCATTGTGTCGTCAATATTATATTCAGCCTTCATATCAGTTACAAGAATCATATTATAAGATCATTATTATACTTGCACCATCCTACTAGCCGGGGCTTAACCGGTTAAACCTGAAGTTACCATGGTAACCAATTTGACACTGGGTTAACGGTTTAACCGCTTAACCCCGGAGTTAGTGGGATGGTGCAAGTGGCGCTTTTAATAATATTTTATTTATTTCATAAAAAGGTTAAAATTATGGCAACGGAATATTTTTTACAGCTATGTGATCCCCCACTTGCTTGCATTTTGCTGATATCGTCAGATTATTAAAATTGACACTTTTCAACAAGTAATTTTTCCACTATACTTTAATCTGATATGCTCGAGTATTTCTGACGATCGTTTTTTTTTACTATTCTGAAGGGCTGTCCTGGATGCGCGATCCTGTTTTCGAGAACTCATACATGGTGGAGGTACTCAAGATGATGCAATCCCTTATCCCCCCTTAAGTTAATCTGCCGCGCCCGAGTAAATCCCAAAATCCCCTCTTGGGCTCCCCTGCCATAAGAAAGTAAGAGCGTGTGCGGATCTTTTTGACCACATCACCTTTTTGCTACTTGTGCTGCTGACTATATCAATTGCCTTTCAATACAACAGTTTCGTGTTAGCCACAGCAGTGATATAGATGTAATTAATCCCATTCACGTTCGTGTCAGCGTGCTAAATTCATCCGTGTGTTTGGAGCTCTATCAAAGCCGCGAACAATACTACATGGCTGTGCGGGGTCACGAAAATGCAGCACCATTTCCCCAGACAAGCTGATACATATCTAGCGCACCCATTGGCCTCGCTTTGTTTCTGTTCTGTGAATTTCAACTTCCTAACAGATAAAAATTAAGTCTTGGAATTTTAAACCTGTTTTGAAGCTTTGTTATTCACCTACCTGGAAAATGCACTAATATTTTCACAAAATTTACAACGGTAACGATTACACCGGTAACGGTAACTAGGTAACGATTTTTTTGTTTATCAACCGTTTTTGAGCAAATTGGTCCTGTAAGCTGTTCGTTACTCGCAAACCTCCATAGATCTGCCATTTAAAAAAAAACTCTAAAAACTGAATCCACAATGACGTTTGACGACCTCCTAATAGCCTAGTCGCTAGTGACCCTGTCTACGAAGCCCCGCGTTCGAATCCTAGTAAGAGTATTTATTTGTGCGTTTATCATAAACATTTGTTCCTGAGTTCTGTATGTTTTCTATATATATAGGTATAAGTAATTATATACATAATTACATATTATAAAATTAAATATCGTCGTCTATTACCCTCAACACAAGCCTTACTGAGCTTACTGTGGGACTAGCTCGATTTGTGTAAATTTGTCCTATAATGTTTATTTATTTATTTATTTACATTCCATTATATACCGGGTGTTTCCTGTAACAGGAGCATTAAATTAAACTGGAGGCTGTACTCCTTAAACTGACCAACATTTGTTCAGCAACTTTTAAAAACAACTTGTGCTTTGATTTTCATTACACTTTAAAGTTTATTCTAAGACGCAATGTATTGCAAAGTTTGCTATGTTTAAAGGGTGACAAGCAACGTCAAACACACAGATGGCAGCGTGAATTGAAAAAAATATTTAATTAGTATGAAAAAGGTATAATCTAAAAATTTAATAATTTTAATCAGTTTGAGGCGTACAGCCTCCAGTTTAATTTATTGCTCCTGTTACAGGAAACACCCGGTATGTAGTTAACAAACATGCCCTTGAGAATTGATTGAAAAATGCGACCTGCACAGGAGAATAGCCAGATAGCTGGACATGTGAAATCATTTTTGCTCAAGTTGAAACGGAGACGCTTCGCTCTGTCAGTTAGATGAGAAAAAGTATAGTCTAATATTTGGGTATTTATTTAGGGTCCTAGTATTTTTATTCATTAGGTAGTTTATTCAAATAAAACAAACTTAGCTTTCCTCTCAGAGGGTGAGGGATATTTATACTATCATCCGCCTAATATACCAACACCCCACAGCCAAACGCAGGTGCATTAAAATAGACGCTACAGGACTCTTGCTGAAGTCCCCGAAGTAGTCTAAGGATTGATGTTTAATTTAAGTATTTTATTTTCATAATCTTGTAATTAAAATAAAAAGGTTTATTCTTCTAGTAAGGAACCGTTAAATCTTTCTTAGGTGGATTTTATAGGCCTTAATGAACGTGTAATCTGATGCATCCGCATAATCACGCTCCCGTTAACTATTAATGATTAGAGATAATTTTCCTACCTAGTTTATTTTATATATTATGTTTAGGTTTTTAATGTCTTTTTTATAGGTAAGTATTTAATTTTAAAATAACTTGATTTTTATTTTATTAAAGTTACATACATTCTACACTATTTTATTCACTGATTATCTATAAGTATTACTTAATAGTTTAGGAAACGATGTTCTTTGTATAATAAAAAGAATATGTTTCTTAAGCCTTTCTTGATCCAACCTCCCATTACAGGTGCAAA
Organism: Cydia strobilella; assembly: GCF_947568885.1. Lineage (NCBI taxonomy): Eukaryota > Metazoa > Arthropoda > Insecta > Lepidoptera > Tortricidae > Cydia > Cydia strobilella. Next base: position 14,686,104 of record NC_086045.1, on the reverse strand, counting down.
ATACGAGCTGGTGAGAAATATGAAAATATTTACGGTATTAAATCTTGACGTTTAATTTTCAATTCATATTCCTATCACTCGTCGTCGCCAGGTGCATAAAGCGAGGCTATAAAACTTCAAATTACACTGGGCCATTGTTGCCGCCGTCGAGAGCTCTTATGACTCGCAGACAATATGCATATTCACCCCGGCTGCCCTTCGAGTGCGTGTGTGGAAGAATAAGGATACAGGGGAGGTATTGTGGTAAGGATGGAAAGTTGTGATATTAATTTAGAGCGTATGGAAGATGCCGTGTACCTGCAGCTAGTTTGATGGCTATCGCAACAAGTATATCCTAACTGAAACGGCCCAGTCTTCTTAGCTTACATTTGTGGGAGTAAGAAACCTATTTTGGGTTTTAAAGTGTTCTGTAGTTTTGTAAAACCGTTATTAGGAGACGAATTAAAATATTTTCAAAATATTTTAATTTGTGTTATTTAGGCATCTGCTGCGATTGCAGAGGACGTTTATTTCATTCCAGCTTTGGGCCGACTGGAGGCCTTGGTCACTTTTTCTTTCTTATATGACATTTGCTTATTTCGGTTTGTAAAACAGTTATTCAAATCAGTAGCAGAGCAATATATCTCCTGACTAGTATCACTATGAAGCTTTATCTAGGTAGGTACTCCACTAAGTACTTACTAGGTAATCGGGTATCCAATATATTTCTGTTTCTGTTTCGAACTTTGGTTTATAGGAAATCGATTCGGAAATTGGTCTTGGCTGTGACTGAAAATGTTTTTTTTTTGTTTAACGGCTACTTACTATATAAAATAATAATAAATGTTTGAGGAATTCCTAATAAATATCAGTCATGTAATGTCAGTTTCTGGCAATTTACAAATTTCTCTACTTTGTGAGTATGTTTTTATAATATACGTATCCTGAATGATATTTATGTTTAATAATGCATGTAAATATAAATAGCTTATCAAATGTACGGAGCTTTTTATTTCCAAAAAAACCCGAACGCAAAGCCTTTAGAAACGTATCTCAACCTTTTCCCCGGAACATTACTTTTGGGATGAAATGTAAATACAGGGTGATATGAATATAAATGCTGTTTAAGTAGACGGTATGGCGGCGGGTCGTCGTTATATTTACCACGGGCAGCCACAGCTTGAAACTGATGCTGTAAAAGAAAAAGGCACGGTGGCATATTTGAAATTTTAGCTTCTTATTGTAAGATATATTCGGTTACCTAATTCAGAAAATCTCCCATAACTTTATCATAACAGAGGTCCATTTTCAGAATTACCTCATATTCGGAAGTGTCGCAGGTGGTGGCTTATATTTGTTTTTTTATCCAGATACTACTCGTAAAGTTACAGTTTGATTGACCGCTTTAATACTGCTGCTGCTTTTGTACCAAATTGAACCAAGATTCCAAAATGACAATTATTTATCTAATGTCTAGGTTAGAATTTCATTTACTTTTACAACTACTTAATTTTTCTAGTTAAGCCCATTGGTTGATTGTTACACAATGCCTCAAGGCATTTATTATGTGCATTGTGCACCATTTACTATCATGTATTGTGCAATAAAGTTAAAATAAATAAATAAATCTGGGTTATAGACACAAAGGATTAGAGTAAGTAGGTACACGAGTAGTAGCTATACGTAGATTCACACCCGCCAAGCAAAACCAATTGTTACAATGAAAAAATATTTTAATAAATATTCGGTCACAATCGATTCATTCCTCAGAAAAGCTGTTTTCCTTTTGCAGTTTTCTCTTTTAGATTTTTATGTAAGCGGAGTGCAATACGTAGGGGGAGTCAACATACATAATATGGCTATGCAAATGACATATTATCAAAACCTCTATTTTACATAAACGAGTTATTTATCCAATTTTAAATATAGCGAGGAAATTTGAGTCAAAAGTGTTTTAATGTTCACCAAAAACTGAATAATTTAAAATTGTGAGTGTAATGTTTACTGTAAAATATTCATCGTTTACATACAATAATCAATTACTGTGATAATATTTTGAAGAAGCTTCGCTCTGAAATAAATGGAAAATATTTTACCATGAAACCGTCCATTTTTGCAATGGAAGAGTATATTTGCCCATGAGATAACGGACGAAAAAGACAGTTCTATTAATTTCGTTTATAGTAGTTAACAAGTACATAGATTGATTACTGTTTACTAGAAAATACTTTACATGAGTTAAAGTTACTATGGTTTGTGGGGCTTCATGCTTTCTCCATCTCATTTTTACATAAAATAACCTATTTTTTTTTATGGGTTGTCAGTTTACTTTTACTAATTCCGGATTTCTGTGCCTATTACTTACTTGAAGTAATAAAACTCTTGAAGTACGCCTTCTTGAAATTTCTTGTTAAAAATAACTATAGGTACTAAGCAATAAACACCGTTTCCTTATACTTAACGAAAATAACGAGTAAAAAACAAAAACCTAGACAAATAAATATGGAGTGAAGAGGTTTACAAGCGCGACTAGAGAAATATTAACGTTGCATGGAATTTAATATTGAACATAAGCACTTGGAATATTCTGCTGGGAAATCTTATGGAAAATAACTCACCCAGCCAATGCGCTCGAAACAAAGTAAATAGGTATTTATATTGCTGGAACAAATATGCATAAGTTTAGATTTAAAAAAAAAATGTTATATTGAATAAAAGTAAAGTTAGAAACACTATTATCGAAACGTACAAAATGTCGGTGTAGGTAAGTAAGTATTTTCGCCGAATATTTCAAACAATAATACATTATCAAATCATTTTTTTTAAATCATATGCCACGCGTTCCATTTATAAAATTAACTCATATTTAAATACTTTACTTTCTTTTATTATATTGACTAGATTTTATTTTACGAGACAATCATTTTAGTGAATAATCGAATACCCATTTCATAAATAAAATAAAAATGTTTATGGGACGATCTTACACAAATCGACGAAGTCCTACAAAAAGCTACTCAATAACGCTTATGTTATGGATAACTTATTAGACGACGATATATTATTATAATATAAGTATATAGGTATAGTTAAGTACAGAATAATAGGAGCCAGTAAAATACAAGCGTCTATTTTAAGAAAAACGAAACTGGTGTCAATGTTCCCGTACTAGAACTAGGTGATAATAGGGTTAATCTAATAGCTGCAGAGGAAACAACGTTAGGAAAGCAATTTGGGCTTCGCATATTGCCTATTAACAAGAGAATATGGTTGTATTTTTCTTATTATTGTCATCCCTTTTACTATTATCATCGGTATGGATAAAAAAACAATGACCAAAATTTTAGGGAGAAAAATGATTTTAAGACTAAAATAAAAACATACAGAAATAAATATTTCCAAATAAACGTTTTATCTATCTATGTATCTATTTTTGTTAACAAGTCATTTGTGTTGTAAGACTATACATTCATGAGTTGGCACTTACGGTAAAAATGCTGTAAGTACTAATTAACTTCGTGCCTAATAAATTAAAAGCTCTATAAACTAGTGACAACCATGTCGCAGTAGGCGTTATCGACCCTAAATCAGAGATTGATTGATAAATAAGTTAAAAAGCTGTAGACGCAGACATAATTGGGCCAATTTCCTCGTGGTGTTGTTATCGCGCCTACATTTAAGTTAAACACATTGCTGGACCAATTGACAAACTAGAAAATAATATTTTCATTAATAGGTAACTATAATGTTTTTATTTTTTTGCATTATGCGTTAAATATTATGCGTTACTTGCTTAAAATTACAAGTATTTACACTTCACAAATTTTAAAGTTATAAAATCAATGATACAAAATATATCAAAATATAAGAATTCAAATAAATGATTCATTAATATCATGTGGCCATGATGGTGGATTAGATTGCCAATGCTTACAAAATATTGAATCTTATTCAATATTCAGCTAGTTTGAAAGCCGTGTGTATCGTAGAAGGGTGTGCACCGTACCGTGCGACATATCTGAAATTAATTCATGTTTTGTCATTCCCTCACTTTATATGCCGGGGCTTAATGACGTTGCACTATAAAACGTCATAGTGAAAGCCTCCTTCCTATACGTGAGGTGAGATATCACCGCCGCGCGTAGGCTGGCTATAAATGTAAAAACATGGTTTCGCTCTTACTAGCCGGTAGAGCAAAAACCAATATTTGGAAGGGTTCTATTGAATAGCACCCTTTGATATTGTGTAAAAAACGTGCTTGAAATCTCGTGATTAATGTGCTAGAGTTATGCGGACGAAATAATAATTTAGTAAACACTTCGTGGGAGTGTTTCGTAAATAAAACTTTTATATTTAACTGACTTTCGAGAAAGTAGAAGATACTGTTTTGAAGTTCTTGTGTTGAAGTCTATCACTCCTATCAGATGAAACATATATATATATACATATTACCAATACAAAAAATACTATTTCTGTTTTTAAAAACTTGTTTTTTTTTTTAAATTATATACGCATTTTATTACGGAAAATATATAATATTGGGTGTAAATGAAACGGGAATTAGAAGTAATAAAAAAATAAAGTAATAAAAAGAAATTTTAATATTCATTTCCGTAAATATTATATTATTATTTGTATTTCTTTTCCATATCTCGGGACCATGGGGTCCCGGACCTTTGGGAGGCGTGCGTGGGGCCGAAGCCAACAGCGCAGAGGTCCTTTAAGACAATTTAATTTAAAAGCAAAGGATACATGTGGCGGATACCATCCCCGAAAGCACAATGTGATACATCCGAAGATGGTCCCCGCCAGGTTCAAAGACCATTGCTGCAGTGCAGCATTTTTGTGCTGCGATGGGAACTAAGGTCATGGGCTATTGATTTGTATGTTGAATGGACTGGATAATGGGCTATGGGAGAAGACTAGCGGACACCTGCCATGACAATCAGTCTCAAAATTGTGTAAGACAGGTGGTGACTCGCCTACTCATTTAGTGGGCCCAACAACGGCCGCACACGCACAGTGCGACAATAGGGCAACACTTCAGAGCGGCTGTGAGGTTGTCGAGAGGTGAGTCTGCGGTAGCCAGATCTCGGTAATCCTTTCAGCAGGCCGCCGGCGTTATTACATTTTAAACTTCCAACCTGGAGCATAGGTCCCGCTCTTGCGACTCCACTCTAGCCGGCCAGTCAAGGCAAGCACAGAGGCGAGGGCCAGATGACAGGGCCCTCTGGAATAGGGGTCCGCGGTGTCGCCACTCACCGTCAGCTCGCCACAAGCTGCCCCCGCGGGGATATTATTATTATTATTATTATATTTCAGAGTATTGTAATATATAGGAGACTCTATGACATGAACCATAGAAGTTTAATAATGTAGAGATGAAATGGGGGAGGGGCAGCAAATAACCCGACCAAATTACGTAGGTTGTTTCTGGTATGTTGTCAGAAATGTTAAAACGTGTTTTTAATTTTGTCGCATTGCGTATGTTCTATCCCTCACGGTCGCACGGGTGCACATCTATATAAAATACTAGGTGTATGGTCTAGGTACTTCAGTGTGTGGTGGCGCCGCCTATTTACTGTTTTTTACGGTCACTTTTTGATACACGAAGATTCATTTCCTTACCTCTACCTTCCATAAACCGTGAGGTTTTTTCACTAAGTAGTTATATATTCTCTTTGCACTAAACTTTATGGTGGGTAGACAAGTCTGTATTCTATAGTTTGACACTAACTGCCACTGTCTGTCATAGCCTCATAATTGACATACGTGCGTTTCGATACTATTAAAATATTACAGTATCATTATTATTTTTGTACCTACGTTTAAATTACCAAAATACCTAAACTACGTACTTTAGAAAAATACTTATTGACTTTGCATTTTGGTATAAAGTTTGGATATACGAGTATAACTGTAATTTAGAATAATGATAACATTATACTACTTTTATACAACGAAACGCATACATCTTTTTTCAATCTCTCAAATAATTGCAAACAACGCCAACCTTAAATAAACCTTATTTAAGTATATCGTTACTGATAGGATTATACGAATAAGGTATCGTGTTCATAGGTCAAGGCCTTAAAATAACAAACTATGTATTAACTGATGGCTCCTCTGATGTTGCTTATGTCTATGGGCGGCGATGACTGCTTCCCATCGGGTGGCATGTCTGCTCGTTTGCTTATTATATTACATAAAAAAAAAACTATTTGACAGAAAAAGACGTATTCGCTTCATTTAGTGCTTACAATTAATTCCAACGGCGCAGCTTTTAATCAAGCGCACATGGGACGAGCGGTCAGCTCATACATGCTTAACACAACTATTTTAATTATTTACTGTAAATAAACTCATATCACTGGGTACAAAGTTATTTTAATCAGCGCTGGTTACCTCCACCATGTTGAATTTTAAATCACGGATGCACAAATTCACATTTAAATAATTTAAATGCGCAAGTTTATGTCTGGTTTTCAAGTAACGAATAAAAACGTAGTTAAATTATCAGAAATTTTCAAGAGTAACATTATATAGGTAGTTTCATAGATCTTAATGATTAACATTTCGAGTTACAAAATTCATTGATAACCTATGTAAACGAGTATATCTACTCGTAAGTATATAAATAGTTTACAAAAGTTTCCTATACCTAAGCGAATACATTAAGTATATGCCCTTCTCAAATGATATTAATAAAAGAAAAGTATGAATATGTGCACAAGTTTTGCGCGATTTATTACAGATATTACAGGGAAATGGAAAAACGTTATTCACACGCAGGTGTGCTGACGATTTGCTAACTCGCCATATTTTTAAACGTAAATTGAGTTGGGAACATTTTCTGTCTTTGCAGGTAATATAAAAACTTAAAGAGTACCTATGGATCTTACGCATTATGACTATTATTACTATTATTAGAATAGTTAGGAATGCCTTTTTTAATGTAAATTGAATTGTTTACGAATGAAAAGCAAGATGACTTATTGTATGTTTCAGGGTAAAAAGTGAAGCGATCGAGTATTGATATAACACGATATTGTAGGTAGTTTTAGATATAATTTTGTGAATTCTTGATTTATGAGATCTTATAATTTTTCTGCCTTTCTTATACTTGAAGATTTAAGGATAACTCGCGCTAGACGTCCGGGTCCGGGTCAAGGCGTCCGAAACTTCAGATTTCTATAGAAAGCATCACGTGATCACCTATCACACGTCATAGAAAACTAAGTGTCGGAAGCCCCCGCCCGGACCCGGACCGTTCTAGCAGGAGTCATCCTTTATGCAGGTATCTAAATTTATTGAACATAATCTAGTTTAAATAAAACAGACGCTCTAATACGAAACACGTAGGTAGGTACATTTTTTTTTTTTTTTTTTTTTTTTTTTTTTTTTTTTTTTTTTTTTTTTTTTTTTTTTTTTTACTTTATTTAGAACACAAACAGTCACATATACAAATGGGTTTGAAGTACAAATGTACTTAACATACTTAAGAAAACAGACCTGGAGGTTCATTAGTAAGTACATAATGTTAACATACACACTAAACAGCAAAGATAAAAAGGAGATAAAAGAAAAACATAAGCCTACGGTTGTCCTACCGGAAAGCCGGAAAGTTACATTTATACATTTACTTATTTATATTTATACTTGACATATTAAAACAACTTATGTCTAAGTTTACATTACATAAGTATAAGTATAAGTGTAAGTGTAAGTTATTAAGGTTACATTTAAAACAATCATAAAAGGGATTTTACAGATGCATACAATTTTGATTGAAACACCCACACAGTTATTTAGTAAAAATCTATATATTTATTTTCCGTTACTAAAATAATTGTACAATTCAAAATATTGTGTCGACCACGTGTGACACATCACTACATAGTATAAAACAAAGTCGCTTTCCGCTGTCTGTCCGTCTGTCCCTATGTATGCTTAGATCTTTAAAACTACGCAACGGATTTTGATGCAGTTTTTTAAATAGATAGAGTGAGATTCAAGAGGAAGGTTTATATGTATAATTTGTAAAGGTTTTGTCTAAATTAGTTGAACTACCCGTGCGAAGCCGGGGCGGGTCGCTAGTAATACTTAAACGACAGAAAAATGCACGATATCGCACAGCAAACTACAGTTATCTTTATGTAAATTTATTTTATCGTACCAACATTTGCCATTAGGGGAACACCAATTTGACAAGCCGGCTCTTAAAGGATCTAACTTGTAGCTGCCACTACTTTATATACGGGGTGTAAATTCCTGTTTAAAGAAAAATAATATTCATACCTACTAGAACTAACATTATTGTAAATTGCTGTTAGTTAATGACTTTAAATTACCATTTAAGTTGGCGTAGTTTAAATAAAAAAGCTACTACAGGTGGTCGACCATTTTCTCGCACAAGAAACGTAAGTTTAGTCTAACATAAGATCGAATAGATAAAATATAATGTAAATTTATGATATTGCTAACTAATCTGCATTATCAGCAAATTTCTTGAAAAAAAATCAAAACCCTCACATTCGTACAGTCAAGTGTAAAAATATGGGTGCACAGGTACAACTTACTCAAAAATATGTCACGTCGACAGCTGTCGTCTCCATACAATGTATAACTTTAAAACACAATATTGCACAGACATATCAGCTGTCACGGTACCCAAGCTATGTGAAAATACTATGATTCGCCGCCATAAAAGCAGTGAGTATGGGACATATTTTTTGAGTAGGTAAGACCTGTGCACTGTGCACCCATCCATGTTTAAAAACTTGACTCTATTTAGTTCTTGCTCATGGTCACCACCTAGAACAGAGAAACTACTATCGAGTAATGCGAAAGTAACTGTCTCTCCGCCTGTCTATCTGTTACCTATTCACGATTAAACAGCTGAACCGATTTTGACGAAAATGGGCATGGAGATAATTTGAGACACAAGAAAGGACGTAGCGTTTTTGTTTAACGGAAATAATTATTCTACATATGAAAAATAATTACCTACATATTTTGTGTTGCTCATAAAAATTAAATATGAACGTTTCTAGTTATAGTATCCAGCCTGTACACAAGTGTGTAAGTGATCGAGGTTGCGCCACGCGTCCGCCACGTGGCGACGGGGGCACGTCATTAGCTTGACTCGTCTCGTGGGAGTCGTTGTAAGATTTCCTCTTTTATTTGATAACTTGGTAAATAGAGAACGAATTGTGAGCGGTATAGGTATCTAGGCAGATTACCTAGTGTTTAACTTGTGTAAAATGACGTGATAAGTAACGGTAACAAATAGCATAAAGTAAGCTAGCACCATAAAATGTGTGTATGGTTGAAACAGACTTTATTAACATGAGGTTTTGTAAGCATTTACGTAACAGCTTATTTCTCTAATACCATTGCTGTAGGTATTTATACGTTGACCAGTATGATTCTATGACGACTGATTATTATATTACGTAACCACCTAGGTGCGGTCTTTGAACTCGGTGAGGCTAAAACTATCATTTACCGCCGATGATAGTTTTATCTTCACCAAGTTCAAAGAAACATGCCCTAAATTACCAATTTCATTTCCGTTTACATTTCATGACCGCCGGACAGGCCCTCGGCAGTGACATAGTACAAGGTCACAGAAGTTTTTGCGAACCATTCAAGATGATTTGTTAACAATTTTTTTTTTGTAGATCTGGGAACACGTAGGTAGTTAAAGTTTTTAATTCCTTATTTTTAGAAATCGAATAAATAAACCAAATTCCCTCCAAACTTTATCTAAACACATCTTCAAATAATAAGAGCACTTATGAAGTGGCAATGGAAAACTTCCTTTCCTGAATAATGGCCGCCGACTTCCGGCGATATATTTCCGCTATCTCGCAGCCAACATGGCGTCCACACTTCCGTCTGACCGTTATGGAGTGTTAATCGGGCATTATGCCTGACAAATGAAAAACTATCTAAAATTATACTGAATATTAATATAAGTAATTCTCATTGTCTTGTTTTAAACTATATAAATATGTTGTTATTCGGAAACGTAATAAGTAAACCTGGAAAGCAATACGTTTTTGAGCGTTTTTACAAATTATTGTTAAAAAGTAAAAAAAAAAGTAATATTTACAATAAAAATTGAAATAAAATTCAAAGCTCAGTAAAATAAAGTTTAATTAAATAACATTAAGTATATATATATATATATATATATTTAAGTACTATCTGAATAGTGTTTAACTATAGTTGGTCAAACCAAATTGTCAGTAGGTAAATAAGAACAAAAAAAACTATACTCATCCTTTTCTTTTGGGTGCTAGTACTAGTGTAAGACAAAGATAGTATGATTCTCTCTGTCTATGTTTGAAATGAGACGTCCTTTGACAAACTATAATATTACAGACAATAATTTTCAAATTCCTTAAATTAAAATTAAATAATTACACAAAAAATATTTATGGTTGTATGTATTGTGTCCTTAAAAGTACCTTATCGTATTTTTTATAAGTACATCATGATCACAGAATAAGTAATAGTATTATCATACAGAACGGCCACGCACCGCCCCGCTCCGACTCGAGTTACCTCGCCCCGCGACAACAGATTGCTGGCTTTTCGCCGGCCGCTCAGTTCGGTTAGCGACGCGGTCACGCGATGACGTAACGTTCAAAATGCCGATGTATTGTGCGATGTATGGGTATTTTTTTATATGTACTTAGTAATACTTATACCTACGTGTAGTGGACCTAACATGTAGGTACCTATATAATACTGATAATACATCAAATAACGCGTTTTCTACAATCACATTCATTTAAACTACAATTTGTCGAAAACCCAAATGTACGTCAATATAACAAGGTGTGATAATATCTAGATAGGTACCTACCTACCGATTTCAACAACCTGTTCGTTGAACTTGTGAATGTTGGCTAACATTCAACTACTTATTGGTAGGTACATAGATATTATTCCTAAAATGGTTTCTTAAGGAATAAAAATATTTCTATTCCTTAGTTAGATATTTACATTACGAGTATTACGACAACGCTCCGTAAACTCAAAAACATCTAAGTGGCAGCCCTAAGCAGCTTACGCATACAAAGACGCGTGTATAAACGTGCCGTTCACATATATATAAACGCAAGCGAGTTTTGATGTATGGCAGAAACAATTGTAAATATTAAAACATTGTACTATTATTACCTAAATATCGTTACTTACGATTATTTGTGTATCGTATATTTATAAAAACAATATCGAATGTTGCCTTTGGATACTTAAAACATTCTTGCAGTAAGAAAATACGCCTCTTCTTTGACAGGCGTTCCGTTCCATTCAGACAACTTATTAAGAACGGTTTTTCAACATAAAAAAATAAACGTGTAATACTTATAATGATGAAGAGGTAAGTAATAAAATATGAAATATGCATATTTTTTGTATTCATACATTAACAGTAGGTTTTTATGTTGATTACGACGTTTAAAGGAAACTAATATAAACACTCATCTATAAGTAGTCATGAATTGGAACAAGTATAAATTTAAAAAAATTTGAAAAGTAAAAAGCACTAGTTCGCGAAAACCAGCTTTCCGCACGCTAAACAGCCACGAAAAGTAGCACTTTTTGAGCAACTGTATTAAAAACTATATTTACACAAAATGTTTTAAAATTTTAAATGCTGTTTTTTACTTCTTTATTTAGATTCGCGTCGCCATAAAAAAAAAACAATAATTTAGTAGGTAATAATCTTGTTGCTGTGAAGTGTCAAAAATCAGTAACATTTGTCGACATGTTCTAAAATATGCTGTGTGCTGATTGGTGTTTTGTTATTGACGTATGTATACAGACTACATGTTTGTGGCTGTAATGTATGTCGGACAAAATTTAAGCCATTTGACGCTATATATTTATAACATACAATCTAAACACAAGCAATACTCAATGAGAGATGCTCTAAACGGAAACTAAACAATAATAAAGTTTTTGTTCTAGTTTGCTGTACGTAAAGTCTCAAAGCAACCTGTTTAAACTTTCAGTTCCTCTTTATTTTAGCAGCTCTTAAGATATTTACTTTTCAATCAATAGCACAAAGATGCCCGTCGGCCTTGATGATGCGAATGAAAAATCCCCGTTCCCACTGAAAGTAGAAGATGGTGAAACCTAGGAATTGCACTCATACTTACACCCTTATATCCCGGCGTCGGCAGCCCAGCTTCGTTTCATAGTTAGTAGACATCATTGTTTTCGCTTCCCTTGTCTACGCTCTTTTGTTATTATTCCAAGCTTACCGTCAAACAAAAGAAGTTCGCTAGGGATAAAGACGCAATTAGAGGTGGAAGAAAAAAATAAGATTATAATAAGCTAATTTTCTGGAATCTGAAGAATTTGTAATAAAGTGGTATCACAGATCGGTTTCTAATATCCGATGACATTAAAAAGAATTTGTCAAATTGGGCGAGGAATCTAATAAATCTCAGTTCAAAAAAAATTTATCTCATATTATGACTTGACTTAACCTTTTGTTTTTAATCAACTGACACATAATTCGCTTCTGACGGGGTCGTCGACCCGTAAATCGTTACGTGGGTAATCTTGCACATGCTCTGCCATATCGTTGAAAACACTTTTTCAATTACAGTCACAGCATAAATGCTCCTGACCTGTAATTTTGCAATTTTTCTATCCATTACGCACGAGCCGTCCTTTGACTGCTAATACTCTGTCATTAAATTCAAAGCAAAGTAACAACATGCCTCTTCGTTTTGCTATTTTGGTAACCACAACCGCCAAGTTATCAATTTGAGCAAAATCCCAAGTTACTTATGTACCATTACGGAACAAAAGGTTTATCGTCGTTCAATTTTCCCTCACATTTCAACCGCGGCCAAATAACATGAATTTATATACGCCGCTCATTTTGCGAGGCAAATCGAGCCGAACTCTCCCACAAAAGACTCGAAATATATGGCATGTAAATGCGACCTACTTTAGACTCTTAGCATTATGAGCACCATACATTACCCGAATGAATATAACATTAAACACTGTCCAGAAGCGCACTGAGATGATTTATAATTCCTTTTGACCCACGTCAACGTGTCAGAGCCGAGATATATTATAGCACGTTATTTACCAGCTACTGAATTACTGGGAGTTCTGTGAGCATAGGTACTGGTACAGGCCAATTCGAACGTACACTGACATCAAAATAACTTCCAAATGATGTCATTAAGTTATCGTGTATTTCGCTCGTACTAGTCCGTATTGTAAGTACATCATTCGCATATCATTCTGATGTCAATGTACGTTCGAATTAGTTGGCCTCTTACTACTGTAACTATATACTTGCGTAGAACCTATTTATATTTTTTTATTTATTCCATACCCAGTATTTCATTATTATAGGTACAGATTATAAGAACTTATTTTGGAAAACATTTAATGTACACTATATCTATGTACATATGACAGATAATACTGATACTGGCATTACAACTATTAGATTGTGGCATTTCCTTACTTGGATTTTAGTGTTATTAAGTTAGGAAATGGCATAAAACAATAATAGTATCGCGATATTTACATATTTTTTCTATAAGAGCACAGTTAATGGATACCTATAATACACATAAAAGGTACCTATTAGTTATCAAGCTAATTCACAGAAAACGGCTTAAGAAACTTATATTTCGTAAAAGATCTAGCAGGCATATGTATGTACTCTCCTAACACGCATGCGAAGGCTTTTAAGCGGTGAGTATGGAAAGGCTTAATTAAAATCCTGCCTAATTAGCGCAGGCAGTGCGCGAAGTTATAAGACAATAAGGATGGAAGTAATTAAAACATTTACGTACCTACCTACAAATTTAAGATGTTTTCGGCCATTCATTGGGCTCAACAAGTTTGGCTTACTTTGAGAGTATAAGAAATTTTCAAGTTTTAAGTTTAGGGTTTAAGTTGAAAAGTCTTGGTACGTAGCAAGTCTTTCTTTTTTTACAAAATAGTATTTTTCCAAACATAGGGGCAGATACTTCAATCTGAGGAGGTAAAGCAATGCTCCACCCGTTATCTTCAGTCACCCGTGAACAAGTTGCATGTAATTGCGTCGAAATATCGGGAGCTCAAAAACAATACAAAAGGTAATCACGGGTCATATCCCGGTCAAAAGTCAAGATTTCTTGAAAGTTAGCGAGCTGGAACCAGCAACCAAAGCAAAGTGGTTTAACCTTTAGAAATGCGCATTTTGACGTAGTACCTGCCAACGGCGCATACAAAGTTGTTTTGGGTGTACAACATTTACGTACAAAAAACGCGAAAAGCAACTTTTCCCCAAAAATGTTGATTGTATCAATATATTCAATATCATAAGGACAACGTTGCCTTTACGTTTACGTTGTTGTGATGTATTTCTTATATTCTATGGTTTTGCCAGTTTCGAGATGTGACTGTTTTATAGAGTTTGCACATTCTTATGGGCAATTATGTACTATTATTATTACGAGTTTGTGATTTCCCGTACCTAGGCGAGTTGTGACAGCTTGTCACGACTCACGACTATCCAATTTGTTTATTTTGCTGATTACATAGGTTTTTGGTCTTTTGGTGTACTGTTGAATTCTAAAACGTTATTTCTTGTTTGAAATGATTAACAACTACCTATACAAAAGAGACAAAATAACCAACTCAATAGCCAAAATGTAGCCAAATTTTAATGTAAATAGTGTAAATACATAGTTAGGTAATATAGATTTAAGTAAACAAATATTGTACGACTTAGGCAAATTATAGTGATTCCACTAAAATACATGTCATGTAATCCACCTTTTTGTAACAACCTATTATATAATTATGCAATAAATGATTATCTTATCTTATCTAATATTGAATTTGATGCGATGACCACAGAAAGACCTATTAAGGAAAAAATTGCGGCCCTATAAGCCAATCGTAAAGTTAGTTTTATGCAAAGAAAAGTAGATAGGTATCGATAAGAACAAAACAGAATATATCAGTTTTTGCTTATGTTGCCACGAATGGAAAAGAAGTGCGCTCTATTTCATTGGTGGCGCTACTACTGCGCCAAATTCCTTTTCGGCATAACAACTCTTTTACATAAAAACTCTAAGGTGACTACTGGCCACCAAGACAGGACACTGACATATTGACAGACTGACAACGAATTTCACTTGAAAACTAATCTTCGCTAGGAGAAAGGTACATGTCATTGTTTATTGTATTTATTCCGCTCCGCTAACCTTTACCAGGCCTATATCAACGCATCGCCGCCGCATATCGAAGAAATAGTTAAATTGAATATTGAACAACCGCTTAAGAAGATTAAGCTTTGGAATGGTAGACGAGGACTACGGACTAACGAGGTAAGTCACCTGTGAGTACAAATTTCTCTGTAGATTAAACTTGAAATACCGCAGTATCGGCTTCAGCTCCCGTGATTATCCAGTTCGTTCCTCAAAATTCTAAAAGTCTTTTACGACAATCTTCATCATCCATCATTCATGAACTCACCTCTCCAAGGCTAGTCTCACGAAACTTGCATCGAATAAAACAATTAAAGACCAATTCCAGCATATTGGTCTTTAATTTTTATTATTTGATTTAGATTTTAGACTATTTTTATTACAGATAGTTCTAAATAATTAAACAATTTCGTATTTAAATACTATTTTCCGTTAGAGAAGGTTCCTACATTGATAACACATTGTCTTGGTTGCTACAAATGATACAAATCTGCTGTAAAATTATTGTGTTAGTACTTTTTTGGATTAATAAATATTAATTTGTAAAAAAATGGTAATAATGGTATCTTTTATTTATCCAATAGTCAAAATAATGGGGTGTCACAACTGACCTCGGAAGCTGTCACAACTTACGAGTACCTCAGTGTTAGGAGAGTTGTGATACGGGGAGTTGTTCTGGTTTTCGTATATTTTCTCAAAAACTAAGTATAATACTTTTATTCATGTTAATAATATTATTATACAATCATAAAAAATAACTCAAACTTATCTAAATTAATCAAGAAACTAAGAAAATAACTCAAAAAGATCCTGCAGCTGTTTGAAGTTGCAGGTTTGGATCGGATCGGATGGTCGCAGTGATACATAGGCTCTGGAGCCTTACATAGCCCCTAGAAAAAGAAGAAGAAGAAGAAAATAACTAAAATATTTTACCGCGGTAACCGAAGACAATATTAAAATATTTTATTCAAAAAGACCTCCGCGAACTGTACCGGGTGCAAAGGTGCCCATTACACTTGCCGCGTTACCACGTTGGATAGCGATGGTCAACCTTTGCACCAGGTACAAACCCGCGCGAGCATCAGAGGTCCTCTCCCTAATTCTATGTGCCACCTCCCTAATGATCGCTATGGCGTCAGGTTTTGGAAAAGTATGAATTAAGCTACACTTTTAACTATAAAACTCCTATATTAGATTATTTTAAACCGGGTCACTCCCCACGGCTCACTTTATTATAAACTTCACAGTGATGGTATACTTTGTGGCTGAGATATGTCGGTTAAAGTAATAATTATCCCAACCCTCCTAAGTCTCCCCTACCTATGTCATTATTTCACACTATAACCCCAAAAATAAAATGATATATTACAGGTATTCTTAAAACTACGTGTACCAAATGTCTGTATCTTCAGAATCAATTTGCCGCTTTTTTATTTAGGTATTGGTTCGTTTTAAACAAATTCTAACTTTTTCACAGTTTCTAAGAACGGTTTGATAATTTAGAATACAAGTTTCCGTATGCCTGTCTATTTGTCCACGTGAACGTTCTCACGAACGATAGAATTATGGTAATTTTTGACAAACATCGTGTATTATTGTTGGTAACTGTATTCGCTTAAACGAAATGGTTTTCATCTCCTTAACTTTATGTTTTTATAGGAGTATGCGATTACAAACAGAGGGTTACTCCAAAATTACAGACAGAATGTCAATGTTAACGAAGTAGGTCCCATAAGCTTTCACTTTTATGTGTTTAGTTAGTTCTTACATGATAAATAATATGATAACAAAAAAATTACAATTTTATACAAAGAGGAATAGCATCGATAACCTACTTGTCATTAAAAAATTGTTGCCAACTGATCCCAAGAAACGGCTAAAGACAAAAATAATACAACAAAGGGTAATAAATAACAGGTGGTCTTATACATCTTACCATACAAATAAAATGTATAGAATTAAATATTTAATACCTAAGCATCGAGTAAGAAAACTCAAAATATCTATATAAAAACTTTCCGGTCTTCCCTATTATAGGCCCAATCGAATGTACATTCCCATCAGAATTATGTCATTTAGTTATCTTGCATTTCACTCGTATTTGTCCGTACATATATTGGCGCGAACGAGACGCACGATAACTACATGACATCATTCAGATATCATTCCGATGTCAGTGTTTGTTCGAATTGGCCTCTAAGAAGGTGTTTAAGTCATACGAAACTCGTAGCAAAACGAACTCTCAGGAATTAAAGCTTTCCAATTGGGGATTAGAAATTTGTACGTTTCTTATAAGAAACTTCCAAAACAATATAATCTTTATTGAAACGACTTGCCGCTAAAGTTGGAAACTTAACCGTCAAGTCATCCATGTACAGTTTATCGCGAGCTCCCACATGGGCAAGTTGGATCCGCAAACGTAGGCAAACTAAATTGAAGAAAGTCCAGTCTTGTTATGGACCGTAACCCAGCAACAGATTTTTATGTTTACCAAGTTTTTCCCGTGTGATAACTCGTAAAGTGATTAATGGAGATAAAGGGGTCTCGTGAAAGTCAGCTGCCGCTCTGTCGGTAAGTTGAGGAACGGTTTTCACCCAAACAGGTATAAACATAAGTTCCTAACAAATTCTCCATTTTCCTCTCTGGATATTGACATATGGAAAATATTTTTGACTTTTATTTATTTGGATTTATTATCAAAGAGGTTCAACTTCAGTTGTTTTGTAATAACAATTAAAATGAAAATATTTTGATACAATTTGTTGTATATCAACTACAGCCATGCCCCTACGTTTGATTTTATGTAGTATCTAGATTAATTATGTAGAATATGTAGAGATAGTTTGAGTCCCGGAGGGGAAGGACATAGGTTAATTTTTTATCCCAGAAATCATCCCATAAGGGAGTGAAAAGGGGGGTGGAAGTTTTAATGGGAAACCGATAAAAAGCAGATTTGATAAAAAATAAGCTACCCAAATTACTTACTCTACGCTGACGAAGTCGCGGGCAAAAACTAGTAATAAATAATCTCTAACAAAAATAGAAATATACTGTACTGTAAACTGGGGTAACTTTCAACCACTGGAAAATAGAGATTATGAAGTTTTGAGAAATAGAGAGGGGTTAATTTTTGAACGCAAGCTTAAGATTTTTATGGTGTGGTTAGAACCTTCATAAAAATACGTAACTTGTTAAAAATCGATTATCGGTATTTACCTGTATAAAATAAATAAAACCATTAATTGAAGCCCGTATTAACTTCCTCTAGATCTATTAATAGTTAAGGAGGATACTTACTCGTAGTATAGCGTTTACACAGGTAACATTGCTCTTGAAATCGTTGTTATTTTTCCAGAGCTAGCGCATAGTCTATAATTATGTCACAATCAAAAGAAAATACTTTCCTTTTTATTATAATAACTGTGCTGTCGAAAAACCTTAATACTATAGGAAAAATATATTCTGAGTTCACAACAAATTTCATTATAATCTAACAAAAAGTTCCAAGCGTTGTCAAACAATCCAAACTCAATACAAATAAACTGTGGCACTTAATGGAAAAGGAAGGCTCATATTGGTAAAACTTTCTATGGATAAGCAATACGGAAAATTGCGGTTATGTGGTAATAACTTACACTGAGATTTTCTCCTAGTAAAGTACAGGAATGTTAAGAGAATCATTGGGGCAAGATTGACACTAATTGTTAATCCTCATATTGACATATTGTTTATCTTGCCTCGAGCAAAATAAACTATGTTTCTCTTATCCCACAAGACCTTTAATTACAACGGCAAATGATTTTATCAAAATCTGCGTATTCCATACTAAATTGTTTCCATGTATTTGACGTCAAAAATGTGACAGTTACGTAGGAAGTGGCGCCCTCATTTATTTGCTACAATTTCTTGTTGGACTATAAGTACGAGCCGCTTAAAGCTTACATGCGTTTTTTTCTTTATTTAATTGTAGTTTAAGGTGTTGTTTAACTATGGTGCTTATAGGCAGGACTACACAATCGGTGAAAACTTCTCGTATTTTCACTCTCTTCTCATTGAGAAGAGAGGGAAAATACGCAATACCTACTACTAATAGTAATAGCTACTAATTTGTAGAAAATACAAAATGCGAACAATTTTGATAATTTTTTTCTTAATAAACTACGCTTAATGCATTATATTCGACTATTCGTACGTTCTTACAATGCAAGCTTAGCATATCAAATTTTTTGTCTGTCTGATGATTAATGTTTTTTGTATCCAATATTCAATTAAAATATAATAAAATATATATTTTTAGTAAAATTATTTTTCTCCTCTAACAAACAATTACTTACTTTACCAATCCTTAGTTCAGACGCCTAGAACGTCTTCGAGATACGTATCTATTTTTCCTCGAGTTATGAATTGGGTAGGTATTACATTCTTCTTGATATTATCATAACAAGTGGACCATTAATTTTTGTGCATAAGAACTGCTCAGTTTTATCTGTTCATAATGCTCCTTTGGAAATATAATTTCTAAATATTGTTTATTTCGTAAGAAATAAAATAAGTACCGTTTTATTTTATTTCTTACGAAATAAACAATATTGAAAAATGATATTTCCAAAGGAGCATTATGAACAGTTAAAACTAAGCAGTTCTTATGCACAGAAATTAATTTTTTATTTTATTTTCTTTATTGGGGAAAAAAACAGATACAGACCAATAAGATTTACAGACAAAGTTAAAACAGTACATATAGCCTACATCCTAAGACAATTCCCACTAGGAGGTTCGACAGTAGTTTTAGGATAGCATTGTGATCGGAACTAAATACACAGACATACACTATATACTTAAACTTAACAATAACGACATTTAACACTTCTAAAGTACATAAGCACAAGCATAGGTTTATCATAAAAATAAATTATGGCTAATGAACACTACAAGATATACAAAAGAAACAAAATTATGGTCCACTTGTTATGCTAATACTCATGGTCCTCATGGAATTACTGGAAAGTTTCCAAATTACTCATCGGTAATCGCATTAATATTTCTAACGATTTACCTGCCAAAATAATATGATACTAATCACATATACCATAAGTACTTAATAATGACTTATGCCTCTCAAGCCGAATGATGGTCCATATGATAACAACTCCTTTAATTCTCACTTGGTTGCGCTTAATTTGAAAAATAATTGAAATACTCTGTTTTTACCGTATTTCTGCTACATAAAGTTTATGTTTCTAACACAATTAATGTACTAAAGTTATAAAATGTGTCTACAAATATTTTACGTGACAGCTACTTCATTATTATGAAAATAAACTGTCATAGGGACCATCATTCGACGCGAGAGGTATAGTAGGTATAGTAACGGGCCTATTACCTATTCATAAAACTTTACGGCTCTGATTTAGTTAAATTATGTTTTATCCCATTTTTACAAATACATAAGCCAAAATCACAGATAAAGACAAACGATTCACAGCTAATTTAGGCCAGTAACGCGTTTATTAATAACGCCATAAGTACTTACTCGTAAGTCTAGTACCCGTTAAAGGGGGAGGACGGCGCATAAAGAACGCAATCTAAAGACTGCAATTGACTTTATTGTAAAATGAGCTTTGTATGCCAATCGATGATTATTTGAAGAGGTGAAAATCCCTGCCATTACGGTCACCCTAACTTAGAAACAGTGCAAGTCATGAACCGTGAGCGATTTATAAATAAAAAATAAAGTATGGCCAGCTGAAAATGACAGTACCTACACTGACTCAATTTTAATACACAATACATGTTGCCCACGACTGTTTTAGTATTGGTTATTGTAATTTTTCATGAAGATTGTGCTGCAAAAAATAGCAGTTGGTAAATATTAAATAATTATACATCTGTTACTTAAAACTGAATTGATTAGGTTTCGATTTGCTTAAGTAATTTAAAACGAACAAAAAATACAATTCCACTTGTCTGAAAAATGGGGAAACATACATAACAAAACCTAACATACTTACATACACTTTTAAGAAGAACCTGCTCTATTTTAAATCGGGAAAAAATATGAAAGAAAGCAATTTTAATGCCTGATATTAATAGTATAGACACCTATTTAATAATGTAAGGTGCAGCGGGGCAATCCTGACTGCGCGAAATTTCAACTAATTGATATATCTTCCATGTTTTACATTATTTACTACAGTGTCATCTATGTTCAAATAGCGGAAATGCTTGTTCATAATTTCACAATAGATAGCTTTGATGACCGAATGCTCTCTAAATCAGAGACTCTGATCTACGCGACTATATATTTTGTTCCTTGTGTGCACGCGCGAGTTGGCTCTTCATTTAGTCCATAAAAATAGTGATTTTTTAATGTGTTTTTATAAGTTTTTCAAAGATGAGACGCATATTTATCGCCTATTTAATGTTTGAGTGTCACTTAATATAATGTACTTCATGTTTCAATACTATTTTGGCGATAGTTTAAATAACCCCACTAAAATTAAGATGTCGGCTAATTTCGACTTTTTGGTAGTTGAAATTATCCCTCTATATTTCATATGAAATTGAACCAACACTAGTACACTATTCGAGGTTTTAATCGATGTAAATACCTCATTAAAAAATACTGACCCTGTAAAGGACTATATTTTTATTTTATTACGCGTAAAATTTTACTTTAAATTATACCATGCTATATAGTATATAGGTAAGTTTATTTTATCGCAACGTTTAACGTTAAACGTTTTTTAACGGGGCAACGCTGCCAGTGTCATGGGGACGTTTGGGCCGGCTACGGTCCGGGGTGGCACCATAGCCTAAATAGTTTAATTTAGTGGTTAAGCTAGACAAAGCCTGTTGCGGATTACATCATTTGTAAGTCGATGACGAAGCCTGTTGCTGATTTGCTTTTGTGTCCACTTGACGAAGCCTGCGTTGCCGATCACGATCTATGCATGGATGTTATTTACTGTTTTGTTTATTGTGACGTGAAAATAAATGCTTGTTATATTAGTGGTATATTATTTGTAATATATTTTTTTAAATAAATAAATTAACCTGATGATGATTATAATGTGTTTTATCGCATATAAAAAAAAGATGTGTAAACCTGTAGACACATTATTGGCTGAGTTTTAATAGACAAGAATCCTATCATTATTTACTATGACGGCCAGTTGAAAGTACCCCGCTAAAATGTTGAAAGTCTTTTTTTGCAAAAAAATACGTAGCTACGAGCGTACATCAATAAACGGGAGCTCAGGTTTAGGAGTGCTAGTTCACTGTAACGAAACTAATTATTAATTGTTGTAATTGTCCCTTGGCGGGGTGATTATAACTATTTAAGCATTTTTTATATAAAAAAACCCATTTTAAATTAGACAGACTCAATATGTTTGGATGTGAGTCTGATAAAATTAAACCTAGAACTAATTTTCAGTAAAGGCAATCAATTACTCGTAGTAGTTTTCGGTAGTCAAAGTTGTACTTTATAACTTACCAGTCGAAATTGCCCCGCTGCGCCTTATATATTTTATTATATGAAATCTGCAATCATTTAAAAAGTAGAATAAGTACAATGCAATATTTTTCATTGTTCACCTTAATATTTAAAAAAAAAACATTCAATCTTAAAAAAAAAAAAAAAATTCTTCTTAAAATAATCATGGTACTTAATAATGAATTTTTTTCATGTTCAATTTTGATAGTAATTAGGACGTATTATCGCTGATGTTTAATCCCGTAACTAGTTCTTTATTGGCACGACACTTACAATGGTCACCCAACAACCTATTGTGCTTTTTTTACGCAATAGGACAAACTTAGTAACGTAATCTCCGCCATATATTTTTTTTACTTGCGCCGCTGGAAATTCCAAGAAATTAACATCAATGTCCTTTACCAAATAATTTCCTTTCCTTAGTTTGCATCCAAGAGGCGAAATACCAAAAAATTGAAACCACACTGTCATAAAAGGGCTTGTACACGTCAAATGTTTCAATGGTGCAATCCACTCGGTTTTACCAGCAGCTGTTTTTCTTCCTACATAGATTGTTACTTCTAAATCCACAATTGAAAAGTCCTTATCCACTGTCAAATTAAATTTGAGACGGTTATTATATATACCTTTGTAGACTTCTAAGTCAATTAAATATGGTACTTCTTTTGCATACGGAAATTCTGGATTAGTGCAGTTTTCGATACTGACGAGGCTGGCTTTATATTTTTTATTACATGAACAATATAAAATATTTGAATATATAAAGACCAACAAATATTTCATGGTCTCGTATTTCATTAGCAACAACGTAACAACGTTACAAACACGAACGGATTGTAATGACAGTAGTGTTATAATGACATGAGAATTACATTAGAAGTTTATAGTATTGGGCATTCAAGGATAAAACCATTATTTGAATAAAAATTCGCAAAATAATAAAATCATGTTGATTTTAATCCCGTCAAAATTAGTCAAATAATTTTGGTCGGGAATAATTCGTATTTATGTGAAATAATAATAATAAGAATAACCTTATTCTTAATCAAATAAATGTAATCATGATTTTTTATTCTAAATAATATCACAGAATAAGTAATAGTATAATATCCCTGGAATAAAAATGTAGTCTGGGTACCGTATAAGCATTACGTATAGATAGAGGTAAATAAAAGTAGTTTCTTGTCTAATTTATACCTATTTTTATGGAATAAAATCTTACAAATTCACTGCCGCATAGTCTTGTTACCTACCCGTATTGCTTTTTAACCGCCTTGAATAAAAGGAGGTCCTTGATGTGGTTTTCAGAAAAGTGTTTGTTACATTCTGGAGAAGGTTTTAATATATAGGTACATTGAGCTGCGCTGATGCTGAACCCTGGCTGTACCTAGTAGAACTCAGGTTTGGTGCAATATAAGCACACGCTGTTTTGGTCTTCCGACACTTCTTGATAAGCACTTGGGAGAGCAGTACCCAAGATAGAGCTGATGCTGAACCCTGACTGTACCTACTTGAACTCAGGTTTGGTAAAACATAGGCACCTACTGTTTTGGTTAATCGACTCGTCGTCGTGTGCCTATGTTGCAGAACTTGTATCAGAAGGTGGATCGATCAACTTTTTTTTAATTTGATCCGTATGTTTGTTCGCGATTATCTCGCGTTTGGCTGAACCGATTTTGATGGTGTTTTCAGAAAAGTGTTTGTTACATTTTGGAGAAGGTTTAAGTATACATGTCCTGCTATCGGTATGGGAGTGAGAGTGTCTAGGCAAACTAAATCTTAGTTACAATAACACAATACGAAGAAACATAATACCTATACCTAACTACAATTAAAAAACGTTTAGCACCGAAACGTCCAAATTTCGTCGCGAATATTTATCGAGGCCATCGCGAACACTAGAGTACCAACTAGCCCAAAACTAAATGGAGAGCCTAACAATAAACAATATTTTAGCTCAAAAACAAAATTAAATGAGGTAAGTACGTATTACGTACTACGTAATAAATAATTAAAGACCTCACTTAAAAGTAAAAATTAAATTTATAAATAAAAAAAGAAAAAAGTAAACAAAAACAGGTCGCTGAAAAGCAATAAAAGGAAATAAATACAACAAAACCAAAATAAATTAATTTTATTTAATTAAAAAAAGGGTAACGCCTTCAAAAAACCAACCCACTGAAAAGCACAAAATTATTTTTATATAGCCCACTCCTATCCTTGTCTAGTCCCTATCCCGTCGTAAAGCAATTTTCTGCCAAAAAGTAATAAATATCTAATAATAAGCAAATTAATAACCATCCGGGTATAAAATGAATTTTCTCAAATGATTTTTAGGCGTCAGACCCTAATCCGTTAAACAATAGCCTTTGTTTCTTTTATGGAGAGGCGCCTTAGTCGCGTGCCGAGCGTGTGCTAAACCATGTCGTTAAACAGCAACTATCGTAATAGTATTAAGGTTCAAAATGTAGCTTATTCTGAGATAACGAGTTTGGGTAATGAAGGACGATCGGTTGCCTGTGTGTAGCCCCAAAATACAGAGCTGCTACATTAATAATATGAACCATATAAATAGGACGGTAAAATTTATTTTTAAACGAGTTTGATTCCATTCAGTCAGTCAGTGTAACGGTAACATTGGTAACCGCTGAACAAAAGAAGCAAAGGCTTTTGTTTAACAGATTAGATTGTGAGGCATAAAAATCATTTAATAAAATTCATACTATAACATAGGAACAGTGTTAAAACATTTAAAATCATTTGACATACCGCCTACGGCACGTGTTAATTAGCAAGTACTAACAAAGAACTCACCACGACATGACTTAATCCTATTGTTATTGCCAATGAGTAAAAAATGACGGAGTCAAGTGGAAAGACGCCAAATAATACTATACAATTAATACTGCGACCTGCGACTTTCTACAAATCTAGCGATAAGCGTAGAACTCTTTTCTTACCTGCTGTAATTTACTATCTCATTCACTTTCCGTAGGTGTGAAAGAAATAGCCTACGTAAGACGTTAAGGCTTAAGGTTGATAGGAATAATAAACAAAATACTTAATACGCAAAGGAATGTACATTGAACCGTCGTAGAATTTCGCAGACTCGCTCTAGACGGGGCCGGGCCCGGGCCGATGCGTCCGACACGTCATTTTCTATGACGGTTGATTGGTGATCACGTAGTGCTTTCCATATAAAACGAAGCGCCGGGAGCTCCGGCCCGGCTCCCGCGGTCTAGCGTGAGTCATCCTTTATCATCACCGTTTCGAAGGCACCTAAAAAAATCAACAAAATCTTTTTACGCTGCAAAATTTCTAATCAACCCGACCATTACCTCTAACTATAACCAATTGTACTACAAAAGTTAACCTAATTCAGAATAACATTTTAATTGAATAAAACGTTATTTAGAATAATCCTACGACCGGAATAATTATTATCTAATAATTACATGATTTATAATATTCATTGGAATAAGAATAAAATTTCTGTTTTTATTCTTATTCTTATTCAAGTTCATTTTTGCCCAACTCTTAGAACACATTAGGTAGTTCTATAATTTTAGTCATTATTGTCATTAAGTTACTTCAAATGACTATATTGTAAAAACATGAAGGGTACACAGAGGTTGACTGGGCGCTCTCGAGGTCATTTATAACCATGTGTATGCTTGCTTACAAGGTATCGATCTTCGTAATCGTATCCAAATGGTCACAGGCATATTTTTTGGTGGGGTTCGTCATTTTCATTAAGTACGCATTATAATTTACACATGTTACTGAATTACTGAATGTTATTTGTTACTGAAAGTTCGCGAAACCCACGACAACGCCTGGTTCACAGATATAGCCCGAAAACGCGCAAAAAGCACAATCCTCCAGAAGTTACCTACTGCCGACATGGTCCCCTACTTCAGCTGTCACAAATGCGGTCGTACCTAAATGGCGGTCCCGCATTTGGTTATACCTACAGTTACGAGAGACGTTGTCCCTTGCGCACAGACGCTGCTTAAATCATCTGTCAAGCAAGAATATGTTAAAGGTCTCATGATGATGATTAAATTAATAGGAAAAAATATTTTTCTTAACCATTAGGTGATACTGATTTGACTCAGTAGGGAACCTGATAAGTCCAACAAAGCTATTTACGATACTCTTAAGGCGAACATACATTCAAATTATATTCAACCATATTTTTCATATCATATTCAATTATTCATTCCTTTTTAACGTGAACCCAATTTAAATTTTCGATGTATCTATAAATTGTAAATACAAATGTCAATCACAATGAAAAAATCAACGATGATCAACTCTGGCCAACGTGAGACTCGAACCCACATCCTTGGATTGCCGGTCTGTTATACAATGCGTTACCAATTCCGCAATGCGCAGCGGTACGTCTCACAAAACAAAAAATATATTATTTAAATTTTCGATGTATATTCAGGAGTGGGTCATTTCAAAATCTTAAAATAAATAAAATCGATCCTAACTTATTGTGTGTATGTAAACATAATTTGAATAAAATTCATTAGTGTAGAATTTCAAATGCAATTATCTATTTTATTTTTATAATAACTTAAAAGAAAATGCACACAAAACAACAATCCAAAACTGAATTATTTCGTGCAAAAAGATGTCAAAATATTTTAACTATAATTAAATAAATATTACTAACCTACTCCGAAAATACTCCGCCACGGATATTTTATACACGGTATAGTCTACATCTTCTCAAATGATTTTTTCGCCAAAGACCCTAATCTGTTAAACAAAAGCCATTGTTCCTTTTCTACGTGCGCGTGCCCATTGTTGGTGAACGCGTGGCCATTGTTGGCGAGTGACGAGTGGCATACTCGTTAATACAAAAGGAATAACGGCTTTTGTTTAACAGATTAGGGTCTTTGGCGAAAAAATCATTTGAGAAGATGCAGACTTGTAACTACATCAATAAACGGGTTCAATTTAGATCCCTTACGCCATGAGTAGGTAACCACAGGAAGTCAGGTTTAGGAGTGCAAGTTCACTGTAACGAAACTTATTATCAATAGTTGCATTTGCCCCTCGGCGGGATGATTACAACTATTTAAGCCTTTTTATATATGTACTGTACTGTACTTTTTATATATGTACTGTATGTACTGTACTGTACTGTTTAACATTAGTACTTATGTAAGTTTTTGTTACTAACACTTCTATGGGCCATGCCTGAAAATAAATGATTATTTAATATTTTAATTTAATTTATATAAAAAACCCATTTTAAAGTATACAGGCTCAATATTTTTGGACGTGAGTCTGAAAAATAAAACCTATATAACTAATCTTCTGTATGAAGGCAAGCAATTGTCATTAAAAGTATTGTAGATAATCGTAGTAGTTTTCGGTAGTCAAAGTTGTACTTTATAACGTACCAGTCGAAATTGTCCCGCTGCACCTTATAAAAAATGATATTAGTAACAAAAAGCGGAATCTATATTTGATATTTCTAATACCTAGTGGTAACAAAATGTCTATAAAGATAACTTTAATGGGCCTAATCACAGTCAGTCATTGTTCTGTAATTAAAACTGTTGTCAGAAGACGAAAGCGTCGTTATTAAAATTTGTTAGGCTTACACCATACACAAGGATATTGAGAGACGGTTGGGGCGCGTCAGGGACCGTCTCATTTGCCACAGACAGGGAAGAGGCGGGCTGCGCCGTCACCGCTCCAACTTCCACCTATTTACGATAATTGACGGGACATACTTATTACCTGCTCTAATCAATTGAAATAAAAAATATGCGAGTAATACAACCAAAATCTCAATGCAAATAATCTTTAATCTCCGTATAGTACTATTTGGGCTCTACATATAAGATAAGCTAGCCCCTGGATATACAATGTATAGGACAAGGGAGCCCCTAGGCGAGTATGCTATACTAAATATAGCAAATAAAATAATATTATAGGACAAGTTTACACAGATCGATCTAGTCCCACAGTAAGCCCAATAAAGCTTAATTATTTGTTCTGGCTACTAGACGACGATAAATATACACTACCGCTCAAAAGTATTTAGGCACTTGCAATTTTCACCATACAATTGTATACAAAAATTATTTTCAAAATCATACTGTTCGATCGCAGGCAAATCACTCTTACAGTCATGTTGGATTGAATTTTTGTTTATTTATATTGAGCCTCAAATTGTTGCCAAAGACATCCTTTAACATTTCGAGTTTACTTTATGCAACCATTTAAAAAAAACCTTATGTATGTACTAGTTCATACAAAATAAAACGATTTTGTACTGGAAAACGATTTATGGATTTTTTTACGCTTGCCATTTGGTAAATAGGCAATGTACATGAATATTCTGCACATCATTTTGAAGCTCGATATGTCTGTTAAATTAAAAAAGTAAACTGCACAAAAACCGGTTACCCGACTGCGACTTAGCGGTATAATTCTGAAAGTCGATTTTGTATACAATTGTATGGAAAAAATTACGAGTGCCTAAATAGTTATGAGCGGTAGTGTAATATATAAATACTTAGTATCTGGGAGACCGAGCTTTGCACGAAAAACATAAAAACTCAAAAATGCGCGTTTTCCCAGAGATAAGACCTAGACTAGATCGATTTTTCGCCCCCGAAAACACCCATATAGCAAATTTCATCGAAATCGTTAGAGCCGTTTCCGAGATCCCCGAAATATATAAATATAGATAGAAATATACAAGAATTGCTCGTTTAAAGGTGTGTATACATGAAAAACATCCATAACTCAGAAACAAATATTTGTGATAAACACACAAATAAATGCCATTACCAGGATTCGAACCCGGGATCTCCTGCTTCGTAGGGAGGGTCACTAACGACTAGGCTAGGAGGTCGTCAAGATATCAGGATGAGGGGGGATCCCGGCGCCTGGCAGCTGTTCATCGGTGGAATTCCAGGTCAGCAGAATTTTAAAATCAATTGAAGGTGTGCAACATTTATGTAGAGCTTGCGGCTGTCAGTCAATGACAGTAAAATTTTCTATCTATTGTTTCAAAGCGATCGTTCTGGTCAAGTGCCTGGAATCTTTCGCCATTATCACAGATGCGCGATATTACTTTGAAAAAAAAAAAGAAAAAAAAACAATATACTACTAGGCAAAGAATTCCCATGACTTTAATGAGGCTTTTGCCTTATGGTTGCGACTTTACAAATCGTTTGCAACCAGCACCTTATAGTCAATCCGTCTGCACGTATGGACGTCCATACAGAGCGCAGTCACAGATTGCGTCTATTATTTATGGGCAGCACACGACCCTAGCAATTTCGATGCGGAACTTTCCCTTCCTTTTATTCCAATTTCGCAATGTTAGAAAAAATATGACGATATTATTGGACGAGTCAAGTTATGAGCGCTCGGGTGGTCAAGCGGAAAGGGTGTTTTTATTTCGGTTCACGACGGAAAAGTTTTATATACGTAATTTCATATGAAACGATATTTGAATCAATAATTAGATGAAGGTTTAAAAAGTTGAGGCTAGATCGAACATAACATGACTTTGATTCAAGTAATTTAGAATTTTGTGAAGAAACTACAGTAAATTCCATACAGTGTACCTACATTATATAACAATATGAGAAATAGGTGGTGATAGGTACGTATAAAATATGATTAAGAATAAGAATAAGAGTTGTTTATTGCCACATATCCAGAAGTACAAAAGAAAATAAAATAAAATAAAATTACATAAAACAAGAATAAGAAAATCAATTATTAAGAACAATCAAATTGGGCAAAGGGTTTCCAGTCTCAGCGTGTGCTGGGCCGAGATGCCCGGCGCTGGTTTTCAGACCGGTTACTGAGTAACATAATAATTTTAGGTACCGTAAACTGGGCGGAGGGGCTATGGGTAGGGTTATTTTGAATAAAGATTAACAAGTTTTTAACATTAATTACAAGCTACATACATACCTATCAACATTTATCTTACTAATTTATGCCCTTATAACAACTATCGGCGTTATTCATAAACGCGTTACTAGCCTGAATTAGCTATGAATCGTTTATCGTTATCTGTCATTTTGACTTACGTATTTGTAAGAAAGGGATTAAACATAATTTAACTAAATCAGGCCCTTAAAGTTTTATGAATAAGGTGGTATGGTGGGCAAAGTTGCCAATCACGCTCGCCGCGGTGCCGCGCTGAATCGCGATATAGCCCCTGCATCAGAAATGACCAGGAACAAGGGACAAAAAAAAAAACGCCCTGAAAATACAATTCCAGCTATCCATAGCTCCAGTCCATATTAACATGTTATCATTTATTGTAACAAAGTTATAATTATTTAGGAAAAATTTAAAATTAAATAAACAAAACTAAACTTATAAAACTTAAAATAAACTTATAAATAAAAAATGCTCCCCAGGTCGCTATCATGTGTTATGATGCCCAGAAGCTAGCTGCCAACCCTCTGGTCACCAGAGACGTCTACGAGGCGCTCGGAAATATCCTTAAATAATGATTTCGCACTGGGCCTCCACGGTCCCAGAGTTTCGACTCCGAACGGCGCAAATATGTAGCCCTCGCCGAGGACAGCATATTTGCGCCGCTTGTTTAGTTCTACCGTTGTGGCCGCAGCACCCGCCTTGACGGAGGTCGCCTGTAGGTAGGACGGTGCGAGCGTGTCAACGCAGGTGCCGTCCCACACAAGCGTCCTCCCCAGCCTCCATGGAATGAGTGTCATCCCGTCGGGCCGCTTGCCGTCGTCGCGTGCGATACCGTTCGGCTCAAGTATGGCCGGCATGCTGACGGAAGCAAGCGCCCTACGGATGACATCATTCAAGGATGCGTAGCGGGAGATACGGCCCGCGCTCCTCTGGCAGGACAAGCCGTGGTGACTCATTAGTTTTGGTGCCCAGTCGTAAACAGGTGGCAAGAGTGAGGGTCGTTTTATCTAGGAGGGTGCCAATATTGGTTGATGGTAATGCGTGAAGCCAATAGCCCGCTTCCGGTTCAGCCACTGCCAGCAGACGAGCGCGCTCTGCTGAACTGTGAGCAGAGTCAGTGAGTTCTTTTAAAGTTGATCTGCAGAGCGGCTCGTCCCACTGTTTTTGCGATTGAAAGGAAACTGGAAGCGGGCTGCCTGGGCAAGACTGCAACCAGACATCTTTGGCCTCATTCAGGGTGGTGGTGCCGTGGTGCACACGTTTCCAGCAGCTGGGCAAAAAATCTTACCCGCAAGGTTCTGTGTACTGTGAAATGAGGCCAAAAACGCAGGGAGGGCCACACTGACGACTTGGCGTTTGCCCAGGCCGCCAAATTTAATGTGCATAGACATAACATTACAAACTTCCAATAGATGTCAATAAAGGACATTATCTTTAATGAAAAAACTTGCAACAATTTAATAGTTTCATAACATGCATGAGTTTTTTGAAAGTTGAACTATACATAAAAGTTAAAAGATCTCATTGTACGTATAAAAGTATATTACGCGGCGTAGGTACTACGTAGGCGAACAATACGCCAACGCTAAGCGCTCATTGTACGTATACAAGTATATTACGCGGCGTAGGTACTACGTAGGCGAACAATACGCCAACGCTAAGCGAAGCGATGCGGCGCGAAGTGAATCAAACCTTTGATACCTATAGAAGTGTCCTACGTGGGCGATCTCGTTGCGAATGCCGCTTCGCTTGCTGTTCATTATTCAGGTGTACGTACATAATTACAAGACCAGGGGGCCGATTTTTTAATTTCTAGCGCTCGATTTCGTGTGATTCCCTTCAATATATCTCCACTACTAGGAATTTAAATTCTACTAATACAAATTGAAAACGTGTGGTCAATACCACTAGATTTCCAATTTCTATTGCTCGTATTTCAATAATATCCATTCGCTGTTTTCCACAGATTTTCGAGTGACAAAATAGAGCGCTCGAAATTCAAAAATCGGCCCCCTGTAAATTACTAATTACTGAATAATTTGGTTCCAAGTTATACAAATAATTTTACAGTAATATCATCATTCAATAATTTTACCTAGGTACTAACCTACTTAGTATCTATGTTGTTTCCAACACCTTATGTTTGTTTGTTATACAGGTTGTATCTAAAAACAATAATTGGTACCTACCTAACCCGTAAACATTTATTACCTATACTATACTCTTCTTACCTAATTGGAATCAGATTTGAATCCATAAAATGTTAAATTGGAATTGACCTGTTTATAAACGCAGAGCGGAAATTTAGCATAGCCAGCGTTTCAGCGGACTTTTACATATTTATGAGTTATGTTCCACCGAGCCGAGCGATCGCGGGAAGAAAGTTAAACATTAATGAACGTTTAAATATTCCGTACATGTAAATAAAGAAATGAATTTTTTGGGTACCGCGCGTAACCACGGTTTTAGGTTAATTTAAGATAAATTGTTACTGCCCGTGAGGCTTAAGATTATTTAACTTGTTATGTTATGAAATGATGATTTACATCTACATCGGTACTGGGAGATTTATACATGCAACTCTTGTAACATTATTAAAGCCTATGAGAGAGTAAGCAGCTTATGCACTTTGCAGCTTTCA
Organism: Cydia strobilella; assembly: GCF_947568885.1. Classification (NCBI taxonomy): domain Eukaryota; kingdom Metazoa; phylum Arthropoda; class Insecta; order Lepidoptera; family Tortricidae; genus Cydia; species Cydia strobilella. The sequence continues at coordinate 14,652,797 of NC_086045.1, read as the reverse complement.
TGCGACCTGTGGGAGCTACTACTGACAGTACTGTGGCCTAAAATATATTTACATGCACTAATATCTTTAGTTAACGTTTGTAAAATTAAGAATACCCAACCATTTATTGTTGGCTTTTTTCGAACACTCGCCAGTTTGCCGGAATCTCACATTTTCTATAACACTTACCTATACGTAAACGTTGACTTTCATCTATGTAGATTCTAGTGGTTAAATGCATGCAAGCGTGCATGGGATATAGTATTATAAAAATACTTTATAGTAGCAAGCAAAGCAATGAATGCGTAATTTTGATCAAAAGTTGTTGCATAAATGTTTGATCAGAATATGATAGACGCAAATGATCGTAGATACATGGAACAACTATTGAATATTTTAGCTGATTGAATGCAGATTTTTGTAAAATAGGTACCTACTTGAATTAAGTACTTCGCCAGTGTTTAGTGAAAATACGCGAGACGGAACCAGCGTGCTTTGTCCAAAGCACGACTAATTTTTTTTGCATTATAATTATAACAGAAAACCACGCAAAGCGGCAAAAATAAAGCAGCCATTGTAATCCTTAGTGTGACGGCGCAAAGTTCATTATTGCTTGCTTTAAGCAGATCATTTCTGTGATTGCTTTGTATAGCCGCGCGCATTGGAATGCAAATCGAATCAAGTCGAGAAGCGAGCTCGAAGCCTTGTTTTTTCAAAGCGAATTCTTTATCGGGTTTCTCTAAATATATGTCTCTAGGATAAACGCCCCACCAATAATAATAATATTATGAGCCCATTGTCCCACTGTTGGGCAAAGGCCTCCCTCTTATACCTCCACGTATCGTAGGATAAACGTAGAATACATATGCATTTTATTGATAGTTTTTTTGTGTAATAGACTTTTTTAATCATAATTAACTTCTCGCTTTCTACGGTCGATAGGTGGCAAACAAAACTATAAAAATCTCAAAGCCCTTAAAACTATCGAAAAAAGTGGTAGTAGTAATATCTTCTGCCCTAGACTTCGGCTTTGTAGAAGATGATCTCCGTGATGTATCCTGTCTCCTACCTGGGATTCAAACTCTCTTCATGCTAAATTTCATCTAAATCTGCCGGCCTAGCCAAGGTGACAATCGCTATCGCTACCGCAACGCTAGCGTAAGCGAGTGGCATGTTGGCTACGCGGCTTTATAATATCATAAGTAGGGACTAGCAGGGATTTAAAAAACCTAACAAATTGAATCAGTCGTAAAAGTAGGGACAGTTAAAAATGGGTATTTTACAAATGTTGACCTTAAGTTGAGCCCATTTTTCAATGATCTATTTAGATACTGTCTCTTCTCTTATTTCCGTACAGCACTCTCAATTATACAACGTTATCTCTAACGAATGGGTACCAGAGCCCATACATCACAAAATAATCTCTAATCCCAAAAACCTGAAAGATTTACAGTTAGCCACCAATGCCACCATACCTCTATGTTTAGCAATGATTCATAGAGCGATTAACTCATTGGTAGGTGGGCAGTGGGGCAAACAGGAAATACATTCGCCGGAAGTGGTCGACCATAACTCAAAGAGAGAGAACTTCCGGTGCTCATCTGATAGTGCTTTAGTGTTTGAACTTGAACATCTTTTGTCGGAACATGTGTTGTAGATTGACCGGTTACTTTATAACCGGATGCTTGACAACAAAGACCGGGTTTTTAGGTTTAAATAAAATAATGAAAATGATTGCTATCGATATGTACAACTTGTTTGTGACTTGTTTTGTACATAGAGATAGACTGTAGGTTTATTTTTTACCTATCAAATTTTACAATACATATTTAAACACTGATTACATGGGGCATTTTCTATGAAAATGGGACCTTATTGTCAATGGCGCTTACGCCGCACAGCGTCGCGCGGCATTGTATCTATATCGGAGCATCGTTAATAATGGCGTAAGCGCCATCGACAATAAGGTCCCTTTTTATAGAAAATACCACACATAATCATTTATACTACGGCAAAATTTCCGATATCTGTTATTTTCATTGCCCAACTTGTTCTTCTGAGTATCTTCCATTTCTAAAAGGACGCTCACACAGTCTTTATTTATTAATATTAGTTAGGATCACCAAATGATTATATGTCTTACATGCTCTAAAATCTACATAATATATATATATATATATATATATATATATATATATATATATATATATATATATTATTTATGTATGTGTGTTGTAATATTACAACACACATACACACATACATATCACATACACATACGTATTATATGTTACATGTTACATTTTTAGGTATATAATTATAGGTGTTATGCTAAAGGTCCCAGGTTCCAATCCCGGTAAGGGCATTCATTTTATGATTCGGTACTTATCACAATTCCTGATTAAAAAAAGATAGTTAATTCAGAAAATGAAGTAGTTAATGGTATATACAAAAATAAAAATAAATAAAAAATTACTTAAACATACTTATCTAAAACTAATTAATAAACTACAAAGCTAGATAAAATATTTTATTCTAAAACACCTCTGCTAGCTATACCGGGTGTAAAGGTGCCCATCTATTCTATTCTATTCTACGAACCCGCGCGAGCATCAGAGGTCCAAGAAACATGATGTTCCTGATTTATAAAAATTATGGATATCTTCTATGTAATTATATATTTAAGCAGGTATACCCATGGTACACAAGCTTTGCTTAGTTTGGAGCTAGATCCATTTGTGTAACATTGTCCCCACTACCCAAGTATGTATTTATGAAGTTAGCCAAAATGTCACTATTTACAAAGACATATTGTTACTTAAAAATATATTTGTAACAATTTCGTCCGGATTTATCTAATCAAGCGGCTAACACACAGCATACTCTGATCCATAAAGCTGCCTCTACATTGACTAATTGTTAGTCGATTTAAAAGTTGTGCATTTTGCTGGTTAATTAAATTTTAATCTTTCACCAATCCATACATGATTGACGAGTTTTGCATATATAAGGTAGGTTTCCTTAATGCAGACATGATAAATCATCGCCCCGTCGTTTGTTTTAATTTGTTCCCTCACAAATACGATTCAAGTTTCTTCAGTACAAGTGAGAACAATAAACATGCTACTACAGACCCTGCAAGTTCAATCTGAGTTTTAATCGGGTAAAGGTCTGTTTTAATTTAAAAACCTAGTAATATTAGGTACCTATATAAGTTATTACATCTAAAAATACTTACTTTATTAATTTATTTGGGAAACATGCACATTTTATCTAATACCTTTAAACGAGCAATTCTTGTATATATGTATATATTTCGGGTATCTCGGAAACGGCTCTAACGATTTCAATGAAATTTGCTATATGGGGGTTTTTGGGGGCTAAAAATCGATCTAGATTATCTCTGGATTATCTCTGGGAAAACGCGCATTTTTTAGTTTTTATATGCTTTCCGAGCAAAGCTCGGGCTCCGAGATATTAATAATGCAATAAGGTAAAAGTCATAGTTAAACCATAAGCCAAAACATTTTCCATTTATACCTAATAATACAGAATTCCTCTGCTCCGAAAAAAAAAACCGGCCAAGAGCGAGTCGGACTCGCTCACTGAGGGTTCCGTACTTTTTAGTGTGTGTTATTATAGCGGCAACGGAAATACATCATCTGTAAAAATTTCAACTGTCTAGCTATCACGGTTCGTGAGATACAGCCTGGTGAGAGACAGACGGACAGACGGACAGCGGAGTCTTAGTAATAGGGTCCCGTTTTTACCCTTACGGAACGCTAAAAAAGATTATCTTTAAGTATTGGTTCTAAACGATCATTTATCGCAATTTCTAAAAAAAATGTAAATTGTAAAATCCAATTTGTATAAAAACACAGCCTTAGAACCGTCCCCGTTACCTCGGAACAAGGGCTCGACAAGCCATAATTTATGTGCCAGGGCACCACAGCACATCTGGCGCCCTTCACAGGAAGGCGCTAAAACTTCCATCTATATCATAATATATATAGTAGAATGTTTCGCTCGTAACATAATATAGGTAAAACAAGAACGATAAAGGCGATATAAACAAAATTTGGGAAGCGCCTGCTAAAAAGTTTATAGCACAATGTCGTTCGCAAGCATCTGATCAGGCATTTGAGTTAGTAGGTAACTATTGGCAAGCAAATTATGTAGAAATAATATAAGAAATACTAACAAGACAAGAGTGTTTCTTAAACTATCTTCTATTTCTATATACTTTAGAATTATCAAAATTTTAACAAAAGTACGGTCCGCTTGTGTATTCAATATAATAATTATTGTACCGTAGGAACCTATTAAGTATTAAAACATGAAGCTGTTCTGTTTTAGTGATTGCATTCAGATTATGTATTTCTACTTTTACCAAATGTACCTAGTTGTTAAATTTATTGTTTCTAGATACTCGCCAAACAAAAGCACTCCTATATTTCAATTTGCGAACCAGATTTCGCGAAAAATTGGATTGTAGGTAACTCGTTAATTATTATTCATGTTTCGCTACCTCTTGTACCGTATTTCAGAGTTTGGTAATGGAAAAAGTTTTTTAAGTGCCGAAATCTCGAGGACTCTCATAAATAACTGTTACTGCAAGTTGTTACGCATGGACGGTGCGTTTCTTTCTCTGATTAGTAAGAGAACGAGGGTCAATGCGCACGTAGTTAATTATTAAAGACGTTTCTTATTCAAATGTTTTTTGAAACAATGAAACGTTAAAGGAATTTTAAGTAGCGGAAGTGTTTTGTTTTTAATTGTTAAGCGCCACTTGCACCATTCCACTAACCCGGGGTTAATCGGTTAAACCTGGAGGTACCATGGTTACCATTACAATTTTCACTGGGTTAACAGTTTAACTGCTTAACCCCGGGTTAGTGGAATGGTGCAAGTGGCGCTAAAGGAATTTCTTGGATTCTCAATTACCTACCAGCTTCTCCTTTGCAAAGATGCCTAATGTTCCTCGTAACTATCTGTACTTCAATAAAACCACCACTTTGTGTTATTCTTAAACAAGATAATGTTTAGTCCTGTTGTAAAGTCCTAAGTCTAGTCCTACAGCCGGGCAAATGCCTTCTTCGCGCAAATGCACGCTCAATTCAACGTGAAAAAAAAAACATAAAAAATCACACATTTATTTATGGTATTCTATTCTTTTTCCCAAGGTTAATGAACAAATTCCCATACTTTATTTAATATACCTACAGCCAAAAAGTAAGTTAGTAAAGTAAGTTACATGGTTACGTACCTAAATCACATGATTGAAAAATAGGCTCAAGTTTTTTGCGTTAATAAGAAACTATTGTTTCAATAGCATAATCGTTTGAATTACACCCTCGTATTTTTCAATATTTCTACATAAGTAATATGACTTTATAGCCTGTTAACAAGTAACAACGCCTTGTTGTGGTAACTTTGGGAATCTAATGCCAAACTACATTAAGCATGATATCTTAAAACAACACGAGAAGTTTAATTATGTGGGAGCAAAGGTTTTGCTTATGGCCGCGGGTCGGAGTCGGAGCAACATGTACGGCAGCTCCTGAAGGCAAGTTTCCGAACTTGGTCCCGCTACAATAACGAGCGTGGATATATTGCTTGCGGAAGAGACAGAAGATAGTGGTTGGGTTTTTTCTGCTCAATTTTCCGTACTTAAGGCGCTACTTACGAAAATTAACGTTTTTCGACAGAGTTAAGAACACGACAGTAAAACATAATAAATATTTGTGAATGTAAGACACATTTTTTTCATGATCGAATAAATAATATAAATTTGTTTCGTCGTGGCTATTCCCAATAACAAATTTTATCAAACTTCGTTTATTTAGCAAAGATACCCCGAGTTCCAAATTATAATTAATACGCTTCAGCCTCTGTCCAAACTAAAAAAATGTAACGGAAACTAAACGATAGAAATCTATTTTAAAACTAGGTACCTATTTCAAACTAGATTTCCCCGTGACTTTCTCCACGTAGAACTTGTTAGCCGCGCTTTTGTATGTTATTAATAACTATTAAAAACCGGCCAAGTGCGAGTCGGACTCGCGCACGAAGGGTTCCGTACCATTACGGAAAAAACAGCAAAAAAATCACGTTTGTTGTATGGGAGCCCCATTTAAATATTTATATTATTCTGTTTTTAGTATTTGTTGTTATAGCGGCAACAGAAATACATCATCTGTAAAAATTTCAACTGTCTAGCTATCACGGTTCATGAGATACAGCCTGGTGACAGACAGACGGACAGACGGACAGACGGACGGACAGACCGACAGTGGAGCCTTAGTAATAGGGTCCCGTTTTTACCCTTTGGGTACGGAACCCTAAAAAGGAACTTCTTAATTTCAAACTGTTTGCAAAGTTTAATCAACCATGTGTTTTTGCAAAAACTTCGAAATAACCATATATTTTGTTGGTCACTTTTTCTTTAGTGTATGTTATCTATTTCGGTTTATCATATATTTTGAATTATTTTATACTAGAAGTGTAGGAATCAGTTGTGTTTTTAGGTAACGACTTCGTATTATTAGAAATGAAATAATTAACAAAGAACGCAAAAATACCGGTTGCGTTCCCATACAAAAAAGTACCGGTATTCGATCCCTGGGTGGACATACATATTCTTATAATTTTACATTACGATTCACAAAAATTTACTCGTTTATAATAGATAGTGTTTTCATATATGTATAGGTAAATATATCATATTCTTATTTTTAGTACAACCACACAAATCAGAAGAATATTCGAGTGTAAAGAAGAAGAAGCCTTAGAAAATGTCTAATCTAGTAAAATATATATCAAGTCTGTCTCTAAAATAGGAATAACATCGTCTTGAAATTGTTGCTCGCAGTTTGTGGTTCAATTTGGTACTTAATTTGATAGTTTATCTTCAATTGCGCAGTTTACGAGCTAGGGCCAAATGAACGGTCAGACTAGCAGGCTTAATGTGTTAAACTGACGGCCGCCATTAACATTGTTAAATTAGTTAACGGATATAATGTATAAGTGAACGGGGAAGGCCCTTAACGCCGGACGGCACCTAGCGCCGGACAGTGGTTTTATCAGTCCGGCGTTAAGAGACTTCCCCCTAACTACGATTAATTATCGATTTTGAAGTTCCTTCCTAACAAATTTTCTCCCATTTTAATTTAATTAATGTTATAAATAAAACTTACGTAAGGCCTTGATGCACCTCAATTATTTAGCGCGAAATGCTGTAATATGATTTATATTAATCATTGGGATCCGTTCATAATTGACCGAGCCCAAATAGCCCTAGTTTTTAATTTAGACTAAAGCGCTTTTGAAAACAGCTTAGCTGTAAACGTAGCGAACATTGTAGAGTTGCGAAGGCTGTCTCACGGGAGTCGTAGCTGCTACGGGCCGTAGCTCGTAGCAGGCGGATAACGGTAACGAACGGTAGAGCTACATTAGCTACAAGATTGTAGAAGAGGGATTTGTAAGTAGGCGTTTTCAGAAATGGTAATCAATTCGATTTCTAAATGACTGCGTCGCGCTCGCACAATGGGGTAAAGAGTAAATGTGAAATATTCAATTTTTTTAGAACAAATATAGTACCATCTTTAGTACCTTAGTTCCATTTTCAACTAAATATAATTTATTAAGTTAGTACTTAGGTTTGCCACAAGCTACGTCGCTACCAATTCCTTGTTAGTTTTACTAAATAATGTCTAAATATTGCAAAGGCTGTATGCACAATGTAATCAGTTTCGTTCATCGCCCCACGCAACCGGTAGTTGAATTTCTTGAACCGTGAAATTTTATCAAGAGAATTAATCTGGAACTTCCCCTCGGACTGCCTACTTTTTATAAATGAAATTGATTTCTTTTTTCGGAATGGCCATGAACTTGCTTACTTAAATGTATATTTAATGTCTTTTCAGTTATAAACACAATTTTTCTTAACACATTTACTGCCCGCGACCTGGATGCGGGTTCTCGGTTCGTAGGCGCTTTTGGCTACAAAAGGGAAAAATCGTGTTATCAGCTACGCTCGTAGCGCGTAGCTCGCGCTGGCAGTGGATGTGTTAAATAAAGTGAACAAATTACAAACAATTGAACACAATCTACAACACACAACACAACACTACAATCTACACAATCTGATTTATTTTATTATGTGATCAGCGTTATGTAACGATATTTTTATTACCATTCATGTAATAACAAACTGTAAAATGATGTGTTTAAATAAATAACCTCCAAGGTTTTATTTTTATATTTATATTTTACTTGTGAGGAGGACTTGTGATCCTATTTTTATTTATAATTTGGAGATACTCTAAAATTATAATGATATTACCTTCCTAACTATAAACACAGATAAACACATCAAGTTTCTTAAACACTAATAAAAATACTTGGTTTTTAATACTATGTGAATAAGTTGGGTTTCTGTTATTACGTTTTAATTATAGAAAATGAGTTCGAATGAACTATTTAAACACTTCCTTTCGAAATAATTGCTTAAAACTCCCAGCAATTTTCATAGAAACATGCAAAAGGCGTTAGTGCATTGCCTCCCCACATTTAGTTTATCAACTGTTCGTTTTATAAAATAATAAAATTAAGGTTGACTTGTAGATAAAGCCTTGGCATTAAGTCCGCCTTTTGTACTGTAAGGTTTTGTTTTATGCAATAAAGGTTAAATAAACAAAGATTTTTTATTTATTAACACTAACAAAAAATTGCCGGTTCGAATCCGGCCTTCACCACTGGAGGGCTTCGTCACGTTTTCTTTAATATATGACATCTATTACAGTTTTTAATTTATATATAGTAGTGTGACTACTTAAAAAAACACAAATCAAAATATTTAATAAAATAATTTGATTTGTTCCCAAACTTGTTCACTAACAAAAAAAAATAAAAAAAAATAATAATAATGAAAACTAAATAAAAATAATAGCACAAAATTAAGAGCTGCGCTAAATGGCCTCACGCAGCTTGGTGTCAATTAATAAATACAATAAGTAGATAATATTACTAGCTGTTTGTCTTAAAATTTGTTAAAGCTGGATAGCTAACCTAACCTATCCAAGGTTTCATAAAATTTTATTATTACTTATCATCTGTTATCATAGCCGTCACTAAACTTTATATGTATAACCGTAACAGGTGTATCACGAGTATATTATACTCGGGACGGTTATCCGCATCAATAGTGCAAATGAAGGTCTGGATATTTATTTTTTGCGGCTCATGTCTCTTGTAATAGTGCTAAAATAAGTATCCTCTGATTAACTGTAGCTATAAAAGACATCCTCTACACAGATGTAAATTTACGTGAATTTACATACGTTATTGTTATCAACGTTTATTTTACTTTTTTATCACAACTGTATCACACCGGCGCTGAAACACTTACGAAAACCTTGTAAATAAATATTACACAAAACCGAGAGGTGAATGTGCGCGCATCTCGCTCGTGCTTGTTCGTACATGTATTGGCGCGAGCGGGACGCACGGGCGTAATGACATACATGATTTTGAGACCAAAATGCTATCATATATATGCTTCTATTTGGCTTCCCGTTTAGGTTCCGTTCCCTTAATGAGGTTTATAGGTAACCAGTGTTACGTGACTTGATCCGTGATAATTGTTCGTTATTAGAGAGCACCCCTCTTTTGGTCTTCAAGGGACAAACTTGCCCATGCTCGGACAGCTAAGGAATGGAGAGATCGGGCAACAACGTTTATCATCGTCATATTTATCAGGTACTCTCCTGCTATCGGAGACAATTAATTTAAATTCACATTTAGTAGCTACCTGAATGAAATTTTGAGTTTTTATATAAATGTATTGTATTATTATAAATAAGATACATAAATAAATTAAGAATTAAAAAACATGACTGCAGGTTGAAAGCGAACTGAAAAGCTAAAAATATTTTTTACATATTTTTATATAGGTATAGTTACGATCCTAAATATGCATAAACTTTTGTTTGCATATATGTATAAAAAATATTTTGCTCTTTTTATTTCGCTTTCAACCTGCAGCCGTGTTTTTAATTCTAATATCATAAGTATTAACACTTATTACTTTTCTTGTTATTCAATCACAACTGAATTTCATAATCAAAAATTTAATCTAAACGGCTCCGACTCTTAATTTCCGAGTCAGCAAACAACAGACATTACAAGAATCTGATGTTATTCCAATTCTTCAATAAATAAAATCCGTGTTAAAGCAACGCGACACAAAACTTCCAATTCGCGACAAGACGTCTCGAATTTTCATTACCAAGACGGCACTAATCGAAAAACGTAACAAAAGGGAAGATTACCAACGCTAGAGCGGCCGCCTTATTGCAGATATCGAGAAATATTTTAAGGGCAGAATGTTCAATTACTCTGGCATGTGGAAGCTAATAGCTCAATGCTTGGGAATGCCGACTGCCAAACGAGATTGGCGTCCGTCTTACAGATTTAAGAATGCATAATGGATGTTTCGCGATATTGTTTTGCTTGAATACTTTTAATTTCATAAAAGGTATTCGAATTATTTTATAATGAAGATGCGTTGTAGGATTTTCTAAATCAAGCTGATCCGAGAATTATGAATTGAATGATGAATGAAGATATTAAAAATATGAACCGGGTACGCGTAAGCAAATAGCGCATATTCACCTTATATATTTCTACGTAAAATTTAGAATATTCCTGAGTTATTATTATAAGTACTTTAATTAATTAGTGCCAATTTGTGCAGAAATGGTCTTTTGTAAGTATTTATTAGCGCGTCGAAAAGGAAACTCCATTAGCAGAATGAGCGTCGGCGATGAATAGAGGTCATTCAGCAGAGATGTCGACTGTCACAAAAAATTGTAGGCAAAGGGAGGCGCGGCAAAGAATAATATTTCCTGATGGCACATTATTAATTTTTACTGATGCATTGTTATTTTCTAAATCTAAGTTGTAGTACTATTTGGGTTTTTTATTTTTCAAAGTCAAAATACTTTACAAACTGTTAGGAACCTGAGTGCCCACCGCGAAAACCAAAAATCGAAATTTGAGTAACTGACTTTGCAGTGACCCAAATTTTAATGCTTTTTTTTGTTGTCATAATTATTGTGTCATCCAATTGATACAAGAATGAGCAATATACTTCTCTTGTAGAAAACTTCATAGGCGAATCCAAATTAAAAACAAATTAAGTTACGTATTAAATTAAATAATAAGTGTAAAATAAGTAGTAGTTTGTAGACAGAGTTCGTGTAAGCTACCTCTCCACCGATTTGGCAATGGCAATGGATTCAATTTAGTAGTTTGTGCAACAGGTACATAATAAGGTTTAAAATTCAAGGGCCGAAGTTACAAAACGAGACGGAGCCGAGTAAAATAATATTGTTTCAAGATATTTTTATATTTCCCCGCCTGGAACATTTGATTTTCTGTAAAAAAAAAGGAAAACACCAAAAGTATTTTTTGAACCTTAAACTTGCATAGGTGAGCAACAGTAGAAACTAATACTAAATCTTTTACAACATTTAATGTTTTTGAAAATTATTCATGAAAAAATTAAATTGTTGTTTAGTATTTAAATTCTCTTAAGCATGTTGTCAGTTGCAGAGCAAAACGTGAAAAATTATAGGTGACGTTCAGATGTCAACTGCACTTGCATTGTTGTTGCGGTGTCGTTGTTGCTGCCGCTGCGAGTTTTCTCAATAAAATGAGTGACGGAATGAACGTCATAATCGCGGCAATAATGCGGCGGCGAACGTCACCCATTGGATCTAGGAAATTGACAGATACAGCGGCGGAAAAAACGACGCCACAACAGTAATGCAGCTGCAGTCGACATACAATACAAACGTCACCTTAAAAAGAACTTTAATGTACAAATAATTTTTATGAGGTATTAATATTGTGATTAAAGTATATAAAATAATCTTATCTAGTATTGTAAAGTAATAAGACGAATTGTTATACACGAGCTAAAATTCCTTTTCCTTCGGTTTTGTCTCTCGTAGCCCTCGTGAAGTAAGTAAGTATGTATATACTAGGTAAGTATACAATACCCGCACTTGCATGAACATGTACCTAACTATGAGAAATTAGTTAGGTATATCGCAAATTTTTCCCATATTTTTAAATTTTATTATATTCGAACTGAAAATTTCATCCCTTGGTTAACAATCTACTATTACATAATACTAAAGTACAGCTATATTTTTATGCAAGCCGCTTCTGGTTGTTTTACTAATCTATGAGACACGGTAGGAGGCAAGAATGAAGGTGGTGTTTCGTTTTGCTTATTTACACACATGCACTTTACAAAAGAGTGCTCTAGCAAATTACCAGCAGCGCAACAATTTATAAGATTGAATTTGTCCAAACTTCAAAAACTAGAATTACCTACTGATAGGTAATTATTCTACTTTAAATATTCGGACCGCTCATGTTTTTACGTCTACCCTTAAGATTTGTATTTTGTAGGGGAGAACGGGTCAAGACGATATACCAAAGGAAAAAATACATATGTATAAGGAAAATTAAACTGTTTTATGAAATATCTTTTACATGTATCGCAACATCAGTAAGTTGACTTTATATAATCGACTTGTTTTACTATCTAAATCACTTAGTCTTCGGTAATTATTAGGAAAAACAATACAAACATAAATATCCCATCTTGTCCCATAGCTCAGGTCATAATGAAAAATCACACAGGACAAAAAGCACATATTTTAGTCGGGCTGATAATGATAGCAAACTCATCCATTCGTTTAAAAGGGTGCTGACAATAAATCAATTTGGATCTCCAACTTATTTCTGTTATTCGAACGACATTTTGTCGCGAAGACGGATAGATGGATATTGTGGGTATGCCCGATTTAAACATTATTTTATTATATCGCTAAAGTTTTTTGGATATAGATTTAAATAAATGTTTATTATTCACACGCACCTTGCGTTTTTGAGTAAATATAAGGTGCTAACAAATTAGGTATCGATATTTCTCGGCTCCTCCTGGAGTATATTTAAGTATAAAACATTTTAGGTTTTATGATGTTTCTTTGGAGAAAATTGGAAAACAAATTAGCTACGTAAAAACACTGTTAATGAGAGAATTAAATGAGAGCTCATTGAACAGATTCTGGAACCTCTTTTACTTTTACCTAACACTTAACTGGCCACTTCACGTTGACAAACCAAATGACACGTTGACAATGACATTTAATACAAACAAATTGTTGACATGACAGAAAGTGTTAAACATCTTGTCAGTTAAATGCACATGATGATTATTTTTAGATAGAATTATAATTTATTTATTTTGTTCGGTAAATGAAAACAATAAAAATATATAAAAAGTTTTCTTAATTTCTATTTAAAGTTGATTGTTTTAGTGTAATGTACCATCTCGTAAAATATCGGTAACTAATTTATTAGCACCTTATAATATAATGATGTGTAATTCTATTCTATTCTATACAAATGAAGCTAGATTTAAATAAACAATAAATATATATATATATATATATATATATATATATTAAAAGTGTTTCGCCAACTGCAAACAGGGTTCCAACCTGAAAAATCTCAGTCACAACTCTCGATAACTATCAAGTTGGTATCCCTCCCTAAGCCAGCAGGAAGAGCACAGTACCTAGAGCCGGATACGGATATGCGATAACGAATGCAATTTTCCAAGTCCTTGAACAGAGCTTAGGCGGGCGATCGCTCACTGCACCTGACAATCCTTCAGCGTAAATATTTCCTAACATGAAATATCTGCAAACTGGAAAGTGTAAAGCTAGCTGTTATACAGCAGGTAACAAGCTGCTATTACATACTTAGAATATGTTTACAAGCTTTAATTTAACGCCGTGATGTGTAACAGCACACGTTAGATATGTGTGGATCAAATTTCTGATAAGTTTATATTTGTGTAGGTATTGTGTACCTATGTAGGTCAAATCTTGGAAGCTAAATTAGAACTATGATGACAACGTGATGATCTGATGATGGAAACAATAGAATTTGTATAAAGGTGATAAAACTTTAAAAATATGACACAACCTCTTTGTAAGAATCATGTCAAAGAGTAATAAATAGTCGGCTGTTGAAGGAAAAATACAGTCGGCAATAAAGCAAATGTAAAATTTTCCTAAAATTATAATTAAGGTTGGTTACGTACATAATATACATACGAATTTTAGATTATGGCTAAGAGTTGAAAAACACCGTTATTTTATTATTGGCATAATCGTAGCAGCGTGGGTGGACAGACGCTTTCGACAATAGAATTAATACTCAAGGGATTGCTATTTAGGGTGGATAATCCGTTTCATATAAAAACGAACAATAGCCGCACTTTTATGTAAATTAAATGAAGGGATCACATGTTCTAACGTTATCCTAGATAAGTAGGTAAGATCGATGCTTTCATTTGTAATATTGTAGTTTGAGCCACTTGCAATACCGACCATCTGTTGCACTACAAGACTAATAAATTGATTGTAATAAATTATACCTATATATACCTCAACTTAGTATTAGAATGGTTTGGTCAGTTATGTCTAGACATTTTATCTGAAAATACATAATAATCATTATTTGCTGTAATTTTCTCTATGCCACACCAGTCATTCAGGTATGATTCAGATGCGGATTTCTTTCTAACCTTTTTCGTCCGATAATGATCTCAGGTTAAGTCAACTCAACATGAATACCATTTTGCTAGAGAGCATACGTTAGCGTAGTATATATAAGCGTTAAGCCCGAAAATCGATGGGGACGTCGCTGTACCCTCTCCAGAAACTTTCTAACGACATAACCGCGTGCAATTGATATGCCCCAAGAGTAGGCCCATTGTAAAGAAAGGAAAATCCCGAGACGAAAATCTTGGGAGAGTTAGGAGACTCAAGGCAGCATCAGTATTCGAGTCGCGCCGTATCCCGGTGTCGTTGGCCCCGCCCCCCCCGCGGTAAACTCCTTCATAGTAATTCGACTTTGTTCTATAACTCAGTTTTAGTTGTTTGTCGTTTGCTGAGATTTATCAGTTTAGTGAAAATGAACTAAACGTTGAAGCGTGAAGCGGATAGTTGCGTAAACTGATTCTACAGCGAAAATGAATATAAGATAAAGTACAAGTAAGTAAGTTTCGACTTACAAGTTAGGGAAAAAATCATATTTCGATTTTTGTTTTTAGTAGTCACATTACTATATATAAATTATAAACTGAAATAGAATGTTTTTACTAAAAAAAGTGACAAAGCTTTGAACCGGGCTTGGTCACTTTTTTAAATTTTAGGGTTAAAGTATGGAAAATGTTAATAACCTCCAAGCTGTAACTATTTGTCCAGTACAAAAGTTGCTTAATAGTGTTTATAAAAGAAAACTTTGACCCAACCGGCTTTATTAACCATACTGACTCATTTAGCAATTTAGCAAATTTATCAATAGATCCGAGTGACGTGAACACACATTTCGTGGTGGTTCCATTAAACCACAGGATTGTCGTGGCCGATCCTATTGAACTCTGAATAGCGTACTACCGTACGTCGCGTTGGCATCATCAAATTGCATTGAATGGACGTTAGAGCACTCATCGAGCGTGCCCGACGTTATGAGGGTAAAAATTTGAATGGAATATACGTACAGGGAGAATTGAAAAGCAACGGTGACGCCCACTACGCTGCATGCTTCCGACCACTCGGGCTGCGGTCACAATAGATCGGCACGGACTCAATTTGATATTGAAATTGGACCTGGAACCAACGTTGATTCTTTATAGCTACCGTGGTTTGAAACAAAAAACCAATTTTACGGAATTTTACTCCATTTTTCCCAGTATGAGTAATTTTTAAAACCCAGTCCGAAATCTCTCCGCAAAGTTTTGATTAACATTCGAGTTACGCTCGCTTTTGTTTGAGATGCGCCAAATAGGATGCTAATCTCTTGCGTCGACTTTGACTTTTGACACTTTCTAAATTGCTCTAAAAGCTTATTTATTTAGTCAAATTCGTGAAGCGTTCATGTCAAGTCTGTGACGAAGCGGAGTGTTCAATGGATTCACAGTCACGGAGGGTTTGTCCCCCGAATCATGACCCTCGTGTAAATCATTAATGATGCCATCCCTCATGCGACGCCGTAATGTAGGTTACTGTGCAAACAGATCTCGGGGTGGTTGGCCTCTGGGACTGTCGCGTGGTAAGACGCCGCTCAAATGGATGATATTGCTTCATCATAATTTTATTAAAATCGTATTAAAAAACCTTCTGTGGTAAAAAAAGTCTGTGGTAGAAGTAACTAGAGTCGAAGGATAAGTAACTTTAATTTAAACAAGTTAGAATCAATTATTATTCTCACATTTTTCACAAAATTCTAACACTAGCGGAAATAGTACACACCTTCTACTTAAAAATTATATATACTAATACTAGTATAACATACGTATTTATATTTTAGTCACAGGACTTACTCGTGGTATTTTACGGATATTATCAAAATCTCAGAAGATCTCCATATGAGAAGACCCTTTTCAGAAAGATTTATCTTTTAATTATGACTATGTCCTCTTACATTATACGCAGATCCCTAAATACGATATCTTTAAGCCGCGGCCAAATTTATTGCTTACGACTATAAAAGCGGACTTAATTGGGTATAAAATATTAAAGATAATGTTGACAATAGCTAATCCCGCACCCTTTCTTGTGTGACAATAAATTAAATACACTTGTGCACTTAGAAGACGGACGCATGTTGCTACTGCCCTAATGCAATAGATGTTAGCACAAATCACTTACCCTAGTCATATCGACGCATTTTTTTTTCGAAACGATCTGACATGCAAAATGCAACCTTGTATAGTCTTATTATGATTTTATATAGTCTGTAGCGTTTTGGAGCTATTTAGCAGTCAAAATTGGGCTGTATACTTTTAGAAATAAGGTTGAAATGTGAGATAAATTTTACCGACGTGGATAACATGATGACCTACATCTCTGGAGAGAAACTAAGCAGCGTTAGGCGCATCTATAGAGAGTAATATTTATAGGGTGCACTATGCACATGACATTTTTATGTTTTCGGCGTTGTGCAGATAGTGAGATACGACCAGTGATTTTGCTTCATTAATCGCAGTACATTTTAGTGTCGAGTAACGAATGTATTTTGGATAATGGCTTACATTCTTATATTTATTTGACAAAACCATCTACTTGATTCATACGTAGCTTCCAATTTTTTTTACATATATACTTATTTGTAACCATCCACAAAAAGCAGATATATGTATAAGACCCCCTGGTATTCAATGTTTTATATATCAACATTAAATTAGTAGAAAATAGGTACTTATCTAATATAAGGGTTGTTGTTATGGATGTTATGTGTATAAATTTCTGCAAAAAAAAAAAAACATTTTTAAAAACACATTTATTGCCAGTCGGTGTGTATCTGATTCCAATTACAGTCGTAATTGGAATCAGATTATTGTGTTGTCATGTTTTATATATAGCTATGTACTTGCTAAGTTTCAAAACCATACGTATATAAGAAGTAGCGTAAAATCGACTTGCAATAAAATTTCTTAAAAAAGGAGTTGTACGAAAATATTGTGTACCTGGAAAACCCATTATGTAAGAAATGTGTAGGTCATCTGTAGCTTTCATTATCAGCTCTATGTCAACACATACACAGTCGTCACCACAAATTAGTGCAATTTTACTACAACGATTGTACGTTTCAAGCAGCACAATGGGGTTGGCCGGTCGAAATATTTATCCTATCAATCCCTAGAATTGTGTCAAAATCTTATTTTTTTAATGCCCTGGATGCCAAATCTCATAGAAAAAGGGGCAAGCTATAATGGCGCCATCTCTGCAAACCTAGTTGCCAACCCCATTGAGTACTTATCACTTTCTACTATGACAGTCTAGGACTCTTAAGTTCACTTTACCCTTAAAACTCGACTTTTATTATTATTATTTAGATACGCGATTTCAGGCCGCGTAGCCAACACGCCAATCGCTTACGCTCCGTAGCGATCGAAACGCAACTATCACTGTCGCACTAATATGGAAGAGTGATAAAGAGACACAAAGCGTTTCGTTGTCGAAGCGATACCGATTGTCACCTTGGCTAGGCCGGCAGGTCGTAAACGTGAACGCACCTGACATAAGCGGTCGCGCTCCCATAATAAATTCATATGGGAGACTGCATAAAACTGTGATGACAACGCAATGTTGTGGTGTCATCTAGCTTGAGACCGACGCTAGCAACAGGAACTCTGTAATCAAACAACGCAGCTACATTCAGATATGGATCTTTAGAATAGTCTAAAAGTCGACGTAAGGGACTGTCAAGAAAAGTACAGTTGTTGGCAATAAAGACTTTTACCAAAACATTGATTTTGTGCAAAAATATTCGTTATTACACGAGCTTTTATTTAACATGCGATATATATTGGCATTGTTCATAAACGAGCTATAATCCTCAATTAGGTATTAATTGTATGTCTTAATCTGGATTTATGTATTTGCAAGAAAGAGATAAAACATAAATTGACTAATGAAGGTTTGTAGAGATTTTTGGATAAGGGGGTATAAATTTAATTATGTATAAAAATGGTAAACCATTTTGCGATTACTATTTGATAAATTTGCAAATCATATCCGATCACTTCTTGGTATTACATTACTCATATTAGTTCAAATGCTGAACATCAATCATTAAAGCTGGGCTAGGAACTTAAATAGCTGCATTTCAGTGTTTGGATTTACTAAAATCATCGTGATTGACTAAACTAAAGAAGAGTAACGACGGTGGCTATTATAAACTTCTGTCTAAAACAAACCTAGATCAATACTTTATCTGCTATGCAGACTACAATACACAAAATACGCAACGGAAAATTTAGCTATCAAGTTTTAAGTTATTACCTATAATTAATAATTATCTTTGCTATAACATTAAAATACTATATCAACGGGACGACAAGAAATTATTGTTTAATTCTTGTCCCCTCCTCAAGTCGGGAAACGCAGCTGGCCTGCCATTGTCTGCCAAATTGCTGTTTAGATTTCACTACACTGTTATTTGCACATGCAAATCAGCATTTTGTTTTCATCTAGTCGGAACGAACTGGAAAAGAGACTAAGTTGCGATAAAACGTTGACATTTGCATAAACTATTAAGATTTTACATTGGTGCTTGTTTAATTTAGACTCGAGCGGTTTATCACGTTGAACACATACCTATAGGTACCTACACACTTTGGATTAATTGCTAGGTTGGATAGATCTGATACTTATTTATTTCATATCGGAGCCATTTTTTTTACACAAATTGAGAAAGAGGGGTAATCAGGGATACGCTTTATATCTAAAGGTAAATGATATTAGGCTGTCCCGTATCGTGTATACAGTGTGAAAAAAATTTATGGGCCCCGGAGGGAAAGTGCCTTAAAACCTTAAGTTAGCTCATTTTACTTAAAGGAAACATTATTTTATTTAAAAAAAACTGCATTCAATTTTTTTATATGAATGCTATTTATTTCTAAATGATTAGAAATGATTAAAATAATTTGATGTTTAATATGAATTACGGATGTATTAGCCTTGCACAATTCGATACCTTGATTACTCATCTTTAATTTAAGGGTTTCTTTAATTAAATACATAGTCTACAGAGTTTTCCAAACACAATTGTCTAAATCTATGCGTTTTCGTGCAAAACTGAAAAATATGCAATGTTTGGAGGGAAATGTCTTAGGTATAGAAATAAATGGTGGTCACAAAATTTGGAGTAACATAGAGGCATCATTAAAACAAGCTATTTAACCTTCTGGCAAAGTGGCAAGATTACATTGGACACACTTTTGTAAAGTATAATTTTCATAAATTAACCCCGTGTTTACGTCTTCAGGCAATCTGGAGCTTTTTTAATGATTCCCATGAATTCTCCACCTGAATTTTATATTATTATATCATGTTTTGAACAATACAAAATAAGCTATCAAACTGTGCCTTAATTTTTTATTATTTTAGGCTGTATTATATATTAAATCAGTTGAAAACTTAGTAACAGAACTTAGTGACCGACTAGGTATACCTTTGATATCCATTTCATTTTGATAGTATACTCTAAATAGATGAACATTCGGTCTTCAGTCGGTGCTCTATATTTTCAGTACAAATTCAGCCTTAAGTGCACTTTCAGTTACTCGTGTTTGCGAAGTGAATTGCTATGCACTCCATGACAACTATTTTAACATTCTAGTAGAATCTGTTTTATGGTTCATGTGGTTATGTTTTTACATTTTCCAGAATAAATTCCCAGTAGATGATGTTTCGCTCGTGATGTACTTACATAATATCGGTATGGGGTTTATATTAATGTTCACAAAACAATTTAATTTCGAAAGGATTGTAAAACACAGTTGCACAGTGGTGTAATATCTATAGCAATTTAAATAATTTGATTGATTGATTATTTCAGAACTTGCTGTAAAATCATAAGCCATAAATCATATGGATGCGGGAATGATCATATTGTGCTTAGAGACGTTAAAACAGTTTCTGTTTTTACAGTTTTTACCTATTTTTTGGCTAGTTTAAACATTCCCCGGGGTATGTTTAGGTATATAATATGCCAATTATCACAGTGGTGAAACAGGGGCCAGTTTGTTTGTTTGATAATGTGAATAAAACTAATTACACTTAATGATTTTAACGTACAACCTAAAAAAACATTTAAAATTGACAATTGCTATTAGAGCGAATTGATTGTTAGAGCGAAAAACTTTTATTAATTTTGTATAGTGTAAAAAAAATCAATAAAAGTTGCGTCCCCTAATGCAATGATGGATCGAGCCGCACTTATCTGCCGGCGACATCGCTGACCAAACACCCATTTCCACCAGTTCTTTTGTTGACGCTACACGCGTAAGCTGTACTGTGTATTAACAGCACTAAGCTAAAACGAACTGGGTAAATGGGAAACGTGTATGCAGATACAACTTTACGGCATTGGACAGGGTTTGGAGCAAAATGAAAAGAGTTTTCATCGATCATAGTTGCCGATTAAGCGTTAAGAACATTAGCTGTTGTGTAAATAGATTATGTTTTTGATGCGAAATAGTCTCCGATAAATGGTAGTTGAAATTTTAAATTCATTATATAGTTGAATTATGTGCCTATACGAGGCTTTAAATTGTGCATACCTATATAATGTTCTTTTTAAATAGGTGCATGTTTTAAAACTTCATTACTTACTAATTACAAGATAGGCATATTTCAAAAGTATGCAAAAGTTAATTTACAGACGAACTTGTAAATTACTGCAAAGAATTGCTTCTTAAGTTTGAAAACTGTACCTTCTTACATGAACTTGAAGAAGTTCAACTTCCACTTCCTTTCCCTTTCCTTCTCTCTTTAAATCCAATCTGCTTTATTTCCCCCCCCCCCCCCCTAATACAGACTTCAACCCCCGCTTCATCCCCTTTTCTCCTTAAAGGTATGGCTAATTGGTCACAAATACATAAACATTCTTTCTTTCTTACGAAAACTTAAATGGTAAAAGGCATGCCTTTTTTTAAAAACTATTGATCCCCTCTTCAAATTTCCACCCCATTTTTTACACCCTTAAGGGATGATGTCGGGGATAAAAACTATTCTATATCCTTCCCTCAACTCAGACTATCACTATACCAAATTTCATTTAAATCGGTTCAGCGGTTATTGATTGCCTATACAAATTTCCACCCCCCCCCCCTTTTCACCGCCTTACGCCGCCTTAAGGGGTGTGAGTTTTGGGATAAAAAGTATCCTATGTCCTTCCTCGGGACTAAAAGTACCCCTATCCCAAATTTCAACTAAATCGGTTCAGCGGTTTAAGCGTGAAGAGGTAACACACAGACAGACACAAACAATACTAGCTTTTGTCCGCGACTTCGTCTGCATGGAATTAGTTCCAGCAGTTAGAGCAAGAATAGCGCCTGGATAAAATCTATTGGCAATCCTTTTGAGCATAATATGCTTAATTGCTTACACCAATTAAGAGGCAATTTATTATTTTTCTTATTTCCACGCCCCTTTTCACCTCCGTCCTCCTCCAGGGATGACTTCCGACATAAAAACTATCCTATGTCCTTCCCCGGGACTCACACTATCTCTATGCCAAATTTAAACTAAATCCGTTCAGCGGTTTAAGCGTAGGTAAAGAGGTAACAGACAGACTGACAGACACACTTTCGCATTTATAATATTAGTGTGGATTAAGTATGCATTGGATATTAGTATGGATTAAGAGGATTTATTTCACATTATATTTTTTCCTTGAATTATTTTCTTACTAATGAGGTGAAAAGTTGTATGTCCCACACGGTACCAAAGTTTGCCAAACGCCTAATATTGCCAGTGTATCAGTACCAATAGTTTTTTATAACTACGGAATTTTTGGAATTACCCCAGTGACATATCCTAACAAATTTAGGATATTTCAATCTCAACTGAATTTATCTGATTACCCTCATTTTTTCAATAAATACGGTAAAGTTGTCATGTTATTACAGTTTTAGTACGTAGTGGCCGAGAACTGGGGGTGGCCGGTAAACCGGCTAAACTACCCTATACCTTACACATTTGGGTGTATAATTCTTCTTCTAGGCATGTTCATCGCTATAAATTTGAATAACGATTACCATGGCTAAAATACGTCATCGAACTTTCGTAGATGAATTATTTCCCTATGTATTTCCGTGTCAAGGCGCTATAGGGCCCTTGTGACGAATGCTTCCCCAACAGCTGTAGGCACGTTGGAAAGACGAAGTGTCCTATATTTATTGGCGTCTCGCACGCAGTGTCAGCTGTGATGAAGTGTGCGTTGGTGTCGCGTGTTCTAGTATCAAATTTAGGGGCCTTGGATATATGTACAATGACAAATTTTAATGTCGGTAAGCTCTGTCGGCGCCTATGGCCTTTTTTTAAGCTAAATCCTTAATAAAATCTGATTTTGTATACAATACGTAAAAGTTTCGGAGTGACATAACAGAGAGGATTTACGAAAAAAAATCGTTTTTGTCCTATGACGCTAGTTTATTTCGCGTTCAAAACTTCGAAAAATGTTTTACCAGCAAAATCAAATACTATGTACTCGTATATGTCTTCCCAGATAGTTTAGAAAAGTCTTTGAACATTGGTCGTTTATAACAGAATGCTAAATGTTAGCTAACCATTGATATACCTATGTGTCAGTAACAGTATACTCTGAGAACATGAGTGCTAAATGCTTCGACTAAAATCTCTTCCGTATTTTCTTAATTCTACGAGCACTACGTTACTGTCACAAATGGGTAAAACTTTTTACAAGTGCTTAGTACTGTGACTGTAAGAGGTTTTAAATTGTACACGCTATTGTCTCACACTGTCATGGTAGACAAAATTAATCGAAACGCAAGTCGAAATAATAATGAATATTAAAATTAAGTATCCATAATTTCACAGGCCTATTTAAACTTACGTTTTGTCATCGCAATGATGATGCCTAAATGATGTCTATTTGTTATCAGCATGTACGGACTAGTATGAGCGAAATGCACGCGCGAATAAATGTTATCGTTTTGATATCATTTTGATGTGGCGCGCGTACCTCGCTCGCTCTAACCTTTTGGTCTGTGCCTCATCCCGTTACAGATTTAATCGTATGCAACATAGTATAAATCTGTTTCCAAGTCGAAACAAGTTAAATTTTACCTCTAAGTGAATTTGTCAGATGTCCTCATATTTCAGAGCCGTCGGAAACTTTAATGCCAACAAGTTTGTGAGTAATAGGGGCTTGTTGTCGACACCGCGGGTTTAATCTGTCGCCTGCAACAAAATCTAACCATTTACTGTGGTGTCGCCAGAACTTTGCATTTCAACTTTGAAATTGGCGCAATTTTTTAAAAGCTAAATAATTATGGGATTGCGTTACTGCTAATTTTGCGCGCATACTGCTAAGTTTGTAGAAGATACCTAGATTTGTAGCTGTCGTATACCTACTTATACGGCTACCTACTTCATTTTAAATGTCAACTAGGACCTGTAAGGCTATTTTACTCAGATATTAAAAATATATCGTCAATTCGCAATTCGTGATCACTAATACATGCTTCGTCAAGTGGACACAAAAAAACAGCTACAGGCTTCATCAAATGAATTATATATTCCGCAACAGGCTTTGTCAATCTTAACCACTAAATTAAAATAGGTGCCACCCCGGACCGCACAGTAATGCCGCGTTGAATTGCCAACGAGATCTCTTGGACTGTTTTAGTTTGGATGATTGTCAATCTATCACACAAGTTTGACTGAGAGGATATCTGAATAAAACAGATTTGGATGACATTTTATTCGAAAATAGTGTGTAATCTACAATTTAAACTACAGGATATTTTTGATTACTGATTTCACCCCTTGAAAGAGGGGGAGAGGAGGCTTCAAATTGGATATAAACAACGTTGTAGATGGACAAAACCGCGGGCAGAGGCTAATAATATATAAATACACGTCATTCCATTAAGAGTTAGGTATTACGTCCCTTCTGGAAAGTCCATTAGAAAACCGCAGGCCGGACAATTAAAGCGCCCTTACTTACATACGAGTGCATCACGCCTCACGCCTGCAGCTCGCGATAACGACCAACGTGATTCAACTTAATTCTCTCAATTCAGGTCATTGTCAACTGTAACGTCCTTATAAATCGGCGACGATTGCCCAAATTTAATTAAGACAACCCTTCTAGCAAAATGGGTTCTAAACTCAGCACATGGGGCCAGAGTTTTGTAATTTTATTAATGACGTAATAACAGTTCTGTCAGACGCATGTGCACATGAGCGATAGTGGAGCCGTTAGTTCGGACGGGTTAATATTGGGGGTCGGATTGGGGATTATCTATGGGATACACGGCTGGTACGGTTGTCATAATGGTCACGGTCTTTGCAGGACGTGCGCTCCACTGGTTTGCTACGTCGCCTAGTTTATTAAAGGACAATACTGATGAATGTGATTTTTTTTGCAACATCGTCTAGTTTATTATAGGACAATACTGATGAACGTGAAAAATTTCAGATTTACTTTATCGAGCTAACATTTATCCACAATTTATTATTTTTATTTAAGCGTGGAACACATTTAGCTAAGCCCTATTTGAACAGTGCAACTTAGCCCGTAAAGAAGTCATCATAGTCCTCGGGACCTCATCCAAATACTTTTACTTTTACCTCTATCGCGCTCCGTTGGGAACGAAATGATTACCTAGGGATAAAAATCCTATATTAATCCAGTTATCTATGTTGAATATAGTGTGCCAATTTCATATCAAATTATACCTATATGTTCAGCCATTTCTTTGTGATTGAATAACAAGCATGGAAACGTCCACTTTTAAAATATATGTAAGTAGGATTACATTATCAATTTATTTCAACATATTATATTATACCAGAGGCGACAAGAGTGTAAAGGGGCCCATTGACTATCAGTCCGCCGGACGATATCGGCCTGTCAGTTGTTCGGAACTGTCAAACTGACAGGCCGATATCGTCCGGCGGACTGATAGTCAGTGGGCCCCTTAACGACCGTTCTGGCAAGAGGGTTACGACAAAGAAAAATTATGCCAGACATTCTAAAACCTTATATCAAATCAGGGATTATTAACAGAAAATGGCATGTGCATCCTATGAATGGATTAAACTATTAAAAGTAGCGTAAGATATCCGGTAGAGATCGAGACGGAGGGTGCGATATTAAAAGGTTCAGAAGCGTTAGTCCTGAAAAGCCTCTGAACCTCGCTCACTTAAGCACAGTATTAAGGGCACTCGCCGTATAATATCGCTGCCTTTTACCTCTACGACGGATGTGAAGCACGTTATAACACGTCCTGCTAATTTTCTAGTTTTACCGTTGGATGTGAAGGGGGGTAGGGATTTTAAAGATAAGTGGTCTGGTTAGTTACCTACTTAAGATAAGGGCAAATTGGATTATCGCACTCACTAGTCAGTATAACATAATTTATGTTATATTACTAAATAAAGAACAAAGCTTGATCTAATTAATTTATTGGGTACGTCTTGAATAATTTAAGATGTTAAATACTTAGTAGTATTGGTAGGTATCTACATAGGTACTTCTGTAAAAAAATAACCAGTAAATTCGATCATAAAATCATCAGTCGATTATTTTATTAATTAATAACTCGATTAGATTGATATGTCGTTCCGATTATAAAAATAAAACAAACCTGACATAAACCCGCTCAAGGCGCTCACGTTTCGGCAAAATGACCATTAATTAAACGTCAAATGATCCAAATTAACCGAAAGCCACTCATGCCGCATCAGCGGGGCTTAGAAAAGCTTTTATCGAAATTGACTCGAAAAACACCACACCTTTGCTGTCGAAATCATATTTGAAGCAATTATCGGGAACAAAACTCCCCGATGGCGACGCAACTTAATTTACCAATTAAGTCCTAATTGAATTATATCCGTCAAGCCGGAGTGGACAGCGACCCTTTCAAAATATTGGTCTGAATTTTTGCACAGGAATTTTGTCATGATTTTTAGTATACGAAGCCTATATTTTATTTTATTTGAATTTTTCGTAAAATAGGTTTAGACGCTGTTCGTTACAATAATAACATTGCTTTTCTATTCCGCCGAATATAACATGTTACTCAATTAGTTACACACCCCCGTTAACCCGTTATACTTAATAAATTGATGCTATCACTCTCCCACCACAAAAAGAAATAGGAACGACCACTTAAAAAACCTCCACTAATACTCGACACATGTTTCGTTTCTCTAAGAGGCATCCTCGGAAGTCGGCAGATACTGTGGATGTTGGTGCTCTGACGTCCGCGAAAGGAATCAAGGGATCCTTTTAATTCAATATTACTATTTATTATATAATTGTATTAGTACTGGCAGGTTTCCGAAACTCGACGACTAGCACCTATTTCGCTTAGTTTTTACTATATCTGCAAAGTATGTATAATGTCATTCAGTATCACTGCTCATTTATAAATTAATAAAAAAACTCTAACTTAAAAAATAGGTAACGTTTTCTGCAATTCAAAAAGTCGTAATAAGAGATGAGTTTTCGTTATACAACTAATTTAACTAACTATCCAACTTAACTTTTATTTATTCCTAAATATCTTCACAGTAGTGCTACTTGCCCGTTTTGGTATTCAACATTTTCGGAACAATGAAGGGAAAAATAATGATATAAAAATACAAACCAAAAATAACACCCAGAATTATATTATTTGATTTAAAAAAAGGTCTCATTTTGTAGCAGGGTGTAACTCTGAGCAGCGAGCTAGTACAATTTTGTCCTATCCAAATACAGGCTCATTTTATTTGTCCCTCTCTAGGGAGCAAAAAAAAAGTAATAAGTCGTAACTTTTGCGTGACGCATAATTCCGAGAGGTCGATCGGTTAACTTTTAAAGCTCATTAAAGTAGATGGTTCATTCAGTCGGTCTAAATTTTCAGGCGGAAAATTAAAACGACACCCCGGGCGGCTCGCGTCCTTCATGCGCCTCACATTCACTGCCGTTGACACAAATAACAGCAGGTTTATCCACAGAATAAATAATAGTACTACCGTACAGAAAGGAAACTTCCTACAAAACCGAAGTTTGACAGCGATTCAGGGATGAATCATGCTGTCTCTTTTAATGTATGGCACTATCCCTTTCGGCTATTTAGGGTTGTCAAAATTCAGGTCTCTTATCAGGGTTCAGGGATCTTATCTGTGGTCGTGCACGCAAAAGGATGTCAAGTTCTGCCAACCCTAATAATTGCTCGGAGCAATGCTGAGCCGAACGGAGCCGAAAATGCCCGAAAGGAGGAGTCTCGCACCCCTCGTACTAGAGGCTGTTAAATATACTGCAGAGTGCAGCTTAAGATGATAGTTGATGACCACTTCTCGATACAAACGTAGGTAGTCCTCATTCTCCTCACTGCAGGGTATAACTTTATAGAAAAAATTGTATGCAATTGATGATGCGCTATGATGTATTTGTTTGATTTTTTCGATTTTGTAATTATTATAAGAATTAGAAGCTTTTTTAAGTTGGTATGGAATTTGTTTTTCTCTCAAACGAAGAGGTATAGTATTTATACGGTAAATATACAATAAATTGTATACAAATAGCATCCATCCAGGAAGGATGGGGACTAAGTGTGTATGGAGAAGCGGTCGTCCATTATCGTCTTAAACTACACTATTACACTAACAAAGTATACTATACTTTCTTATGATTAGAAAATTATAAACCTTAGTATAATTTTCATGACCGTTTTAAATATGTTAGTAGTTTAGTCTTTTAAAAACATTTAATTTAGCTTGCAATGTTCGCAGGTACGAGTGTATAAGGTCAGTTGGGGCAAGTGCACCCAAAGGGCAACTACGACTTTTCTGAAACACACAGGCATATTCTGATTTCAATGCAGGTTAAGAATTAGATCTGGATTAAATAAAATCAGAATAAACCTGACAGCCGCAACTAAAGTGGAAGGGTGTCTAAACGAAGCCATAAATTATTGGAACATAGATTGGCAAACCAAGTAAACCATGATTCTGAATACACTGTAGCTACTAAACATGGCTTGTTTAGTAAGAATAAATATTTCAGTTTAGAGAAATAAAAACTAAATTTTGATACCATTGCATGAGGCAAATAGCGCTCTAAGCACACGAGTTCACTAATGGCCTGACCTACTGCAGTTTTTGCATGTGCGCTCTACACCGTCCATTGAAAATATGCAGAACTAGGACGTAAGAGAAAAACTTCCC
The DNA here is from genome assembly GCF_947568885.1 of Cydia strobilella. NCBI lineage: Eukaryota > Metazoa > Arthropoda > Insecta > Lepidoptera > Tortricidae > Cydia > Cydia strobilella. The sequence continues at coordinate 14,623,974 of NC_086045.1, read as the reverse complement.
GTGCTTTTATACGTTAACTTGGTTTTAAAAAAAGTTTATCGGTTTCACGGATATGAGCTTCAAGCTTTTTTAAATGCACTTTTTGGTTCAGCCAGTGCGCTGCTGCTCCAGGCATATTTGCAAATTTCAGAAATTGTGCATGCATATTTAACTTTACAATAAAAGGATTCTTTGATAGTTATAAGTAGCCCCTGCGAGTTAAATGTGTACTTATTTTAGATTTAATCTAATTTTGTACTAGTTTTTTGCTCCTAGTAAAAATAGTGAAGTGACCTAACAGGGGGGTTTTGTTGCTCTATATACTTTTTTCTGTGGCGAGTTGTACTAAGACCATAAACTACTTCTTCTTCTTCGGGTTCTAGATAAAACTTCAATCAACGTCAAGTACCTATCGAACTGTCATAGTTTAGCTCAATCATATTTATTACAGAAAAAGTTTGTGTAAAGCCATAGATGGTAGATTATAAATATTTTTTATTTATTTATTTGAGCCTTTTATTTCTTTAATAATACATTACAATACATTTAAATTATACAATTCATTTCTATCAGTTATATTAATACCTATATACATATTGATAATATTTTTAAATTTCATTATATGGAAATTATAATTATTATTAGCATAAAAAGTAGTTTTATTTTATTTTATTTTATTAAAGACCTCTCGAGGAGTATAGGCCTCCTCCATTTCTCTCCATTTTTTCCTATTTTGGGCTTCTTTGGCCAGTGGTCGTTTGAAGTTCGTCCGCCCATCTTTCTAAAGGGTGACCTCTTTTTATTATAAGCATAGGAACCTATAAATTAAAACAAAGTTGGTAGATATGTATGCGACACACAGCTCGCTATCGCACTCAATAGGCTTCGAAATTAAATTCAAACGGCAAATGAGTGAGCATCGGCTTTGTTTACCCCACCCAATTTACGAGGATGCAATTCATAAAGCGAATCTCGACTCGACAGACGACGTAAGTACGTTATTGGCGGGTATTTAGCAGGTCTGCGGTCCGGACTGCCGACAGATGATAACGTGTATTGGGCTGGTTTGAATTGAAACTCTACATAACACAGCAGCATCCTGTTTCAATACAGGATGGCGGTTTTTTTGTGCTGCTTCTTACAGCCGATGAGTGTTTTGTATGTATCTTCTATTTAGATACATTGTATAATATTGTATTTTAAAACACGGGCAGGTTCCTGCAACTCTACGACTGGCGCCTATTTTGCGTGACGGGGGTGGAGGGTAGGCTAGTCCAACCAGCCCAACTCTTCAAGGAATACTATCAAAACTTTGATGTTGAGTATGACCTCGGGGAGATCTCTCAGAGATCCGAGTTTTGCCTTATACGGAGCAACTCCGCTGCATTCCAGCACCACGTGATAGGCCGTATCTTCTGTCTCCATCCAGGCATGCACCCTTGGCATAGGGGACTATCCATAACATCTGATAAAAAATGTTTGTTAAATGGTCCATGACCACTTATGACACTGGTTATTATGAAATATCTCCGTTAGTCGCTCGTGGCATTCACGTATGAGTTCTGTACCCCTAGTGGTGTAAATTTCATTCGATAGCGTGACAAGCGTTTGCGTTGTATCTATTTTTGTATGGAATTTTGAACAGCGCGCCTAGCGGGACGTTTTGGAAACTCGAAATCCTATACAAAATGACAATTAACGCGTACGTCACGTCACGCTATCGAATGAAATTTACACTAGGGGTACTGATGTAGCTATATTATGACTTTTTAAGTATGCGGATGGAGGATAGTACTACTTTTCCTTGCAGTGATGGCAGCCGCCGAATTGATGATGGCCATGCATTATGATATGAACAGACGAAGTGAATTTTGCTCATAATTATCTCAACTGCATACAAACATTCAGCCAAGCAATACCCAGAATACCCTGCATAAATTGTCCATTTCAATCACTGCTTGACTGGCGAAATCTGGTAATAATGTTACCAGACTTCGCTAGGTAATAGTTAACGTTAGATATTTTAATATTGCCTTAATTTTCTAATAGCTTCATTTTCTTGGATGCAAATTTCACGTAATTCTGTCAGGTGAGCCATTACCTGAATGAACTAACATTGAATTCTAATAATCTTTTCAAAAGTTTGAAAAGCAAGTAAATATGATTATTTTCAGAGTGGTTCTACCCGTTTGAATTTGTTATTAACACGACAGACTGATAGGGAAAATCTACAAGATTCCTTGTTAACCCTTGGGTAAAAAAATCATATTTCTTACTAGTTTTCATGAAAGTCATACCGATAGGTATATATATCATTAATAGTACATTTCGATGCTAGTTCGGAAAGTATGTCATTACTTCACGAGTACCGAGATATCTTGTCACGAGCCGTAGGCGAGTGGCAAGACTCGGGACGAGTGAAGAATGACATTTCCGCACGTGTATCGAACGACGTTTTTTAATACAGTTGCGAAAAAATAAGAAAAGCAACAAGGAACGGAATCCGAAACTTTTATATTATTAATTCTGTGACATCATTGACATTGACATTATGAAGAAGTGTTTTTCTAGCTTTTATTCGACTAGAATTGATTTTGTTATTAGTATTGAACCCACTTCAATGAAAGTTTTTTGTAAGAAACAATTGTAAATATTAAAACATTGTACTATTATTACCTAAATATCGTTATTTATGATTATTTGTGTATCGTATATTTATAAAAACAATATCGAATGTTGCCTTTGGAAACTTAAAACATTCTTGCAATAAGAAAATACGCCTCTTCTTTGACAGGCGTTCCGTTCCATTCAGACAACTTATTAAGAACGGTTTTTCAACATTAAACTTATAAAGATGAAGAGGTAAGTAATAATAGTTATTTACGATACAAGTGCGGAAAAGAGGAAATTCGAAGCAAGTGGCGATAAATTAAAACACGACCGCATGGAGTGTTTTAAATCGACGCGAGTTGCGAATTACCTATTCGCACGTGTATCGTACAACGTTTTACAGTACATATGGCCCTTTAAACTTTCGACATATGCACGAAAAGTGCTCTTTACGCACTAGTGCGAGAAAGTAGCACCATATGTACTGTAAAAATCTTTACGCAGGTGTGCAACTAGGAGTAAACAGCGGGTAGAAATGGGCAAGTATTTTCTTGGGGCGAGTGATTTCTCATAAAAAAGTACGCGTCGACAACGGGGTGATCAGGGCTTAATAGGTATATGTATATGAATTTCTTTGATTCACACGGTATCTTTAATTGACGGACAGATATCTGCGTGTGTGCGAGGAAATAGTCGACCAATCGCCGCTGGTCGAACAACTGTTGGACTCAAGTCAAAATTACCAGACTAAACTCGTACACTATACCACTTGTCAACAACATACAAAAATATCAACGAAAAACAGGAAATTCTCATATCCGACCACAAGTATGGCAGTGTTCTACAGTGCACCGGTCCTAAGGAGCATGGTCAATTAAAGGCCAAGTATTATTAGTTCAAATTATTTTATTAAAATAGGTATACAAAGACCATTACAAAAATTAAAATTCATCTCAAGATAACGTGTTCGCACATCTATTCCTTAGAGTGGTCTTTAAGCGTAAAAATAACTTTTTCAGTTTTATTCCAGTTGACTTAAAAGGTTTGAAATCATGTACTAGACACCTTGCTATAAATTACAATTCTAATACATAGTAGTTCCTATACCTCAAACCTATTAAAATTAGGTCATGTTTGATAAATAGATATATGAGTTGTGAGGTATAAATATGTCTTTAAATGTCATGACATAAGGCTACGTAAGATGCACAATATAGGTATGTATGAGTACTTAACGTTGACTATTTATTAACAAGGAGCTGCGTACTCTATAAACAACTATTTTCAACAGTCAGGGGTCGTGAATAGGTAGTAGGCGATAAAAGTAGTACCTACTCGTATGTATTTTAGCACAGCACATTTAGAACATACATTTAAAAATGACAATGTGACCAATTACAAATTGTATTTCACAATGCACAAATTGTAATTTATTTATTACCTACTGTATAAATCAGAACAGCACAGCACAAGTTTTTGTGCAGGTTTTGAAGTGTGAAAATGATCCAGAAATTACACTGGAAAACTGTATATATATACAATGTGTATGGAAAGCTATCGTGAAGCTGTTAACTTTAACGTAACAAACGGCTCAAAAATATTATAATGTCTAATGTACACATATTTTTGAAACTTTGGGAATGTATATATAGTTATGCCCTTGACTGTACATATTCCTATTTTTTTCTTAACCATTTTTAAATACACCATGTTCTTAAGCTACCGAATCACTTTTTTACACGTCTGACCGGTATTTGGACAAATAATTTTTAATTAACCAAGTGCGGCTTTGTATGGCGAAAAAAAAACATAAAAGGGGTACAAATTAAAAACGATTGAGAAAAAAGTAAATATATATTTACATAGGTGTGGAGGGTAATATGTCGATAAAATGTATCGTACTATACGTGGTTAACGGCTCTATCATAGCTGTCCAAACACATTGTATGTATTTTTTTATTAATGTACCTACTTATAACGTATGTGTATGTTCTAAAGTATGTTTCTCTATCCCAAATACTAAGTTTAACAGGTCGATAAGTCAATTAAAAATAATGTGACATCTAATTGATTTATTTATCCGCAAATGACAGCTACTAAAGTGCTCTGAAACAGACCCAGTCAGGAATTAAACTATTTAAGAAACGTGCAAGACACGAATATTCTATCTATTTAGTATTTGGGATATAGAGATAAAGCTTATAATTCTGTATAATTAAACATCGCTCCTAATTTGCACACTTTTTTTACGAAAAAAAGTAGGTAGGTTCTTATTTATTAAAATGGAGCTAGCCCTGTAACGATTTCACGCAATTCATAAAATAGGAACTAGAAATATAAATTGTATATACTCGTACGTGTCCAAATTATACTTTGTTAGTTTTTACTAAAAAAGCAAGGTATCGTAGTTTTAAAACGTACTAAATAACCAATGGGCTACTATATAACACATACAATTCGGAATACCGTAAAATGGGGTGAGTAGGTTTCGCGGGGAGAGTTGGGTTATGGATGGGGAGAGAAGGTTTGAAAGGGGGTGAGATGGGTTTTTAGGGCTACTGCTACAAAAATAATATTTTCCAATTTAAAATGGAGCTATAGTAATCCTCATAATAAAAAAATCGATCCAACAATCTTACAAAATCACCTTTGTATGAAAACCCATCTCACCCCAATTACGAGGGACTACTGGGTGAGGTGGATTTTCTTGTTTAACGTCAAAGTTATGAAATGGAACTACCCAAAATAAAAAACAAACGTCCGGAACACTTATTATATACACCATTCAGTTTGCATTTGTAAAGATTAAATGTTATCGAGGTTTGAATTACAGTTTTGCTCCTACTCATCCAATTTTACGGTACTACGTTATTTTCTTTTTCGTAATTTTCTTTAAAAAAAATAACGATTATTCTATTGCCGTTGTGACAATAAGGTAATAAGTGAAATACCATGAAATATTGCTAAAATACTTCTTTAAAAAATACGCACAGATAAGAGTAGGTGCCTAACCTAAAAAAAATCTCGGTATCTGAGATATAAATATATTTTTATGTATTTCGAAACCGTCCGTTTATTAAAAAAAAATATCAGTCACACAATTAACTTAATAAGCTGGCAAAATAATTTTCACCACTCCGGCTGGTAAAGGCTACCTGTCTTGAATGTTCAAAAACGGATAAGAAAGTTGCATTTTATCCACATGTGGGGCAAAGTAATCAAATGCAAATTTTGAGTTGTTTATAAGAAAACCACTCAAAATTTTTGGTTGGTAGAATTGACTTTTAAATGATTTTGAATGATAAATATTTAATACCATTCATTTTGAACTAATTTGCTTTGATTTTGTTTCATATTTTACAGTTAATTTTGTATTTCACTCGGTGGCAAAATTTGTTTAATTTATTTGTTTGTTTAATTTGTGTCTTGAAACCCTCGCAACGTTCAAGATTCCATTTTTCGAACCACTAGCGTAGCGAGTCAATTTTAAAATCTTTTGCTTGCTCGGGTATCAATTAACATATTAGCACGAGAGGTTAAACAACAACTTTGTCCCCTTGTAAATAACTATTACTAAGTGCTTATTAAATACCTACTTATTATCTGTCGTTTCGTTTCATACACGTAGTTGACGTAGTCCATTGGTTCTTTAATTTGTTGTATCAAATAATATTTACAATTTACACTTATGAATGGAGCAATAATAACAGTGAAGAACATACAGATATCAAGTCATAATTATTGTATAGGCGATATTTTTATTTACAAAAATTGAATACAAAAGGACGTTTTCACAATCAAGTGGAAATGTGTTAATTGTGCATTTGAATGAATAAAGTTAACACTTTATAAACTTAGACCTACATATTTATTTTATTTCAGAGCCATCTCGTTATTGTGAATACGTCCTAATTTATAACATGTTTAACAATTAGTTCAACTAAGTAATACAAATGATATGCAGGTACATATACTACTTGTGCTAAGTACAGTTCGCAACAAAAGTAAATACCATCGCTTTCGGCCATTTGAGTCAGGGACTAAGGTATAAATTAATTGGGTAGCTAGATTTCTTTCGCAATAGCTCAGAGTAGATAGGTAATTAATTATGTTTACCTTTGTTGCCTACTGTACTCTTATAAAATGATTATACATGTAATAATCATGAATATCACATAATTTACGTAGATTATCATCTTTACGTTTGTAAAAAGCTTCATTTGAATTTTATTTCACAACTCCAATGTTTCTTTAAGGTAATTTTATATTACAAAAGTTTTTATGGCACAAGTTTTACAACTAATAGAGGTATTAAAATAAACTTGCTAAACTTACAGCATATTTAAAACCAAATAAATGTGTCATTTTAAAAACGCTACAAATGTAATAAAATGTAGTGTTTCGAAATGTTTAGATATAGGAAAGAAAATCTACATGTGTAACTATATTAGCGGACTCATTATTAATAGTATATTTTCTACAATATATCAACGTTACTTCAAGTTATTGCCAAGCGATAGTTTTGTATTCTGGTTCTAAATTTAGTAATACTTAAACTAATGATATCGTGGGTACAAATTCGTTTATTGATATTCAGACGGACATATCAATTGAATAATATCAATTCCAATAACACAATCATTATAAAAATTGGCCCAGTCATCTTTAGCCTAAAAATGGGGTCAACTTTTAGCCTAAAAATGGGGTCAACTTCGGAATGAGAGATAATAAGCTGAAAATTCGTATAGGTACACGTTCATTATGACGTTTTTAACCTTTTGGACGCCAATGACCGATATTATATACGCACCGTAGGCGTAAGTTCAACGCCAAAGACCGATTAATCGGTCATAGACCACAGAGCAACATTAGACCTACATGCATATGCATAAAATTGGCGTCTGGATGACTGCTTTTGTGTTTGACACGGCTGCGCGTTCTGCGCCTACTATCTTAAAAACGCTTGAGTTCATGAAAAAATGTTCGGAACATAACTTGTTGCAAAATTTTATGATCTACAATTCTTGCCTAGATAAGATGCCGTAATGAAGGTGTATAGTGTATACGAGTATTCAGCTTCTTATTTCTCATTACTATGAAGCCCTTAATTTGACTGCTGGGTTTAATATAACGATGTCAGTTGAAAACCAAAAATTTCTAGTAACTCAAAGTGTCACTATTCTTAGAATCCTCGCATCTTGGTACTGAATGAGTACTGTGATTTGAGTCTGATTTAAGTATTTGTTACTTAGTGAAAAGGGTTGGTTCTCAACTGATAATGTAGGTCTAACGTGTTATCATCAAAGTAATAATAGATCTCTCGTGCTAACTAAACACACATAGTATAATATTATATTATATACATTATTTACAATTGTATTTATTATTTACAAACGACTAGGCGTAGTTTATAATTTATAAAATAACTACTTTAAATTAATATAAACTCTCGAAAACACGCAGCTATGTATTCTGCGTCGTAAAATTAGGCAGTCGAAATATTTAGTAGGCCAATCTCGATAGTATACGGTCATAAGTTCTTAACACTATTCACCTTAAAACATTCATTCATTTTTCAACAGTCTGTAATACACCATTAGGAAGAATGTGATCTCTCTTAGTGGAATCACTACACTTAATTTAAGGTCGGTCTACACGTCCGTTTGGCACAAGTCGCCGAAAACCGGCAGGGCGTGATACTACCGGGTCACGGAGTCCGCCCGCGGGTGTGGAGGCAGAGGAGGGTGCGCTGGCGCAAGAGAGTTCTGCGAGACGCCGTTCGTCGAGGCTTGGCCGTGACGGAACGATGTCAGACGCGCCAGCGTCCTGGTACTCTCGTTGTCAAAATTAGGTCTCTCGTACTGATGCTGAGGTCTTTGTCTTTGAGACTGCATTGCTTGTAGCTCATCATAACCACCGTCTTCGGGATATGACTCGTCATCTGACTCATCTCCTCCGAATGCTCTGTAAGTAGTTTCAGTTTCTGAATTTTTCCTAGAGCTGACGTAGGTACGGCCGATGAGTGACTGTGTAACTTCAGACTTTTGGTTTTTATCTCCCTTTCTCTCATCTAAACTCTGATTGTAACGTAGTTGGGCTTTCTGCGTTTTATCCATTGATGGTAAATCGTAGAACTTCAATACGTTTGGATGACCTTGGAAGTATTTTTCGCTGTACACATTTCTATTATAATAACCTCCATTACTGGCTGGATACAGTTCTTCATCTGGAGCATATCGATTATCGAAGTTATCTATATTTTTGCCACCTGGCGGAAACCAGCCCTGCAGAAAAAAAAACAATTATGACGGTGGTAAGATACATTAACCTACATTATTAAATGAATTGTATACAGGAAAATTTAACTTAAAGTAGCGCTGAACTTCGCGCTACTATTAGCTAACATTACTTCATAGTGTCGAGAGTACTTTTTTAGGGTTCCGTACCCAAAAGGTAAAAACGGGACCCTATTACTAAGACTCCGCTGTCCGTCTGTCCGTCTGTCACCAGGCTGTATCTCATGAACCGTGATAGCTAGACAGTTGAAATTTTCACAGATGGTGTATTTCTGTTGCCGCTATAACAACAAATACTAAAAACAGAATAAAATGAATATTTAAGGGGGTCTCCCATACAACAAACGTGATTTGCGTAATGGTACGGAACCCTTCGTGCGCGAGTCCGACTCGCACTTGGCCGGTTTTTTATCTTTAAGATGACTTACCAATGAACTGACACACTGCCTCGTATTAGCAACAAGCGTGACTGACGCGTACGCCGCTGGGGAAGTGGCCGTCTTACTCGTGTTCCATTCATTGCCCATGATTTTAGATGACGTCACTTCTGCGTATTCAGGCAACTGCTGCGCAACTTTATCATATTCGGAATTCATTTTTTGCTTATTCTGATTGGGTTGAGTACCCGACATACATAATCCAGGCTGATTCTCCATCCAAAGCAGTGACTCTGTTTTTGTGACAGTGTTCTTATTATAGCAACTGGTGAGCGGGTGAGACAAGGAAACTGCGGCTTTTATGTTCATTTGTGTAACTAAGCTCGTTCCGTTTGAATCTAAAATCAGACATACAAAATTAGCTTTCGTTTATATTCAACTAACCATATAACTTAATTACATTTTCCTCCGGAAATCGAAAGTAAATCATCTCCTTCATTGGAGGCTCCAAAAAACATAAGCCCAACACAATACCAACAAAGCGAGGTAAATTGGCTTAGAGGTAACTGGGTAAGTCAACAAACGAATCGCCTCGAGAAAACAAAATAGAAAACATTTACATTTACTGGGTCTTTATTTCTCGGATTTGTATCATTCCTTTGTACCCAGAACGTGAATGTAAAGTGAAAGAGATCCAGTGCGCTCGCGAGAGGGCTCGTGCCACCTTTCAACTCGAAAGTAATCTAGCCCCTCCCTTCGCATGGCAAAGCCTCCATCAAACAAACGCTCGGCTCGCGCCACCCTACGGAATGTTTTTAATTTTGAAATTCTGATGCTGATTCCACAGAAAAAATGTAAGCGTTTTGAGTTAAGCTGAATAACTGTTTATTTTCCAGTTACCTTGTTGCCAGTCGGATATTATTCGATTGCGCGTCACTTGGGATAATTCAAAAGAGAATAATGCGAAGTAATCTTTACATTTTAAATCATTTTGATACGCACCGTATATATTTGGAAGAGCGGACGACTTTTTGGCAAAAATGTTGTGCTTTCTGACGTAAATAATTCCGCCAATCACAATTACTTTAAACAGAACGATCGCTCCAATCAAAACGTAAAACCATGTTTCCATTACGAAGTCGCCGGCTACGATAGACACTTCTCCATTAACGGGATACCTGGAATAAAAATGACACGTCAAAGAACCATCAAGTTAAAACAAATACATTTGGAGACATTACGAGTGCTTTCCTGATTATTTACCTTGATAAAGGATCCAATCCAATAGAACGGGAATCGATATTCAAGTACACCTTTTGACTAAATGGGCCCATCCCCACAACGGTTTCAGCTGCAATTTGAACGGAATAACTGACTCCGGAAGTTAAGTTTGTCATTATGAGGCTCGTAGCTTGTTGTACTGTCGTGTTTATGGCTACCATCGATTTGTTGGCGGGCAGGTCCAACCAATTCACCAAAACATTGTAACCAGTAATTAGCCCATTTTGTAAATTGGGTTCTGGGGGTGACCATTTCAAATGAACTGTCGTTGTATTGAAGATAAACATTTCAATATTTACTGGAGGACCCTCTGGCACTGAAAAAATAGTAATCTTATTGATAACGCACAATAAAATAGATGCTTGATACTCATGATAGTGAACTAACTATACAGGATGGAAAAAAATAATGGGCCCTGGAGGGAAAGTGCCTTAAAACCTTAAGTTAGCTCATTTTACTTAAGGAAAATATTCTTTTATTTTTAATTAAAACATTCAAAGATTTTTTTAATTCGCTTAGACTCGCCCAGGAATAGAGCATTTTTGTTCTTTGAAGTAAAATGAGCTAACTTAAGGTTTTAAGGTACTTTCCCTCCAGTGCTCATAATTTTTTTCTACACTGTATATGCGTCAATGCTTACCATCATCCAGCGTTTGAGCAATCCTAGAATTGGACGGTTTCCCTTCGAATTTCTTATAAAACGGGATAAGGAAAAACTCGTATTTTGTATACTTCCTTAAAAAGGTTATTTCATATCCAGATACGTCGTTTGAATGTAAGATAGTCTTCATTTGATATTCTGTTGTTGCATTGTCAAGAGGTCTGTAGTATATAAATAATCCCTCCAAATAATAGAAATTTAAAATTTCCCACATCAACTTAATAGTTTTCGAGTCAATAGGCGTTGCTTCGATTAGTTCTACGATGTTATCAGTCATGATGTTATTTCTAAATCCGGTGTTATTGGAGAACACTCCGTTTTCCCACAGGCCATTGCCACTTTCGCCTACTATTACAGGATCGGAGACCGGGCTCGGTCCGGATAAGCCGTGCGAGTTTTCCGCTCTCACTATAAACATATAGGTAACGCCAGAAACCAAAGACCTAGCTACATACTGTGTTTGTTGTATTTTCTTTGCCAACACTACCCAACCCCGAGAGTTTCTAGGTGTGTTATTTCCGGAAAGAGTTTCTCTCGAAAACACTTCCACTTGGTATCCGAGTATGGACGACGATCCGATTTTGTTATTTTGATTCCAAGATATTGTGACAGTGTTTTCCGTTATGTTGTGTATCTGCGGTTTAGTGGGTGGACCGGGTAGTGACGATACATCTGCCGCCCGAAAGAAATGTATATTTGGGTTTATTGGACTATCTACTAGCAAAACGCCACTCCATACATATTTTCCGTGATGCGAGGAGGCGACGCAAGTGTACGTGCCGCTGTCGCTTTTATCCAAATCTCTTAATATTAAAGTCCCGTCATTAGACACATTCCTTCTATGGTTTTGTATTAGCGCTTCCCCTCCGAAATACCAGGCTATGATTGGTTCAGGTGTGCCGACGGCTGTGCAGGGGAAAACTGCCATCGATTTTATAGGTAACGTTTGGTTAGAGGGCCCGTTTGTTATTATTGGAGGTGGGCGGTCATCGTCTGACGTAACTGTTAATTTTCCTCTGACAAACGAACTGCCGGCAAAATTCACCGCCGAGCAAACTATTGTGATACCGCTGTTGTTTTTGGTTGTTTCATTTACAGTCAATGTAGTGACGCCGTCAATAACCGGCGTGGCATGGTATTTGCCCTTCGACGTGCCGGGTAGTATTATTGTCCTGTTTCCCTCTAAACTCCAGAACATTGTCGGTTCGGGGCGTCCTGAGGCCGTACAGGTAAATGTAGCGGCTGCACTATTTTCCACTGTTACAGAGTTTGGCTTAAGCGATATTGTAGGTGGATCTAAAAAAGGAAAATAAGTTATTAAAAACCCAAACTTGTGCCTATTTTTTCAAGGTAAACAGATTATTCTGAACAGAATGTATGTAATAATAGCTTTTGCACAAGCAATTGTAAAATATTTCAAATTCAATCTTTCGCTCAAAATAAATTACCACTCACCGTATACAGTCAAGTACCCTGTCGCGCTTACGGCGCCGACTGAATTCTCGGCCTCGCAACTGTACTCTCCTTCGTCTTCTAAAACAACATTATCGAGTCTAAGGCTCCTGTCGTCTAGAACTTTGACGCGGCCGAGTGGCATGTTGCCTCCTCCGGCCGTCCTCCGCCACAGCACATCCGGGAGGGGGTCGCCACCCACTCGGCATTGGAACGTCACGCTGCCGCCGGTCTGCGCCACCACGTCCTCAGGGCCCGTTATTAAGTACGGCTTAACTGTACAGTGAGAAATGTCTCTTGAATAACATGACAAAAGAGCTTAAATCACGACTTCTAATTACTGGCTGGATTTGAGATACAAATATGGCTTTCACAGAGAGAGATTCGAGGATTGTTACTCACTGTGGATTCGTAGCGTAGCAACAGCCGATTCCCTTGTCCCTGCTGGATTCCGAGCTATACATTGATATCTACCAGCGTCAGTTTGCCGCGCGTCTTGGATAACTAGACTACCACCATCGACTAAATGCATTCTGGAATACAAGATGCTCATGTAATATAAATAAGGAAGATTTATTGTTAAAATATTTCCATGGATTTTATTACTTAGACCGATTGCAATGAAACAAAGTCATTCAAATGTAGGGCGGAATAATTCAATGGGAAATTAACATTTAATAAGGGGTCCAGTGAATCGGAACTATTCAGATTTTTACTTGATTGCTTGTTGAGCTCTTCAAATATCCCCTCTTTTATAACTTTGATGTACCCTCCCTACGACTGTTAATTATTTTTATGCTCCGCCATACGTAACGACATGCGCCCTCAAGATGTAACCCAACGCCATGACTTATAAAAATTCATAGACACCAAAGTGGAATAAATTGGCAATAAAACGTTTAAAGCAGATTCGATTTTTAGCTTTTTTCTACCCATGTGTTGAGTTTAGTGTGCAAATAAGAACAAGGGTTGGTAAGCGAACTAGCCATCGTTATTTTATATAAAGTGTAGATAAAACGTTATATAAAATAACGATGGCTAGTTCGCAATGTCACAAAATAACGCTTTTAAATTTGTGTTTAGGCTTCAAACGCATTTTCAACAAAGAAAATAAGTAAACGTGACGTTAGTCTCTTAGAATAAAAGTGTAGGTAATTAAATTTATATGACGCCGAGTATCTCATATCAAACGAGTCTCTATGCTTATTCACAAGACTATCGCGTTGCTGCCAACCCACTCGTTCTGAGAGCTCTTACAGACTACCCCTTAAATTCCCTCCTAATTTTGTTTTATCGAGCGTATACCCATTCTAGGAAAACTTTATTTGCAGTTGTCGTAAACTTTTTTTCATTTAGGTTCACCTCTTAGTCCATCTAGTTTAATATTATGTTCATTAGCAAGTAGAGTTTTACTGAATTTACATTTAACTCAACTCGGTACGCGAAGTAAAAAGATTTCTTTCTTGAGACGTGAAGTTAAAGAAAGCATTAATTACCTGGAATCGCCATCAAAATGCAGGGCCTGGCCGTTTTTCTTCCAGTAAATAGTCGGTTCGGGCGATCCTCGCGGCGGCAAACATTCCAATATTACAGTTTCGCCTTGCGCAGTTTGTGTTGACACTGGCTCTAGTCTAAAGTCCTCACGTAGCACTGGAACACATGAAGCAATTACTAAATTAAATCAAATCATAAAAAAACGGATATACATGTAGGTCACTAAACATATAAATACCTGCTACATGTAACGTTGCATTTCTACTCCTAGCTGTTCCGTATGAATTCGTTGCTTCACACCAATAAACCCCTGCATCTGAGTGAGCTCTACCGTGCGTCGCTCTTAAGAAAAACAGACCACCTGCAGGCAGCAGACTACGGTGGGTGTCGGAGACTACCAGCACGCCTCCTTTGTACCATTTTATGTTAGGCGGAGGTGAGCCTCCAGCACGGCAGTTGAGAGTTGCCGGCTGGTGACGAGCCACTGTCACGTCCAAAGGCTGTTCGATGATGTAAGGTGCTTCTCCGCTGCTCCCATAGTCGTCACTTAGCCCACCATTTACTGGATCTGTTGACAAAACAATTCCTATTGATTTAATTTTCTCCATTATGCAATACTTCCTTGTAAACACTCATAGTTCAAGTACTTCGCTCAGTTAGCGTGCCAGGGTCCAACGGCTAATGAAAGGCGACGCTAGGTCTCAAGCGGACCCACCCACTGCAATTTCCTACACACGAGCTTTATTTTAAATTTACCTAACAAAAGACCTTTATAGGCAACGGTTTATTTTAATAATAGGTTGAGTATGTCATTTGCAGCTACGTTAAAGCGGGACACAATAATAATGAGCTATAAAAACATGCCAGCGAAATCATGGCCTTCCCCTAAGGATGCTGGGTTTCGAACCCTCCACTATTTTACTGTGTTTACAACGAAACGCGCAGATGTTAGTTTTTGACACTCGAATTGATGTATGTCCATTGTTGTACTTCGGCATTATTATAGTGAACGTAAAAATCGATCAGCCAAAAAAATTCGATACGGTGTCCGATTTTGGCAGAATGAACCTCTGGGAGCGGGCGGTGACTCGATTCTACAGACAAGGCTGTATTCTGACCAAAATCAATGGGGATTACTCTTTTGTATGAAGTAATTGTGTTTATTTATTCACGTGTCCCAACATTATGGATGCGGTACGATACAAGGGCTAATCTATAATTGAATCTCTAATGCTGAATTCGATTTGCTATCCTTAAATTTTTGGACGAAAATCCCATATTTTATTAGCTGTGTTGGGGTTCTGTTGTTTCCTGCTATTTTCTAAATAATCCGTTACGTAATTATTATTATTAGTAAAGAAAGCGTACGTTTGTTTAGGTACGTACAAATACATTATACATATATGATACGTATGTAAGTTCAAAAATTCATGCTTTTGTAAATGTGAATGGGTTCAAATTTTGCGTCCATGTTCGCTATTAATAAACAAAACTACAAGTTCATATTAAAAATTAAAAACCAAAATAACGATGGACATTCTTTGGCGCATGTACCTTATAATTTACGCAGATTGTGTTTATACATGTACATCATTACTTTATATTAAGTTAGAAAAAATAACATGAACACTCAACAGGATTGTGATGAAAAACTACTCATTTTACTCATAATTTCATGACATCAACTCGTGAACGCACTAAATGAAATCCACGCTCAAAGTAGGATGTAAGTATTCCTAGGTTCCTATGAGTTTTATGGGAACGGATTGTTTGCATCTACCAACCTCGTACCTTTAAATGAAGGCAGTATGCCTGAAGCAATGAAAGAGCTGCGAGGAATCGCTGGAAGTCACGTTCCGGCAACTGCAGTTTTCATACAAATATTCGAACCGCCACAGGCTGCCATTTATGCGGTCCGCTGAAAACGTGCTGCAGCTGCTGCTGCTCATCTCGAATGACCCCGTTTTTATGTCCCTGAATTCTAGGCCACCTACTTTCAATAAATACAGGATATTACTTTTACTTGGTACGTGAATCCATGTAATGAACAGTTTAATGCGATAAAAAAACAGAGGAAATACACCGTGCGTCAAACCGGCCCGTACAAGTTTGCAACTTATAAAAATTAACTTAAGAAATCTAATGGCGATTGATATTTTTGAGCCTTAACCTTTCTTTAAAAACAGGTTGAAAATACTTGAGTCACACTATTGAAAAAAGAATCGCCAATATCAAACGAAAAAAAAATGACTACATTTAAAATAAAATGAATGAATTAAATCACAAAATGACCATGGCGCATGGCAGTCTGTAATAAATTAACTGTCAAACTCATAAAGTTCCCCGACAGGACAAAGTCTATAAATAGATAAGTATCAAACGAATAAAAATATGATTTCGCAGATTGCGAAGAGCATAAAATATTGTTTATGTCGATCTCAATATGTTGGTTTATCGCGCATAAAACTATGAAGCTTTATGGCTTAGTTGTGTATGAGCAATTTATACGAGATATTCTTCTGGACTGGATATAGTCCGTCCCGAGTCTAACAAGTTTAGTAATTCTTAAAAGTAAAGCATGTAGTTATACTATAAAAATGACTAACTAAGTTCGTGTTGGTCTGCGGATAGTGGAAACTTTCGTTCATATTTTTTACGATACTAAAAAAGCCACACTAATACGAAACCGTAAACGAAAAAGGCCCTTTCTTTTTGCCACTTGATATTATATTGAGAAGGGAAATTATATGAAAATATACTAAACCATGGTTTAACCGATTATATAAAATACATACATACATACACATACATATAATCACGCCTATTTCCCGGAGGGGTAGGCAGAGTTCACGGATTTCCACTTACTGCGATCCTGGCATATCTCTTTTGCTTCCTTCACTTTCATAACACTCCTCATTCACGCTCGCCGGATTAGGGTGCTCTTGACCTGGCCTTTCTTCAGGATTTCCCCGATCTGATCGGACAAAGTTCGCCGAGGTCTGCCCCTTCCAACTCCCGTTTCTTCCTCTCCCTTATATATACACTCTCTTTGTTAGCCTTTTTTCTTATATAAAATAATTTTCATTAAAAGCATTTATTAAGTTTTCTATTAGTATTACAGTATACCCAATGTAAAGTTATAATAAAACCGCCTAAAGGAATAGCTAAATTACAGCCGTAGATTAATGGATTAAATCCAAGTGTGAGTTGACAACAGTGCCGTCGCTCGCGGGCATAACTTTTCGATTCGCACGCGAGTAGTTACGCTCTATTGTTCAAAATCTTTATAAAAAACGACTGAGAGGGTGCTGCGTCCCCTTGCTAATTTATACTACTGGCACATGTTGACACGCGTCGCTAAGAAAAAATAAAATAAAAAATAGGTTATAGACATGGGTTTCGCATTTAAAGTCGTCGGCCACGCGCTCTAATACTGTAAGTCCGTTTGAACTCTGTCGTATATTTTTTGTTGGTCTGAAATTGATAGCCCACAGAAGTCCGTGAACCGTAAACTTTTAGACGAACATTTGATTGCTCTTAGTTCACACTAGTATATGGGTTTATAGTGTTGATAAGTCGCGAGTCCTTTGGAGTGGTAAAAGAGTCAGTTGAAAATTTCGTTTGATTTTACTCAGAATCTATCGCGGTGGGGCAGTTTAATCTCTGTGATGTTGACACAGAGATTAAACTGCCGTTAAAATATCATAAAGATGCACGTTTTGAAAATTTCTTTGATCTATAAAGCATTTCCTCACATGGCCTATTTCAGAATTAAAATAATCGCGTTGTCATGTTTATTACTTAAATTAATAAAATACAGATAAACTATACTTTCTCGCTTCTGCGAACGGCTCCATCTACAAAATAAAAATATCTAAGCACCACCGGTCCACCGCATATGATAAGATCATTAGCGTTCAAGTTTTATTTCACCCTAAGTAACTTGATAACCTTTTCAATCGCAAATATCTAATTCTAATCACATTGATTGACTCCCTTGGGAGGCAATCATGATTTTTCAAATTACGAGGCGAGCACGTGTTAAATTTTGGGACCCCTTTGCAACGCGACGCCGATGACGTTATTAGGTACGCGAATGCCAACCAGTTGCGACATTCTTGTCTAATTGGGCGAAGCCCTCATTTAACAAGAAAAATGTTTATTTGCCTACTAAAGAATACCAACAAATATTTCACAGCTAGAAACTGCAAACAACGTGAACATCGTAAACGGGAACACACCTAGGAACAAACCGGCTATGAAAATGTCACGGCTAATGAAATACCACTTATATTTTACGGTGCAAAAAACGAGAAGACTCCGTCGCGTCGCACATGTGCTAAGAGATACTGTTCTCGACGGATGGCGGGATTAGCTTTAATGTAAAATTCGTGAGCTACAATGTTTGTCTTGTAAGGCGTTCGCCTAATGTAGTAGGGACAAATTGTTGATGTAGTGTCATCTTTCATAGGGCTAGCCCGGTCTACCTGCGAATGGAAGCAGACATTGAAATGAATGAATTCGGTTGTTGAAATATCACCTTTAAAATATTGTTATAAAATTCAAATTGAATTAAAGGCGGCACCCTGATTTCCTTGGGATAGTTAGAAGTAACAATATTTCTGGTAGAAACTAAAATTGAAGCGTGCCAATGACAGTTCCGATGTATCTGAATTTGTATTTGTTGTTGCAACCATGTTGATCTATGACAATTGAAATAACATATTATACACATAAAAATAATCAGTTTTAATTAGTTAGGCTAACGAATAGATAATTATATTCCGTGCGTTTATTTATATACCGTTTACGCTGATTTTGCTGTTATTATAAAACTGACTGTTTGGATATTGGGGACCATAAGGCATGTAAAAAACCAAGGCTTTTAGTATTTTAGTTAGATTATAAAACATATTATATACGTGTTGCGGAATTATATGTACCTATTGCTTATTTCGCTGACACATGAAGTCGATACTGCAACGCAAGAGGCCGGTTGTAGAAACCATTCTTATTAATCAGACGTATTGGCAAACAGGAAGACGGTCCGCTGGATAAATAAAAGGTATAGTTAACAAACTGAAAGCTATCTGATCGTTGCTGCTTTGTGATCGTCGACACAAAAAAGGTTTCGGCGATCGGCTCATGCGATAAGTTTACTTCAGCGCAGCTTCTGACATCTATATTTAGGATCATTCAACAAGGGATTGCGATTGTAATCTAATCGCTTTACGCTATGATATGCAGTACCGTGGTCAAAGAAACTGAGAACGACATTCGAACTTCTAAAATCTGCTCTTGTTTTCATACTGATTTGATAGACATTACTCACACGAGGTCATCCGTAAATATCTAAATAACATGGGTGCGAAGCGAAGTAATACCTAATCTAATTCGTACTGCCCTTATTTTAAAAGTGAAACGACATTTTTTACTTCAAAAATATCCATGTTTATGAACATCATAAAGTACTTTTATTAAGCGTCACACATGCGTAAATATCCATAAGTGTCACAGTTTTGTTTATCTGCTACGTTTTGAGATATAAACCATTTTTCAATTCCCGATACAATAACGTGCACTATGAATTGCCGTTGTAAGCCCGGAGCGCGACTGTTTATTTTTATTATTCGTTTTTTCACCGCATTTTACGCAGCATCCATCACGCATTAGTCACAAAAGATAGGCGTCGTTTAACATTAGCTTAACTTCTTTACGCTTTGATAGCCGCCCGGGGCGCTGGCTGTTTTTTTATACCGCCCATTGATACACAGACTAAAATAATTCAATCACGGCGACATCATTTACTGGGGGATCGAGTGTATCCAGAGACATGAGTTTTTAGTGGACTTTTTGGTGTTGATTGTGAAATGTGTTCTATGGGCAGATGCGGGACCGTTTATGCATGTGTGTTTTGTTATCCTAATGAGGTTTGTCACTTAGTTACGCTTTTCATTCTATCTGTCCCCGGAGGGCCGTTATTTGGCGTTTAATTTGTGAAAGATAATTTTAAATTATCGGTGTTTTATCTAGTACTTATAGGCACCAAGTAAAAGTAACTGGTAGGTACCTATGTAATTAATTATACATATATTATATCAACGCTAAAAGCAAAACAAGAATTAAATAAAACATTGTTTTAATATACGCCTTATAGTCACCGAGTAAAATAACATCTCAGTTATATTGGGGTTCCCGTTTTTCCATGTTCGCTAATTTCGCTATGGAACCCTAACTTACTTACACTACTTTGTGTACTAATAAAATTACAAAATCATACTGCACTTCATTTTACTGCTTTATTTAAATCCTTACTAAACGATTCCATCCCATTAAACAATATGGCCACTTTGACGGAGTTATTCCTGGCTTAGCCGGTGGCACAAATCTAAGATGATACAGCGAGGCACTAAATATCAAATAGGTGTAGGGGAATGCGCCCCCAGAGGGTGCTCGCTATTAGCGCTGGTTGAACCCTGTCTCCGCTGCATATTTGTTACTCTTCAAAACTTTATTTGTAAATAACGGTGATTGTATAGGGACACACTATGTAGTAGATACAAATTAGCTATTTTAGTTTTAAAATTTATAATAAAAAGGTTAAATAATTATGAGTGAGCTAATTCAATATTTTTACACCATTTTAAATAGTGGCTGATGTCAAATGATGGGTCTTTTCATGCCTTTGCACGTGTGATGTAAACTCGAGTCATATTTTTTTTATTGACCCTTGTTATCAATTTTGCCCATATATATCTTATTCCACAATGAACTTATTAATATACATAAGCAATCTAACCTGTGTAAAAACAAAAGACGCCCAGCAGGGACGTCAGAACAGCCCGGGTGTTCATGTTGCTGTCTACTGCCACGTCTTCAGATAGACGTGAGGTGTTCCTGGAGGGCTCGCTTCATTCTCTTCTACTTCGCTCATCTGAAAAAAAAAAACATTTTTTATTCCTATGATACAATACATTTACGGTAAAAAAGAAGTTCATGTCTAATTATTTGGCACGTTCCATCCTACCCTATGAGGTATTACTAGATTCGTTTTTGTTTTGTGGCGTGACATAATATATAAATGAATTATTTCAAAACTAAAATAACTGACTTAAACACCAAAATGTGAGCAACCAATTTATTTCAAAACTTTTCATTGTAGTGTCAAAAGCAGGGATTTACAAAAATAATAAATTACAGAAATTTGAAATATACTGGAAAAACACTAATTATGCGGCAGTAAAATATAAAAATCACATCCCAAGTTATATGAAAGTAGAGGAAAGGGTCACAACATATTATGCAAATAAGTTGAAATCGTTTCTTGCAGAAAAAGCATATTATTCAGTCACAGATTTTTTATCTGATAGTTTTGTTAAGTTAAGTAAGATAGTCTTGATCTCATGAAGTTAAAATGCTAGTTTATGTAATTATGATGAATATAATACTATAATACTATAACTAAGGTAAAGGGAAATGTTTGCCATACCCTTTTAGGGCCTATGAGTGACATATTTAAGTTAGTAACAACTTGTTTTATTACTATGGTGCAATAAACACTATTATTATTATAATTACGACATAAATGGGAAATGATAAAAAATCTCGGAATGGAATAGAAAAATTTGGATTCCTTTTTTAGGGTTCCGTACCCAAAGGATAAAAACGGGACCCTATTACTTAGACTCCGCTGTCTGTCTATCCGTCTGTCACCAGGCATGAACATGAACCGTGTCATGAACCGTCTCATGAACCGTGATAGCGAGATACGAGTAGTTGACATTTTCACAGATGATGTATTTCTGTTGCCGCTATAACAACAAATTCTTAAAACAGAATAAAATAATTATTTAAGTGGGGCTCCCATACAACAAACGTGATTTTTTCCCGTTTTTTTGCGTAATGGTACGGAACCCTTCGTGTGGGAGTCCGACTCGCACTTGCCCGGTTTTCTTATTCTATCGCTTTACTGTATCACACCACCATTTAGTCACATTATTAAAACTAACCCAGATTATACGAAATGCTGATATTGTAGGGACCAGTCACATTTCTTGCGGGAAGACAAATTCACGAAAATGTATTGGTTTATGGCCCTCAATTTAACGTAGTTTCCGGTTTATATTGAATTTCATAAAGCCCTCTTCCTTTATCTAATAATACATTGCGAAACTCGCAGACCCATCTTGGGGACGGAGTTTCCAAATTAACCACTACCATTTGAATACGAAAGGGCGAGATGTTGCTGGAGACTTGTATAAGCTAAGACCTAAAATTAAGAACACAAAATTACAACACAACACACACAAAATCACTAGCCCTTATTGAGCTTAATGTGGGTCTAGACTGTTACTATTAAACACCATAACACCAAAATTCAAATGCTATATTTTAGAACAACTTTTTAATTAAGTACTTTCAAATCACGAAACTAATAAGTACCTAGTTGTAAATGATAAAAACAACTTTACACCATGCTTCAAATAACGGAGTAAAAAAATGCTTATTACTATTAATTCTTTTATTAGATGAGCTAACACACATATTATGGCCGATGCCTAAGATCTTGGATCACAACTAACGTCCATAACTTAGGAAAATATGTACAGTTAGCCGTTAATAATTATATGCCTATTTTTTTTGTTTTAAGGAAGAAATAAAGTCAGAATAGCATATTTATAAAATCATAAATCAAAACATACAATACGTACCTACGTAAACATATGCTGTTAAAAACAAAAACTAAGAACGCATCCGAAAATACTTTTAACTAATAACTTAGCACACATAGAGATATATTTCCTTTCATATTTTAGTATTTTATAACGGGAAAAAAATATATTTTTATAATGACAATCATGTTAGTAGTGTTTGGTTTAGAGATACTGTAAATTTTGTAGAATACCTGCATATATCTGTGTAAACTCATTCGTGGTAATGGATTGCGCATCATGCCTACTCATCTGTTTCCGAATGCCGGACCTTCCTAATCAAATTATATAAACAAATAGAATAGCAGTCGACACTTCCCGAATTCGGAACGTTATTGTAAACAACTTCACCGTATTTATTTGCGTTATTAAGGAGACCGTAAACATCTGTCACATTAAGATTTGAAACTTGTCTCAGAGAAACTCTCGGAAATGCATAATATATAAGTTTATGCTTAGGCATCCTCGACTTTATTCCATTGGCTAAAGGCAAACATGAAATTAACCTTTTAAATTTACGAGAAAACCTTTTTGAACTTGTTATGTTATAAAATTGAAGTGCCCCACAAATTCTCATTTGTTATTATTTCCAACAAATCGTATAATTTTATATGCAAACACGTGTTAATTTTACAGTTAGTATGCGAGGAGTGCGTTAATGGAAATTAATTGAGACCAATAGTTTAATATTTTATTAAAATGGTTCATAAAAAACGGGCCAAGTGCGAGTCGAACTCGCGCACGAAGGGTTCCGTACCATTACGCAAAAACGGCAAAAAGTTACGTTTGTTGTATGGGAGCCCCACTTAAATATTTATTTTATTCAGTTTTTAGTATTTGTTGTTATAGCGGCAACAGAAATACATCATCTGTGAAAATTTCAACTGTCTACGATCCATGAGATACAGCCTGGTGACAGACGGACAGACAGACAGACAGACGGACGGACAGCGGAGCCTTAGTAATAGGGACCCTGTGGGTACGGAACCCAAAAAAATTACAGTAACATCCTGTGCGTAGTGTCTGATTTTAGAAGGAAGCTCAAATAAAGATTGACAGCTCTTCACTTCATCTAATAACAATTGATATACCTAATTGAAAACAAATACTCGAGTTAAATGAAAGGCGCATGGGAGTTTTATTTTCGGTTTAATATTTTCAATCTAACTACCATTGAGTTACGGCTTTTATAATTTAATGATTCATACTGGTTTTAATTACAGACATTACAGTTTGTATAGTTACATGAATCAAATAAGTTCTTTAATTTAATAAATATGTACAATGACACCTATATGAAATACGTTATCATCTACAATTTAATCATTTGATAATCTAACTAAGGAATTAACTATTAAGATGCTACATAATGACATTTTTAAAGCTAGATCAGATAATAATATTGAAAGATTTAAGATCCTGATATATTATCCTCATTTATGATTTTTCCAGATGCCAAGTTTTATCACAATTCTATGGTTTTACGGTAATAAAATTTCGTAAAAGGAACACTGACAAAAGATTATATTTAGGTTTCATTAAAAAGAAGCGGGTTACAGACAAAAACCAATAAACAAGCGAAAAAATGATAACGGATGTGTGTGTTTTGTAGTAAAATGCAGTGTCGCAAAGGGAAATCGTTAAAAATTATCATTTATTACTTAAGTTGCGACACAATATGATATTAATAAAATTTCGTACGACAAATAAGGTGTACCTAGTTTTAGTTTTGTCCTATATTTGATACGTCCTTGAAAGACAAGTAATCGCCTGTGTGCAAAATCGTTTGTTTTCTTCTTTTCTAAATGTGTTTCTAAATTCGTTTATTTACTGAAGTTAACGCCTATCAAATTAGTGTAGTCAATATAACCCCGGTTCATTAAACATCGCGTCATAACGCGCAACGGTTTATATACATTCGTTTTAACATGTAATTAGTATTGCGGTATTCTGCTGCGGTAACCGATACACAAACAAAACAACATACTCGTAATGAGACTTGCAATCTCAGTTTAATTTCCACTAATAGCTTGTTTCTATTTTAGGTAAGTAATGCTAATGAATGTTTGAACTTAAATCCAGATATCGATAAAGAGTTGATTAATCACAACTGAAAACTCATTTAATAATGGATAGATACACGTAATAACTTTCATTTTGAAATCACTGGGTAAATAAATTTACATGTGTACCATCGATGTTTGTACATCGATGACGTGTACGGTCAACAAGACTGCAAACTAAGGTCAGAGTGCAAACTAGTTAAAGCCTAACAAGATTGGCCTTCGCCATGTTGCGGATTTTCAGTTGTAGGTACTATTTTATTTTACTGACATGTGAGAATGAGAATGAGAATGAGAAATTTATTGATAACATTATTAAATAATCTTACACGTCACACAGCATACACATCATTATCACAATAATACATAATAGAGTAGATTATCACAATATTAAATTATTCAGTTATTTTACATTGTTTTAATTTATTTTTGAAATTACATCAGTTTATCACAAGAATACATTGTTTTAATTTATTTTTGAAATTACATCAGTTTGGGACATCAGCAGTTCTGAATATAAATTCGTTTATTGTGTAACAAGCTAAACACATTAGCATTTTTTTAAGTTTGCTTACAAATATTGCCTCACTAGCTGAGTCAATGACCTCTTTGGGAAGGGTGTTATAAATCCTTACACCCATGACACCGAGTGACTTCCGAGCCTTGGCCAGGCGGCAGCGCGGGACCAGCAGGAGGTGCTCGCCGCGCGTGTTGCGGCCATGGTTCCGCCCGCGAGTTGTATATAACCCCAGATTAGACCTTACATATTTGCAGGCTGTTAGTATGTAAACACATGGTAGCGTAAGTATTTTGTGCTCTTTAAACAATGACTGCGCTGGATAATCGTAAGGTTTATTTGAAATTATCCTAAGGGCACGTTTTTGTAATCTAAATAGTCTACTGCATTCAGCTGCAGTAGCCCATAGTTCTACACCTTGAGTTAAAATTGTGTGGAAATACCCATAGTACGCTATTCTGAGGTTTTGAGGCGTTAGAGATGGCGCGAGTCTAGAAAGGGCGAAGCACGCCGACGCTAACCTATCAGAGACCGCATCTATATGGGGGGTCCAGGTTAGTCCCGAGTCTATAGTAAAACCAAGATATTTTGCCTGCTGGACCTGTGGGAGTTTTATATTGTTTACGACTATTTCTAGTGGACATATACCAGTATTACGAAGTAGAAAATGCATAATATTAGTTTTTTCAACATTAAGAAGCATGCCGTTAGACGAGAACCACTTGGAAATGTTATGAATTACTTTATTTGCTTTAATTTTTAAGTTGTTGAAATTATCTGCGTTAACTATTATGCACGTGTCATCTGCGAACATAATATATTCAGGCTCAGAGCACGCTGTCATAATGTCGTTAACTAGTACCAAGAAAAGGTTATTGCCCATCATCGATCCTTGAGGTACCGCACAAGCCCCTATGGGTTCAAGGTTCGACATCACGCCAAGGACGGTAGTGCTTTGCTGTCGATTGCTCAGAAATGAGGCGATCGTGTTGAGAAAGTTGCCCTCAAAGCCGTAGCGGGCTAATTTCGAGAGAAGCAATGAGTGGTCGATCAGCTCGAATTCGCGCGACAGGTCGCAGAATATCGCTGCAACCTGCCGCCCGCCCTCGAGATGCGCCATCACTCGCGCGACCGCATCGCGCACCGCGTCCGTGGTCGAACGACCCGACTGGTAGGCATACTGCTGGCTATTTAAAAGATTGTCATGTCGGACGCTTCGGCCCGGGCCCGGCCCGGACTAGCGTGAGTCATCCTTTATTCATGACGTACGTACAAAAGTCCCAGAAAAGATTAGCAAAATGCAAGAAAAAATACTTCTATAGGATAAAATATTCACATAAAAAAAATACGAAGGATTGCTTAGCGTTTCAATAAACAATGTTTTAAAATTGATCGTTGGATTACCCGTAACCCGTAATATTGATATTTTATTTGACTATACATAACGTGACATTGACTATACATGACAATATATAACGTACGCAGATTATTGCCATTTGTACCTAAGCTGTTTCAGCGACACCTTTTGAAGGTCAAATATAATCTTGTCAAGTTTTACCTACTTTGTGTGAAAATTAGTAAAGAAGGTGACTTGCTTCTATTGCCATTGGAACTTCCATTGATTCAGCCATCAGATAAAAAAAATGTTTACCGTTTTTTAACTACCTATCTTTTGTCAATGGGGTCATGGGGTCAGACGGACTATGAAATAAATACATGATTTAATACGTTATTTACTACAGAAATTTATATTAATTAGAAGTACCTAGGTACCTACATACACACGGTGGCAAAAAAATAAGTGCATTCCCGTTGCCATGGAGGTTTTGGGATTATACTGAGCAACTTTTAGTATAGAAAATCGCGAAAAAAAAATTGGCTGTTTCATACATTTTGGCTAGTCCATTTTCTATGGAAGGGTAAATTTTTTTTCGCGTATTCGTGGTTGGTTCCATAGTAAAAGTTGCTCAGTATAATCCCAAAACCTCCCTGGCAACGAGAATGCACTTATTTTTTAGCCAGCCTGTATAAAGTATATTTTATTTTATACCTAAAACCGCTGTGCTTAAGTGTAACAACATTGACTTCGCTTCCCATTTGTTGACTTCGTTGAAAGCAGATAATTGGACACTTAAGAGTTAAAGTAATATTTGTTTACCAAGTACTAGACGTTCGCATTACTAACCTATCCAACTTGAGATGCAGTGTTTCTCACGCGCATGTGTTTCAAACAAACGGTTAACCAAAACAAACGCGGTTAAGTTTATAATTTATAGCCACTTGCACGATGACAGGGCGCCAGTTACACCGAGATTATTGTTAAGGATAAACAATGGTCGTACCTACTCACTTATGTATTGTATCGAATGCCCATAGTTAAAGCCGACTAAAGTTTAAAAAGGGATCCGTAATTGAGCCGAAGGACGGCAAAAGTGGACCGAAGTTTTTCACTCGACTCTGCCTTTATGCAACTAGTTAGGAACAAGGAATATTGATAAAATCTTTACAGTGCAATGCATATAATATTTTAAGGAAATCCCTTTCTATTTATTTACAAAAGTATTTGACGGTGCAATCATATGACCATCTAGCAATTTAGCAACGCTCGAACATAATAATGATGACAGTTGACTTTTTGATTTCGAGGCGCGGCTACAGATAAGTTTAGCAAACGCACTAAGCGTTAAGCTACAAAATGTTTATTTTTCACATATTGCTACGTCAACATTCTTTATTATCGTTTGAAGATTGTGTAAAGAACTGGTTAATATTATTTCTAGGCATGTTTAGTCTGTGACCTGTTTACCGCGAAGGAATTTAGGTGTTTTTATAATGGTAACTGCTAATATGTACCTACTTGGAATTTACGTGGAAAGCTAAGTTTGTGATATATGATGTAATATTTACTGTCACCGGTTCCCAATGAGTTTTGTATAGTGGACTTGAATTACCTATAAAAATATTCACAAGAAAGCCTACGCGGTCCGTTAAACACACACGGTAGCTTTTTCAAGCGTGGGTGTTATTATAAAAATAAATGAAAACATGTTTTCTGAATAATGTTTGTTTTGACGGGGGGCTACCATATTTACGGCTCAGTCGAACCAAATGCCGAGTTAGACCCACACAAAGCGCGATTGATCGTTCGAATCTCGTAAAATATGAACGGCGCTCCACTTTCGAAATTGATTAATTATGAGTCGCGACGTCAAAGATGCGAGTGTTTCGGTACCTAATCTAATTTAAGAATCCACTCAAACGCTTATTTGTCGACAGTTTGTTTAGTTTTTAATTGCCGCTTTCATTAATCTTCGACGTTGATTTACGTACAAGCCGATAGACTAATGGAAAGGTAATTGAAATATGTATATTTTTTGTTTGATTTAGGTAATTTGGAATTAGAATCATGTGAATGGTCTTTGACAATAAGGGATTACTTTTTGCCGACCGCGCAGTTGCATCAGTGCGTGTATTGCCAAAATTGCGCAAGTTTTTAGGAAAGTTTTGGACAAAGCGTTACCGTCGCTTCGCCGACAATGGTATATTTTTGTTCGTGCGGTCTCGACTGACAGTTCACGTGATGTATTGGGACCGAGCAGGGGATTATTTTTACCCATTTCACAAAGTTTGCATGCATCTATTGTACCCGGCGGAAGTGGCTCAAATCGGCCAGCAGATTATTGTTCATTGTAGATTTCGGAAGTTGTTATATTGTTTAGAGAATTTGGTAATTTAATATTGAGACTTAGATTATATTTCAATAAGAGCTAAGCAAAGTTTAATAAAAAATAGTTAATAAGAATAAGAATAAATGGAAGGAAAACTAAAACTAGAAGCTAATTTTAAATAATAACCGTGCGAGTCAATGCAGTCTGCTTACAAAAAAAGTAAGTACTCATTTAATATTGTTCCATAAATAAAGCCATAACAGATGTCACCCATGATCGACACATCAGTTCAGACATGAATAATCCCAGATTATCGACGTGCAGAAAAATTTATTGTAACATAAAACATAAAAAGAAAACAGATAAGCCCACAAAGGGCGGCGTCCCATTTAACATCCCCGATTTATTCAACAATAAAGATGTTCGCTTGAATTGCACTGTGGTACTAAAGGTAAACAGATAAAAGTGCAAGAGCGTCTTCTACGTTAGCACCTTTGTTATATTATTGCATATTATTTTTCATCACACCAGCTAGTAAAGGCTCTCTTTGTACTTCAAAAACTGATAAGAAAGTTACTAAATTGAAACAAGAAAACATACAATTATGGGTGCGGTACATTTCTCAACCCCGCAGTGTCAGGAAGCCGGCGGAATTCTGTCTATTTAAGTAATTTACAAAATAGGCACAACACTGCAGATATTTGGTAGTAGGAAAGTCTACATTCTAAATTATCCATTTATTATATTAGCTCTTGATTCAATTCCAATCTAAATTACCACACGATAGTAAACAAATTTAGATAGGTCGATACGTTGTTTATAGAAGTATTACAGACGTTACGTTATGTATTTAAATACGTTAGTTAAGAGAACTGTTCCAGTATCGATAAAATAATCCAAGTGAACCCGACAACCACTGGTATTATTACCGTGCATTCCTTTTATTTATTTATAAACTTGCGTTCAAACAGGCATAGGCGTCGCAAGCCTTTGGAACAATATTAACGTATGCACATATAAATCATGTATGCGTTAGAAACTCCACGAAGACGTTTTGAAATAGGTAAATAAGAACAAACTGTTTGCATGACCACCAATTTGAGCTCAGATTTTTCTGTTCCAGGTGAGATTTTTTATAAACATTTATTTACATACAAGATATATACAGTGGTACTACGTAAACGAAATTAATAACTAGCTTAAATCTAAAATAGGCCCTTGAGGCATTGTACCAAGGAGATTACAATGATATTTAGTTTTGACTATTATTATTACACTTACTAGCTTCTGCCCGTTACTTCGGTATGATGATGATGATTAGTAAACACAACCCTATGTTCTTCCACGGTCCTCAAACTATCTCCCTACCAAATTTTATCTAAATCGGTTTAGTAGTTCACGCGTCCAAAGGTAACAGCCTGACAGGCAGAGTTTCGTTTCGCATTTGTAATAAATATACTAAGCTTATGCTAGAAACCTAGGTTTACCTATATTTTTTCTTAAATAAAGTCATTTCGTGCCATCGCACTACTTAATTAGCTTTTTCTTATTAAATACTTGACAAACAGACGGAGTGTATAAAGTTCGCAACAGTTGTAGCATTTATCTATGACATGAATTGCTCCTTGTTATCCTCTATACCCATACTGTTTTACATTGGTTCCGGAAAGCTGACTGCAGTAACATTCCAATGAGGTGACAGTGTAAACTGAAGTTATCATTGTTTAGAAGTTAGATAAGTCCCGGCTGAAGATAACCTTAAGGCCGTTCCGTCGGTTTGCCGCTGTCTCTGTCACATTTCGCAAGAAAGAACGGGAAACATCATGCGCGCCAAGTGTCAATTTTGATCGAATTTTGTCGATTTTTATTTATTTTAAAAACGTTACCCTACTATATCGAAATTCGAAAGCTATGAAATTATTATTTAAGTTAAGATTGTTGTTTCTTCTTTTTTTATTTAGTAGTATCACATAATAAATAACCGAGTAAAGTTGTCATAATTCGTGTATCGGAAGCTATGTTATTAAAGATAATATAGTCAAGAACTACATATATTTTTTCCACGTCTACGAATATCAACGCCTCTTAGAAAAACATGATCATATAAGGAGATTTTTCGCCTTCTGGCTCAGGTAACCGCCTTAAACTATTTATTGTCAGTTTTTCTAAGTAGGTACCGTATATCGTCATTACTGGAACTAAATATTAATTTGTTAATTTAACTCACGTTTGTCTTATTTGTATAAAATAATAATGTAATACATAGTCAAAGCTAAGTGACTATTTAATAAATAAATAAATAAATAAATAAATGTACCGGGTCAGCGAGTGCGCTCGGACGTCCACTTTTCCTGTGCGTTGACTCTGTGGCGGTTATTCTTGAAGCATGGGTGGGTAATACTCAGTAATCCGACCTAAGTCTTCACATACAAATTCCTATAGGTGTGCCAAATAACAATGATTGTAATAAATACACCCTATTAATTTTCAATGGGTGTAATAGTGTTATGGTCTCAAAAAACCATACTAAACTGTATAGTTTAAGGCTCCATTGTCTTGACTACCCGATTGTAAAGTTTCAACCACACGCGAGTTACGGTCAGTATAATGTTTAGCAAAGGTATCTTGATGGATACAAGAATTGTACATGGAAACTCTGGCTTGTATTATAAAAAATATAGCTAATTACAGCTGCGCTGTATAATGACACTAAATAGGTTGTATTGTATAATGCATTATTATCACATTGGAATAAAATTTGATGCTAACATTGCAAACTAAAGAAAGAACAAATGCATCAGAGTGATAATTATTATTATTTCTTAAATATTACATTTTTATGAGTTCATGCTTCTTAATAGCTTGGCTCTTTAAATAAATAACATTTAAGAATTTTCCTTAAAGTAAAATTGGATAATTATTTATGATAATATACTCCTCGTACGCAATATCCGCTGGCTAATGACGTGACAGTTAACAAATGTGTAAATAAATAATAACTTCGCAGTCATGCATGTTTGCGTTTCTTAACACGGTTTTAAGACTTCAAAAGAGTTGTTAATGAATACGATTTATCGAGTGCTCAAGAAACTGAGTCATCAGAGGAAACTCTCTTAATAATTAGAAACTGTCGGCGCATACGCAATTCTACTGAGGCAGTCTACATAAAGTCGCTAGAGAACATGTAATGTACCTAACTACATTTTCTTACTAATATTATGTCATTATGTAAACTATATGAGACAAGAAACAAAAATTCTGAAATTAGTGCCAGTTCTTTAACAGCTTCTTTGGTAAATTGCTTAATAATAGGTATATTGCTAATTTGGGCCTGCCCCGCTGACCGGAAACCTATCACTAAGACTCCTCTGTCCGTCTGTCTGTGTGTCACCAGGCTGTATCTCATGAACCGTGATAATTAGACGTTGAAATTTTCACAGATGATGCATTTCTGTTGCCGCTATAACAACAAATACTAAAAAGTACGGAACCCTCGGTGGGCGAGTCCGACTCGCACTTTTCCGGTTTTATAATGTGTTTATATGTATTTTGTTTTATTTTTTTATATTACTTTATTTTTATACTCACGTTGTGGACCCCTAGCCTAAAACCCAAGATAAATAAAGGATAATATATTGCTAATTATCTATAAGTTTACACTCGTGATGATAAAAAGACTAACTTGTTATTCAAAAACAAAAAAAACTAGTATCTCATACTTTTAGTTTTCATCATGATTGACAAAATTTATTATATTTAGATATTGGAAACCATTAAGAATGAAATGTTATAGTGCGGGACGTTTCCGAGTTGCACAGCTGTGTGCGTACATTTCTAAATTCTCAATAAAATTGTGAATAATTTGAGTCTCCCATCGTGGGCGAAGTGTCAAATTTTCTCCGCCATCAACTTCGAAATTAGAGTATTAAAAATTGTGAACCTTTTATGGGTCGCTGCTTAATCAATCGCATTAATACTACGATGAAACGATACAATGCTGTTACAATATTGAGTTTAATAAGTAAATAAATAAATGCGAAATAAATCAATTTGGCTAATAAATAGTTGTGTTCTTTTCCATGATGTTGTCGATAATAAAAAGTGAAATAAAGTCAACTTCCGTGAAAGTATTGCCTTTGAAGTTTCCCGATAGCTGTTGATTCAACCCAGACGGCTATTTTAGGTATGGATGGCCGCCGCGGCTCATGCATGCGCTTGCGCGTGGCGAATGCGCGGTTGTGTGTTTTGCCCAAGCGCGCCCGCGCCGTTAACCCGACGAAAATTTAATACGCAGGCGTTGCACAATGTTTGACCACATGTTGCTACCATCACCACGCGCACTATCAAAATATTGACTCTCTTATCCGCATCGAGGTTGCATTCTGCCACTTTAATAATAGTTACAAGTGTACTTTGGCTTACCCCATTAACTGGCACTTAAAGTGTAGGCACGTTACTTATAATAATATTTACTTAAACGGTTACGCAGCTTTTGGAATCCATAAAGTATTTTTGCTTCCAATGCGCTATGGTCAGTTACGGCCACCTACATCTGTTTTTATTGCCTCCAGGTGTTTTTTTTATTGGACCGTTAAAGGATCGTCCATTTTTTATCTAATGCCGACTGAATTGACGTTTAAGGCTACCCTTGTGACGATTAAGAGTCATTTAGGTTTAAAAAATGTCACCCCTTCGGACGGGTGCAGTGTCCAAAAAAAGAGCGCATTTTTTATCACCTGAGTTGGAAGTCACAAAATGTTTATCGCCACTCAACGGCATGTTGATTTATGTTTCCACCCTGTCAAGGACCGGGACCCACTGAAATGAATTAGATTGTTTAATTGGTCATTTATTCTGGCAGATAACGCCCGGTCACCGCGACAAAGTGGATCGTAAAGAGTCAATTCCGTCGGCGTTCCGTATTTTCATTTATGCCCCATTTTTGGGCCACTATAAGAACTTTTAAATATAGAACTCTTTCATTGCATCACATAAAATAAATCAGCGCTGTTGCTCTAAGATGTAATTTACTACACGTAATTGCTGTGAAAAACACCGTATCTCATGTATTATGGATTATGCCGAAGAAATATGATGTGTTTTAAGACAAAAGGTATAAAAATCGATTAAAAAAGGCAGCTAATGACCGGCTTACACTTTCTTTAGCCCACCGGAGAAGTAAAAATTAAAGGCTTATCTTAAATTATGCTTAATTGAAGGGTCTAAAAAGTAAAGATTGAATTTCAAGGGATTGATTGATGGCTTTCCTCCAGTATGGTACACTCAGTAACGCTTTATATGAAAATTCTGTAATTTATTACTGCATTAACATAAGATACGGTTAGTTAGGTGGCCAATAAAATGTACGGTCAAAAAAAGATTTATTGTATATATTGTAAGATTCTTACAATTAGTATAAATAAGTCAACCAGGGTAATTAAGTATATGTTTTACACTTATACCTACCTACGTAACAGCTAGGCACACAAAGTAAGTATTATTATTTTAAAGCTTTATTTTACTAAATTGAGATTTATTTAGTCTTGTCCTCATATTGATAAAAATCTCCTCTGTTCTATTACATAAAATAATAAATAGTCACATTGATGCCCCTAGCTTGTTAAAAGACATATGTATAAGAGCCCCAGGTAATAAAGAACGCCGATGTCGTCTCAGATACAAGCACTTATTCTCCATCCCATGCAGTAGAACTAACTATTCTAAAAATATGTTTATTCAGCGAGCATGTGCACTTTATAATGATAATAACATTGTAAAAAATGTAGACATATTTAATTGTACCATAGGCTCAATAAATTTTTTATTCAGGACTAGTATGTAAATCTAGCCGCGATCTGTCAATATCTAAAAGTGTTAATATACCTATTATGTCATGTTTGTCGATACCTATTCGCAAATTCTGTGTAACCTTTTACTAATCTACTGAACTTAAGCCAAGATAGGTACTTTTTCGTGCTATATATAAAGATATGTTTAATAAAAATGGAAACTATAGGTCTAGACTAAGAGAAGAAACTGTAACAATATTTTATGTATGACCGTTTGTTTCATATTTAAATAAATAAATAAAAATAAATATCCTTAATCATGTAAACAAATAATATCATAAAGTCTTAAATAGCTCATAATTTTTAATAAATATTTATCTTAAAGATCTACTAATTTCAATTTCATCACGGTGCATGAGTTTACGCCAACTTATATAATTCAGCCTATGAATAATTAAATCACGACAATCGTAATCCTAAATGCGTGGTATACTTACACTGCCTCGTTCGCCATCTGGCATCTCTGTAAAGAAATAAAATATCGTCAACTGAGTGCTCACGTGAGCAGAGGGATATGCCTAAGTTAATTAGTAAATATTTGTTGCTTGATTTTCTATCGTGCGAAATGGACTCGTATGCATGTAGACGATGTAGTTAGTTATTCCTATAAAATCATTCCTTTGTTAAATTCGAAGCTTAAGCTCAAGCTCATAACAATACTGAAGATTACGCAATTCAATTTTTACATTTGCGACATTTTCTTTACCTATTTAAATATAAAAATCCTTAAATATATTAAATTTGTAGCGCTGGTAACCAGACTGTTTTTAAGGCCTTGAAGACTTAGTTTGGAACCTAATAGCGGAAGCCGATGAAACTGATGAAAGGCGCAGTTAAAGGGTTAAAGAGGTATTTCCCGTTCGATATATGGATATTACGTATCATTTTATGATTAATATGTACCGTATCTGCAGTCTACTTCCATAAGTCTCGTGAAATAGGTATTGAAGTAGAACTGTGTCACTTTGTAGAATTGAAAAATTAAAAAAAAATTGTTAATGACATTATTTTCAAAATTGCTTTCTTGGAGTTAGACATGAGGATATCACGTATCATTTGTGGTATATTGTACAAAAAAAAACAGCCATATCGTGTCTGGAGGAGCCCAAACTTGGTATGTTTCGAAAATTCTTTTTGTTTTAATTAAAAAAAATGCCCGAAATTAATGATGTGATATATTTTTAGAATCGCCTCAAAAAGCCCTTTCGTATGATACCACATACGATAGGTTTTGAAAGAAAAAAAAAATTTTCCATACAAAAAAAAAAAATGTTTTACCACTCCACCCCCAGCGAATTTTTTTTAGGAACTGCGGGTCAAAAATTTTGTTTTGGCCTCTAGTATGTGTGTGCCAAACGGCTAACCTGTACATCGATTTGCGGTATTTGTATACGAACGGGGTAGACTATAAACTGAGATTGTTTTTCTAATACGGCGACGTAAGCATACCGAAAATTAATTTCATACTATTTTGTTCACAGAGCTTCATGAATTAAGCTTAGATATTCCAATTTGTATTAACGGTCCTCTATATTGTGGTGGTCAATTATAAAACATTTGCATTTCTATTTGTATTTCTCTGTTTGTTTAAGAGAGCTGATTGGCGCTGCGGGCTGCGTTATGATAAATATTGAATTGTTGTTAATTATTATTTATAGATGCAAATAAATTTATTTTTTCATGAATATCATTAAGTTTGATATTTTGTTAGTGCCATAGTTTGTTGACCATGGTTATCCTAGTACACCTAATTGTAGTAAAAGTACTATTGTGGAATTCATTGCTTATTTATTTTTTAGATTTTAGGTATTTATTAATATTTGTATAATTTTTGACATTGTATTTCTGTATTTTTGACCTGTGTAATTATGAATAAAAATATATTAATTAAAAAATATTAGGTAACAGAAGCTTACATATTTAGTTAGGCACAGCAGTACATCTACTCGTATTCAGGGAAACTCTTTATCTTAGCGCTTTCCCAGACGCAACGCAAAAGGAGTCCCAATAATTGAGGAAGGCACTAGTTTTTACGCCTTCTTATGATTAGCCAGGTCTCGTTATGACGTTTTTTTTCACAAAAAATTGATTGGTAAATATCGGTTAATATTTTATACATAAGTATTTTATACAAAGAACTTATGGGACCAAATGACCTGTTTAGAAGTTGTGCGTGTTACCGCTAGGCTACAAGCGCTTAAAATACAATTTAGGTAATCTATTTATCTATGTAATCAGTAATAATTACCGTAACAATTTAGGTAATCTATGTATCTATGTAATCACTAGTAATTACCATAACAATTTAGGCAATCTATTTATTTATGTAATCACTAGTAATTCATATAACAAAATAATTATAATGAAGCATTAACAATTTTAACTTGGCATGA
This sequence comes from Cydia strobilella, assembly GCF_947568885.1. Classification (NCBI taxonomy): domain Eukaryota; kingdom Metazoa; phylum Arthropoda; class Insecta; order Lepidoptera; family Tortricidae; genus Cydia; species Cydia strobilella. Next base: position 14,586,623 of record NC_086045.1, on the reverse strand, counting down.
TTTAGACACGATTAAATAACTATGCCCAAAGAGATAGAGTGTATGTACTGTCATAGTCAATTTTGTAGTCAAAGTAAATTTACTGCCATCTTTCGACGTAGGATTAAAACTAAAAATGAAAATGAAGAAAAATATAAATAAATGGGTATATAATATAGATGCATGTTTTTTTTTAACGCCATATGACTTTGACCCATGTTCTTTGACTGATATGTGTTAAAATTGTAAAATATCAAACGGTGTCGCCAACGCCATCAAGGTATGGCGCCATCTATTCGAGCATACATTTTTTCTTGATTTTCCGATTCACGTTTTTTTTCTTACACTTTACTTATCTTATACAGAGTTACATATATCTTTACTATGTCGGTTATTTTATTATTAGGTATTATAATTCCCCTGTTAAAATCACTCATTCCGTTTGTCGAATAATACCTACCTACTTGTAAAACTCATTTTATAAGTCTCATGAACAATACAGTATTGTTCCCCAAAACCCTGTACAATACCGCACTGTTCGCTTATGGCTCTCTAAATCCCTCTAAATAAAGAACAGACCGCATTCGTGAATTTCTGTACCAACTCAAGAAAACTAGCATTTTAATTGTGTAAACAAAAAGCTGAAGAACGCTAAAGGCCAATAAAGGCTCCTTTCAGTTGAAACAACACATGTTTAACAAAGATGTAATAAAGCATCGCTTTATACAAATATTAGCTTCATTCCATTCCAGGGGCTCTCTAGTGCTGGCACTCGAGACGCGTAGCATTCTCGGTTGTTGTATACAAGAGATCTAGGTACCCTGAAGATAGTACTCTTCATTGTGTGTACTTCAAGCGACAAATTAAATTAAATGTATTTAAATAACTTGCAACTTCACGAATTAAATTAAGTAAGCACAAAAGTCACAAGATTATAAGATCTGTAAGTATTTTTTTTTTAAATCAACACAAATATCGAAATAAAAAATATTCGTTAGCAATTTTTAGTTTTGAAATTATCCGAACCGTCTTCAATTGTACGCAATCGTCGTTTGACATCGTCTAAATTGAAATCAATTGTAAGCATCCCCTAACGATAAGCAAACTGATAATCTTCAGAGATACTTATAATACAAACGAGGAATAAATCCAATGAAAAGACTATAAGTTACCATTAAAGATGCGGAGGAAAAATAATTTGAGTGGCAACAGACGCGAATGGCGGCGGGACGACTAGGGCTGGCGACTCTGGTGAACATCAATGGGCCGAATGGCCAGCGACGTCGACGTCGGATGTGGGCGGGAATGAGACAGTTAATTCTAATTATGGCCGTATTGTGTCGCGAAATTTTATCGCTATCTCATTGGCGCTTTCATTACTACCGAACGTAATTGTGTTCTATTGTGAGCAGACATTTTTCTACGAAGCGTGTGAATCTGGACCGAGGGGGCAATTTATGTGAACTTTTCGTGCGGTATTAATTCCGTTAGATATAAAAGATCGGATTTTGCATCCGAGCGCATTTTTTCGGTCGAGATCAGCTCCACGCAAGCGTTGAATGGATTCGCGCTGCGTATGTTTTATTTTAGTAAAATATTATAATAGGAAACGAGAATTCCATCAGAGCTCGACCAATTAAACGGAAATGGACATGGAATGTTGGAAATTGAAATGAACAAGTTGCTGACAAAAATAATTCTAAAGTATACAAATACAAATAGTAAACAGTTCCAGGATGTTCAGAGAATGCGGTTCATTTAACGTAACGAGCTCTTAAGGGATTTCGCTAAAAGGATAACAGAATAAAATAAGCAACGTTATTGTGCTATTTCGGGAGCTCATACGACCGCTGATGGACTCTAAAGTTTCATCGCGGCCTGTCGGAGCGATTAGCGCCCCGACAGCTAATTTATATACTCAACTTACTGTTCTATTCCCGGAGGGATGCCCATAGACGTGTGTGGTTGCAGATGCGTACACATTATGAATAGAGTCGTGAGGAATTTTATGTCTGTATACTGTGTACTAATACTAAGTACAAGTTTCTTAACATGAAAAGTTTTATCTAAACCCACTTGAAAGTTCTGAAGTAAAAAATATTTTTGTCTTTTATTTTATGATTTTGATTTAAAAATCGTTTTTGATCGTAATCGTAGCTGCATGAATTATTTTTAGAAAAACATATAATCAATATTTTAAAAAGAATGATTAAGTTACTACACGAATAATAAAAATTTACTATTTTCTTAGCTAACCTTTCGTTGATCTATTTAAACAACACCAAATTAGCTTAATTGTACATATTAATCGCTAATCACATTAGTCGAGTAAGTAACTAGTGATATCGTATATTACTAGAGAAAATTACAAGTATTTTTGACCTTACTCGATGGCACTAAAGTTGACATTAAAATGTCGCAAGTCAGTGTGCAACAGTATCATTATCGGCAAAAGCGGCAGCTGCGAGCACACTGCACATCTCATTGACTTTTCCGTGACATTGCACGATGCCATAAAAGATATTGCGTTTTGTAATAGCATAAGAGTTTCTGATTTATTGTACACCTTGTTAATGTATTTGTTTCTATACGCCATCGATACCTTTGAAAATAAAAATATGTTATTTCCGTACAAGTATTTTGCCGAGATAAAAATATTTTTTTCAAGACTTTTACCCACGATGTAAATTATCAAAAATCTCCTTTTTATTGGTTAATAATAAATGTCAGAAAGCTAAATATGATGCTTTAGTACGAATAAAAAAATCAAGAGATAGCAAAGCAATATGTTTTAATTACCATGGATTTAAAGTTTACACAAAGTGACGCCTGCATTAAGAAATTATTTAATTTATAATATGTTATGTTGTAATGTTAATGTGATAATTTGTATTAATTTGTGTAAATAAGCTAGTAATAATTTCTAATTGCAATTTTTATTTTATTTTATTTGTATCTAATTGTAATTCTTTTTTTTATTAATTTTTATGTGTAACATACCTATGGACTCTGATTATGTAAATGCTGTATTATGATTAAAATATACATTTAATTTATATATTTACTTTGAACATCTATAATGTCTATTCTAAGATGTTGTTCATTCTGTGGAAATTGTCATTGTCTAGTGCCGCATGGGAGCGTTTCGTGAAACCCCTTTGGAACTAAATGTGGAACCGATTTTCAGAATAGTTTCACTTGACAAATAATTTGTGAACAAATTGGTCCAACATTTTATCAAAGAATTGATGTGTTGGCAAGTTAAAATATTTGTCAGTGTTTTTTCTAAGTACCTACTTATTTTAAGTTTCATAGATTTTATCTTAATTCATGTAAGTTGTTTAAGTTGTAACAAAATAATTTATGTAGGTAGGTATATTAAAAGCAATAATAATTAAGTGCCTATCTGTTATAGTCAAAAGTCGATAACATGCAGTCTCTTCCCGGAATGACTGGTTTATCCTGGGTTTGACCAAAGCTTTCGGGGAAACCCCGAAATAAATTCCAATTTCGGCCTTTGACTGAAGTATTTTTAGTCAAACCTAGAAGTTCCTAACTTTTCAGTCAAACGTCGCAAGTAAAATAATCTGTTTCGGGCTTTGCCTAGTCGGTCGGTCAAACGTCGATCTGTACTCGGAAAATCCACCTGATCGAAAGTTCCTATGTAATGTTTTGACCGCAGTAGGTAAGTAGGATAGATTCATTAGGTGGCTTCAGATGCCCGAAGGGCAAACTGTCCAGAAATAGGAGCCATCCGTCGACGCAGGGAACGAGATTTTAATTACGACAATATTAATACAATAAACATACAGATAACAAAACTTCCGTGAGACACAGACATATTAAACATATTAATAACGGATAATGAAAAAATATCGTTTTTTTATACCTTGTCTAACAAACATTACATTACAACACTAAGTTCTCGCGTTTTGTACACATAATTAATGTAATTACCGGGTCTAACGCAATTAAATAGTTTTGCCTACCCAGAACATTTATATAAACTAATGTCGGGTAGTTTAATGTTGTTTACCAATATCTCAATTGACATTTGCTGGGACGTCAGCTGGTGCAACCTAGTTGAAACGTCGGAAAAAAAGGTATAATAATGAAATTTAATCGCGTTAGACCCGGTAATGACATTAATTAAACATTACATTCATAGTCATGGTCATTTATTTTTTTATATTCTAAATATTACACGTCATTACCTAATACTAATTGAAGTTTGACTGGTCAAACCCCGATTTCATGAAATTGAGTTTCGACGTCTGCCTGACCAAATTAGTCTCGCCTAGGTTTGACGAAAACTCTAGTCAAAGGCCGAAAAACGTCATTTATTTGGGCTTTGACCAAGACTCTTAGTCAGACCTGAGGATTGTCAAGTCAAACCTAGGAGTGCGGAGCTTTGATGTTTCACTATAACATAGATATTTAGTTGCATGTCTAAAAATGTCTGACTCTCCTGCCAAGAGTTTTGTGCATGTATAAATCACGCCAATATAGGTAAGTTATCGATGATCGTTGCCGTGTCTTATCTTACGTTACTAATTCGATATTTATTTGTAGGTCAGTGTGGAAATACATAATAAAGATAATTCTCTGTCTCTTGTAGAAAATTAGCGTATTTAAATCGTTTCTGAAGTAGTATTTTAATAATATTCTCTACAAATAATAATATGCACAAAATAAACTATCGTTAAATCTTTCATCGGATATTTATATCAGGCAGGCCGTTACGCTAAACCGCCTCGACTCCTAGTCTTCAACGACACACTAAAATAGCATAACTCCCCAATACCATGGGAACAGAGTATCCCGACCCCAATCTTGCTAAATGCCTACAAATCTGCAGTTTGGAACCGAATCAAAAATACATCGAGGGGCCTATTTGAGATGGAGCTCAATAAACCAATTAGGACCGTGACAATTTTGTATGCGCGCACCGCACGAAGATGCGCAATGGAAGAAGTAAAAAAAGCGCCAATCTAGAAAGCACGGTGAATAATAAAATAACAATTAATATAATCAAGCCCTTATTCTTATTATGCTTAACAGCAGCTTCTGGTAAACAAAACAAAAAATAGATATGGTGTTATAATTACATTATTGTATTGCCTACAACATAATGTTGCTAAGGTTTTATTTGTGGGTTGGGTAAATCATAACAATATGTAGTATAAAAACTAAACTAACAGTATAACTAAACTATTAGTTTGATATAGGTATTATTACCATTTTTTTGTATTATGTCGCTATTAAAAACGCGAGGGAATGTAGAGGAGTCTTTACACGCATAATAGCTAGAATGATAAATGCATTGCTAACGCGATTAAAGAAATGCGTAAATTGGAACGACGAGGAAGAGGGACAAAGGAGCGAGCCGGAACTGCGCGTATTTTTCCCTGTTATCCCATCAACAATGGGACGCTGCCTCAATGGCAACCTGCCGTCTTTTTGTTTATTAATTTCAAAAAGGTATGAAATAATTAAGCGTAGAGTCGAGCCGTGATTAAAGAGAATGCTCTAATATTAATTACAGCTGCATTGTTTGTTTGATGAATTCAGTTTATTTTGGAGATTACGAAAGAACATGAATTAGTAGTTGGTATTTAGATCTGCTTGAAATCCAAATTTTATCTGAAATTCTAAAATTATCATCGTCAAGGTGGATCTGCACGCGTCATTGACATTCTCCATACAATAGTTGTTGCAGTGTTATGGCCTCATGGCGTATTTGCTATTTTTTTATTGTGGTCATGCACATTTTATGATATTCTTAACTCATAACTTTATACCTACTATGTGTAAACATTTCTACATCTTAATATTTATTGCAAGTAATCCGATCCTTCTCTAAACAGGTAAATTACTAGTAAAAGATTTGAATTTCGTCATAACGACTTCGGACTTGACTGGAGTCCTAATAACCGAATCCAAACCTTAATAATATGTACCAATATATACGTATAATTAAATTCTTCATTCAAACTGTAAGCACGTGCCTATACAGTGTGGGAAAAAATTATGGGCCCTGGAGGGAAAGTGCCTTAAAAGCTTAAGTTAGCTCATTTTACTTAAAGGAAACATTCTTTTATTTTTTTAAAGAAACAAAACTGCATTCAAAGATTTTTTTTAAGTCGCTTGTCTCGCCCGGGAATCGAACCGACTAAAAATTAAAAAAAAATTAACACGTTATTTGATTCTACTAGTCGATACAGTTTATATTAACGATAACATTTTATCCAAGAAACATTAGGTCTTACACTCGTCTATCGTACAAAATATCCATATAATCGAATATTTAGTACTCAAGAATATTTTTACATAAGCGAAATAAATAAAAAAAGTTGGAATGCAATTTTGTTTCTTTGTAAAAATAAAATAATATTTCCTTTAAGTAAAATGAGCTAACTTAAAGTTTTAAGGCACTTTCCCTCCAGGGCCCCTATAATGTTTTCTACCTGTATATACACCAGATATACACCTACTTAATTATCTATAAAACTTTTGAAGGCGTAATATTAATTCAATTAGTACTGCATTATCTGTTATTTAAATGCCAGTAGTTATCATGGAGCGATCAGTCATTCCTTGACAGTAGTCTAGACCAAGTCAATAGAGCAAAGCCATAGTTTCATGGCACCAGCACCATCAATCAGAAAACATTCGCAATCCGCCTGATAATGTATCGCCAACTACCCAACATTTAATTGGTGATGGATGGAGTTGATCTGACGGCAGATTTCATGGCCCCCCGAATATCATATTTCGAGTAAAGAATGTTTTTCATTCGCATCGGCCGTGCATAAGATTCGATACGGATTTATTATTTTCATCTTTACGTCTTACCCTCTTCTGGCTCGGAAGCGATACGTAAAATGACGGAAGATATGAAGGGCGGTAATGGGGGAAAATTGTACTTTATTCGATTTTGATAGACTTGGCGGCACATTGTAGGTCGACTGTCACTCTCAGGCGGTAACGGGGACTTTTTAGGTGGTAAAAGGATGCAATTTCCTCTCTTGTGCGTAAATGTAACACTTGAGCCTGAGTATTCTTTAAATACTTGAAACTTAAAGATGATTCGCATTAATTCACGTCCGCACAATTTAGCGTTTTAATATTATAAATTGTATGGAGATGACAGCTGTGACTGTACCTACCCAAGCTAAGTGAAAAACATTATACGAGTAGTAATTCCTGCTTTTATAGTAAAATGCCACAGCATTTTTGTCTGCTTACGTGCTTAAACTTCAGAAACGAAATAATTTCAGAACTAAATAACTAAACATATATGATATTTATTATAAAGGCCAGTACTGTATTTCATTTAATTTTTTTGTGGATCAAGGTGGGCGTTCTCCTCTGGTTATAAAAGTTTATATCAGCTTTTAGTCGCTCTTATCTTATTCATACAAAAACTTCTGAAGTAGCCTTTTGATATATATGTGTATGTTTAACTGATAAGCTACTTAAAATAATCCAGTTTTTTAGGGTCAGATACATTTGATCAAAGCAAACAAAAAATATGATTCTTATCAATAGTAGGTACGTAGCTATGAAAGCATTCTCGAAACTTTTACGTGTTGGTAAACAGTTAGACACCAGCAAATATTATTCTAGTGATCTTCGTTATAAAACTTAATATTTAGACACTCTTATTCAACTAAATTCGTTGCCGCCATCCATGTGTTTGGAAGTAATAGCCCATATCACCCAATTACCTATTCGATAAGGGGCTTATTTATGGCCCTTGCCGTCGGCTGTGCGCCGAATTAAAATTCATTGTTTCTCTTATCCTTCGAGGAAAGATATTGTCGAGGTCACGAGATATCTGCCTTTATCTGTAACAGGAATAGGCTTTTAAAGGGAGTGGTATCAGAGGAATAATTACGTGACCTCCTCGAATGGAGTGTGCTTGGGAACGGATCCATTTTGTGAATTACGGTATCGGTTTACGGATGGCCAGTTCATATGGCGGATACGGTGACTATTGAGGTTGTAAAACGATTTTACACCTTTTAAATGTTTTAACGTTACAATAAAAGTTTTATTGGGAGGTTAAGGTTTTATTAAGTTAGGTGACATTCATAAATACTGTGTAAAATTTAGTATGCTGTGTTGTAATTTAATGCAAGTAGGTACTAACTAACAGAATATTGTCAATATTATTTTATTATCAACATATTTCAATATATTTTGACAACGTTATACATAAAATAATGGGGTTTGTAAGTAGAAGTAGGAACTTTGTTTAATAGAAATTGTAAATGTTAATCATTAAAAAACATAGTACCTACGATAATGTTATTTTACTTGTGTTTTTATTTTCCTTTAAAGCCATTGTTTTGACTAAATCGTGGGTGGCAGAAATGACTTACAATATTCAAATATTCGACATAAATATTTATGCAAAAGAAACGCGTAGTAAGTGTTTCTTTTTAGCTCATCATTAATTTTGCAAACAACGGAGAAGTAAAGTTTACCCGAAAGGGACGCGTCTACCTCGTATTTAAATATGCGCATAACTGTATGGCACACATTGTATGGTAAGCGTGTACAGATTTGATAAACGTGCATGTTCAGTGTAACTTTCTTTTAGTTTACGATAAAAAAGAGCGATTACTAATTAAGTACAGGAGATATATTATGTCAGAGTTAGGTAAATAGTATAGACATGGGTCTTCATCGCTCGACAAAGACATAATGGTAATTTTTTTAACACATAGGGTAAAGGCACCAGTAAATAATCAGCCGTTCAACGAAATTTCTAAAGAAAAACCTCTAGATCGTCTGATTTGCTAACAAATTGACCGATTGGAATGATTAATAATTTTAATTTTCAATAATTTGATATTGTAGTTATATTTTTTAAATAATAAAACGTAATACTATTTTACTTTAGAGACAAGGATATTGGATAATAATAATAATAATTCTGCCTATATACGTCCCACTGCTGGGCCTCCTCTCATGCGCGAGGGATTGGGCTAATAGTCTCCACGCTGGCCTAATGCGGGTTGGGGACTTCACATACACCTTTGAATTTCTTCGGGGATGTATGCAGGTTTCCTCACGATGTTTTCCTTCACCGAAAAGCTAGTGGTAAATATCAAATGATATTCCGCACATAAGTTCTAAAAAACTCATTGGTACGAGTCAGGATTTGAACCCGCGACCTCCGGATTGAATGTCGTACGACAGATCCACTCGGCCACCACCGCTTATATAAACATATTATTGATATTGGATAAACATATTGTAATTAAACAAATATTTTATTTTATTGGTTTTGTTTTAACTGTTAGGAAAACTTACAGCTAACAAGTTAGGTGAAAACATAGAAACAGTGATTTTTGGCTCAAAATACAAATAAGGCCAGCCCAGATGGGAAAATATTTCGTACAATCTGATTAATTTATCATTTATATTGTGCGGTGTGGATGCAAAAATTAATCGTCTCGGTTATCCCTATTGCTTCGATTGCAAAGACCAGTCCCCAAACTGGACATTCAAGTTGACAATTAGGTCAGAATTTAAATAATTATGGATCAATCTCATCTACCGGCCACATGTTCAAATTTAAATCACCAATTTTGGATTCATGATGACAATGGAGCTCTTGAAATAAACAACTTGCTCCAAACCTGCATACTAACATTGAAATTTGTCAATTTCGCATCTGCACTGATTGATTGGTAACGTCACAATCTTACAGTCGAATCAACCACTTTTCTCGTCACATTCATATAAATAGAAATCGTTTGTGTCCCCTTTATAATTATCACATGGGTAGTAAGTGCAATATCTTACTTATCGATATCATTTTATCGACATATACTCGTGACTATTCTTTCTTTGCTATTCCTGGTATCATTTTATTTGTCAATCTCACGTCAATTCAGTTCGCGAAATTCTGGAGTGGACTCTTGAGTTCCGCGATCTGACTTTCCAGTGGCCAACCACATTAAAAATTACCTGCCGAATAGCAGCTGACTACTCTTATTTAATTTAAAAAAAGCCATAAATTCAATCCACCTTTTTCAAGTTACAGCCTCAAACCCAGAAGTCAGAGAGAAGTCTGATTACTGAATTTCGTACAAAAAAGTTGTTTTCAATAGTCAGCTGCTGTTACCTTAATATGGATTATATTTATTTTTGACTTACGTCTGTCCACATACCATACGACATTCCAAAAAATGGCATATATCACATAACCCTTCATGCCTGAAGAATACTTATTTAAAGCCGTTCATCCGTTAATCTATGTACATAAACTAGTTACTAGAACGTCGGCCAACTACGCCTCCTACCTAACACTAATACTACTGCTAGTATACGAATGGTACACTAACCGCGAGATGAGCCGCTTCCGTTTGTAAGCGATGACCTCCCTAACACCGACGCTAACCCTTGCACCCACAACCGAAGATATATTACCCGTATTGATATTGCTGTACCAGGTCAAACCCATTTTTCAATAAAATAATATTATGTTCTTAAAATTTTATGAGTAAACTATAATGACAGGCAAATTTCACGGTAAGTACTTCATGTAAGCACATGAAGCTTTTATTTGAGAAGCAAAATTATTATAAAAAACCGGAACCTAATTAAATAAAAATAAAACAAGTTTAATAAATCATTTCTTACTTGTAAATAGTAGGTAATGCTTGCAGTCCTCAGATATTCTATAGATATTTAAAATTTGTTTCCATTATAGTTTATATTATATTAAAAAAAATTAACGTTGTTCACTTAAAATATAAATGAGTTTCTAGAAAAATATTTTGAAATTATATTCACATTTTCAAATGAAATTCGGAGTATGGTTAAATAATGAGCGCTGCGATTTATAGCAACGCTGCAGCATCTACTTTTGGTGGGCAATCAACCTTTTTATCCAGGATCTGAGGCATTAGGCCCGTTGTTTCTCTTTGTCAAACGGAACGAAACTGACTCATATTTTATTCATGAGTTTGAAACTCGATATTCGAACAATAAGTATTTTGTATTATTAATTTATTTATCTAGTCGGAAACTTCATTGTCACAAATAATAGTACTCGTTGAAATCTCACTGCAGCCACAAAAGGCTTGCATAGATTTTTTAATTATCATAATGTTGATTGATCCAACGAAAAAAAGATATATAAATTCATGCTATTCAGATTTTCAAGGATTTCCTTAAGCAAAGTCGGTTAAGTCGATGCTTATTTAGTGAAATAACCGTTATTTACAAAACAAAGTTGACAGTTTTATTTCTATCTAAATTTGATATACTAGTATTATAATTACATCATACTATCAATATAGTACTTACAATCTTTTATAGCTACATACAAATAGAGACTGCTACGTTATGGAGGGCTCTAAGAATTAGCGGATACCTAAATAGTCAACCTTTCGCCAAAACAATCAAATCTTTTCTCGGCCGCTGAAGAC